>NC_143017.1:18399530-18999530 GCF_055824585.1 Amblyomma mixtum
CTCTCCAGTGCATGTGAAGCTTTAGTCCCATTTTTCGCACCTGTTACCAACTTTCCCGTTAAGACCTTCTTTTCAGGTAACAGTTGTGAACAACAAAAACAGTATTTGCTTCTTGTGAGACTTGCGTTGCATGAGTCTGAGTCTGCCAGTAATTAATTAACTGCCACGCAGTTTGCTCACAATGCAGTGGGCAGGTTGTGGTGATGATGCCTGAAGGTAAGACTTGGTAGCTAGGTAGGTTGGATATGTTTGAATAGTTTCTAAATTTTGTTCTTATTTGCCTACCTAATAAATATTTCTGGTGAGGTCTCCGAAAAATATGTCTATTCTAGATTCTAGGCTTGGCCTCACGAGTGTTTTACAGCAGGAAAAGCATCGCAAAATCTTCTTCTGAGGAAGCGAAACTTTCCCTGAGCCTCCTTAGTTTTATGTTTTGTTATTTATGCGTTGTTCCCAGCTCAGGTTGTGCAGTGGCACTTTCTCATGCTTGTTCTGACAACATTAAGTTTCCCCACGAAGTTTGAATTGATGATATCCATTTAACGTCCATATAACTTTTGATCTTGTATGGAAACTTGTATGGAATTTTGGATCTTGTATACACTAAGCAGTCATCCGCAAAGGATGCCTATTGGTACCCCAGGGTAAGCTCATAAATGGATATCATTCATGCATATTAAGAACACATTGTTTACAGTTCCTCAAAAGGCAGTCAGTTTCTATAATTACGATGTATTATAGTATTGATGTATAGTATTGATAAGGAAGTAATTCCTTAATGCCTTAGAAAGGTAATGCCTTAAGTAATGCCTTAGAAAGGTTTAGAAAGATAGCACCTTACTGACCCTTTACATAAACAGCATTTTCGATGTCGTAAGTTATTCCTTCCAACTTTGTGGTTGTAGATAACTGGGATTGAAAGGCGTGTTTAACTGTAAAGGAGATTTCAGCTTAATTTCAGTTTAAATACTGCATTTTTATGGACACTCTCTGTTTATTTTTGGAAAGTGCTTCTGTAGGAGAATCCACAGGAGTGACTCGACACAATCCCTGTAAAAATAATTCAAGATAATATTGATTTATTAGCCGTGCATTTATTAAACCTGTTTAATCACTGATTCAGAGCTCAACATTTCCTGAAAAGCTGAAGGTCGCTAAAATGGTGCCTATTCATAAAGAGGGAGAGCAGTCAGTACCAAGTAATTACGGGCCAATTTCGGTCCTCAGTATTATTAACACAATTTTTGAAAAATGTCTGTGTTCACATGTCAGGAAACTCGTAAGCAAATATAGTATAATGAGCGCCAGTCTGCACGGCTTCACACCGGAGGGGTCCTAACAGAAATTTTAAAACAAGATAGCTATAGTTGTGTATTTAGACATTAAGAAGGCGTTCGATACCGTTAATCACACCATCCTACTTGATAAACTTCGTAATTACGGTTTTAGAGGGCAAATAGCAGAATTATTCACCAGTTATCTCACCAACCGCAAACAGCAAGTTGTAATGAATAACTTGATGTCGAAACCGCAGGCCGTGCTGACTGGAGTGTAGTAAAATGGCAGTTTGGGCGAGTTGGTTAAGCATCTTGTAATAAAAACAGCGCAAGGACACAGGACGAGAACAGAGAGTAGACACACACGGCGCTGACTTGCAACTACGTTTACTGGAAAAACACGCTGCTTTTCATGGCAGGGCGTCAAGAAAGCGCGCGCATGCGCTTTGTCAAAAATACACTTATTGGGTAATAAAATGTCTCCTAAAGGCACGGGTGATTATCGGTGCTATCCACTGTTTAGCAACTTCATTTACTGAAGGCTGGCTGACACATCTGTTTCCTTTTCTCAAGATATGAAATGCCTCTGCTACTTCCCTCGTGCTACGATCGTTATGTATGAACAAGATTTCGGTGTCAACGAAAAACGGGGTGCACTTACACTCGAGACAATGCTTGGCCAAGTTTGTTGAACACTTTCCCAAAGAATTTTGGTGCTCCAAAAGCCGTACATTAATGCAGCGACCTGTCTGGCCAATATAAGTACGGCCACAGGACAGATGAATCTGGTAGACCACAGCAACCTTACACGAGACGAACCTGTTTGCATGGTTAATTTAACACCCTGTTTTCTTTCCCATTCCATCTCTCTTCCTTTGAACAGCTGCCCCCACTTTGCCTACCTTATTAGGTAGGCAAAGTGGGGGCAGCTTTAGGAGACATTTAAGTGCCTTTAGGAGACATTTTATTACCCAATAAGTGTATTTTTGACAAAGCGCATGCGCGAGCTTTCTTGACGCCCTGCTATGAAAAGCAGCGTGTTTTTCCAATAAACGTAGTTGCAAGTCAGCGCCGTGTGTGTCTACTCTATGTTCTCGTCCTGTGTCCTTGCGCTGTTTTTATTACAAGCCTACTGGAGTGCCGATCTCTTTTTCGCTGTATGTGAATGACTCTCCGTCAACCTGAAAATATCCTCAAGCATTAATGTATGTTGATGACACGGCATTGGTATCTATAGGAGAATGAATTGAAGAACTAAACAGGAAAATAAACGAAGAACTTGTCAGGGTCCTAAAGTGGTTTACTACCAACCAGCTTAAGAATTCAAAACATTCTCCCGCTTTCAGGAGAATGTGGCATCCAAACGCAAGTTTTTAACAAACTTGTTTTGTGTGATTTATCCAGTGCATATAAGAATCAAAATGCACACCTAGGTATTTAAAACTTGTACCATGTTGTAAGGGCCGATTATTTACATGCACTATTTACAGGCATTGTAGTTTAAACTTTTTCCCCTGGAGCTGAACACTGTGTATTTTGTTTTCTGAATATTCTCCGTATACTATATTTGGCTTTTATACACAGTTAAGTTACTGCATAGAATCTTGGGGCAACACGTGCCCAACATATCTTGAACCCGTAGTAAGATTACAAAAGAGGGCTCTAAGAATTTGTTGAGGATTTGCGGGGTCGCAGCGGAGCACCAGAGAGAGACGACCAGCGTGGGAGGCTTCAAGTTCCGAACTGCCCGTGCCGGGCGTGCGCGCCCAGCACGCGCTGTCCATCTTTATTTTCCTCTAGCGCGGGAACGCCGATCTCAGCGCCAGCGCGTTATAGCGTCGCCGGGTGCTACAGGGCCCCCCGCCTAGACGGAACGTCGAGATGTGCCCTCGGTAAAAGAAAGGAGAGTATGAGGGTCCAGTAAGTTCATGTCAGTGGCCGGGAAGAGCTGTCGGGTGAAGTGCGCGGGCTCAGGTGGACGAGCCTGGCAGCTGCGCAATGGGCGAATGATGCAGGTTGCCGAGCTGACAGTGGACATGGGGGCAGGGGAGGCCATGATTGGGTCTTCACCGACTGTAGTGCTGCCCGCTGGCACAAGTGTCATCAGTGTCGGAACGTTGCAGCTGATGCCGATGGGAATCTGACGCGCCGAGTACACGATCACAAGCACATCAGCGGATGAAACGGCTCCATGGACTTACAGCAGCTGTGGTGTGACCGTCGACACAACGGTGACAGCTGGGACGATGCGGAGGAAGTTGCTGGGCTCAATTCCAGGTGCTTGGGCAACGCGGGAGTGACAGTCCGGAGCGACTGGCCAGTGCTGATTCGCGGGTGGGCATGGTCGGCTGTGGGTGGCTGCAGCCGTATAGCTGAGATTGCTACGTCAGACGGCTGGTTGACAGAAAGAGACACAGCTTTTGGATGGACAACTGCCTCACTACTCGGTGTGGGTAGCTCGACCATTCGGTGCCGAAGGTGGTTCAAGTCAGGCACCAAAGCAGACGCTTGCTGCGGCAGTGTCGAGCTGCCAGGGTCAGACTCCGAGAAGCGTTTGACCGTAATGAGGGCTTGGGGTGGGGCCTCTTGGGCAGGCGGTGTGGCCGCAGACGTAGTGGGGCTGGTATGTGGCATATGCTGCGGTGGCAGCAAACTCAATTCGCCTGTAGCACGATCGCTCAGGTCAGTGACTGACGACTTTAGGGGAATGAGCGATGAGGCGGCAGGTGAGCGTTCGGCTGGCAGCGATGCTACGCAGTAGGGTGCAGGCGTTGGCGGAGTGGGGCACTCGTCGAGTAAGAGCTCGACTGAGGGCGGCACCATTGCAGATAAGAGAAGTTGCACACCGGGCTGTGTCGTAGATGCTGTATAGTCCTTAGTGGAGGCGGTATGGCCGGAGGCACTGAACAGGGTGGCTCGAGGCGCATCTGTCGCTGAGTTCGCTGACGTGGCAAACCGCGGTGGGCCAGGCACCTCAACGAGCTGCTGAGGGAATGACTGCGGACTTCGGGCCGTGGAGTCGTCGCACAGTGCTTCTAGCGAAACCGGGGTAGCAAGATCTGCTGCCGGAAGCGATGCGGTAGCGTCTGGTGCGGTCGGTGCTAAAGAAGCCGGGCCGGAGGCGCTGGACTGGAGTGGCGGCGAGGCGGCGAGGGGCTGCTGAGGCGGGCCGGGTTCTGATGAAGGCTGCGTGGGAGCGAGCGTGGCCGGTGCAGGGCCAGAGGCTGGCGGCGGCGAAAACGGGTCCGCTGCGTCGTAGAGCGGCGGCGAAACGTAGTAGGCGCCGAAGTCCGCCAAGACGGCCGCACGAAGCTCATCGTATGGCCTGCAGCCGAAGGCAGAGTAGGTGAGCCGACGCAGGAGGTCGGGCGGGAGTATGTCGCAAAGGACTGCGTGTTTAAACGGCTGGATGGTGATGCCGTTCAGGTACATCGCAGCCTCCAGTTGGGCGAACCACCCGCCGATGCCTGCAGGGCGGAACGCCGGGAGCGGCGGGTCGAAACTTGGGTGCTGCCAGTACGCCATGCTAGGACGCCGCTGGGTAGAAGGCACGGTTCGCCGGGTCACCACTATTGAGGATTTGCGGGGTCGCAGCGGAGCACCAGAGAGAGACGACCAGAGTGGGAGGCTTCAAGTTCCGAACTGCCCGTGCCGGGCGTGCGCGCTCAGCACGCGCTGTCCATCTTCATTTTCCTCTAGCGCGGGAACGCCGATCTCAGTGCCAGCGCGTTATAGCGTCGCCGGGCGCTACAATTTATCACATACTCAAACTACATTTGGCCCAGCAGGCCACTATTTCAGCCGGCACATATTTTATCTTTACAGATTGTACATCTACTCGTTAAAAACAGCACAGACAATTCATAAAATACTGCAATTCAATGACCCGTGCCATCACAGTATCTTTATAACTTCTAAAAGGGATACAGAGCTGCAAGTGGAAATCATTTTACCCGCCAATATGCCACAATACCTACAGGAAAAGGTTGATTGAATTCAGCTGTGCACAAATAAGGAATAACATCTCTAATGATGTTAAATTAAAAATTAATTTTTCACAATCTCTTAAAATATTTTTGCTGAATCTGTAAGTTTCCGCCGGTTGAGCTGTAAATTCTGTACCCAAATGACTGTAAAATTGTTAATATTTCAGGTTATTGCGTACAAAGAATGTATGCATGATAACAAATGTATATATTAGCTATGTATGTTGTGGTTTTAATATTTTGAAGTTATTTATGTGAGAAGTGTTCTCTCCACCTGCTGCATTTTGCAATTTATCATTGTGTTGGACCCGACACTAGCTTTGGCTATGGGTCCAGTACCATTGTACATAGTTTGCTTGTATTCATTTCTGTTTTCAAATAAAAAAAAGGTCACAGTGCATCATGCTGGCATGCTGGTTGGTGCATGTCATCTACCAAGACCAAGATACTGCAAAAATACTAAAAAAAGGCCTACATTTAACCTTCACTAGAACCTTGACTAGAGGGTGCCTTGCAGATTGCACCCAGAGATTATACTTGCTGGCAAATAATGCTTGCCTGCTAAGCTAAAGTACTACTACCTCACCCACACATCTCGATTGGATGATCAAAGGGTCTCTGGAATGGTTTTAATGGTGGCTAAGCTATTCATGCCTTACATGCTGTGTACAAGGTTCCTGAAAAGAAATGAAGTAGTTTGAAAATAAAAAAGGGCACACCATTTACTAAACACTGAAATTAGGCAGTAGCCGATGGTTTTCTTGTTGAGTGGTCATTACGACTTGCTTTGTTGGTAAATTCTGCATCACTTCTGCACAAACGCTTCGTCTGGATTCTAGCAGCTGCAGTGGGGTGTCTTTTTGTTTGCAGGGCAATGTTCTCCACAAGGGTTATGCAGATTGTATGTGTCGCTCAGGTGAGTAAATTTCACAAGGGGGGCTACTTTTTCGTGCTGCTGCTGCACTTACAGAAATCAGTCATTTCCTTTTGATCCTGTGAGTGAGATGACTCATCAGTAAATAGTTTTCAGGCGCAAAAAACAGACAAGACACATAGATAGGTCACAGGACGAAGTGCAAGTGCTCTTAGACTATATTTCTAGTACTGTGGGCGCTTCCTTTTGTGTGTAATGTCCGCGTTTCACTGATGACTGTATCACATGTGTCGTCGCCAACACCTTTCGTGCAAGGATAGTCGCCTTTTGCAACAAGAACGGCTTGGTCCCCGTTTAAGTAAGTGTGTTTTTCCGCCGTGTGCTTTCTTCGTGGGGTCACGTAAAAAGAATTAGCAAAAAAAATGGCGCTTCGTCCTATCACTTACCTATGTGTCTTGTCTGTTTTTTACGCCTTAAAACTACTTAATTATGAAGCAAAACCAACTAGCCCAGAAACAAGTGCTCTTAGAGTAAGATGGCCTTGTACAACCTTTTGCAGTGACGTTCTTCAGGCATGCTACTGGACAAGGGAAATCTCCTGGATACTCTACCTGACCTGATTCATCTTAATACAGCGCGATACACAGGACGAGAGAAAGAAACAAGAGACGACACGAGCGCAATCTAACAACTGAGTTTTATTTCTAGAAGGGTTACTTATATACGCACCAAACACAACGATAAAACACAGACACATCGCGATAGCCCTCACAAACCCGTACGCGCATGTAGCGGACTGCAAAAACCGCCTCATCCCAACAAAGCCATTCAGCATATTAGCACATGACAAGACCCTGCAATCATCCTGTCGCCACACATTCCCCCAGAGCTCGAATCTCTTTATCTACCAGATTAATGGAAGGCGAGGCGACACATGTTCCAGTCTCCTGGCTTATCAAAAACGCCTCAACTAACTCCCTGCAGGTCCTATCTGGGTGACAGAACAAGACGTTAGTCCTGTCCAAATGGGGGAAGCAGTTCCGTTCCAACTTGCCCAGTTTTCTGTTCTAGTTTACCTGACCTGACCTGACCTAACCTACCCTGACCTAACCTAACCTAACCTAACCAAACCTAACCTAACCTAACCTAACCTAAGCTAGCCTAACCTAACCTAACCTAACATATATGCTAACCCAACCTAACCTAACCTAACCTAACCTACCCTAACCTAACCTAACCTAACCTACCCTAACCTAACCTAACCTAACCTAACCTAACCTAACCTAACCTAACCTAACCTAACCTAACCTAACCTAACCTAACCTACAGGTCACCGAAAGAGGCTGCCTGCCTACTTTGGAGGTGCTTGGAGGCAAAGCAACCTCTCCAGTGCATGTGAAGCTGTCTGCTTTAGTCCCATTTTTCGCACCTGTTACCAACTTTCCCGTTAAGCCCTTCTTTTCAGGTAACAGTTGTGAACAACATAAACAGTATTTGCTCCTTGTGAGACTTGCGTTGCATGAGTCTGAGTCTGCCAGTAATTAATTAACTGCCACGCAGTTTGCTCACAATGCAGTGGGCAGGTTGTGGTGATGATGCCTCAAGGTAAGACTTGGTAGCTAGGTAGGTTGGATATGTTTGAATAGTTTCTAAATTTTGTTCTTATTTGCCTACCTAATAAATATTTCTGGTGAGGTCTCCGAAAAATATCAGTCTATTCTAGATTCTAGGCTTGGCCTCACGAGTGTTTTACAGCAGGAAAAGCATTGCAAAATCTTCTTCTGAGGAAGCGAAACTTTCCCTGAGCCTCCTTAGTTTTATGTTTTGTTATTTATGCGTTGTTCCCAGCTCAGGTTGTGCAGTGGCACTTTCTCATGCTTCTTCTGACAACATTAAGTTTTTTTCCCCAATGAATGCACGAAGTTTGAATTGATGATATCCATTTAACGTTCATATAACTTTTGATCTTGTATGGAAACTTCTATGGAATTTTGGATCTTGTATACACTAAGCAGTCATCCGCAAAGGATGCCTATTGGTACCCCAGGGTCAGCTCATAAATGGATATCATTCATGCATATTAAGAACACATTGTTTACAGTTCCTCAAAAGGCAGTCAGTTTCTATAATTACGATGTTTTAAATCCCTATAGTATTGATAAGGAAGTAATTCAAATGCCCTAGAAAGGTTTAGAAAGATAGCAGTTTACTGACCCGTTACATAAACAGCATTTTCGATGTCGTAAGTTATTCCTTCCAACTGTGTGGTTGTAGATAACTGGGATTGAAAGGCGTGTTTAACTGTAAAGGAGATTTCAGCTTAATTTCAGTTTAAATACTGCATTTTTATGGGCACTCTCTGTTTATTTTTGGAAAGTGCTTCTGTATGAGAATCCACAGGAGTGACTCGACACAATCCCTGTAAAAATAATTCAAGATAATATTGATTTATTAGCCGTGCATTTATTACACCTGTTTAAACACTGATTCAGAGCTCAACATTTCCTGAAAAGCTGAAGGTCGCTAAAATGGTGCCTATTCATAAAGAGGGAGAGCAGTCAGTACCAAGTAATTACGGGCCAATTTCGGTCCTCAGTATTATTAACACAATTTTTGAAAAATGTCTGTGTTCACATGTCAGGAAATTCGTAAGCAAATATAGTATAATGAGCGCCAGTCTGCACGGCTTCACACCGGAGGGGTCCTAACAGAAATTTTAAAACAAGATAGCTATAGTTGTGTATTTAGACATTAAGAAGGCGTTCGATACCGTTAATCACACCATCCTACTTGATAAACTTCGTAATTACGGTTTTAGAGGGCAAATAGCAGAATTATTCACCAGTTATCTCACCAACCGCAAACAGCAAGTTGTAATGAATAACTTGATGTCGAAACCGCAGGCCGTGCTGACTGGAGTGTAGTAAAATGGCAGTTTGGGCGAGTTGGTTAAGCATCTTGTAATAAAAACAGCGCAAGGACACAGGACGAGAACAGAGAGTAGACACACACGGCGCTGACTTGCAACTACGTTTACTGGAAAAACACGCTGCTTTTCATGGCAGGGCGTCAAGAAAGCGCGCGCATGCGCTTTGTCAAAAATACACTTATCGGGTAATAAAATGTCTCCTAAAGGCACGGGTGATTATCGGTGCTATCCACTGTTTAGCAACTTCATTTCCTTAGAGGACAATGCTACTGAAGGCTGGCTGACACATCTGTTTCCTTTTCTCAAGATATGAAATGCCTCTGCTACTTCCCTCGTGCTACGATCGTTATGTATGAACAAGATTTCGGTGTCAACGAAAAATGGGGTGCACTTACACTCGAGACAATGCTTGGCCAAGTTTGTTGAACACTTTCCCAAAGAATTTTGGTGCTCCAAAAGCCGTACATTAATGCAGCGACCTGTCTGGCCAATATAAGTACGGCCACAGGACAGATGAATCTGGTAGACGACAGCAACCTTACACGAGACGAACCTGTTTGCATGGTTAATTTAACGCCCTGTTTTCTTTCCCATTCCATCTCTCTTCCTTTGAACAGCTGCCCCCACTTTGCCTACCTTATTAGGTAGGCAAAGTGGGGGCAGCTTTAGGAGACATTTAAGTGCCTTTAGGAGACATTTTATTACCCAATAAGTGTATTTTTGACAAAGCGCACGCGCGCGCTTTCTTGACGCCCTGCTATGAAAAGCAGCGTGTTTTTCCAATAAACGTAGTTACAAGTCAGCGTCGTGTGTGTCTACTCTCTGTTCTCGTCCTGTGTCCTTGCGCTGTTTTTATTACAAGCTGACTGGAGTGCCGATCTCTTTTTCGCTGTATGTGAATGACTCTCCGTCAACCTTAAAATATCCTCAAGCATTAATGTATGCTGATGACACGGCATTGGGATCTATAGGAGAATGAATTGAAGAACTGCACAGGAAAATAAACGAAGAACTTGTCAGGGTCCTAAAGTGGTTTACTACGAACCAGCTTAAGAATTCAAAACATTCTCCCGCTTTCAGGAGAATATGGCATCCAAACGCAAGTTTTTAACAAACTTGTTTTGTGTGATTATCCAGTGCATATAAGAATCAAAATGCACACCTAGGTATTTAAAACTTGTACCATGTTGTAAGGGCCGATTATTTACATGCACTATTTACACGCATTGTAGTTTAAACTTTTTCCCCTGGAGCTAAACACTGTGTATTTTGTTTTCTGAATATTCTCCGTCTACTATATTTGGCTTTTATACACAGTTAAGTTACTGCATAGAATCTCGGGGCAACACGTGCCCAACATATCTTGAACCCGTAGTAAGATTACAAAAGAGGGCTCTAAGAATTTGTTGGGGATTTGCGGGGTCGCAGCGGAGCACCAGAGAGAGACGACCAGCGTGGGAGGCTTCAAGTTCCGAACTGCCCGTGCCGGGGGTGCGCGCCCAGCACGCGCTGTCCATCTTTATTTTCCTCTAGCGCGGGAACGCCGATCTCAGCGCCAGCGCGTTATAGCGTCGCCGGGTGCTACAGGGCCCCCCGCCTAGACGGAACGTCGAGATGTGCCCTCGGTGAAAGAAAGGAGAGTATGAGGGTCCAGTAAGTTCATGTCAGTGGCCGGGAAGAGCTGTCGGGTGAAGTGCGCGGGCTCAAGTGGACGAGCCTGGCAGCTGCGCAATGGGCGAATGATGCAGGTTGCCGAGCTGACAGTGGACATGGGGGCAGGGGAGGCCACGATTGGGTCTTCACCGACTGTAGTGCTGCCCGCTGGCACAAGTGTCATCAGTGTCGGAACGTTGCAGCTGATGCCGATGGGAATCTGACGCGCCGAGTACACGATCACAAGCACATGAGCGGATGAAACGGCTCCATGGACTTACAGCAGCTGTGGTGTGACCGTCGACACAACGGTGACAGCTGGGACGATGCGGAGGAAGTTGCTGGGCTGAATTCCAGGTGCTTGGGCAAAGCGGGAGTGACAGTCCGGAGCGACTGGCCAGTGCTGATTCGCGGGTGGGCATGGTCGGCTGTGGGTGGCTGCAGCCGTATAGCTGAGATTGCTACGTCAGACGGCTGGCTGACAGAAAGAGACACAGCTTTTGGATGGACAACTGCCTCACTACTCGGTGTGGGTAGCTCGACCATTCGGTGCCGAAGGTGGTTCAAGTCAGGCACCAAAGCAGACGCTTGCTGCGGCAGTGTCGAGCTGCCAGGGTCAGACTCCGAGAAGCGTTTGACCGTAATGAGGGCTTGGCGTGGGGCCTCTTGGGCAGGCGGTGTGGCCGCAGACGTAGTGGGGCTGGTATGTGGCATATGCTGCGGTGGCGGCAAACTCAATTCGCCTGTAGCACGATCGCTCAGGTCAGTGACTGACGACTTTAGGGGAATGAGCGATGAGGCGGCAGGTGAGCGTTCGGCTGGCAGCGATGCTACGCAGTAGGGTGCAGGCGTTGGCGGAGTGGGGCACTCGTCGAGTAAGAGCTCGACTGAGGGCGGCACCATTGCAGATAAGAGAAGTTGCTCACCGGGCTGTGCCGTAGATGTTGTATAGTCCTTAGTGGAGGCGGTATGGCCGGAGGCACTGAACAGGGTGGCTCGAGGCGCATCTGTCGCTGAGTTCGCTGACGTGGCAAACCGCGGTGGGCCAGGGACCTCAACGACCTGCTGAGGGAATGACTGCGGACTTCGGGCCGTGGAGTCGTCGCACAGTGCTTCTAGCGAAACCGGGGTAGCAAGATGTGCTGCCGGAAGCGATGCGGTAGCGTCTGGTGCGGTCGGTGCTAAAGACGCCGGGCCGGAGGCGCTGGACTGGAGTGGCGGCGAGGCGGCGAGGGGCTGCTGAGGCGGGCCGGGTTCTGATGAAGGCTGCGTGGGAGCGAGCGTGGCCGGTGCAGGGCCAGAGGCTGGCGGCGGCGAAAACGGGTCCGCTGCGTCGTAGAGCGGCGGCGAAACGTAGTAGGCGCCGAAGTCCGCCAAGACGGCCGCACGAAGCTCATGGTATGGCCGGCAGCCGAAGGCAGAGTAGGTGAGCAGACGCAGGAGGTCGGGCGGGAGGATGTCGCAAAGGACTGCGTGTTTAAACGGCTGGATGGTGATGCCGTTCAGGTACATCGCAGCCTCCAGTTGGGCGAACCACCCGCCGATGCCTGCATGCCGGAACGCCGGGAGCGGCGGGTCGAAACTTGGGTGCTGCCAGTACGCCATGCTAGGACGCCGCTGGGTAGAAGGCACGGTTCGCCGGGTCACCACTATTGAGGATTTGCGGGGTCGCAGCGGAGCACCAGAGAGAGACGACCAGCGTGGGAGGCTTCAAGTTCCGAACTGCCCGTGCCTGGCGTGCGCGCCCAGCATGCGCTGTCCATCTTCATTTTCCTCTAGCGCGGGAACGCCGATCTCAGTGCCAGCGCGTTATAGCGTCGCCGGGCGCTACAAATTATCACATACTCAAACTACATTTGGCCCAGCAGGCCACTATTTCAGCCGGCACATATTTTATCTTTACAGATTGTACATCTACTCGTTAAAAACAGCACAGACAATTCATAAAATACTGCAATTCAATGACCCGTTTCATCACAGTATCTTTATAACTTCTAAAAGGGATACAGAGCTGCAAGTGGAAATCATTTTACCCGCCAATATGCCACAATACCTACAGGAAAAGGTTGATTGAATTCAGCTGTGCAAAAATATGGAATCACTTCCCTAATGATGTTAAATTAAAAATTAATTTTTTACAATCTCTTAAAATATTTTTGCTGAATCTGTAAGTTTCCGCCGGTTGAGCTGTAAATTCTGTACCCAAATGACTGTAAAATTGTTAATATTTCAGGTTATTGCGTACAAAGAATGTATGCATGATAACAAATGTATATATTAGCTATGTATGTTGTGGTTTTAATATTTTGAAGTTATTTATGTGAGAAGTGTTCTCTCCACCTGCAGCATTTTGCAATTTATCATTGTGTTGGACCCGACACTAGCTTTGGCTATGGGTCCAGTACAATTGTACATAGTTTGCTTGTATTCATTTCTGTTTTCAAATAAAAAAAGGTCACAGCGCATCATGCTGGCATGCTGGTTGGTGCATGTTATCTACCAAGACCAAGATACTGCAAAAATACTAAAAAAAGGCCTACATTTAACCTTCACTAGAACCTTGACTAGAGGGTGCCTTGCAGATTGCACCCAGAGATTGTACTTGCTGGCAAATAATGCTTGCCTGCCAAGCTAAAGTACTACTACCTCACCCACACATCTCGAAGGGATGATCAAAGGGTCTCTGGAATGGTTTTAATGGTGGCTAGGCTATTCATGCCTTACATTCTCTGTACAACGTTCCTGAAAAGAAATCAAGTAGTTTGAAAATAAAAAAGTGCACACCATTTACTAAAAACTGAAATTAGGCAGTAGCCGATGGTTTTCTTGTTGAGTGGTCATTACGACTTGCTTTGTTGGTAAATTCTGCATTACTTCTGCACAAACGCTTCCTCTGGATTCTAGCAGCTGCAGTGGGGTGTCTTTTTGTTTGCAGGGCAATGTGCTGCACAAGGGTTATGCAGATTGTATGTGTCGCTCAGGTGAGTAAATTTCACAAGGGGGGCTACTTTTTCGTGCTGCTGCTGCACTTACAGAAATCAGTCATTTCCCTTTGATCCTGTGAGTGAGATGACTCATCAGTAAATAGTTTTCAGGCGCAAAAAACAGACAAGACACATAGATAGGTCACAGGACGAAGTGCAAGTGCTCTTAGACTATATTTTTAGTACTGTGGGACCTTCCTTTAGTGTGTCATGTCCGCGTTTCACTGATGACTGTGTCACATGTGTCGTCGCCAACACCTTTCGTGCAAGGATAGTCGCCTTTCGCAACAAGAACGGCTTGGTCCCCGTTTAAGTAAGTGTGTTTTTCCGCCGTGTGCTTTCTTCGTGGAGGTCACGTAAAAAGAATTAGCAAAAAAAATGGCGCTTCGTCCTATCACTTACCTATGTGTCTTGTCTGTTTTTTACGCCTTAAAACTATTTATTTATGAACCAAAACCAACTAGCCCATAAACAAGTGCTCTTAGAGTAAGATGGCCTTGTGCAACCTTTTGCAGTGACGTTCTTCAGGCATGCTACTGGACAAGGGAAATCTCCTGGATACTCTACCTGACCTGACCTGACCCAACCTACCCTGACCTAACCTAACCTAACCAAACCTAACCTAACCTAACCTAACCTAATCTAAGCTAGCCTAACCTAACCTAACCTAACCTATCCTAACCTAACCTAACCTAACCTAAGCTAACCTAACCTAAACTAACCTAACCTAACCTAAACTAACCCAACCTAACCTAACCTGAGCTAACCTAATCTAACCTACAGGCCACCGAAAGAGGCTGCCTGCCTACTTTGGAGGTGCTTGAAGGCAAAGCAACCTCTCCAGTGCATGTGAAGCTGTCTGCTTTAGTCCCATTTTTCGCGCCTGTTACCAACTTTCCCGTTAAGACCTTCTTTTCAGGTAACAGTTGTGAACAACAAAAACAGTATTTGCTTCTTGTGAGACTTGCGTTGCTCTTGCTAGCATGAGTCTGCCAGTAATTAATTAACTGCCACGCAGTTTGCTCACAATGCAGTGGGCAGGTTGTGGTGATGATGCCTCACGGTAAGACTTGGTAGCTGGATAGGTTGGATATGTTTGAATAGTTTCTAAATTTTGTTCTTATTTGCCTATTAAATATTTCTGGTGAGGTCTCCGAAAAATATCAGTCTATTCTAGGCTTGGCCTCACGAGTGTTTTACAGCAGGAAAAGCATTGCAAAATCTTCTGAGGAAGTGAAACTTTCCCTGAGCCTCCTTAGTTTTAAGTTTTGTTATTTATGCGTTGTTCCTAGCTCAGGTTGTGCAGTGGCACTTTCTCATGCTTGTTCTGACAACTGCTTGTTCTGACAACATTAAGTTTTTTTCCCCAATGAATGCACGAAGTTTGAATTGATGATATCCATTTAACGTTCATATAACTTTTGATCTTGTATGGAAACTTGTATGGAATTTTGGATCTTGTATACACAACGCAGTCATCCGCAAAGAGTTAGATTGGTACCCCAGGGTCAGCTCATAAATGTATATCATTCATGCATATTAAGAACACATTGTTTACAGTTCCTCAAAAGGCAGTCAGTTTCTATAATTACGTTGTTTTAAATCCCTATAGTATTGATAAGGAAGTAATTCAAATGCCCTAGAAAGGTTTAGAAAGATAGCAGTTTACTGACCCTTTACATAAACAGCATTTTCGATGTCGTAAGTTATTCCTTGCAACTGTGTGGTTGTAGATAACTGGGATTGAAAGCCGTGTTTAACTGTAAAGGAGATTTCAGCTTAATTTCAGTTTAAATACTGCATTTTTATGGACTCTCTCTGTTTATTTTTGGAAAGTGCATCTGTATGAGAATCCACAGGAGTGACTCGACACAATGCCTGTAAAAATAATTAAAGATAATATTGATTTATTAGCCGTGCATTTATTACACCTGTTTAATCACTGATTCAGAGCTCAACATTTCCTGAAAATCTAAAGGTCACTAAAGTGGTGCCTATTCATAAAGAGGGAGAGCAGTCAGTACCAAGTAATTACGGTCCAATTTCGGTCCTCAGTATTATTAACACAATTTTTGAAAAATGTCTGTGTTCACATGTCCGGAAATTCGTAAGCAAATATAGTAAAATGAGCGCCAGTCAGCACGGCTTCACACCGGAGAGGTCCTAACAGAAATTTTAAAACAGGATAGCTATAGTTGTGTATTTAAACATTAAGAAGGCGTTCGATACCGTTAATCACACCATTCTACTTGATAAACTTCGTAATTACGCTTTTAGAGGGCAAATAGCAGAATTATTCACCAGTTATCTCACCAACCGCAAACAGCCAGTTGTAATGAATAACTTAATGTCTAAACCGCAGGCCGTGCTGACTGGAGTGCCGATCTCTTTTTTGCTGTATGTGAATGACTCTCCGTCAACCTTAAAATATCCTTAAGCATTAATGTATGTTGATGACACGGCATTGGTATTTATAGGAGAATGAATTTAAGAACTAAACAGGAAAATAAACGAAGAACTTGTCAGGGTCCTAAAGTGGTTGACTACCAACCAGCTTACTGTTAATATTCTGAAAACAAAATACACAGTGTTTAGCTCGAGGGAAAAAAGTTTAAACTACAATGCATGTGAATAGTGCATGTAAATAATCGGCCCTTATAACATGGTACAAGTTTTAAATACCTAGGTGTGCATTTTGATTCTTATATGCACTGGATAAATCACACAAAACAAGTTTGTTAAAAACTTGCGTTTGGATGCCATATTGTCCTGAACGCGGGAGAATGTTTTGAATTCTCTGTTCTCCGTATACTATATTTGGCTTTTATACACACTTAAGTTACTGCATAGAATCTTGGGGCAACACGTGCCCAACATATCTTGAACCCGTAGTAAGATTACAAAAGAGGGCTTTAAGAATTTGTTGAGGATTTGCGGGGTCGCAGCGGAGCACCAGAGAGAGACGACCAGCGTGGGAGGCTTCAAGTTCCGAACTGCCCGTGCCGGGCGTGCGCGCCCAGCACGCGCTGTCCATCTTTATTTTCCTCTAGCGCGGGAACGCCGATCTCAGCGCCAGCGCGTTATAGCGTCGCCGGGTGCTACAGGGCCCCCCGCCTAGACGGAACGTCGAGATGTGCCCTCGGTAAAAGAAAGGAGAGTATGAGGGTCCAGTAAGTTCATGTCAGTGGCCGGGAAGAGCTGTCGGGTGCAGTGCGCGGGCTCAGGTGGACGAGCCTGGCTGCTGCGCAATGGGCGAATGATGCAGGATGCCGAGCTGACAGTGGACATGTGGGCAGGGGAGGCCATGATTGGGTCTTCACCGACTGTAGTGCTGCCCGCTGGCACAAGTGTCATCAGTGTCGGAACGTTGCAGCTGATGCCGATGGGAATCTGACGCGCCGAGTACACGATCACAAGCACAGGAGCGGATGAAACGGCTCCATGGACTTACAGCAGCTGTGGTGTGACCGTCGACACAACGGTGACAGCTGGGACGATGCGGGAGGACGTTGCTGGGCTCAATTCCAGGTGCTTGGGCAAAGCGGGAGTGACAGTCCGGAGCGACTGGCCAGTGCTGATTCGCGGGTGGGCATGGTCGGCTGTGGGTGGCTGCAGCCGTATAGCTGAGATTGCTACGTCAGACGGCTGGTTGACAGAAAGAGACACAGCTTTTGGATGGACAACTGCCTCACTACTCGGTGTGGCTAGCTCGACCATTCGGTGCCGAAGGTGGTTCAAGTCAGGCACCAAAGCAGACGCTTGCTGCGGCAGTGTCGAGCTGCCAGGGTCAGACTCCGAGAAGCGTTTGACCGTAATGAGGGCTTGGGGTGGGGCCTCTTGGGCAGGCGGTGTGGCCGCCGAGGTAGTGGGGCTGGTATGTGGCATATGCTGCGGTGGCGGCAAACTCAATTCGCCTGTAGCACGATCGCTCAGGTCAGTGACTGACGACTTTAGGGGAATGAGCGATGAGGCGGCAGATGAGCGTTCGGCTGGCAGCAATGCTACGCAGTAGGGTACAGGCGTTGGCGGAGTGGGGCACTCGTCGAGGAAGAGCTCGACTGAGGGCGGCACCATGGCAGATAAGAGAAGTTGCTCACCGGGCTGTGCCGTAGATGCTGTATAGTCCTTAGTGGAGGCGGTATGGCCGGAGGCACTGAACAGGGTGGCTCGAGGCGCATCTGTCGCTGAGTTCGCTGACGTGGCAAACCGCGGTGGGCCAGGCACCTCAATGACCTGCTGAGGGAATGACTGCGGACTTCGGGCCGTGGAGTCGTCGCACAGTGCTTCTAGCGAAACCGCGGTAGCAAGATGTGCTGCCGGAAGCGATGCGGTAGCGTCTGGTGCGGTCGGTGCTAAAGAAGCCGGGCCGGAGGCGCTGGACTGGAGTGGCGGCGAGGCGGCGAGGGGCTGCTGAGGCGGGCCGGGTTCTGATGAAGGCTGCGTGGGAGCGAGCGTGGCCGGTGCAGGGCCAGAGGCTGGCGGCGGCGAAAACGGGTCCGCTGCGTCGTAGAGCGGCGGCGAAACGTAGTAGGCGCCGAAGTCCGCCAAGACGGCCGCACGAAGCTCATCGTATGGCCGGCAGCCGAAGGCAGAGTAGGTGAGCCGACGCAGGAGGTCGGGCGGGAAGATGTCGCAAAGGACTGCGTGTTTAAACGGCTGGATGGTGATGGCGTTCAGGTACATCGCAGCCTCCAGTTGGGCGAACCACCCGCCGACGCCTGCAGGCCGGAACGCCGGGAGCGGCGGGTCGAAACTTGGGTGCTGCCAGTACGCCATGCTAGGACGCCGCTGGGTAGAAGGAACGGTTCGCCGGGTCACCACTGTTGAGGATTTGCGGGGTCGCAGCGGAGCACTAGAGAGAGACGACCAGCGTGGGAGACTTCAAGTTCCGAACTGCCCGTGCCGGGCGCGCGCGCCCAGCACGCGCTGTCCATCTTCATTTTCCTCTAGCGCGGGAACGCCGATGTCAGTGCCAGCGCGTTATAGCTTCGCCGGGTGCTACAAATTATCACATACTCAAACTACATTGGGCCCAGCAGGCCACTATTTCAGCCGGCACATATTTTATCTTTACAGGTTGTACATCTACTCGTTAAAAACAGCACAGACAATTCATAAAATACTGCAATTCAATGACCAGTTTCATCACAGTATCTTTATAACTTCTAAAAGGGATACAGAGCTGCAAGTGGAAATCATTTTACCCGCCAATATGCCACAATACCTACAGGAAAAGGTTGATTGAATTCAGCTGTGCACAAATATGGAATCACATCTCTAATGATGTTAAATTAAAAATTAATTTTTCACAATCTCTTAAAATATTTTTGCTGAATCTGTAAGTTTCCGCCGGTTGAGCTGTAAATTCTGTACCCAAATGACTGTAAAATTGTTAATATTTCAGGTTATTGCGTACAAAGAATGTATGCATGATAACAAATGTATATATTAGCTATGTATGTTGTGGTTTTAATATTTTGAAGTTCTTTATGTGAGAAGTGTTCTCTCCACCAGCTGCATTTTGCAATTTATCATTGTGTTGGACCCGACACTAGCTTTGGCTATGGGTCCAGTACCATTGTACATAGTTTGCTTGTATTCATTTCTGTTTTCAAATAAAAAAAAGGTCACAGCGCATCATGCTGGCATGCTGGTTGGTGCATGTTATCTACCAAGACCAAGATACTGCAAAAATACTAAAAAAAGGCCTACATTTAACCTTCACTAGAACCTTGACTAGAGGGTGCCTCGCAGATTGCACCCAGAGATTATACTTGCTGGCAAATAATGCTTGCCTGCCAAGCTAAAGTACTACTACCTCACCCACACATCTCGAAGGGATGATCAAAGGGTCTCTGGAATGGTTTCAATGGTGGCTAGGCTATTCATGCCTTACATGCTGTGTACAAGGTTCCTGAAAAGAAATCAAGTAGTTTGAAAATAAAAAAGTGCACACCATTTACTAAAAACTGAAATTAGGCAATAGCCGATGGTTTTCTTGTTGAGTGGTCATTACGACTTGCTTTGTTGGTAAATTCTGCATCACTTCTGCACAAACGCTTCCTCTGGATTCTAGCAGCTGCAGTGGGGTGTCTTTTTGTTTGCAGGGCAATGTTCTGCACAAGGGTTATGCAGATTGTATGTGTCGCTCAGGTGAGTAAATTTCACAAGGGGGGCTACTTTTTCGTGCTGCTGTGCACTTACAGAAATCAGTCATTTCCTTTTGATCCTGTGAGTGAGATGACTAATCAGTAAATAGTTTTCAGGCGCAAAAAACAGACAAGACACATAGATAGGTCACAGGACGAAGTGCAAGTGCTCTTAGACTATATTTCTAGTACTGTGGGCCCTTCCTTTAGTGTGTCATGTCCGCTTTTCACTGATTACTGTGTCACATGTGTCGTCGCCAACACCTTTCGTGCAAGGATAGTCGCCTTTTGCAACAAGAACGGCTTGGTCCCCGTTTAAGTAAGTGTGTTTTTCCGCCGAGTGCTTTCTTCGTGGGGTCACGTAAAAAGAATTAGCAAAAAAATGACGCTTCGTCCTATCACTTACCTATGTGTCTTGTCTGTTTTTTACGCCTTAAAGCTACTTAATTATGAACCAAAACCAACTAGCCCAGAAACAAGTGCTCTTAGAGTAAGATGGCCTTGTACAACCTTTTGCAGTGACGTTCTTCAGGCATGCTACTGGACAAGGGAAATCTCCTGGATACTCTACCTGACCTGACGTGACCTAACCTGCCCTGACCTAACCTAACCTAACCAAACCTAACCTAACCTAACCTAACCTAACCTAAGCTAGCCTAACCTAACCTAACCTAACATATTTAACCTAACCTAACCTAACCTAACCTAACCTAACCTAACCTAACCTAACCTAAGCTAACCTAACCTTACCTACACGCCACCGAAAGAGGCTGCCTGCCTACTTTGGAGGGTCTTGAAGGCAAAGCAACCTCTCCAGTGCATGTGAATCTGTCTGCTTTAGTCCCATTTTTCGCGCCTGTTACCAACTTTCCCGTCAAGACCTTCTTTTCAGGTAACAGTTGTGAACAACAAAAACAGTATTTGCTTCTTGTGAGACTTGCGTTGCTCTTGCTAGCATGAGTCTGCCAGTAATTAATTAACTGCCACGCAGTTTGCTCACAATGCAGTGGGCAGATTGTGGTGATGATGCCTCACGGTAAGACTTGGTAGCTGGGTAGGTTGGATATGTTTGAATAGTTTCTAAATTTTGTTCTTATTTGCCTATTAAATATTTCTGGTTAGGTCTCCGAAAAATATCAGTCTATTCTAGGCTTGGCCTCACGAGTGTTTTACAGCAGGAAAAGCATTGCAAAATCTTCTGAGGAAGTGAAACTTTCCCTGAGCCTCCTTAGTTTTAAGTTTTGTTATTTATGCGTTGTTCCCAGCTCAGGTTGTGCAGTGGCACTTTCTCATGCTTGTTTTGACAACTGCTTGTTCTGACAACATTAAGTTTTTTTCCCCAATGCATGCACGAAGTTTGAATTGATGATATCCATTTAACGTTCATATAACTTTTCATCTTGTATGGAAACTTGTATGGAATTTTGGATCTTGTATACACAACGCAGTCATCCGCAAAGGATGCCTATTGGTACCCCAGGGTCAGCTCATAAATGTATATCATTCATGCATATTAAGAACACATTGTTTACAGTTCCTCAAAAGGCAGTCAGTTTCTATAATTACGTTGTTTTAAATCCCTATAGTATTGATAAGGAAGTAATTCAAATGCCCTAGAAAGGTTTAGAAAGATAGCAGTTTACTGACCCGTTACATAAACAGCATTTTCGATGTCGTAAGTTATTCCTTCCAACTGTGTGGTTGTAGATAACTGGGATTGAAAGCCGTGTTTAACTGTAAAGGAGATTTCAGCTTAATTTCAGTTTAAATACTGCATTTTTATGGACACTCTCTGTTTATTTTTGGAAAGTGCTTCTGTATGAGAATCCACAGGAGTGACTCGACACAATCCCTGTAAAAATAATTCAAGATAATATTGATTTATTAGCCGTGCATTTATTACACCTGTTCAATCACTGATTCAGAGCTCAACATTTCCTGAAAAGCTGAAGGTCGCTAAAATGGTGCCTATTCATAAAGAGGGAGAGCAGTCAGTACCAAGTAATTACGGGCCAATTTCGGTCCTCAGTATTATTAACACAATTTTTGAAAAATGTCTGTGTTCACATGTCAGGAAATTCGTAAGCAAATATAGTATAATGAGCGCCAGTCAGCACGGCTTCACACCGGAGAGGTCCTAACAGAATTTTTAAAACAAGATAGCTATAGTTGTGTATTTAGACATTAAGAAGGCATTCGATACCGTTAATCACACCATCCTACTTGATAAACTTCGTAATTACGGTTTTAGAGGGCAAATAGCAGAATTATTCACCAGTTATCTCACCAACCGCAAACAGCAAGTTGTAATGAATAACTTGATGTCTAAACCGCAGGCCGTGCTGACTGGAGCGCCGATCTCTTTTTCGCTGTATGTGAATGACTCTCCGTCAACCTTAAAATATCCTTAAGCATTAATGTATGTTGATGACACGGCATTGGTATTTATAGGAGAATGAATTTAAGAACTAAACAGGAAAATAAACGAAGAACTTGTCAGAGTCCTAAAGTGGTTGACTACCAACCAGCTTACTGTTAATATTCAGAAAACAAAATACACAGTGTTTAGCTCCAGGGAAAAAAGTTTAAACTACAATGCATGTAAATAGTGCATGTAAATAATCGGCCCTTACAACATGGTACAAGTTTTAAATACCTAGGTGTGCATTTTGATTCTTATATGCATTGGATAAATCACACAAAACAAGTTTGTTAAAAACTTGCGTTTGGATGCCATATTCTCCTGAAAGCGGGAGAATGTTTTGAATTCTCTGTTCTCCGTATACTGTATTTGGCTTTTATACACAGTTAAGTTACTGCATAGAATCATGGGGCAACACGTGCCCAACATATCTTGAACCCGTAGTAAGATTACAAAAGAGAGCTCTAAGAATTTGTTGAGGATTTGCGGGGTCGCAGCGGAGCACCAGAGAGAGACGACCAGCGTGGGAGGCTTCAAGTTCCGAACTGCCCGTGCCGGGCGTGCGCGCCCAGCACGCGCTGTCCATCTTTATTTTCCTCTAGCGCGGGAACGCCGATCTCAGCGCCAGCCCGTTATAGCGTCGCCGGGCGCTACAGGGCCCCTCGCCTAGACGGAACGTCGAGATGTGCGCTCGGTAAAAGAAAGGAGAGTATGAGGGTCCAGTAAGTTCATGTCAGGGGCCGGGAAGAGCTGTCGGGTGAAGTGCGCGGGCTCAGGTGGACGAGCCTGGCTGCTGCGCAATGGGCGAATGATGCAGGGTGCCGAGCTGACAATGGATGTGGGGGCAGAGGAGGCCATGATTGGGTCTTCACCGACTGTAGTGCTGCCCGCTGGCGCAAGTGTCATCAGTGTCGGAACGTTGCAGCTGATGCCGATGGGAATCTGACGCGCCGAGTACACGATCACAAGCACAGGAGCGGATGAAACGGCTCCATGGACTGACAGCAGCTGTGGAGTGACGGTCGACACAACGGTGACAGCTGGGACGATGCGGGAGGAAGTTGCTGGGCTCAATTCCAGGTGCTTGGGCAAAGCGGGAGTGACAGTCCGGAGCGACTGGCCAGTGCTGATTCGCGGGTGGGCATGGTCGGCTGTGGGTGGCTGCAGCCGTATAGCTGAGATTGCTACGTCAGACGGCTGGCTGACAGAAAGAGACACAGCTTTTGGATGGACAACTGCCTCACTACTCTGTGTGAGTAGCTCGACCATTCGGTGCCGAAGGTGGTTCAAGTCAGGCACCAAAGCAGACGCTTGCTGCGGCAGTGTCGAGCTGCCAGGGTCAGACTCCGAGAAGCGTTTGACCGTAATGTGGGCTTGGGGTGGGGCCTCTCGGCCAGGCGGTGTGGCCGCCGAGGTAGTGGGGCTGGTATGTGGCATATGCTGCGGAGGCGGTAAACTCACTTCGCCTGTAGCACGATCGCTCAGGTCAGTGACTGACGACTTTAGGGGAATGAGCGATGAGGCGGCAGGTGAGCGTTTGGCTGGCAGCGATGCTACGCAGTAGGGTACAGGCGTTGGCGGAGTGGGGCACTTGTCGAGGAAGAGCTCGACTGAGGGCGGCACCATTGCAGATAAGAGAAGTTCTCACCGGGCTGTGCCGTAGATGCTGTATCGTCCTTAGTGGAGGCGGTATTGCCGGAGGCGCTGAACAGGGTGGCGCGAGGCGCATCTGTAGCTGAGTTCGCTGACGTGGCAAACCGCGGTGGGCCAGGCTCCTCAACGAGCTGCTGAGGGAATGACTGCGGACTTCGGGCCGTGGAGTCGTCGCACAGTGCTTCTAGCGAAACCGGGGTTACAGGATGTGTTGCCGGAAGCGATGCGGTAGCGTCTGGTGCGGTCGGTGCTAAAGAAGCCGGGCCGGAGGCGCTGGACTGGAGTGGCGGCGAGGCGGCGAGGGGCTGCTCAGGCGGGGCGGCTTCTGATGAAGGCTGCGTGGGCGCGAGCGAGGCCGGTGCAGGGCCAGAGGCTGGCGGCGGCGTAAACGGGTCCGCTGCGTCGTAGAGCGGCGTCGGAACGTAGTAGGCGCCGAAGTCCGCCAAGACGGCCGCAGGCAGCTCATCGTATGGCCGGCAGCCGAAGGCAGAGTAGGTGAGCCGAAGCAGGAGGTCGGGCGGGAGGATGTCGCAAAGGACTGCGTGTTTAAACGGCTGGATGGTGATGCCGTTCAGGTACATCGCAGCCTCCAGTAGGGCGAACCACCCGCCGACGCCTGCAGGCCGGAACGCCGGGAGCGGCGGGTCGAAACTTGGGTGCTGCCAGTACGCCATGCTAGGACGCCGCTGGGTAGAAGGCACGGTTCGCCGGGTCACCACTGTTGAGGATTTGCGGGGTCGCAGCGGAGCACCAGAGATTGACGACCAGCGTGGGAGGCTTCAAGTTCCGAACTGCCCGTGCCGGGCGTGCGCGCCCAGCACGCGCTGTCCATTTTTATTTTCCTCTAGCGCGGGAACGCCGATCTAAGCGCCAGCGCGTTATAGCGTCGCCGGGCGCTACAAATTATCACATACTCAAACTACATTTGCCCCAGCAGGCCACTATTGCAGCCGGCACATATTTTATCTTTACAGATTGTACATCTCCTCGTTAAAAACAGCACAGACAATTCATAAAATACTGCAATTCAATGACCCGTTTCATCACAGTATCTTTATAACTTCTAAAAGGGATACAGAACTGCAAGTGGAAATCATTTTACCCGCCAATATGCCACAATACCTACAGGAAAAGGTTGGTTGAATTCAACTGTGCACAAATATGGAATCACATCCCTAATGATGGTAAATTAAAAATTAATTTTTCACAATCTCTTAAAATATTTTTGCTGAATCTCTAAGTTTCCGCCGGTTGAGCTGTAAATTCTGTACCCCAATGACTGTAAAACTGTTAATATTTCAGGTTATTCCGTACAAAGAATGTATGCATGATAACAAATGTATATATTAGCTATATATGTTGTGATTTTAATATTTTGAAGTTATTTAGGTGAGAAGTGTTCTCTCCACCTGCTGCATTTTGCAATTTATCATTGTGTTGGACCCGACACTAGCTTTGGCTATGGGTCCAGTACCATTGTACATAGTTTGCTTGTATTCACTTCTGTTTTCAAATAAAAAAAGGCCACAGCGCATCATGCTGGCACGCTGGTTTGTTCATGTTATCTACCAAGACTAAGATACTGCAAAATACTAAAAAAAGGCCTACATTTAACCTTAACTAGAACCTTCACTAGAGGGTGCCTTGCAGATTGAACCCAGAGGTTATACTTGCTGGCAAATAATGCTTGCCTGCCAAGCTAATATACTACTACCTTTGCCTCACATCTCGAAGGGACGATCAAAGGGTCTCTGGCATGGTTTTAATGGTGGCTAGGCTATTCATGCCTTACATGCTCTGTACAAGGTTCCTGAAATGAAATCCAGTAGTTTGGAAATAAAAAAGTGCACACCACTTACTAAAAACTGAAATTAAACAGTAGCTGATGTTATCTTGTTGAGTTGTCATTACGAATTGTTTTGTTGGTAAATTCTGCATCACTTCTGCACAAACGCTTCGTCTGGAATCTGGCAGCTGCAGTGGGGTGTCTTTTTGTTTGCAGGGCAATGTGCTGCACAAGGGTTATGCAGATTGTATGTGTCGCTCAGGTGAGTAAATTTCATGAGGGGGACTACTTTTTCGTGCTGCTGCTGCACTTACAGGAATCAGTCATTTCCCTTTGACCCTGTGAGTGAGATGGCTCATCAGTAGATAGTTTTCAGGCGCAAAAAACAGACAAGACACATAGATAGGTCACAGGACGAAGTGCAAGTGCTCTTAGACTATATTTCTAGTACTGTGGGCCCTTCCTTTAGTGTGTGATATCCGCGTTTCACTGATGACTGTGTCACATGTGTCGTCGCCAACACCTTTCGTGCAAGGACAGTCGCCTTTAGCAGCAAGAACGGCTTGGTCCCCGTTGAAGTGTTTTTTTCCGCCGTGTGCTTTCTTCATGGGGTCACGTAAAAAGAATTAGCAAAAAAAATGGCGCTTCGTTCTGTCACTTACCTATGTGTCTTGTCTGTTTTTTACGCCTTAAAACTATTTAATTATGAACCAGAACCAACTAGCCCAGCAGCAAGTGCTCTTAGAGTAAAATGGCGTTGTACAACCTTTTGCAGTGACCTTCTTCAGGCATGCTACTGTAAAAGGGAAATCTCCTGGATACTCGGCAGCCTTCAATCCAAAAGTCTGTTTACCCTACTCCTAGGAGTTGGAATTGGCATAAGAAGCTGGAAGTGACTTAGAATGTGCGCTCTGCAGTAGTGTTCATGTGACGAGAGTGGTCTTTAAGCTGAGTGGCAGCAGGTTATCAAATTTTGAGTTGGGCAGTAAAGACTTACCTTTAGACAACTCTGCACCAGCAGGCACGAAAGATAAGATTCGATGTTGACAATGTGACAAATTATACGAATATTGATGTAATGGTGCTTGACATGCTGTATAGCAGTCTGCAGCGTGTGTGTGACATTGGAGGGCGACTTCGGACACTGGACAAGAAGCGCTATAGTGACAGCCTGCTGTGCAATTTCGTGTTGAATTTTAGTGCATTCTTTTCAGAGCTGCTTGTTTGTTTGCTACAGATGTTAAGAATGGCTTTTAAGAATGGCTTTCTGTTAGTCTACTTTGAGCGTAACCTGCCTCTCAATGCTGTATTGGTAAGGTTTCCATAGGTAGTGGCACTCGGTAGTGTGCTTTACGATTGACAAGTTAAATGCACTTCAGCTGTAGGCTTTGTGATAGCTTCAAGGAAATTAGTCCACTTTAGTTGCTCATTTAGTCGATCTAAAGATTTAGTACCTTGCTATGTGGCAAAATTTTGTAAAAGGAGCTTTAGGCTTGTTTCATTTTCACATTGCCATCCTGATCGCTTAGTGTAATGCCACTCAACACGCCAATATTTGGCACAATATTTATACAGTTTGAAGATATATATAATCAAATTTTTCAGTTATTCTATTGAGCTAAGATCATCATTTGCTCATTAGGCTGTGTTCACGGCGAATAGTAACAATATTATTTTATATTTTGCAAAGCTTTAGTTGTAGAAGTTTGATTTGGGTAAAGAACCTTCCTACATTGTGGGAAGAATCCTTTGTGATATTTCCCCAAAAGATCGCTTTATACCCATAAGTTTTGCTTATATTTTCTTAAAAGAATGCATGATGAAATACCAGGATTGCTGTTGCAACCAGATCATAAGTCGTCCTAGTATAATTTCTAGAAGCTTATTTATATAATTGATGTTTAAGTAAATTCTTTTGGTATAGAGGCCACTTCAGTATTCTGAGCAGTTTTGGAGGGGGCTGAGTTATGATGGGTTTAATTAAAGCGTGATCAGAAATTTCTTGTGTTCATAACTTTAGAATTGTTTCTTCGGAATAACCTGTTTTCTGTTTGTAGTTTAAGAATTGCTTGAAAAGATGAGAATTGATGTCCTGTTCACGCTGTCTCTTTTAGATTTCGCTGTGACAAACTCGTTTTGAGCATTTTAAGAGTGAAATGGCTGCTTATTTTTTGTCAATATGAAGTTTTCCTCGTGTGCTAGATATTTTGGCACATCCTTCACTGCTGCCAAAATTTTATCTTAAAACAAAGAAGCAGACAGCCTCTTTGGTGCACTCTTAACTTAGTGTTGATCCTTTCTGTGATAAAAAGGTGATTGTCAACCAAGTCTACGGAAAGAAAGCCACTAATACCATGAAGAGCAAAATTTTTCGAGATTTTAAGAAAGCTTTCTACCTTGTTTCACATGCCAAACTAATATATAAGCTTGAGAATATTGGTCTTCCTTCTTTCATAATTGCCTGTGTTTCTGCTTACCTTTCTAACCAAGCCCAGTTCGTCAATATTGACGCCCATTGTTCAAACTGCCTTCCGGTCACATCTGGCGTGCCGCAAGAAAGTGTGCTTGGACCATTATTGTTTTTGGTCTACATCAATGACATTGTGGATGTAATTAGTGAACCAGTGCAAATCAGGCTTTTTTCCAATGCTTGTGTTTTGTTTTATGAAATCAGATCCTACGAAGACCAAGTCATCCTTAATTCTAACCTTCACAACATTCAGTCATGGTGCAGTCGATGGGAGATGAAGCTTAACAATGACAAAACAGTCTTTATGAAAATGACCAATATACAAAGTAAAAGTAGCCTATCATTTCCGTATGCCCTTCAACAAATCATCCGATTGAGGAAGTTAATGAATACAAATACTGAGGTTTTACTATAACAAATAATCTTAGCTGGAATATACATATGAGCAACATGTGTACGTATCCTTTCGGAAACTTTGCTTTCTTTTGGCATAGATAAAAATGTGCCCGTTCTAGTGCAAAGCTTCTAGCCTACACATTCATCATCAGGCCGAGACTTGAGTACGCATGCACCTTTTGGGACCCTTACAAACATTGAGGTACTGGAAATGATCCAGCGAAAATCTGTTTAGATTCATCTTTAATAAATATCGTTCTACTGACTCTCCAACTACTCTCATGGCCCAAAACAACATACAGACATTGCAAACACGAAGAAAAATTCAACGAGTTAAATTTCTTTTCCTACTCAAGAATAACAAACTCTCCATGAGCCCTGATTTATTTATTGAACCGATCACAACGCAACTAACACGACATCGTCACGTGTAATTACTAACACTGTACAGTGCTAGAATCAGTGCTTTTAGATACTCATTTTTTCCTCGTGCAATAACTCAATGGAATGAACTCCCGCCAGAGGTTGTAAACAGCATCGATGCCATTAGCAAAATTGCTTATTGATAACTGCTTAATTGTTTTTTCTTGTTCTTTACTATGTTCTATTACTGATATGTTAGTTTTCTGCTATGTTATTTGCCACGCTTCTTTTTATGTACTTTTGCCCCTCCAGCTTTGACCCACCCTACGGTCTGCAGTACTCTACAAATAAAAATAAAATAAAATAGTCTTGTACATTCACACATTTCACGTGTTTTTGAATACTGAGGACACTTCCTTTGTGAGCAAGGAAAAGGAAAAAAAAATTCTTTTCACCGATTCCTAAAAAAAGTTTTTTAAGTTGGTTACCTACCTGTGAACAGAATTTTTATTTTTTTTTCAAACCGCTGTTGCAACCGCAGTTCCTGACATGAAGGCCTGTGTAAGGAGATAGCGCCACCCAGCGTGTTTGCGATGAGAAGACGAAAAAGCACGAGGAGCGCGTGCGGAGGGGTACGCCGGGACAGGTGGAAGAGGATTACGTGGCAGAGAAGAGAAGAGCGCGGTCGGCGACGGACGTGGACGAGTTCTGCTGGCTCCCCGAGTTCCGGGCTTGGGCCTCAGCCGCAGACGTCCGGGCCCCCAGACCCGGACATCCTTCGTCGAGAGCCTCAACCACCAGGCCCAGGCGCCACTCTTCTCCGTCCATCTGTCAGCTGCTCCACACAGGCCGCCTCTGGTGCCTACGTGGCGTACCCGGGCTACCAGACCTGGGAACCGTGCTGGGCGCCCACAGAAGCTGACGCTGCGGTAGCGTTGAAGGCCAACGGGGGAATCGCCGGCAACAGTACATCGACACTAGAACGCCCAGAGATTGCCTGACTGCCCAACACCTAGCCAGTCCTCCCCGCTCGATGCTCGTATGAGAGACAAGTAGTGTGCCTTTCCTTTTTGACTTTATTTTTCCTGTATTTTTCGCAAGGATTTTGTTCTGTTCCCTCGTGTGTTTTTTCCGTGTGTTTTTGCGTTGCTCTCTTGTTCATTTCCTTTTTCCAAGCCCGTACCAAGATTAGTTTCCTTTCCTATAAAAGCCGCCTCGTTTATTGCTTATACCTTTGTGTTTGTGTAAAATACAACCTGCAATCTCACACAATCCTCACAAATTTGGCGTCCGCTACGACAGGACGAGGTCGGGTTTTATTTCTTTGCCTGTTGTGTTAATGTAGGAACAGTATGAGCGCTTCAGAGTTGGTTGCTTAAGGCGAGCGCATGGGCTCCCTAGTAGCACAGATTGCTGCTGGAACATTGCAGCAATGTTACCTATTTAGGCTGCATTAACGTGGCTAGTGTCCTCCTTTCGCAATATCAAGACAACATACGTGAAAAACATGGCTGCTACATTTCCCACGATGTTGTGTCCACATATGTACAACATTGCTGCAACGTTGCCACAATGTTTCATAACATCAATGTAACATTCTTGAAAATTTTAGCAACCCTGCACAAGCATATGCAGGCCTGCCAATTGGTAAGCTTCACAACATATCATAACACTTTTCGAGGACCAACGAGAGCGACCGACACTTGAGCTCCACAATACAGTACAACATGCAACTCATACACTCACCTCCGAGCGAATAACATAGGGTCAAGCTTATATAGCCGTTCCTGAAGGGTGTCCCAAGGGTGACAGTGGCGAATAGGTAATAAACAAAGCTTTGCGACATATTAATCGAGCTGTGCATGCAATTTATAGCAGGCGCAACAGAAGAGGTTTAGTTGCAAAGTACTGCTAGTTGAAAAAAATGTTTACTGTAGCAACAGTAAGAAAACTTCTGGAACTCTGTGCTTCAAATATATTTGTAATGTTGCTTTATTGTTATGATTCAAGCATTATAACAACGTTCATCAGGCTGTATTGCCTCAACGTTGCTTCTCGATGTTGTTCCAAAGATGGCAGATGGTATGTTATCCTAACGAATTTCTGAGCATTTGGCTGCAATGTTAGCAGAAGGTGTCATACTGACCAACTTATGGACATGTTGCTGTAACGTTGGAGTATGTTGCACAACATTATAAAACATTGGCGACATTGCCATAACGTTCTGGCGACATTTTGTGCTACTAGGGCTTGTGCGGCGCGGAGTTGCGAGCGTGGGTGGAGGACGAGCTTCGTAAGGCACGGGAAGAGAGAGCCGCTGAGCGTGAAGCTGCGAAGCAGAAATTGGAGTTAGAGCGAGAAGCTACGAAGCAGAAATTGGAGTTAGAGCGAGAAGCTACGAAGCAGAGATTGGAGTTAGAGGCACGGAATTTAGAGATGGGGCGTGAGGCTGCGAAGGAACGTTTGGAGTTAGAGGCGCGGAACTTGCAGCTACAAATAAGGCTCATGGAGGGTGGCGCAAATCCTCCAAGTGACCGTGAAGAGCGTAGCGTCGCACCGGCCAGCTCCATTAACCCGCACGCATTCATACCACAGTATAACCCTTTCACCGCCACTCCCGAGATAACTCGGGCTACCACATATGCACACCCCCTGCCTCTCCCGAGTTAACTCGTTTTGGCTTTTTAACTCACCCCCTGCCGCTCCCAATAATACTCGTGTAAAAAAAAAAAACTATGTAAACATGTAGCGCCATCTATGGAGAGACTGTAAATTCACAGATCTTGTAGGGTAAATTTTAAACAACAGATGGCACGCATGTTTCCACATCCGAGTCACTTCGTTTTGGTAGTTTTGGTCTGCGCACAGCAGCCATGAGGCTATGTGCCACACTCGTCCACGCTTTGACGAACGAAGAAATTCAAAACTGCTTGTGAATTCGGAGTCCAATGATAATGAGAACGAGAAAGGAGTCCACCTAAGTGCCTTCTCGAGTGATGTCAGCGATGAAGTCCCCCTTCCACCGAAAAATCCGCGTAAGAAGAAATCCGACAGGCACGATTGGTGCTGGAAGATTTGATTCAGTACAACTAATATCTATAAGATTATTCTGAATAAACATGCCTACATGCCCTGCAGAGCACTTTAGTGCGTTACGAGCAAAAAATTCCCAGGAAACTAACATGCGAAAAAAACCAGGCAGGGTGTGTACAGCTGTGAGTAAACAAACCTGGCAGTGAAAGGGATAATGAAGCGCGGGATGACCTCGAAGCCTATTTAAAGAGGTGTGAGCATGTGGCCACGGGGCAGGGTTGGCCAAAAGAAAAGTGGGCAACGGCGTTGAGCTTGTGCCTTGGAGGCGAAGCACTTAGGGTCTTCGGTCGGCTCTCGCCTGATGATTCCGTGGACTATGACAAAGCGAAGCTTGCCTTGCTTCAGAGGTTTAGGTTTACCGCGGAAGGGTACCGGGAAAAGTTTCGCCAGAGCAAGCCCCAGGATGGCGAAACGGCCTCGCAATATGCTGTCAGGTTGTTTAGCTTATTTGACCGTTGGGTCGAGATGCGGGGAGAAGGCCGCGCTTTTGAGGTGGTTCGCGAAATGGTCGTGAGCCACCAATTCCTGAACAACTGTCATTCCCGTTTAGCCCTTTTCTTACGTGAGCGGGAGAGCAAGACAGTTTGCAAGCTGGCGGAGGCTGCCGATCATTTTCTCGAAGCACAGCGCAAAATAACTTGTTCTTTAAAGAGCAGGGGGAGCATACGTCAAATAAGGCCAAGGACGAGGTTTCAGGTTCACAATCCCGCCTTCGGTGTTTTCTTTGCGAGAAAACTGGGCACAAGGCGTCGGATTGTCGGACGAAGCCGAAACAATTGTATTGCACCTGGTGTCGCGAGGTAGGACATGATGCCCAGTCATGCAGAGCTAAGAGACCAGGAGACCGTGAGGAGTCCGCCTGTTGCATGACACCTCAATATTCACGTCCCAATAACCCTGCAGAGGTAACGCGCATAGAGGGCCAGTTGGGAGAGATGATGGTCTGCCCTTCCAACCCTATGGAAGCTGCTATGCCCGTGGGGCACGGTGAGGTGTTCGGCCAGCCTGGTTCGGTATTACGGGATACGGGCAGCACCGGCATTGTTGTGCGTGAGTCCCTCGTATTCGAGATGGTGCTAACCGTAAGTTAGTTTTGCACATATCTTTTGCATGCAGTATGCTTAGTTAGGAACGGAGATTAACAGATAATTTCATTTCAGGGAACAATTTTGATAATTCCTCCATAACATTAGATCCACGAAAGGTTTGGGCATATGCAAAGCAGCAAAATGCAAAGCAGCAATATGAAAAAGCAGCAATATGCAAAAGCAGCAATATGCAAATGCAGGAATATTCACAGCAGCAGAAGGCCGCCACGGCCGCCTTTTGGATCCCAGCGAGTGCAAAATGGTGATTCATCAGTCAGAAAAACTTACATTATGCTGTTTTTCTGTTTTACAGTGCTGATGGTCCTGTGCGAAGTCCAAGAGTTGGTGGCGCTGTCGCTTGGTGAGGAACCGCTTTTTCACTGCGGCACAGTTCGAAATCCCAGCTCTGCTTTCAAACGGCGGCGTATTGTGCAAGTAGAGACTTCTAGTGACAACTCATCGCAGATCTCTTTAGCGTTCAAGAAAGGGTCCACGAAAGCTGCGGCAACAATCAGTATGTCGTACTCGTGCTTCGTAATTGTTGTTCTGCCGGACCGCTTCGCATGCGCAAGTGCTCCGTCATCTCAGAAGGCACGGATAATTCCGCTCAACGTTAGACATAACTTCACCAGCGAAAGAACGAGACACGAGGAGAAGAAGAACACAGGACAACGCTGGACTTGAAACTCGGGGAGGAAAGCCAAATTTAGGGCCTGCGGAACTCTTACACCGTCCATGTACGTAGCGGTGTCATTCCGCGAGGAGGCTCTCGTTGTTATCCTCTCCTTTCTTGGTAGCTGCCGTCTCAGAACATCAGTACCACTCGGTGAGCTGACCCACCAAACGACGGTGTTCCTGCAGACGTCGTGAATCCAACGAGTGGATGCGTTTCTGCAGAACGGCCCTAAATTTGGCTTACCTCCCCGAGTTTCTAGTCCAGCGTTGTCCTGTGTTCTTCTCCTCGTGTCTCGTTCTTTCGCTGGTGAAGTTATGTCTGATGTACACCAACTAGCCCACATGGGTACCTTGTTACCGCTCAACGTTGTCTTCGACCTGCCGGATTCTCAGCATATCTCTCTCTGCGAAAAGTCTGGCGATGAGTCTTCGGAACACGTGGTGCCATTTCAGTACACGACGAACCTGTGTTCGGTTCTCGAGACTTTTATAGCTTTAAAAAATATCGCCGGCCAATGAGAAGCGAGAACACATGACGAGCGGTTGAAGATAAAGGATTCTCGCTACAGCCGCATTCTGGAAATCTGGCGATACGGCCTGCACGTACGCCCTCTTCCGGCCAACATAACACGAGATGGCCATAGTGGCCGGCGCATCGCGCGGGTGGGAGCCTTGGCACGCTACCATGGAAACAAACACGGAGTATTTTACGCGGACGCCACTGGCCCACACCATAAGTGTTGATACACGGCCGCAGTCGTCCACCAAAAACACCGCAGTGAACAGCCTTACGTTCAAAGCACAAGACATTACTCATGCGGAATAGGTGGTAATCGCGCTCGCCGCCGTCGATCAGGACTCGCGGGTCATCATTACCGAATCCTGCAGAAGCCTGCAGAAGCATCGAAAGGGGCTTTATTCCTTGTTTGGCATACCGAATACTTCAGCATAGCAGTTATCTCGGGGCTGCCGCGTCCCGCACAATAGTATGGACTCCCGCGCACACGAGTCTCGAGGGCAACGAAGCGGCCGACGCCGCTGCCCGCGCGCTCACTCTCCGGGCATCGCCCTCGCGTTCCCCGATGCGGATTTCGACCTCAATCCGGCTTTTAAATTCGAAGAAATTACCCAATATTAGCAATTCGGCCTCGATATCTTTCCTAAGCCCTGCAAGGGCCTCTCGGGGGTGGTGGAATGCTTACTACTTCGCCTCTATGCTAAAACACTGCTTGCCCGGCGGCCATCAAACGTTTAGACCCTGCGTGCTTAGGGCAATGCCTGCACTGTAGGGAAAAGTCTTCGGACATTTACCACATGGTGTGGGCATGCCAATCAACCCCGCATTTTCCCCCTATACCCAACCCTACCCGAGAGGACTGGGAGGCGGCCCTGCTCGGCTGCTCTGACCTGGCAAGCCAAAAGGCCCTGGTCGGGCGCGCCCAAGCAGCAGCTACAGACAATAGGCTCCTGTAATGGTCAGCCCACCTAGCGTTTGTAAGGAACGGCCCCTTAAGGACCGCTCCACTCGCTCCCTGTACATATTTTAAATATAAAGTTTTTCAGTCAGTAAGTCATTTCTAGTTGAAGCACTGAAATTCAACCAGTTTACTGTGTAGATAAAAGTCCATGCTAGCGCGGTGCCCCTCGCGTTAGCTTTTTTAGGTTTTCTTGTTGTCGTTCAGCGCTTTAATGGACACCTACTCTGTCGCCACAATAAAGACAGTCCCGATAACGCAGCCGAAAATGCTTCGCGTCTATACAGGCGCTCATAAGATTCCTTTTCTAAGAGGCATCGGCGAATGCATTGTTTCATTCATAAATGTTTTATTGTGCTTAGTGGATGATGTGACTATTACGTTTTTAAAACTGTGTAGTTCAAGCGAACCCATTTGCTTACAACTCCATACTATACATTGCCCTTTCATGTAGCGGTGTTCATACTGCGATCACATGACTAAAATACCATGCGTGTTTTCAGGAGTAGTTGTGCCAGGGAAATGTTGTGTTATAATAGAACTGGATGAGTGGTTGTGATCAGTACAGCAAAGCGGTTTAGTCATGTGTCTGCAAACTCTTTTTCGCCAGGCTTTATGGCACACCAGAACTTCCGCGATGATCAACGCAACAGATTTGGAACCTTTTATTTCCTACAACTTATTTCCTACTTAGTCCCTTTGTTTTGGTTGTTTGAAGCAGAAGAAAACCGAATGAAAAACAAATGACTCTAAGGGTTTGTCTTCGTGGCAGGAACGTAGTACCGTAGTACAGACACGAGCACATGGCAAGCAAACCGTTCAGCTTCGCCTTCGAGGCACAACGGGCCTTGGTTGCGAGAGCTCGGGCAGCGGCTTCAGCCAACGGAGTCCCGGACTGAGGACTCGACCAACCGCGCCCTTGCCCGGAAACCACTTATACAAATAAATGTTTTGTACTACTACTACTATGGCGAGCAAATGCTTGAGCGCTTGGAACTGTTCGGCAGGGTGGCGTGTTATTCAAAGTCTTCAGTGACGAACATGCACATGTACCGACAAAGATAAAACTCGTCAGCGCCAATACTTGCCGCTGCACTGCGCTATCATTAAACAGACAAACTGTTGTTTCACATATTCGCAGTGAACGACTGTGAAAGCTGTAATGATACACAGCAAATTGTTTTCGGAACTATCACGTGTAATCGCGCTCTTTCAGAGCATTATGCTCACTTCTAGCGAGCGTGGAAACCGCAACGCGTCCAGCGTGGTTACAGGAAGTGAGAAGGACCCGTACCAGCAGCGATGAGTAATAGCTCGTTCAGAAAAAAAACAGAAATCTTGCAACTGTGCGTTATCCGTCCAACCAGGGCGAAGCGAGCAGCGCACGCTTCACCCTCGCCATGCCCCCGCCGAACTGCGCGCCTGGCGTAGCAAATAGAGAAAGCGGCCCCTAGCGCCAAACGCTGCAGGAAATTAGCTAGTTTACTGCAAGCATGAAAGCACGCGCACGCGCACTGCGATGTCTGTCTCGACGCCAGAAGCGCAACATCAGACGGCGCGGCGATGCAGTTTTATCTGATAATGACCGACTCTCGCGTGCCCCGACTTATTTTGCCGTCGGGTGTACACAATAATATCACGCTCTGTGATAAATTTGGGCAAGAGGAGGGCTGGATTTCAATGCCCGAGTGCGTTCTTTAAAATCAAAGTAACTGCCTAGACCATCAGTATGCGTTTTTCAATGTGATCTCCATGCGTTTTGTACGGCGTCTAAACTGGGTCGGGTATACAGCGCATGCACTAGGCGTCAGTCAGACATGTGCTGCAAATAAAGTAGGAGGAATAATATATTCAGGTGGTTGCATGACCTTCGGCCGGTGTGTGCGTATTCTCTGCACAAATCAATTATTGAAATAGGTATCAAATTCATCATCATAAGCCTGACTGCGCCCATCGAAGGGTCAACACCACTGCAATATCTCTCCTGCTACCTCGTCCCTGTCCCTACTGAAAAATCCGGTATGAATTTTAAACCGGAACCGCATACCGGGTTATTGTACAGGATTTGCGATACCGGATTACCGGAATATCCTGTATAAAACAGGACAGTCCTGTATAATACAGGACTCTCCTGTTTTGTACAGGATACTCCGGTAATCCGGTATCGCAAATCCTGTACAATAACCCGGTATGCGGTTCCGGTTTAAAATTCAGACCGGCATAAAGGACAGTCCTGTATTCTACAGGCTAGGCCCGTGTTATGCAGGAGGGCCCTGTATCACAGAAAAAAAGGCAGGAATGAAATGTTTCAAATATATCCCACTTGGACAAAATCTGCCCAAAAACTGGGGTCATAAGTGTACATGCCAAATGCTGCAATATACAGAGCCTCAGAAACTGGTAATCTGCGATTATCAGCGACTCGTATTGCAGTCGAGTGCAATTGTGTTATTCGCTCCCAGCTTTTACCAAGTATTGGTAGCTTGGTGAGTATTATAATGCATCAAACACTCCAAAAGATGTTTATTTTTTTCGCATGTCTTGAACCAGCTCACTGAGGTAATAATTTAACTCTTCGCGACGATCTACCGGCGCTGGGGTCTCTACAGGGTGCTGGCCAATGAAGTAGTCAAAAGCACCTGCAGAAAAGAAAATATGATTGGTAGTACATAATGCCCCCAGCTTATCATTTAATTGGGCACTGACACACAACATAATGCATTTGAGCACTGTGACATGCAACTTACGGCCAATGGCTTGTAGCTTTTCAGGGGTCATTGGCTTTCTGCCCACTATGGAGGCTTCTGACTTCAGGTTGCGATGGAAAGCTTGCCCTGTAACGCTCCTTTCCAGGAGTTGTGGAGTCGTCCAAAGGATGCGTCCTTGCAGAAACGCGAATCTTTGGGTGCCACCATAACTGCTGCCCACGTTGCCGAAGGAATAAAAATTCCATTCCCGAGGTGGACCTGTATGCAATAATTACAAATGCATACCCCAGTAGCACAAACCATGCTCTGATTTGCGGACCCTCGTGGGCCCAGACAAGCCACAGACAAGCCAGGCGTCTCAAGACGCCAGGCCCTGAGCATTGGCAATGCTCAGTATCGTGAATGCACCTCACGCCTTCCATATTTGAATGAATAATGTATTGCAAATCTGCGTCGTAACATTGTTGGTGTGTAAACAGGTTGCTCGGACGATTCCGGTGCTTGCGTGGTCATCCTCCATTATTTACGGCACATACCGCAGCATCGATGCGATGCGTGATGTTTTTTCAAGGTCTTGAGCCGCTCCCCCTCAGGACGCTTATCACTGATTGCTCTCGCACGTATAGACGATATGCCTCTGTAAAGAAAGAATACAAACCATAAAACTAATTTTAGTCGTGTTATCATGAAGGACAAGCAATTTCGGTATGTAGCTGAAAGAAAATTTTGAGCTATTTCGTCCCTCTACGCTGTGCAATCCACAAATTGCTAGTTAAAAAGACACTGGACAGTTAGAACGTTTCTGTTGACGACGAGCATATAACCGAGACGGAGGCAGTACTTAAAAAAAAGGGTCATTTGAAATGCGTACTTACGTCCTAGCAGCACGACGTCGCCGTCATAAAATCCGCCTTCACCGCCGTGGCCTCCACCGGTCAAATGTCTGTAAATGTCACGGTTCACCACTTACGTCTTTCGGAGCGAAGTCATTCAACACTGAGAGAAGGACGATAGGGTTCCACCATATTTGCACTGGACGTACGCATGGAAGGCGATGTCATCTTCGATCGTGGATTGATCAAGCAACACGATGAAAGGCACAAAAAACTGTATAACACAAATTCAACGAGGACTAGCGAGTGCCAGCGTGTTTTCGCAGCTACCTTCATCCCTTGACACTCAACCCAACCGCAGGAAAGAAAAACCTGTTTCAAACAAACGCGACCGGACACAGTGAACAAGTAGAATCGGAGCCCCCTCTCCACTTCATGGAGCGTCGCGGGGAGTGTGGTAGGGAGGGCGGCTTAAAATGTTTGGTAGTGGGCTGTAGAGCCTCCTCGCCATTTCGGGGAAGGGGGCTGGGAGGGACAGGACAGACACAAAGGAGACCTCGGGGAAGGAACAAAGGCAGACAGGAAAAAACAGGGTTGAGCAGGTTTTTTTTTTTTTTTGAGAGTGGACCCAGGAAAAGCAGGGAAGGCGGTGGTGAGAGGAAAGAAAAAAACGTTAAAAAAAAGTGCGCAAAGACAGGTTACTCGTGTGACGTTTCTACGGGAGTTTGTTTTTATTTTGTTCTCTCTAGCACTGTACCTTTTCACTAGCTAACCTTTTCTTGTTCGTCGATAGAAATGTTCTCGGCGATTTGTGATTAGTATCTCTTCCTGATAGAGTGAAGGGTGGGGCCGCTCGCGATGGCGCTTGGACAAGTTGAGTTATCAATGGGCAATCACTTGACGAAGAAGAAGTGCAAAGAATTCCTGCACGAAAACCAAGAATTTTCATTCTTCATCGATGCGTCGCTACAGACTGCTGCTAGCGAACAGCTGCTGCAATGAACGCGACAGTAACAAACCTTTTGGAGCCTCTGGCGCAGTCACCAGAGGCTCGCCATGTTTATCAGCCAGTCGTGAAGTTCTGCACTGTGAAAACCAGAGTAATCTGCGCAGGACTTAGGAAGGCTGCTGGCGGATGTATACTAGCCGTTTGCCCGCACACAGCCGCCCTGGCTTTGTCAGGGTGCTGCACGGGAAGCCAATATGGCGGTTGCCCGCAAAACCCCTTCATGTAGCCCCCGCCTTTCATGCACAAACTGCATGTTTTGCCACTGAGAAGCTCACGCGTAGCCCTTTTCTTTTCCTAGCCCTTTCAACAAAACCGTGTATGTGTTGATTATCGCACTTATGCGCACGCTGACCCCCCCCCCCTTTCCCTAAAAAACATCTGCTGGCGTACAACAGTCAATCTGCATACCAAGTACCAAAACCGCAGCACATATCGCTCTGAATACAGGCTGGTATGTCCAGTTTGAGCTCCGTACCGGACTGTCTGTCCGGTTTGAGCTCCGTACCGGACTGGTCTGTCCGGTTTGAGCTTCGAACCGGGAATGGACTGTCCGGTATGAGCTCGGTACCGGAGTGGTCTGTCCGGTTTGGGATCGATACCGGACCGGTATGAACCGGTATAGCCATCAAACCGGACGGGTCTCGCCGGTATGAGAGTGATACCGGATCGGTATGAAACCGATATGTTCCGGTAAAATCCGGTTTGCCGCGATACCGGATTTTTCAATAGGGGTGCCAATCCTCTCACGTAACTGCGTGTCACCCCGTGCAATCCTTGCCTTCCCTTGGAGTGTCCGTTACACTTGAAGATAAGTCTAAAGAGCAGAGGCGGAAGAAGCGTTACAAAATATCTTCCTCTCATCAGCCGGGCTCATGTCAGCGCATGTCGAAATCTGGCTGAGAATAGGTTTTGGAGAACTTGGCTGAGCCTTCACCCAAGTGGCAGTAACTAAATTCACGGCGGATCCTGTACCTCTAAAGGGAATATAAAGAATTAGTCTTGACACTCTTCGGATGGCCGTGTACCGCAGGCTCTACCGCAGGAGGCATTGGCCGTGACCTTCGGGGATTCGCTGGGAGGAGTGATGCCCTCTCGTGCAACACGCTCTAAAAACAGAGATATGACTGTGTTGTACGCTGCCAATTTCACTGCTTAGTGGCTTGATTCATTTTTGCTTGTTACCTCCAGTTAACCGGAGTGTTGTACAACGAGGAGAGCTAAAGCACGCTGGTGCGAATAGAGCCGCGAGGGTTTGCGTTCTCGTGTAACCTCGCTGGGTGCGGACATTCATGAAAGTCTGAGGTGTAATGAAGGGAGAGGTTGCGCTCTCCTGTAATGCAGTCAGTTAGAGGCTACGCCTATGAGTTCTTAGAGCGAGGACGGTAGAGAGTCATTTCGCATGACTCTGCGGCTGTGCCATCGCACGGATTGCTAACGAGTATGCCTTCACAATGCAAGTCCCTACCATGTTAGCCGCCCACCTGGGCGCTACCCTCGTGTCGGCTGGCTTGTCGAGTAGCACGAGGTGTCAAACATGAGTCGGCAGTAGTGGCGCTGAAGGTTTTCGCCACTGTGAACAGAACTTTCCAGCCCTTTGCGCCACTCCGGAATGTTTCTTGGCGCCATCTTCCCACATAGGAACCATCCTCCAAACGTGGGAAGCCCCATCGTCATCAACAACTGCAGGAATTACATGTATAAAAGACCAGCGGCAGTCATCTGCGTTCTGTGGACTGTGCGGCTGTGCCATTGTACGGATCGCTAACCAGTTTGCCTTCACAAGGCAGGTCAGTTACCCCAACTAATTGTCTAAGAGATCCGGTAACTATGTCTTGGTGCAGCTGCCGAGCGCACAGCGCTGCTTATGCCTGGTTGCTCAATGTGCGAGTGTTATTCGTGCGCTGATATTATTATCAGGTGATATCAAAACAAATCCAGGACCCGACACTCTCTTTGCTGAGTTGCAAAAACTGTCCGCTGGACAGGCAGAAATACTGGCGGATGTGAAATCTCTCAAAAGTCATTTAGACGTTACCAATACTAACTGGTCAGGTGTTTGGCGGACCTGGAAACCCAACGCAAAGACCTTTTAACCCTAAAAACCGATATACACACATTAAAGACGGGTACCGTCCAAACATATCGCTTTTTGCGGGATTTGGAAGCCTGTATGAACGATTCCAAAAACCGCGCACGACGAAATAATTTTATATTCCGTGGCCTCCCGGACACCAACCACACAAACTTTTGCTGAATCGGAACAAGCCCTTATCCGTCTTTGTTCTGATACACGGCATGTAACAGTTGACGCTGCTCACGTTGAGCGCGCGAACCGCCTCAGCCAGCACACTGAAGATCGACCCCGCCCCATAATTGGCAAATATTCATTCTCAGAACAAAAGAAGCCATTCTTTCTAATGGGAAGCAATTCAAGAACATAGGCTACAGCGTTGGCGAAGATTTTTCTTGTGCGGTCAGAAATTCCCGCAAGCACCTTTTCGCTTTTGCCAAAAACAAGTCTGCATACTCTAAAATACGCTCCAAGACTTTCACCGCCCACTAATGCACTGCTGCACCGCCTAATACTGCCTACTACTTTGATCCCTATACCCTGATGATAGTATTTATGATGGTATTTTGTCTACAATAAAATATATGAAGCTATCGTCATCAGCTCTCATTGAGGAAATCGATTAGAAACTGTTAAAAAGCACTAAGTGCATCACGGTTGAATACCAGTCATTGTTGTTCACACAATTCCTTGCTATAGGAAGCCTGCCGGATGACTGGAAAGTGGGGAAGGTCGTCCCACTGCACAAATCAGGTGACGAGGAATCTCCCCTCAATTAACGCCCCATTTCTTTAACCAGTGTCCGCTGTAAAATCATAGAACATGTCGTTTATTCCCAAATTATGAACCATCTTGATAGTAACAAGTTTTTTCATGCTTCACAGCATGGCTTCCTCAAGGGCTTTTTTTGCTAAACCGAACTCTCACTTTTCGTTCATGATCGGCATACTAATCTCGATTGTAACATCCAAATTGAGGCCATTTTCTTAGATTTTGCTACAGCCTTTGACACCGTACCTCACGCACGTTTGTTACTAAAGCTAGAGCCGCTAAATTTACATCCTAACATTTTTGCCACGGAATTTCTAACAAATCGCCCCCAGTTTGTTTTTAGTTAACAAAAATTCTACGTCCCTCGCAGTAACATCAGGCGTCCCACAAGGCTCTGTCCTTAGTCCACTGCTGTTTCAAATATATCTTAACGATATGCCAATGCATCGAACGTGTAACGTTGGGATGTTTGCGGCGATTGTCTCATCTATCGCACAATAATCAACATATCTCGAGCAAGTCTTCAAAATGATCTTAATCACGTTCATTGCTGGTGCCACTAATGCTTCATAAAGCTAAATGCTAACAAATCCAAACTTGTCTCCCTCCACCGCCGCCAACAACCCGTCTTTTTTAACTACGCTGTCCTCAATTCGTCTATCGAACTTTCAAAACCTTATAAATACCTTGGCTTAACCTTAAGCAGTAATCTTTCCTGGCGCACTCATATCACTAACGCCATATCATCAGCGAACCGATCTCGGATTTCTGAAACGTCACTTACGTCATGTCTACCACACGTGAAACTACTGGACTATAAGTCGCTAATCCGGTTTAGGCTAAAATACGCATTTCTAATACGGCATCCGCATCAAACTTATCTAGCTAACGCCCTTGAAGCTTTGCAAAATCGCTCTGTAAGATTCATTCACTCCGATTACTCTTTGAATACCAGCGTAACAGCATTAAAACTTCAGACCAAACTTTTGAACCTAAGCACTCGTCGCCAGGGGCACGACACTGCCACAGTGTCTCGTCGCTCATCGTCTGTATTTCTACAGGTTTTGCTGCTGCCACTCCTGGGACAGCTGTTGTCGCTGCCCGCAGTGCAGCTAGCTGATACCCGGGACGAAGAACCGTGCATGAGCAAATACCCTGGCAAGGACGAACCGCCAATCTGCTGCGACCTGTCTTCGTGTCTGCTGCTTCGACCACCGGCGTTTCTGGATACGTTCACTTTACTGGTCGGGCAGCGCGGGATGATGCTACCTACTGCGCCCCTTGAAAAGTGCGCACTTTTGGACGACGCTCTGGGCCACGATGCTGCCACAATGTCTTGTCGCTCATCATCCGTAAGTGTACAGGTTAGTTTCCTTCAAACTCGGTGTTACCGAAGCAATGATGTTTGCCTTTTGGCAGTGTCGTGGCCGCCCACCCTTTCAAGTTTGCTTGCTCTGCTGTTCTTTGTTTTGCGCTTGTTGCTTCTCAGTGGAGACGGAGAAGTAAACCCAGGGCCCATGACAAAGGCGCAGGAAGAGAAATTAGACACCGTGGCAGGAACCGTATTGCGATTTGAAGCAAGCAACGCCACTCTTATTGAAGCAGTAAAAAAGTGCTAAATATTCATGCCGCACTAAAAGCAGGCCTTGAAAATCTAACCAAACATGTTCAAGAACTTGAAGCAAACTTTGAATTGGCTTCATCTGTTAGTACTTCGGCAAATCTGGAAACTCGGTTGTCTAACATCGTGAATAAAATTGATGACCTAGAAAACCGGTCGCGACGTTCAAATGTTCTGTTCTATAGTATCGCCGATAGTGACTCGTCTGAAAGTTGGGAGACCTCAGAGCAACTTGTGAACGACTTCTGCCGCGATAAGCTTGGCGTCACTATTACTTCCGTTGCTAGGCCACATCATCTGGGCCGTTTCTCGACCGAGAAGGCAAGGCCAATTATAGCGAAGTTCATCGAAGATAAAGAAATTGAAGCCATTGTGAGAAACGGCCGCAGGCTAAAGGAAAAATATTTTTGCATTGGACGTGATTATTCGCTTGCTGTCCGTAACAAACTCCGCCAGCTGCTTCAGTTCTCCAAAACGATTAAGAAAGATGCAGACCGCGTGCGCATTGCTTTCGATTAATTGCATATCAATAAGGATACTTATCTGTGGGATGTCCCCAGTGGCCGAAGGGGGCCAGTTCGTCTTTCCACGACCGACTGACCGGTTCCAACAGCCACGTCATCCTTTCCAACGTCTTCACCATCCTCGTTGAACACTCGTCTTAGTTCAGAGAATAGTATTAATTTCCTTTTCACTAGTATCCGAAATGTACTTTCAAAATCTGTTGCCCTTTCTTCCCTCGTCGATTCAACGTGCGCTTCGCTTCTGATATTAACTGAAACTTGGTTGGATGATTCTATTCCGGATGCTCATATTCTTCTCAGTGAATCCGAATTTTGCTTTTTTCGTTGTGATAAGAAAATTATTGCTACAAAAAAAGAAATATCTGATGTCTCGATCGCTGTCACTGCTTTTCTTGAATGTGTTTGGATACGGTGCAAAATCGTTGTCATTGATGTTGTTATTGCTGCCTTCTACCGACCGCCAGATATGTCTGCCACATTTTCAAGTGAATTTCATAGATATTTGAGTGACTTATATGTGCGCTTTCCTGACTCCATTTTCCTTGTATTTGGTGATTTTAACTTCCGAAACATTGATTGGCCTAATCTTACGGTTAACCCCAGCGATCCGGAAGCCCACATGTTCCTTCATACCAGCTTATATTTTTCGCTTGTTCAACTTATCACTGATCCTTCCCTGCGCTCTGCCACAATGGCAAATATTCTTCATCTCGTCCTAACAAATAACCCTGAGGTTTCTTCCGATTTCTTGCATTTACAAGGCCTATCCGATCATGAAATCATCACCGGGTACATCACTCGTCCATTCGGTAGAAAGAAATCATCCACTAAGCGAATTCATTGCTACAACCGCGCTAATTTTGATGGGATTAACTGTACACTGCAATCGTTTTCGGATGGCTTCCTAGCTCACTATTCATCTCGCTCAGTCGAAAAAAAATTGGCAATCGCTCAAAAGACACATTGACTAATCGTGTTGACAAGTTTGTGCCAGTAATTACCATCAGATATCATAGAAATGCACCGTGGTTCAGTTCAGTTCAGTTTATTTCCTTAAAGACCCCTATTCAGGGGTATTACATAAGGGGTGGGGCTACAGATATAACATGAGGTTTGGTTTAATCTAACATCAGCTGCGTTAACTCTTGGTGGAATCTTGATGGACAGGTAATGGATGCGACTTGATGGGAAAGGCCGTTCCAGTCGGATGCTGCTCTGGCAAAAAACGAGGCCGAGAATGCAGTGGTACGGGAGCGTGGACGAACAACTTGAAGCGGATGACCAATGCGCTTGGATATGTGCATGCGGCGTACGATGTAGGGTGCTTCGTGCAATGAACTGTTGAAGAATTTATGAAAAAGGCAGAGACTAGCAATGCGCCGGCGATGGGAAAGAAGTGACAAGTTAATTTCAGCTTTTAAAGACAATACACTGATGTCGTATGAGTATGCGGAATGAATGAATCTAACAGCACGATTTCGAACTTGTTCAAGGTTAGCCTTCAGATAATTTTGAGGGGGATCCCAGATGGCTGAAGCGTATTCAAGTTTAGGTCTTATCAGTGACTGATATGCTAGTATTTTAAGCCTTTTGGTGCATGGCGTATGTGGCGTTTGAGGAAACCTAGATTTTTGTTGACCGATGAAATGATGTTCACAATATGCGCATTCCAGGATTGGTTAGTTGATAGTGTGACGCCTAGGTACTTTAATGTTTGCACAGATTCTATTGGTAGGTTGTCTATTGTGTAAGCAGAACGAAAAGGTCTAAGACTTCGGGTGAATGACATGAGCTTACATTTGTTAGGGTTAAGAGTCATTAACCACTGGTCGCACCATTTTTGTACACTGTTAAGGTCGGTCTGAAGAGCGTTTTTGTCTGAGATGTTAGTTACTGTACGATAAATAACGCAGTCTTCAGCAAATAAGCGGATTGAGGAAGACACATGCAAGGGTAAATCGTTAATGCATATTAAGAAAAGAAGAGGAACAAGGACGGACCCTTGTGGGAGGCCTGAGGTTACGGGTAGGGGGCTAGACGACTGGCTGTTTATGAGCACGGATTGAGTACGATTAGTAAACTGTTCTAACCATCTTAAGACATGTGGGTGTAAATTTAAGAGGGAAAGTTTTAGCTGCAAGCGTCGGTGCCGGCTGATGATGAGAGTTTAATATTTTGAATTTGGGAAGCGACGCCATCAACCGAGAACGTTGTGGCCGGCATGTTATTCGTTATGTTTCTGGGAAGGGTAGACGCGGAAAGTAGGCCGGTATCCTTGGTAAATACAGATGAAAATGCGTGATTAAACATGTCTGCACTGTCAGCATCTGTGATTATTTCATCACATTCGTTAGTGAGAATAACTTCGCGGGGCTGTTGGGGGTTTATTATTTTCCAAAATTTTTCTGGGCTGTGGCGTAGGATGTTAGGCAAATCATTTTGGAAAAAAGAGTGCTTTGCGTCGCGGATAGCTGCTAGATAATCTTTTTCGGCTGCGTAGTATTTATTCCATGCTGAAGTGCTCGGTCTAAGTTTGGCTTCGCGGAAAAGTCTTTTTGTCTTATTTTCTATTCGTTTTATGAACCTTGTGAACCATGGTTTGTGGCGATTTTCATGGAAAGTGGTTTTCGGAATGAATTTGTTTGTTAGTTCGTGTACCTTAGTTTTAAATATAGTCCAGTTGTCTTCAGGAGATCTGTTATGAAATGATGCTTCAAAGGATGGAAGGAAGGCAGTTAGTTCATTATTTATGGTCTCATAGTTCCCTTTATCGTACAGGGCGATAGTTGTTTTGTGAGTGACACGTGGTTTTGGAGCAAAGGAAAATGTGGCATGGATTACCTTGTGATCACTGATATCTGGTAGGAAACAAATAGACGTTAGGCTTTCCGGGTGGTTTGTTAGTATCAGGTCTAGAATAGTGGCGGAGTTTTCTGCTACACCTGTCGGCTCCGAAATGAGTTGCGTAAGGTTATAATTAAGACATACGTCAAGAAAATAATTTGATTCAGTGTTAGCAGCCGTTTGGGTACGCCAATCAATATTTGGAAAGTTAAAGTCACCGAATAGTAGGATATGTGCATTAGGGTGTGATGTAGCAACGTCACACAGAATTTTATTTAATTTTGCGCAGAAATCAGCATTACTGTTTGGAGGGCGGTAGCAGACACCCAGCAACACTGTTTGGGGCGAGGTTCGAATGAGAAGCCAAAGAATTTTGCAGATCTGAGACAAGGTTGATTGGCGTACATGACAACTGCTGGCTTGCTGCTATTAAACCCCCCCCCCCCCCCCCAACCTCGTGTTTCTTTACGACCTTTGCGATAAATGCCAAAACCGGGAAAGTCTGTCTGTATTTCATGGTCGCTAACATCGTTGGTCAACCAGGTTTCTGTTAGGATGAGCAGTTTACTATCAGATGATGACATGAGGTTGAATACGGTATCGCGTTTCGGAAGAAAGCTACGAATGTTATTAAAGATAACGGAAAATGAAAGCTTGTGCTGGGGCGTAGGATGGGAACAGTTTCTTACCCTGATATCGCGAGATGATAGCTATGAGATTTCTTTGACTGTTTCTGATGATGCATCGTAGTAATAGCGCTTCGGGCCAATGAAAAGGGTTTTGAAAGGAAGGGCGAAAGCTACTTTTTTCTCTTTTGCAAACGCAACAAGGTGTTTGCGAGCAGTTCTCACAGGCCGTGAAAAATCTTCGCCGATACTAATATCGGTACCCTTCAACTTGCGTCCATTAGCCAAGATGAGCTTTTTAGTTTGGTGGTATGTGAGCTTTACGATGATTGGACGGTCTGTGCTGTCAGAATAGCGGTCGATGCGATGAGACGGTCGATTTCTTTTGTGTCTAAATTTATGTTTAAGAGGGTATTGCATTCATCAATTATTAGTTGTTCCGATTGCGCAGAGGTTTCAGATGGGTTTGTGTCGCGTATGCGTAAAATATCAGGTTGTTTCTTCGGGATCGGTTTTCTAAATCATCAATGCGGGTTTCTAATCTGCACATGAGCTGGTTAGTTTGGAGTGTTTCACCTTTGCCGCTGTCAATTTCTGTTTGCAGAGTCATTAGGTTTTCGTGCTGACTCTCTACTTGAGCCATCCTTTGGCTCAGATCAAGTATTTTCTTGTCTGTAGCTAGGTGTTGGTGCTTCAGATCTTGTATTTCCGCGATTATAGTCTCCTGACCGGCATTTAATTTTATACGAAGCATATTGCTAGAGCTACCACTCACGCCGTCGGCGTGGGACTCCTAAACGTCACACCACGTGACACCGTGACATCACACCACGTGACACCGGATGAGAGAGGCGGCCTCCACCTCGCGCCGTCGCCGTGGGACCCTAGCCGTCACGCCACGTGACACCGTGACGTCGTCGTGACGATGCCATCGCACAGACGCCGGAATGTCCTCGAGCGGCATTCCCGCGCATTTCGAACGCGCGTTCACACTCGGTGTTTGTGAAACGCTCGCTCCACCGGGCAGGCAGACGCGGCTTCCGTGGCAATCCAGGCGCTCACCCAACGCGCGTCTCGGGGTTAGTCGGCGTTCCGCTGCAGCCATGCCGTTGTCTTCCCCCACGACGAAGGCTTCTAGTGGTTGTATTAAAATGACCAAGTATGCAACCAAGGAAAGCCATGTATTACCAAGCCTAGCCACCAATATGCTTCGCATCTGACTAGGCTTAACCTTAGCTAAGCCTCAGCCATAATTTTTTGTAGTTCACTTAGTACGGCGGAGTTATCGTTAGGGCCGGGGTTGGTTTCAATGTCCCCCGACAACAACAGCAATGAACGAATCACGGATACACATTCAGTTACAATGGCAAGGCACATCTGAGGGCTCGGTAGCTGTATCAAAGCGTAATTGCTAGATTTTTTTAGAAAGGGATTCCGTTTTACTAACCTGCATGGCGAAAACCATAGGGTTAGCTGGCAGTGTTGTGGCACAGCCACCGAGCCCACAGAGTGCTGCTGAAGGTCGCTGTCCTTTTATATGTTGCTGATGGATTGCTGTCCCTGTCGCTTGGGCCGCCCAATGTCGGTTGAGTTCCCAGGCATCCACTGTTGGTGCTTGCGCACGTGTTGCAGCGGCGATGACAGTCATGATGCCGATGTCCAGTTCGCTTTGTTTCCACTCCGGCGCATGCCTCGATGGCACACACCAGTGCGAAGTCAGCAGAGCGGGCAGCATGCAAGTGACTGCGGCGATGAGCACCTGCATGGCGAAAACCATAGGGTTAGCTGGCAGTGTTGTGGCACAGCCACCGAGCCCACAGAGAGCCCACAAATCCCCTTCGTCGTCTTAATAAGAAGGAAAAACGCTTGTACCGCCAAGCTGTCAAAACAGGTCTTCCATCGTCATGGGCAAAGTGCAGCATTGCGATCATGAATATCAGTCACTGCTTAAAACAACTCGTCATCATTTCTTCAGTCACGACCTGTCCACCATGTTAACCAATAACTCTCATAGATTCTGGCGCGTCATCAATTCGAGTTCCCAGCCCGAAATAGTACTAATCATTCCTGACGATGATCCAGGCACTGACACTGAGTGTGCACAGCTTCTTAACGACGGATTCGTTTCAGTGTCCCCGATGAAGACACCACTTCCTCGCCCATGTTACAGACATCTTCCGTCACTTCCATGCCAGATATTATCATTAGTGAATCAGGCATTCTTGCCCTTTTCACTAACCTCAAAATTCCTACTAGCTCTGATCATCTTGTATTTAATAACATAACACTAAAGAATGTCTCTCTAAACCTCTATCAAGTATTTACATCACTTTTTTCACAATCATTATCATCTGGTGCAATTCCTGATGACTGGCGTACAGCGAAAGTAATACCCATTTTCAAATCCGGAGACCACACCATTCCACTTAACTATCGCCCTATCTCATTAACAAGCAATATCTGTAACCTCCTGGAGCACATAATTCATACTGAAATAATTAATGATCTAGAGGGACACGATATCGTTTTCACATACCAGCATGGTTTTCGCAGGGGTTATTCATGCGACACCCAACTAGCTGGATTTACTAACGACATACGAGGTCTGTTAGAAAAGTATCCGACTTCAATTTTTTTTTACGAACACCTGATGGATTTGAAACAAGCGCGCTTACAGCAGCCGACCTTGAACCCTCGTGCGCATGCACGAATTTTTTCCCGCCTGCCGATAGCGTCAGTCGCTGGGAAGCAGCGTTTGAGTGAGGCAGTGCGCAGTGCTCTCGTCGCTTTTTTGTTGCAAGGAAAATGGCGGCGCGAGAGGAGCAGCGCTACTACCTCAAATTTGGCCAGAAACTTGGCGATAGCCATGTGAAAACCATTCGAAATGTTCAGGCGGCTTTCGGTGATGATGCTATGAGCAGCACACAGAATAAGCAGTGGTGCAACTGGTTAAAGACGGCCGCACAACCGTGGAGAAAGAGCCACGCTCCGGTCGGCCATCAACATGCCGAAATGACCAGGTAATTGCCGAAGTGAACGCTGTGGTGATGCGGGACTGTTGTGTGACTATCCGAGAAATTACGGAAGAGGTGGACATCAGTAATTTTTCTGCACATTCCATTATCACCGAAGATTTGGCCATTGAGAGAGTTGCGGCGAAGTTCGTGCCGAAGCTGCTGACGGTGGAGAAAAAGCAGCTTCGTGTTGAAGTCTCACAGGCGATGCTGGATTCCACAAACAGTTACCTTGACTTTACCGACGCCGTAATCACTAGTGACGAGTCTTGGGTGTACGGGTACGACCCGGAAACCAAATCCCAGTCGTCACAGAGGACGCATTCCACGTCACCAAGACCAAAGAAGGCCCGCCAAGTGCGCAGCAATGTCAAAGTGATGCTGACTGCTTTTTTTACTCCCTCTGTGTGGCACACCACAAGTACGCACCCCACAGGGTCCAAGAATGACTAAAGAGTACTACAGGAATGTCCTCCATCGCCTACGTGGTGCTGTGCGGCGCAAGACACCGGAATTGAGGTCAACAAAAAATTGGCGCATCCCTCGCGGCATTGCTCCTGCACATTCCTCGCATTTGATTCAGACTTTTATGACGAAAAACTTGACTCCTGTAGTTCAACAGGCGCCTTACTCTCCTGATATGTCCCCCTACGACTTCTGGCTGTTTCCTAAAATCAATATGCCATTGAAAGGAGCGCGATTTCAGAAAAGAATGGACATTATGGCTGCAACGACAGCAGAGCTAAATTCCATTCCGAAAAGGGCCTTTTCGGAATACTTCCAACAATGGCAGCACCGCTGGGAGATGTATATGGAGCCCCAAGGAGGCTACTTTGAAGGTTATTAGGTTTTTAACGCTCCAGTTATGCCAGTTTTTTTCTTCGGGCAAAGGTCGGATACTTTTCTAACAGACCTCGTATTTTCCGCAGTAGGCGCTGGCTTGCAGGTTGACGCAGTACTTATAGACTTTTGTAAAGCTTTTGATCACGTTCCCCATCACAGGCTCTTAACCAAAGCGACAAAATTAAATCTCCATCCAAACGTTATTTCATGGATGAAACAATTCCTCTACAATAGAAAACAATTCACCTCTGTCAACGGCTTTAACTCGTCTTCTGCCCCCGTAACATCTGAAGTCCCCCAGGGAAGTATACTTGGCCCTCTGCTTTTTTTAATTTTTATTAACAATCTACCGAAGTTTGTATCGCCCCAAATTAGGTTATTCGCGGATGATTGTGTTGTATATATCGAAATATTATTAATGAAACCGACCGCCATTCCCTTCAAACTGATCTTGACTCGGTAACGCCTTCGTGTTCCTTCTGGCTAATGTGTCTAAATGTCTCTAATGTGGCTAATGTCTCTGCATTCTTGTATGGGGAACTACCACACTAAGAAAGAGGTTAAAACTGTCCAGGCTCCAAAATAAGGCAATCCGTGTTATAACCCGGTCTGCCTACGATCATCCGATTGCAGCCTTGCTCCATAACCTGAATTTGCTAAGCGTTAATGGTATACATAAATACCAGCTTTGTAAATGTTTGGTTCGTGGCAAACTACAGCACAGTAATTAGCCTATTAACTTTGCTGAGTGGGAAATCAAAGAGCAATCGGTTTATAATACACGAAATCCCTTATACTGGAAAGTACAGCATTGGAGACTGTAGACTGTAGACTGGAGACTGCAGACTGTAGACTGCAGACTGTAGACTGCAGACTGTAGACTGCAGACTGTAGACTGCAGACTGTAGACTGTAGACTGGAGACTGTAGACTGCAGACTGTAGACTGGAGACTGTAGACTGGAGACTGTAGACTAGAGACTGGAGACTGTAGACTGTAGACTGTAGACTGGAGACTGCAGACTGCAGACTGGAGACTGGAGACTGCAGACTGCAGACTGCAGACTGCAGACTGCAGACTGCAGACTGGAGACTGGAGACTGGAGACTGGAGACTGGAGACTGGAGACTGGAGACTGGAGACTGGAGACTGGAGACTGCAGACTGCAGACTGCAGACTGCAGACTGCAGACTGCAGACTGCAGACTGCAGACTGCAGACTGCAGACTGCAGACTGCAGACTGCAGACTGCAGACTGGAGACTGGAGACTGGAGACTGGAGACTGGAGACTGGAGACTGGAGACTGCAGACTGGAGACTGGAGACTGCAGACTGCAGACTGCAGACTGCAGACTGCAGACTGCAGACTGCAGACTGCAGACTGCAGACTGGAGACTGGAGACTGGAGACTGGAGACTGGAGACTGGAGACTGGAGACTGGAGACTGGAGACTGGAGACTGGAGACTGGAGACTGGAGACTGGAGACGAGACTGCAGACTGCAGACTGCAGACTGCAGACTGCAGACTGCAGACTGCAGACTGCAGACTGCAGACTGGAGACTGGAGACTGGAGACTGGAGACTGGAGACTGGAGACTGGAGACTGGAGACTGGAGACTGGAGACTGGAGACTGGAGACTGGAGACTGGAGACTGGAGACTGGAGACTGGAGACTGGAGACTGGAGACTGGAGACTGGAGACTGCAGACTGCAGACTGCAGACTGGAGACTGGAGACTGGAGACTGGAGACTGGAGACTGGAGACTGGAGACTGGAGACTGCAGACTGGAGACTGGAGACTGGAGACTGGAGACTGCAGACTGCAGACTGGAGACTGGAGACTGCAGACTGCAGACTGCAGACTGGAGACTGGAGACTGGAGACTGCAGACCGCAGACTGGAGACTGGAGACTGCAGACTGGAGACTGCAGACCGGAGACTGCAGACCGGAGACTGCAGACCGGAGACTGCAGACCGGAGACTGCAGACCGGAGACTGCAGACTGGAGACTGCTCCGGTCTCCAGTCTCCAGTCTCCAAATTGCCGAATTGCCTGCATCGAATTTGTCTGGACGTTGCCTTTTCTAAATTTAAAATTGGTGTATCAAGTAGCCCTCTGTGCCCGACATGTGGTGTGCGCGAAGATATTGAACACTTGATTTGCCACTGCCAAATCTTTAATACTCATCACAAGGCACTTTAGGTGCTTTAGGACTTCGTCAGGACGACCCCGTGCACCTGGAGCATGTCCTTGGACCCTGGACTGATGCAACTTCGGCTGAGCGAGGGACAAAAGCTCTCTTAGTTTTTCTAAGGGACACGGTTTTAGTGGACATACTTTGATAATCATTGTGTGTGAGAGAGTGCGTGAGTGTTGAGTATGTTTGACGTCAGTTTTTTTTTCACCCTCTTCTTCCATCCTCACCTGGAGTAGCATGCCATGCCTATAACCAGGCAGACCTCTCCATTATCCATTAAAGTCTATTTCCTCCTCCTCCTCTTTGTTAGCCTCCACGTTTCTGCCCCATAGGGGAGTACCTGTAGGATACAGCTGTTGTAGACTTTTCTCTTCGGGGATATTGGTAAACTGCCGTGCATGATCCGAAAGAACCTGCCACATGCGCTCCACACCATTCTTATTCTTCTAGTTATTTCCCTGTCATGATCCGGATCAGCTGTCAATAGCTGCCCTAAGTAGACGTATTCTCTTACTACTTTCTGCATGGCGCCATCAATGACGAACTGCTATTCTCTTGCTAGACTGTTGAATATTACTTTGGTTTCCTGCATGTTAATTTTTAGCCCCACCGTTCTGCTCTGCCTGCCTAATTCATTGATCATGCTTTGCAGTTCTTGTCCTGAGTGGCTTATCAAGGCAATGTCATCAGCGAATTGCAAATTACTTACGTATTCTCCATTAACTCTTATTCCGAACTGTTCCCATTTCAGGCCCCGGAATACCTCCTGTAAACGGGCAGTGAATAGCATAGGCGAGGTCGTGTCTCCCTGCCGGACACCTTTCCTTATTGGGATTTTATTGCTGTCTTTATGGAGAACTATGGTAGCTGTGCAATCGTTATAAATATCTTCCAATATTTTCACATAACACTCCTCTACACACTGATTCCGCAATGCCTGCATGACTGCTGAGGTTTTTACTGAGTCGAATGCTTTCGCGTAATCAATGAACACTATATATAGGGACTGGTTATATTCTACGCATTTCTCTATCACCTGATTGATAGTTTGAATATGGTCTATTGTTGACTACCCTTTACGAAAGCCTGCTTGACCATTTGGTTGATTGAATTCTGAGGTTGGTGTGACCCTCTTACTGATTACCTTAGTAAATACCTTGAAGGAAACAGACAATAATCTGATCGGTCTGTAATTCTTCAAGTCCTTGACGTCTCCTTTCTTATGAATTGAGATAATGTTAGCGTTTTTCCAAGCTCTATGTATACTCGAGGTCACAAGGCATTGCGTATAGCGAGTGGCTAGTTTTTTTAGCACAATCTCTCTCTCATCCTTCAACAAATATGCTCTTACCTGATCCTCACCAGCTGCTTTCCCCTTCTGCAATGCTCCTAAGGCTTTCTTTACTTCCTCCTTCGTTACTGGCGGCATGTCCCGTTGCTGTGCTCGACTGCCTCTCTCAGTAACACTCTGATTGCAATCGCTACTGTGTAGATTTGTGTAAAACTCTTCGGCTACTTCACCATAGTGCATATTAATACATCAGTCAACTATAATTAGGGAGTAATTACTCATTGGCATCCACCCGAGCGTAGCCATACGGCTACAAAGGAAAGCTATACAGCTTTCTCAGAAACTTCGTAGTTAAAGAAAAATTCGTCCTGGTCCGGGGTTCGAACCCGGGACCACCGCTTCACCGGAGCAGTCGCCCTACCAATTGAGCTAACCGGAACGGCAAGCTTATAATAGGGCGAGAGCGAATTGATCAATAACGCGACTGCTCCGATGAAGTGGTGGTCCCGGGTTCAAACCCCGGACCAGGACGAATTTTTCTTTAACTGCGATATTTCTTAGAAAGCTCTATAGCTTTCCTTTGTAGCCGTATGGCTGTGCTTGGGTGAATGCCAATGAGTAATTACTCCCTTATTACAAATTTACTCTACCTTGGGGGATTTTCCTAAACATTTGACCAACATCAGTTAACTATGAACAACACTAAAATCAAAGTTACAAAAAAAACATGCGAAGAGTGCAATAATAATGTAGAACAATAAAAAGGGAGTATATATGAACAGCGTACACAGTACTCTAGGCTAAAAAATAATAAAAGAACACTGAAAAACTCAATGAATAAGGCTCTGAATAGAATTTTCAATATTTCATTAATCGTGCTAGGAAAAAATGAATCTTTAAACAGATTCATATAGCGCTGATAAGGCCTAAATTTGTTTGCATTGTCTCGCCTAGAGGAAATGTAATGCATCTCCTTTATGTACACTGCTTTGTCAATACCAGTTTGTTTTGTTCCTCTATATATTGTGAAGGAATTTTAATCTTAGTATTTTCTTTGTGGCGGGAGTGTTTTCCAACCCAATCCTCAGCATATTTTGGATCCTCTAACTGTAAAATTATAATTTCCTGTTGCAAATCATGCTGCTTCTTTCTGGGCATGTTCTATTTTAGCTGTGAGGTTTTTTGTGTACGGATCCCAGGTTACGTATGCGTCCTCTAAAATAGGCCTAATGCTAGTCATACCAGCTTGTGTTCAGTGATGACGTACAATGCTTAAAATTTTGCTAGGAAAATAGAGGAGACGGTAAGCTTCCGCGGTAACTCAAGTCAGTGTGATTGGACAAGTTAAGAGTTTCAGTCAACGTAACTCTGCGGTAACACGTTCTGTGGTTTTCAGTGCAATACTATTTTAATAATATGCATTGGGGAACTTCCTTTTTCTTGGTAAACTGCTCATGATAACATTTTCAGGTATTCGAAGTTATCCGCCACCGGTTAGCCGCCAGATAGCTACTTTTTCTAGGTTGCCCTGCAAAGTAGATATATTGGCAAGGCATTTTACTGAATGATACACGACACAATCGTTGGTATAAAGTCTAATGTTACATTTAACACCTGCTGCTAAATGGTTAATACAAACCAAAAGTATAAGTGGCCTAAGTACACAGTCTTGAGACACTCCCGATAGCAACGTGCATTGGAGTTGATATGTCACCGTGTTCAGAACAGCTTGCTAGCTCGCCTATGTTGTGAGAGCAGTCCGGTGACAGCGAAGTGAGCTTTGATTTGTGTGGCGCCTTGGCTTCCAGTAGACTACCGTGTTGGCATGCAGCATCAGTTGTGGATACATTTTCCGGCCCTTGTAGCCACGTTGAGACATAATTTGGCCATTTGGGCCAACTTTTGCTTTCTGAGCAGTGGCAAGGGACTAGTGGTGTGCACGTTCTGTTGCGCCAAGCATGAGTTCCCGAATACAATGCGCTTGGGGAGGCAAACTGTGAAGTAGCAGAAATGCCCACCTGACATTAGACCCTCTGCAGGATCGCAGAAAGGTGTCGTCACTTCAGTGACTGCATGTGGTTGCAGTCACTCTCGAAGTCGCTCTGTAGAAGTTGTGGGGTTGGAGTGGCTGTCATCAAAAAGTGATGGCATGGCATATGGGAACACGCTGGTGGACTAGCCGTTCAGAATACTTCCACTGAAGCATTTCTTGACCCAGTGGCACTGGAGTTTGAAAACGAGCTTGATGTGGCCCTGGAACAAGCGATACACTCCAGTGGGGCAGCTTTGCCACTCAAAGGCACTCGCTGGCCGGGCAGCTTTTAGAGGCTAAGTAAGTCCACGTGATGACAGTAGTGGAAGAAAAAGACAAGCTCTGCGCTGAGCGTCACGTTGCTTACTGACAGCTGGATCAATATGTGCATGATGAGCATCTTGAATTGTGTTGTGACCACACCAGACCCAATCTTGCAAGATAGCGTTCCTTGATAAGTGCCTTGCCTCTGCAGTGTAATCCTTGATATTTTTCTGTGTTTTGTTTCGTTTTTCGCTCGTTTTCACCTTATTTATTTCCTGAGTTTTTCATTAAACCTTCAGTTGTTAGTCAGCACCCGTGTTGTCTTCTCTTTCTTTGGTCCTTTGTCTGTTTAGCGCTGGTCTTCAAGATGAACTACTTCTGACTCGCCCAATAGAGGGTGCTGTTAAATTATACTTCTACAGGGCCTTGTGTACAGGAAAGTATACAGCAGGTGAGATGCCGAAAGTAATAGAAAAGCTTGGCAAGGAGCAAGTTTTTGCCTTGCTTGCAAGTAATGCTAGCAACATAAAGGCTGTGTGGGCGATCGTAAAGCAGCAGTATCGCAGTGTCACTACGGTGGGTTGGAGTGCCCATGCAGTAAACTTGTTCTTTTCAGATGTTGTTAAGGCGAGAACTTTAATAAGTTGTTAAGAAAGTGAAATGTGTGCTTAAGTTCGCCAAGCACTCTCACGTGGTCTGGTCTCTGGTCACTTTGCAAAGAAACGGGAAGGGTGCTGCGATGGAAACCAGACTACCTCAAACTGCCTGCTGAAGCGCTCTGGGCAGACATCAATATGTCACTCGCGAAAGCCTTTTAAAGTACAAAGAAGCTTTGCAAAAAACTGATCACCAGTGAAGTACGAGAAAGCAAAGAAATCAAAGCAACAATATTAGGTGGCCATTTCTGTAGGGATTTGCAGAGCACTTTTGGCATGCTGAACCCGACTGCCCATGCAATCTCTGAAACCGAGTCTCAAAGATCTCGCTTATTAGCCATTCACAAGATCTTGTTCGAAGTGTGTACAGAAGTAGAGAAGGTCCTCCCTAATCCTACTCTGACGCCAAATGAGAAATGTGCGCCTTTGATTATAACACACAAGCTGTGGATGGCCTCGACCTGAGCGGCGGAAACCAAATTGGATGGGGGAACGCCTCTATCTTATCCAAAGAAAGCAGCCTGACAATGTGCCTTGTGCTGGAACACCTAATTATCCAGACCACGCAAGAAACTTTAAACAAGAACGAAGGCCCCATGATGAGCATCTACGTCTGATAATTGCGTCATATTCTTCGCATATAAGTTTGCTTGCACTCTCGTCATGGTCGCTGTGAACTATAAACCGGTACGCGTTTTGAAACGTCTTTTATCATGTTTATTGGGGTTAAACACCCCATAGCGACTCAGGCTGTGAGCGCGATAAGGGACGCCATATATAGTGGAGGGCTGCGGTTAATTTAGATCACCTGGGGTTCCTTAACGTGCACTGACATTGCACAGTACATGGGCCTCTGGCATTTAGCCTCCATCGAAATGTGACCGCCACGGCCGGGATCGAACCCACGTATTTTGGATCAGTAGCTGAGCACCATATCCACTGAGCCACCGCTGTGTCTAAAACATCTTTTCCTTTTTAGTCATGGTCAGTGTCTGCTTTTTAGTTTCATTTGGCTGAACTTGTGGGCGTAAAAGCAAATAAAAGGCAGTGCGGGTGAAGACGACAAGCTGTCGGCGTGCTTTGGAACTGGCTGCCGGTCGCTTAGAGCCAGCGAATATAAGTATATATGGCTTGCACTTGACTGTAGCGGCACCCATGACGAAGAGATTGAAGCCTGGAGTGCAAGCTCAAACGCACGCAGATCTCGAAAGGTTCGGTAACGGTCCCAGCCAGCAGCATCGGCGGCATGTTCCGTCACTCTACCAGGCCTCCATCAATAAATGTGGACGACCTTCCACATCTGGTGGAACAGCAGGCACAGCAGGCGGGCAGCGGCAGGGCCAAGTGGAGGGCATGAAGAGCTGGCGCGCAGGGCCACAGTTTGCGGTTGTTTTGACCATCGAGGCTTTTATCCGAGGTCACTAAATCTAGAAAGTCGTCCGCATTTATTAAGGGAGGCCCGGTAGTCGCAGCTGGTGAACCGGCAGATCGATGCTGCTGGCTGGGCCGGTTGCCAAATCTGTTCCGAGATGCACGAGCGTTCGGGCTCGCACTCCAGGCTTCAACCTCTTTTTCATGGGTGTCGCTACATGACGTCACGGGCGCTACGATGGTGAACAACACACAGCTTTCACGCTGTAGGCCGGAGCAGGGGGTTATAAGCGGATAATACAAATGTTCAGGCTTTTACGGTGCTCCTCATTCGGCAACATGGTAGCCTCTATGATGTGGTGCAAACCATCCATATGAGCCGCTTTTCATTTCAGATTGTGTGCTGAAAGGAATGACTAGAGAGTAAGTGTACCAGTGCAAGCATCCATGTTCACGAGTGTAACTTGTGTTGAAACAGATACACCACAAAGCAGGATGTGTGCACTCAGGAGAGCAGCAAGGAACATGTGTGACCGAGTGACATGTTGTTTTTCTGTAGCGTGGCTTTTTGGGCTTGTTGGTACATAGTTCCAATATACTGTAGCGCAGCAAAAGACGAGGACACAAGAGACGAGAGACGAACAACACGAGCGCTAACTTCCAACAGATTTTATTCTCCTGAAGCATCACATTTATACGCCAGAAAACAGTAATCACATGTGCGAACAGTATCAATTCCTCAGAAAAACAAGCTCTTTATCTGAGAGGAGAATGGAAGGTGTGCTTACACACGAGCATCCTGACCTATTTATCTTTTCAGCTTCGATGATTTCGCGCGTTACTCTTTCTCTGCTTTTTCCTATTACGACACTTTTATCAAATAAAGGCTGACAGGTTTTTGACTTGCATGCGAGAATGTGGTCAACCAGCGATCCGCCTTGCCCGTTTCTGACGTTTTTCTGCATTACAAGGATTAAGCTGTGAAGGCAAAGCTGTGTGAGTCTGGTAGTGGCTCCACTGCGCATGACCTATAACTTAAAAGTTGGGGGCAGTGTTTTGCTAGGAAGGCACAAAGTTAAAATTTTTTATTCATTGTTTACCGTTTGGTACGTTTTTGATAGATTTGTGTGACCGCTGACCACCGTCAAACTACACACATGGGCTAGCCTGCTTGTGGTTCAGTATGTAGCACCTGGGGGACTTATTGTTGTCAGACAAGGTTTGCCTTAAATTTTCTGTGAGCTGCAGTGGCCGTAAATGTTGCACTGACTAACCCTCCATAATTGTTTGTTTAGATGTGGTTGTGGTCAGGACGGACCAGGCTGTCGGCCAGTGGCAACACACAGCTCATGGAAGGGAAATGTCTTGCCACTTGTCCACGCATCATTGGTGACAGTGGGGCATCCCCACTGATGCGGCTTGCTTTCCCCCGCAGCCTGCTGTCTGTACAACACGGGGAGGCAGCTGGTGAAGCGGCTACGGAGCTTCTGCCTGCGACCCGAGGCTGCCCGGAGGACAGCGCCCAAGGTGGGTCTCCCACTGTGTTGTGCGTCACCCAGATGGGGAGCCTTCCGCGAGCAGTGTCACTTCTGGCCGAATGGAAAGATGTTGCCAGAGCTACTTTGGCTCTGGAGTGCTTACTACTGATGCCAGTGCTCACCCCTGCCTGGCTTTCACAGCATTCCTTCGGGTCGTGCAAAGGGCGTGATTAGTCCATTCCCAATGAGCACTGAAACTCCACTTGACGTCCTTAGGACGTCCAGGTGAGTTTCAATGTCCATTGGGTTGGCTTGACAGGCCAACCAGTTTCACAGCATGTCACAGTGCGAGGCTTCTGAACCCCTCTCAACAGAGAAATTGAGAAAGTTAACCGCACAAGAAATAACTGTGCAGCTCACCCTTCGTTCTGCACAACTGCAATCTTTCTCTTGTCTTCGCCGATTCTTCTTGCTTCTGATATACCCGCAAAATTGGCCTTGTTAATGCTCTTTACTTTTGTGCAATGAGTGCAGTATATTCCCACGCAATTCAGTGACTTGTATACAAATGAAAACGAAATAGCCGAGGTCAGCTTGGGAGCACCACTATCTGTGGTAGCTTGTTGATTGCCATGCAGTTGCAGCTACTGAATCACGCACAAATCGCCGCAGGCAAAACAAAATAGCTGCAGTTTCTTTTCAGTTCAGTCATATTATTGCTGTCGCCAGTCCACTGCACAGAAACCATAACACACAGTATGCGATCAACGAGTGGGACCTAACATGCCTCCACGTAGGTAAAATGGTGGCGTTGTGGGGTACAAAAATGTTCCCACCCTGAAAGCGGAGGCGCGGGCCTCGAGGCACCCTCAAAGCACCCTATATTGGGATACAATTAAACAAAACAGCAGTTGGTAACACTGGCTATGGTCTATGGCGTCCTGTATTACTACAGTGAACAAAATCAGGGTTTTAAATTTTTACTGCATCAAACAGGCCAGATGCATAAAAATTCTTGATCTTATAATTGTCTCGTGCTTGGTTCTTGTTTTGGTGACAAGAAAAGCTTTTACAACCGTCTACTATTTTTCATGGAGGAATTCTGTTCAGCGGTCCTGTATATGGGCGGAGCTTCAGTGCATTCTTAAGTTATACTCAACTATAAATAGGTGCGCCACCGAGAGACACTTAGGGACGGATGTTGCTTTGCGGCACGTGCTTTTTGGAAGGGGCATGCGACGGCTGCAATTTAAGCTACAGCACCAAAGGAAGGCGCGTTTTCCAAATTCTAAAGAGTGATATAGATGCTAACTGCTGGCTACAAATATCTGCACTCAGGTACCTAACTATAATAGTGAACTATGAGAAATCAGTTAACCATCTTAGTAATGAGCATAATTTGTCTGTTCTCTTATGTTCGCCAACACCGGCAGAAGTCATCTCGACATCTTCAAAAACCAGTTATAAAAAATTTTGGTTTAACTTTGCTGAAACAACCTGTATAAATGCTGTCTGCGACAAGGCAGTCATTCACTTAGCTTAAGTAGTTCAGCTCTTTGTCCGAGACGGCTGTGGAAGCCGTGCTGTGTTAGCCTTGGCCGTCGCTGGCAGTTTGTTCTAATTCCATGATTTCCCGTGTAACACATTGTTTGCCTTTCTTGGGTGGTATTCTCCCGGTGACGCCGTTTGCGACATGTCGCATTAGGGCGGGGCCTAAAAAAAATGCGTACAGTTGCTCGAAGAAGCGGAAAACGCCGCCTGCACTTTCGTCGGCGGTGCTTTCATTCACTCTGAGAAGCGACAATTTACCACTGCTGATTCACTAGCAGCAGTAGTTTCGTATCTTTGATAGCAAGAACATTTGCCATCACATGACGTCTAATGTTCAAAAACATTTGCAAATTTAATATAAACTCGCTTTACTTCATTTAAGTCTATAAAACACCGCGAAAAAGCTCCAAATCTATTTTTGTTTCGTTCCGGACGGTTGTGCTAGGTTTCGGCTGCGTTTCGGGCAGTTGCAGACGGTAGCAGTGTAGCTGGAGGTCCCATTAGGCTTGCGCGCTCCAGAATCGAGAGCGTATCTCAAAAACTAGGCTGAATTGCAGCTTAAACTTTATCGTTGAAGCAAGGTAAGTCATAGCAAAAAGCAACAACACCAGTACTTGCCGGTAAACATGCCGACCGGAATCACAAGGACTGCTGAATTGGCTGAAGCGGGCGGCTCTCACCTGGAAGGACGCCGCCATGTTTTCACGCTAAGGGCGCAAAAGCCGCAACTGCCGATTGCCTTCGTACGCGAACGCTATTTCCCCATTAGCATTCTGTGCATGCGCACTCTGGACCCGCTATGCACGCAATTACGCAAAGCCCGCAATACTAAAACTCTCTAATGTTCAGTTGTAGGTTTGTAAAAGTCGTCACATTGCTTTAAATCTTCTTTCGCTCGTGCAGACACTGTTTCGTTGCACTAACGTGCATTAAAACGCCTTGAAGGGTCATGTAGCCGAGAGCGCAAGCGCTGCCAAGGCCATCTCGACGCAGCGGGCACCGTCTGCTTCGGCGTCTGTTTACGACGGCGCAAAGTAAGTTCGCATGGCAAGTGGCAGTCCGGCTCAGCAGATGGTAGCCACAGTGCTGTGCTCTTCGACAGCCGGTAATGCCACCGACAAGATTCGTCGGCCAAGGCAAACTGGTCGCGATGTCCGCGGACACGCCACTCTTCTTCGGAACTCAAAAACCAGGCAAGGAGAGTGGGATCCTTGGCGTCTAGTATCAATTTCGTAGCCCGTCGCCAGCGCAAATCGCTTCAGCGCATTCCGTTGTTAGACTAAGCGTAGTAAATTGGGGTGACATCACGATGACGTAGCAGGAAGGCAGATCTGTGTCGTCACACCGCCGTCACCGCGGCTCGAGCCAATCAGCGAAGAGCGAATGCGACATGTCGCAAAAGGCGACACCGGCAGAATACCACCCCTTGATGACAGCAGTGTTCTCTAGGTCAAAAGAGCAGTTCCTTGCATTGCGTCTTGGGGTTAGTCAGAGACCCTTTTCCAAGCATTTCACCCCAAAAAAACCTGAGTACCAGGCCGGAGGACATCTTAAACCCATTAAAAATCTGGCGGGTACCTGGCAGCACTGAGGATCGAACCAGGATCCCAAATGTGAGCAGATGCTTTAACCTCCAGGCCACTGCACGTTTTCTTTTTTTCAACATGGTATTTATTATAATAACGATGTTTTATGTACATGAGCTATCTACAAACATTAAGAAGGCAGTGGTTCATCGACACACATGAGCAACGAAGCACGAGAAAAAAGTCAATTCGGAGCACATAGCTAATATATCATAACGCGACATATCTAAGCAACACAGAACTAGAAAAAAGGCAATGAAAAAAACAGCACTAAGAGTGAGTATCACTCCAGTTCATACTGAGTCTGGGCGTACAATTCTTCTAGATATACAATCATTCTACAAAAATGTTCTTTAACAGAAAAAACAGATTCACAATGTCGGTCCATGATGCGTGTTTTCCACAGGCTCTGCAATCCAGTTAAAAATAACATATCTAAGGGCTCATCAATACATTGTAGTGCAGTGTGAAATTGTACAGAATGTGGCGTCAGATTAAGTCTTTTTTTTTTCAATGTTCGTTGCATGATATCCGAGAAGAGTATTGCTTCTTTACAATTGATGAATAAATGCTGAATTGTTTCAGGAGCATCACAAAGGTGACAGTTCACCATAGACACGAAAATACCCCCTTTTTCTCTGCCCATGTTTTAAGTCGTAATTTCTCAGTGTGTAGCTTAAAGAAAAATGATTTAGTATTTAGTACATGGCGGGAGAGGCAAAATACACAGAGCGAAACATTGGTGGAGGAAAGAGCATACAGATTAAGTCCTTGTACAACCGTCTCCACGACATCGAAAGAAGGAGCTCTGGGGAAAAACGAACATGAAGGAAACAACCAGACAAATACACCTCATGCATGAATCCCCACAAGCATGGATGATCAGAAACGTTAGAAGACACAATGATGCTCGATAAAGCATGAGCTAAATTTACTTGCAGGAATGCACGCATTGTTGGGTGTGTAGTGTCCCAGAAAAACATGAAACGTGAAACCATCTGCCGGATGTACAGGTGGGCTAAACAGCGCCTACGGGCCGGAAAAGGTTATCTTGTCTCATTGATTCAAAAGACGAATCCCACACAAAAGTTGCAAAAACTCTGTGGAAACGTTGGATATAAAGTCTTATGGAATGAATAATTTGCAGTACATAATAAATTTTAGTGGCGAGAAACATTACATGCGGTCGCCGTGCCAGAAATCGAGAGACCATGGGGCACAAAAGTCTAAGCATAGCGCTGAAGAGTTGGCATGCGGTCTTTCAAGTAATGTGCACTGTGCTTATAGGCACTCATAGGAACGCCAAAGTACTTTGGTGGCGTACGTGTCCATTGTATACCAGCATAATTGGCAGGTGTCGTTCCCCACATTCCACACCAGAGACTGCAACTCTTTGAACAATTAATTCGATCTTCTGACACTGATCTGAAGCCTTCCATTAAACGAATAATCTCTTCGATAATTGGCATCAGAGCAGAAAAACGCGAGGTCATCTGCATAGGCTAATACCTTCAGTTCGTGACCCATAATACGAAAACTATTGTTGCACTGTTTATAACCCTTAGACGAAATGGCTCCAAGTATAATGCGAACAGAAGCGTGGACAGCGGGCAACCCTGTTTCATAGAGGACTGAGAATCCGGAAGGTGAGACCTCCTTAGAGCTGTCACCCTTTCTCCTTGATCTGGAGTGCCGAGGAGATTTCTTGGTCTTTGACTTCCAGGCCACTGCATGTGTCCTGCCTACTGTTCTCTTTTGTGCCTGTAGCACAGTTCTCTTGAAACACCGCAGTAGAAATTACAAGACATGACTGCAGAGGCAATGCACATATTGCTTTATCTGCTTATTTCACCTTTCCATCTTTAGTCACACACTCGCAGGCGAATATCTGCCAGTTTAGATGTGTGACGCATCTCATTTACTCAGCCTGATTCCCTTGGAATTTGCTACACTGCAGGAACCCAATGAACAGTTGCCATCTTCCCGCTGTGATGCATACAGTATGAAATAGAAGTAACACGTGCGATTGCATAGGACGGTGGGGAAAGATGCAGACAACCCATAAAAATCTTGGGAGCAGTCATCGATGTCGTGCGCTGGTAACGACTGAGTTGTTTTATTTCCTGTGTTCAGAAAGAGCCTGTTGAGATTGTAGCAAGCGTCCTGGTTGCATTGGGTTCCCATTTGTGTTGCAGCTGGACCATGACCGCTTCAGCTGGAAGTCACTGCGGCCGTTCTACCGCGATATGCTGCTGGCGTCACCTGGCGTGCCCAGCTGATGATGCCCATGCATCCTGTGCCTTTGTCCCAAATGGACTCCATTGTGCCCAGCTTTCATTCCTCATTTCCAGGCATGCAAACTCCCTTTTTCTGGGCTGTGTGGACAGCCTGCCAGTCAGGACCTGCAGGCAAAACCTGGCCACCCACATCAGTCATTTTCACAGTGTCTGGCCTGTGTGGTGCAGCGCTCGCCATTCTAGCTGCTTCAGAGTCCGGACGTAAGGTCAAAAGGCAGTCAATCGTTGCTTTCAAGAGCTACCTAAAGGTGCAAGAGTGCTAAAATTTTTGTAGTGTTCGCTTTGGAAAGGGTGTGTGAGACATAACTATACATGGATCAGCATGATAAGGTAGTCTTAGTTTAAATCTTAGTTACATTTTTCTTTCAGGTTCCGTTTTAAATATCCTAATGACGTCCATGACATGCAGAATTATATTGCGCGAAGCGTACGAAAGCTGCAGTATTATGGCTGCTTGCTCACTCCTGTCTTCCCGGCACTTGGAGCAGGCAGTTATAACAGTTGAAGTGTATTAAAACAATAAAAAAGCAATTATATGGCAGTTTTCGTATGACTCATGTGACCTCATCTCGTATGCCACAGTCACCGTTTAGGTGGTGAAACTGAAAACAAAATGTGAGGAGAAATTAAATATTGTTTACCGGGCTCAAGTGGATTCTGCGCGCAAGGTCATGTTTACTATAGTCTCATCATTCCAAAGAACATACTGAAGAAACTCTTCATTTTAGTATATTGTAATTTGTAATCTGCTGCAAACTGTGTGATGTACACTGGCTCGACAAAGAGCAGCCCATACGGCAATAAACACCAGTCGTAATTATATAACTCGAAACAATGGTGTCGTCATTTGTGTGTGTATCAGTTTTCTCAAATTGGTGGTGCCAAAACCCGGGACTAAATGCTGTAACGTTCCGTGACCACTGAGGCCATCAAGTGCCGGCGACATAGCGAATCCTGGGCCATCACCAACGATCCTCGAAGGTGCAACTGCCTTAGACTGAACGGTTCCAAGAACAAGGCCTAGACAAGCCACGCCTGGCGCTCTATGAACGAGGCCTAAAGATGCCACACTTGAAGCCTATCTCGGCACTACGACCACGACCGATACTATGAAGGGGCTACAATGGATCACTAAAAGAGAAACGAGGAGCTTTGAGTTCTTGGATGACTAGACTGATTTCTGAAGCGGATTCATCTTTAGAAGCACAAGCAGACGAAAAGGCTTTGAGCGTACTTTCAACAAGGCTTAGTGACCTTCAGACACACCTTAACGAGGCGAACGCTGCTGTTGAAGCACTTGAGCAAGATGAAGAAGCCGAGGAGAACTACACACGGACAACTGCGTACAATGACAGAGTAGTGACCTACGTCGCCATACTTGACGAGCAAGTAGGAACTCAGCAGGCGAACGCCTGTCCATGAGTGGATGCCAATCGGGCCGCTCGCGACGGTGCCGAGAGAGTTGCCGGCTCAAAGACCAAGTTGCCGCAGCTCGAGCTGCAGCAGTATAGCGGCACCGCTGCGGAGTAGCAGCCTTTCTGGGAGCAGTACCAGCAAGCGATCCACCACAGTGATGTCTTTTCCAACGGGCAAAAATTCCTGTATCTGCAGTCGGCGCTTGCTGGGAGGGTTGCATCTGTGGTCGCCGGTATTCAAGCAACAGGGGCTGATTACGCCACCTTCATCGAGCTTCTGAAGGAGCGCTTGACCCAACTGCTGGACTGGCCGATGATACGAAGGGGCAAGAGGTAAGAGACCTACATTGCCTCCATGACCACATGCAACGCAACATAGCCGCTCTCACGGCGCTTGGCGTTAAAACAGCTACGGAGCAATGCTTACATCCACACTGCTATGAATGCTGCCAAGCGACCTGGTCATTGAATACCGCAGGCGTTGTTCAGCAGAGAAGGAGGAGGATAGCCTTTGCAAGGTTTTCTCAAAAACAAACTGAATAGTCGGGAGAAGGCGGTGTGGGCTAGAAGGCCAGAGCCCCAGTGGAAAACCATTTCAAGAACAAAAATCTTAGAGTTTCGAAGGCGCCAGTGGATTTGCTTTCTTTCGAAAGTAATTTGAAAGAGAATAAGCCCTGTGCATTTTGTGCTGCCAAGAATCATGCGACTAAAGGGTGCGTTTTCTCTTGAAGAAAAGGGCACTTTGTCAGTCTGGTCGATGCTTCTGCTGTCCTCTAAGAGGACACACTGCGAAACAATCTCGGAGCAAAGGAGTCAAGTGCAAGGAATGCGGTAAAAGGCACTTAGCTCCAATGTGGGACCCTGCATGGAAGGCAGCTATAATCGGATGCAACTTAATGTGTCCCAGAAAGGGGTGGTTGAGGTTAGCTATAAAATGCTTGCATTATGTAGAGTACACGCAACTAAGCGTTCATGCCACGCACAAGACGTCAAAAGCGAGGCGATAATTTGCATACAATTTTAAGAACTCCCGCTTCCGCGGCTCGCAGTGACCAGCGGAGCCGAGCTTTCGGCCGAATCCGCGCGAATTGCGTCACGTAGCACTCTTTACGTCAGCAGCGGAATGCCATCATTGGTTGGCCGCGCCAGCGCCGTCGACGCCAAACCAGTTTAGGAGGCGTTCGCTCCGCCCCCTGGGGAATTCCCGCGCGCGTCGGCGGTCGGCAGAGGGGCCGAGTGCGTGGAGCCGGCGGCCCGACATTTAAGCGTGCAGAAAGTGACGAGAGGAGAGGGAAAGGCGCGAAGACGCGGAAATTCAAATTTTTACTGCGAATAACTCAGCTTCCGCAAAACGCATCAACGAACGACGCGCGCGAACGACGGCGAAGGTCGACCGACGGAGCCGCGCTCGGCGGCGGCTCCGCCGACCACCTGCGCCTCCCCAGTGACGTGACGCGGCGAAGTCGCGCACGCGCAGATGTGTCTAAAATTGTTCACGGCCATGGAGTTCTTTCCTTCCTCCATGTTCACGGCGCACGCCAGGCCCAGTGTTGACTAGCCTAGTGAAGCTTTTCGCTTCAAAAAAAAAAAATTGCTCGAGGTTATTTGTGACGCTGCGTCCTTTAGCATCCTAGGCATATCGCATCTTTTTTGCGACCCTTTTTCACAGCCATTTTAAGTCTGCAGTGAAGCTAAGCCACAGTGGTGATCTGGCATAGCTGATGTTGCCTAACATATATGAAAGATGGCGCAGCTAGTTACGCTTGAGAAATGGATAGGGTGATTACATGTGAGATCGAAGAAAGCATGGCTGCTCGATCACTTAAATTTATTTTAATTTCTTTATGTATTGTTGCCTGAACTAGAAAGAAGAGATCTACAATTGGTATTACCCCAATTTTTTTCTTGGTGAGTACATCCAGCACACATGGCCCTGTGCCGATCAGGTTAACAACAAGTACCCACCAAGAACAAAAAAGGGCTCCTACCCTTTGACTCTAATCACTCTAAACTAGTCAAGCGAGGTATTGCCTAGGCTTGTTTCCATAACGCCGTGAAAAAATGTTGCCACACCGTGTCAACCAGTGTCACAACGAAAGCCCAATGTCTGTCTGATGCAGGCTTCCCAGCAGAAATGTGGAGAGCGGTTGCTGAATCCGCATTAAAGGAGGTGAACGGCATGGTCAAGAAGGGAAACAATAATGCCACTGATAAAAGGAAAAAAGCCCAAGTGTCACCCACACTTCGCGCAATTTTAAGTGTGAAGTTTCCAGACACCTTTAGAGCGTGTGGGGGCAGCGGTCTCGGACTCAAGGAGATGCCCTCGACTCAGCGTGGCAAGCTCAGCGGAGACCAGCTACCAAGTGACAAGAGGCTTTTGGTCGTTTGGTTCCTTGCTGTCTCCGGTCGCAAGCCAGGGAATGGGTCGGAGCCAAAGGTTCACAAAAAAAAACAAAGTTTATACAGCAAAGAGACGATACAGAGGATCTCACAATCACTAGTACAAACACATACAAAGTGAAAACGATGCAACTCGTGCAAAGTTAAACTCGAGAGAGAATACAATACATAGGGAATATTGCACCTAAAGTGCACTAACACACTAGAGAGGCAATCAAACAAAACAATTTGTTCACCGGGCACTGCGACAGTCCGACGACCAGAGGTCCACGACGATGCCGTCCCGCAGACTGGCGCACGCTGCCTCGTTGGTCCGTGGCTGGCCGAGTGGTGTGGTCCCGGGAGTCAAGCGGGCGCGCTTCTCCGAAGCATAACGGCGGCTTGGACTAATCTGATAGCGGTCAACGTCCTTTTTTTTTATAGGCTCGCTTCCATGTCTGTTTCTTCTACGCGCCAGAGTAGGCGCGCACATACACACAGTATAAGGTGAGCGGTCTCACTTCCCTCTTCACACAGGCCGCGCGTCCCCATTGGTCAGAGGTCAGGGGTTCCATCTCGAAGGTTTGGGCTAGTTCTGGCATGGCGCCGTCCCCGACGTCCGAGTGCAGAGGAGGGGGGCATGTCTTAGCGCACGCAAGGCTAACCCCTTTTCCCCCGGTCAGCAGTAGAAGCGACTCGGACGTTCGAGAGAAATCGGCGTGGATGACTCATTCCCTCAGCGCACGCCGTGTCGGTGAGAGGTGGTGGAGGGGAGAGGGAGCCACGCACACAGGCTAGGCGCTCAGCGAGGGTTTCCTTCTCCCCCGTTCGGCTCGCGCCGGCGAGACGCCGTGCGCGCGGCGCTGTTTTGTTTCTTTGTCGCTTTCAAAAATGCGCCCAATTTTGTGACACCAAGTCATGCGTTATTTGCAAAGTGGCGCTCAATGTTAAGAAAGTCGCCGAGCGCCAAGGGGTCAATTTGGGTTTTTCTGCGCCAGTTAAGCTTTCAGGTCTTTGTGCACGAATTATGCCTGGCGGAAATAAGAAGCGTTGCACGACCAAACATAGAACTGTGTACACAAAGTGGAAAATTTTACATAGGTCAGACGGGGGACTGTGTTAACGAGAGGTTGCGCAAACACAGAACAAAAGTCGGTGCTGATGAAGATGGTAATCCACTGTAATAGATGTCCCGGCAAATGTTCCCCACGCTTCGCAGATGTCACCATCCTAGGCTACGGAAAAACACGGAAGGCTCGTGAAGTCTTTGAGGTCTTTCAGATTGTCAGATTGCCAAACATGGTGATGCTTGCGTCATTTCACCATCGATAGCGTTGACGACAAAACAATTTGATTATATGAGTGATCATGTTTGAGTGTTTGCCTTGGCGCATGGGTGATGATTACCTGGCGGTCTGTACTCAATGAAAAATTCAGTTGTTAGTCCAGCCGTTGTCCTGTGTCGTTCTCTTCTCGTGTTTTCGTCTTTTCTGGCTGGTTTTCTCCCTTGGCACCTTGAGGGGTTCCAAGCTCGCCGAGTGTATAAGGTGGTGTGCTCAGCTCATCTACATTACTTTCAGGACAGACCCTGTATGTGCAGGGAGGCAGTGCGGCCCGAGAGAAAGGCGCGAACGTAGTTGTAGGTATTAGAGCCTACCTATAGAACCTGCAGGTCTCGCAAAATGACATCGTGTCGAATCCCTGTCAAATACTTCTGTGAGATCAACTGCCAGAATAGCTCTAGTGGGGTGGGAGGTCTTGTCATCAAGCACGTCATGTGTAATTTGTAGTAGGACATCCTGTGCTGATAGATGAGCATGAAAGCCCACCATGCTGTGCGGGAAAAGGTGGTTGTCTTCCATGTACGTGGTTAGTCGGGCAAGCATTATGGGTTTCACTTCACTTCATTTCACTTTATTACCTTAAAGGCCCCCAGGATTGGGGGTATTACATAAGGGGTGGGTTACATTGAAAAATCAGATTGAATAAACAAAGAAAAAACGTAAGGTACAAATACTATTCGCTGTTAAAGGTAGCTGCTGTACAGTTCGCAAATGTTGATGGGCAGGTGATTGCGGCGATGTCGTGTGGAAGGCTGTTCCAGTCCTTGGCTGAGCGTGGAAAGAATGATGATGCAAATGTAGTTGTACGCGTACATGGCCAGGCTACTTGAGTGCGGAGGGAAATTTCACCTGATTTCAAATGCGTGCCGGAGGATTTATGTAGGGCGGACGACGAAGTGAGCTGAAATAAAATTTGTGAAACAAGCACATACTAGTAATACGACGCCTACAAGCCAGGGATGTTAAGCCTGCCTCTGCTTTTAGTGATGATATACTGACATTATATGAATAGCACCAATGTACGTATGAATCTTGTGGCTCGATTTTGTACTGATTCTAGGGAATTTATTAGATCATTTTGGTTAGGGCTCCAAATAGCAAAGGCATATTCTAATTTAGAACGGACAAGTGATTTGTAGGCAAGTAATTTTAGGTTTTGGGGCGCATGACGTAGATGTCGTTTTAAGAATCCAAGGCTTCTGTTAGCGGATATGATTTTAGTGACATGCGCGCTCCAGGTTAGATCATTGGACAATGTTACTCCGAGGTATTTGTAAGTCTTAGCTAATTCTACCGTGACGTGCGAGATTTTATAGGAGAAGAGGGCAGGATTACGTTTTCGGTAAAATGACACGAGTTTGCATTTATTGGGGTTTAGTTCCATGAGCCATTTGTTACACCAGTCCTGTACGCTCATTAAGTCATTCTGGAGGGCGAACTGATCAGAGGTGTTGTTGATAGTGTTATCGATGACACAGTCATCGGCAAAAATACGGACGTTACAAGAGACATGCGTTGGAAGGTCTTTAATGTATATTAAAAATAATAGCGGACCAAGGACTGATCCTTGCGGGACACCTGATGTTACCGGAACAGAGCTAGAGGCTTGATTATTAACGTAAACAAACTGGGTGCGGTTAGCCAGGAATTCGCTTATCCACTGTAATATCGATGAAGGTTTAACCAGGAAAGTTTTAGTAGTATGCGTTTGTGGGGTACTTTGTCAAATGCTTTCGCGAAGTCGAGGAATATTGCGTCAGTTTGGAGGTTACAGTCAAGGTTCACATGCAGGTCATGGATGAAAATAGCCAATTGTGTATCGCAGAATAGGTTCTTACGGAAGCTGTGTTGAGCAGGTTGAAAAAAATTTATAGAGTCAAGAAAGTTCATTATACGAAAATAAATGACATGTTCCATGATTTTGCATGGCACACTTGTTAAAGAGATCGGACGGTAATTAAGCGGTGATTCTGTTATCTGATTTGAAGCACCTTCCGCACCTTCCAATCACTGGGTATGCTACCTGTGGAAAGTGATTGTGCAAACAGTTTTGACAGATACGCTGCGGAAGCATGGCAAGTATGTTTTAGGAACTTGGGGGTGATATCACCAGCACCCGCAGAAGATTACATCTTGATATTTTCAATAATAGATATAATGTCGTTCGAAGGCTTCGCTGAGAAAAGATGTGAGAGGAATTGGTCGGATATTCTCTGTTTTGATGGGTTTGTGGGGTTTAGGAATAAAGCTGATTTTTCCATGCTTCCAGGTGACAGGGAGGGTACCTGATTTCCAGCACTCGTTAAAGTGGGTGACTAGATGAGATATGGAGGCATCGTCAAGGTGTCGGATGGCAGCACTGGTAATTTGATCTTCCCCGGTTGCGCTATTGCGTAATTTTAAAAGCACTGTCCGAAATTCTCCCTCTGTAATAGGGGCGTCAAGCTGGGGTGGAGGAGGACCCGTGTACTCGGGGTGCTTGCAAGGGTCACCTGGGGGCGTATATGTTGATTTCACCTGCGCGAGGAAGGCGTTAATGTCCTTGTTGTGGTTATGAGTAAGGCGGCCAATGCTAAGGCGTGTCTGGGTTTTAGATTGCGGGGGGTCTAGCATGTGGCGTAAGAGGTGCCAAGCACGGGTTGTGGAGAGATTGCCGTGGAGGCTGCCACAAATCTGACTCCAGTTAGCGTTGCAAAGAGTGGCACTGTGGTGTTGTATTTGGGTCTGAAGCTTTGCGAGTTTGAGTTTTAGATTTAGTTTCCTATTATGTCTCTCGCCGCCGCGGTGGCTCAGTGGTTATGGTCCTCGGCTGCTGACCCGAAAGACGCGGGTTCGATACCGGCCGCGGCGGCTGAATTTCTTTGGAGGAGAAATCCTAGAGGCCCGTGTACTGTGCGATGTCCGTGCACGTTAAAGAACCCCAGGTTATCGAAATTTCCGGAGCCGTCCACTACGGCGTCTCTCATAGCCTTAGTCGCTTTGGGACGTTAAAACCCATAAACCAAACCAAACCTATTATGTTTCTGACTTTTCCACCTTGTTGTTGTGCGTTCTTGAGCTTGAAGGAGGTGCGCGAGTTAAATGTCAATTACGGGGGTGTGTGGGGTAGTGTCTAGCGTTTGGGTATGTTGGCGAATGTCCTCCTGTAACTGAGTAGTCCAGGTGTCTAGGTCGAAGGCTAGCTGTGTTGACTGTACATGTTCTTGGTGAAATTTTTGGAGCAGGTCCCAATTAGTGTGTCTAAGGGTAAATTTGCGCTGAGGGCGGCGATAGTTTAGTGTTATGCGAATTAGGTGGTGGTCGCTGCCTAGTGTGGTTTGCGTCCTTTCCCACTGCAGGTGGGCCACATTTCTTCCAAGCGTGAGATCTGGGCTGGTATCGGTACTAATACTGTTACCAACCCGCGTAGGCAGGCTAAGGTCATTCAAAATGGTCAAGTGGAGCACCATCATTTCATTACGGAGAACTGTGCCTCTGTGGTTGGTGCGCCGATAGCCCCAGTTCACGTGGGCGCAGCTGAAGTCACCGGCAATCTGTAATGTGAGCGATAGGAGTGGTGTGTGAGCTATAGGAGTGGTAATTGTGTGTTCCATGTAATGCAAAGAGTTACAAACGTATGTGACCACCCGAGGAAGATCAGTAGAGTCCGAGGGGATCAGAGCATATCCTGGAAGTTGTTTACAAACGTTTGCGTCCTGAATTGCGATGATGTCCGGTGGGGATGAGGAAGTAGCGATAATTTGCTGCAGAGGACAGCCCTTACGCCGAAAGCCCCTGCAGTTCCATTGAAGATTCTGTAACGAATTATGGTCCGTCGGAGCTAGGAGCCATGCTGTAGAGTGGAGGGGCGAAGGAGGGGTGTGGGGGATTGCACTGTGGAAGGAGAGGCTGGTGAGAGTCTAGGAATAAGGTGAGGTAAACGCTTCTCTACCTTGGTCATGGTGCTAGTGATGACAGTATCCGTTAAACGGGTAAGGATAGCGTCAATCAAAATTTGGCACTGTGCAGTGACCTGTGCAGTAATGCGCTCTGCATTGGTCAAATGTTGGAATCCCCCAAGGTGGAGTAGATTTGTAATAAGGGAGTAATTACTCATTGGCATCCACCCGAGCGCAGCCATACGGCTACAAAGGAAAGCTATACAGCTTTCTCAGAAACTTCGTAGTTAAAGAAAAATTCGTCCTGGTCCGGGGTTCGAACCCAGGACCACCGCTTCACCGGAGCAGTCGCTCTACCAATTGAGCTAACCAGGACGGCAAGCTTATGGTAGGGCGAGAGCGAATTGATCAATAACTCGAAGTGGGAACTGTGTTGGTCAAATGTGTAGGGGAATCCCCCAAGGTGGAGTAGATTTGTAATAAGGGAGTAATTACTCATTGGCATCCACCCGAGCGCAGCCATACGGCTACAAAGGAAAGCTAAACAGCTTTCTCAGAAACTTCGTAGTTAAAGAAAAATTCGTCCTGGTCCGGGGTTCGAACTCAGGACCACCGCTTCACCGGAGCAGTCGTTCTAGTAATTGAGCTAACCAGGACGGCAAGCTTATGGTAGGGCGAGAGCGAATTGATCAATAACTGGAAGTGGGAACTGTGTTGGTCAAATGTTTAGGAGAATCCCTGGTCCTGGGTTCGAACCCCGTACCAGGACGAATTTTTCTTTAACTACGAAGTTTCTGAGAAAGCTGTATAGCTTTCCTTTGTAGCCGTATGGCTGCGCTCGGGTGGATGCCAATGAGTAATTACTCCCTTATTACAAATCTACTCCACCTTGGGGGATTCCCTTAAACATTTGACCAACAAAGTTCCCATTTCGAATTATTGATCAATTCGCTCTCGCCCTACCATAAGCTTGCCGTCCTGGTTAGCTCGATTCTACTTCCGGCCACCGAGCGTGACGGATGTGTGTATCATGGGCTCCCAAGGAGCGGATTCAGCGGCCCAGCCGGGCCGCGGTATCAGGAGTACGATCAAACCGAACGAGGACTACCAGCTGATTTTGCCGCATTTGCCAACAGGTTCGAGCGTTTTGCATACTGTTTTTTTTGCATGGCGACGTCCAAGCCAGGCCATACCGTGTTGAAAACTTTCGTGACGCTCTTGAGCGTCTGTCATTGCTGCCGGAAGTGGTTGCCCTCGGGGCATATCAGATGAATCATGTTTGGGCCGTGACATTCTGCAATGAAGAAGGAAAAAACAAAATGCTACAGGCGGAGGCGTTCAACGTCAAGGACCACCGCTGTGTGGTCATTGACCCACGCAACCAGGGCGTCAGGCTGAAGCTGTTCTGGCTGCTACACGGCGTGCAAGACGACTACGTGAAGGCAGCTCTGGCGGCTTTTGGAAAAGTGACCGACATAACTCGGGACAAGTGGAGAGTCAAAGGCTGCGTCGACAAGTCGTCTACTACACGCTCAGTGACATTGAAGCTGAAGGTGGGCGTCACCATCGAGGACTTACCGCACCAGTTGCGTGTTGGAGAGGACGTCGCACTCGTCCACGTTCCTGGCAGAGCTCCGCTCTGCCTCCGGTGCCGCGGCACCGGACACATACGTCGGGAGTGCCGTGTGCCACGTTGCGGGCTCTGTCGTCGCTTCGGCCACGACGACGCCCAGTGCGTGCGAACATATGCTACCGTAGCTGGTCCTGGTCGTAGGGATACTACAGAGGAGCATATTATGGACGAAGTCGACGCGGTAGAGGCGACCCGTAAGAGTCGGGAAGAAGCAGTACCGAAAAGCATAGCCTCAGAAAAAGCAGTGCTTCCCACGGAACATGAGGCTGCCAACTCAGCAGAACCATCTGTGCCTAAAACCAGAACTGAGGCGGAGGCGGGAAAAGCAGATGATGCTTCGGTAGGTGCACCTGAGACGGTTTTGGAACCGACCGACGAGAAGGACATTGACACGGAGATGCCCGCGGCGTCAACTTTGCCAGCGAAGAGGACGCACGACGAAGCTGATGACAAGGCGACGAACTACGACGGGACGGACCATGAGGAGCCTCTTCCCAAAGCGCCTCCTGTTCGACGTGCGGCCTACAAGCCCAAGCCGAACGTCCCTCCTGATCGTAGGACTTCATCGGCTGCCCCTCCGCCTTAGCGGAGGTGCCTTGCTGGGTCTCCGTGTTGGTAACCCGGTCTTCGATCGGGTTCAGTGCTGACACCGCCGTACTTTGCAAGCTGGAAGGATTTTTGATGAGGTGAGCTGCAAACCGATGTCACTTCGAGAGCGGCGAATCCCAACCATTTAGATGGCGTCTCAACTAACATCTAGCTTGCGTATTGCCACACTGAACGTAAGAGGTCTTTCTGCGCGAAGAAGGCAAAATCAGCTTAAACGTCTCTTGTTCTTCGAAAACGAAATCGATCTGTTGGCTGTTCAAGAGACAAAAAATTAGGAGTCACTTTGGCGACTAAAGTGGTGCAAGGCGAAAGCCTGAGTACAGCATTCTGCCACGAATGTGGTTGTGAATGATGATTCAAGTGCTACCAGCGAATGACGCGTCCATTGGCTGTCTGCGTGTGTTACTGGTGTGTGGTTAACATGTTAAGCTTCGCCTGTAAGAGTGGAACGCGACAGCGTCTTGCAACGCTGCCAGGGAGTCCACAGAACGCCATCGCCAATTCGGCTGTACGCCTTGCTGGCCGGTAAATTTATTTTTTGAGGAAAGGAAATGTATCTCTCTCGCATATCTGGGTGGACACCTGCACCTTGCCGTAAGGGAAAGGGGGAAGATGGGAGTGAACGAAGACGCCGTATTAGCTAGACGCGCCTTTGTTCATTCCAAACCATTCAGCTGGCATTACGGAGTGGCTAGCGTGCTCGTATCGCACTCCGGAGACCCTGGTTCGATTCCCCAACTCGACCAATTTCGTTCTCGGTTTTATTGATTTATGCGGTCTAACTAGAAAGGTTAATTAGGCTATTTCATATTTATATCATTGTATTTCTATCCATCGTGTTCTGTCATTCACGTGTCAAATGTTGGAACTGTCTAGGATGTTCGACACAACGTATATGAAACGAGCAACGTCGAACTGAGTGGGGAAGTGCGTGGTGGTGGAGCGAACGCGGATTCGTACTTATCTGTTTTTTAAGCAGCGTCTCCTTCCGCGGACGCTGTTGTCGCTGCGGCGCGCGTCTTTCTTTTCTTTTCTTTTCTTTTCTTTTCCCCTGTCTTGTGACCTCTTCATTCTCCTCTATATTAATTAGGCTAATTGATTAATTAAGCAATTAACTAAACTCAGTCCCACTTAGTTGGAGCATCACTATACGATCCCTTTGATTGGTTGCATGGTTACTAGCCAAAGTACAATTGGCCCCATTTGAAATTCGCGCACTGTGACGTCACGAGCATTTCGACCAATTGAAAAGCGTGACATTTTCTGTCGACAACTCCTGCTTACAACGATGAGGCATTAAAGGCTTCCGCCTTAAAATTGAAAGCGAAGAGTCGAAAGATGCGATGGCAGAAATTTACCGTGCACAGTTCAGTGTTTGCGTGTGCCATGCAGAAGGAAAGTCGGGAGGGTGTCTGATTTTAACTCGAAACGGCAAAGTCGCCGTGGAAACTGTATTTTCCTGTGAAAGTGGCCGGATTGTAGCATGTGATTTTTACTTTTCTGGTGTAGAGTGGAGAGCTGTGTGTGTATATGCACCTAATAGAATTCCCGAACGAGATGCCTTTTTTCGCCGTGTTCAACCTTTCCTGCTGACAGAAAAGCGTGTACTATTGCTTGGAGATTTTAACTGTGTGTGTAGACCTGAAGATAGAACAGCGAACAAAACCCTGCAGGACACGAGTGCCGAGTTGCTGTCTGAGATGATTAATGAGGCAGAATTGGAAGACATTGGCATCATAATGCAAGGTTCAGAACAAGCACAGTACACGCATTTCTAAGGCGTTAGTCACGCAAGGCTGAACAGAATTTGTTTCTTCATAGGTTGTGCCCTTGTGTTCCCAGTACCAGACTGTGCACGTCAGCTTCAGTGATCATTCTTTAGTCGTGATCACACTTGGGGAGAGGAAAAGGACTGTCAAGTTTAGTTGGGAATTATGGAAATTTAATGACTCATTGTTGGAGGATGACGAGTTTAGCAAGAAACTAAAAGACTCAGTCAAAAGCTTGTTAGAAAAAGAGACAGACTTTATACAAACATGGGAACAATTTAAATGCGACGTGAAAGTGGCCGCTATATAAAGAGCATGTGTTTTAAAGCGTAAAGAAAAACAGCAAGAAAAGGAACTTCGTACCGACCTTGATTTCATGCTCAGCATGGAAGGCGTCAAGCCGGGGTTGTACAGACAAGAAATAAACGAGACCAAAACTAAGCTTGAACTAATAGATGAAACGAAATATCGAGGTGCTGTGATAAGGGCGCGCAGCGAAAGATTTTGGCTTGGGGAGACGCCCACAAAAAGGGCGCTCAGTAACGAAAAACAGTATGCAGTTTCGAAAGAGATAAAGGAAATTTGTTATCGCAATGACGTAACTTCCGAATCTGAGGTGATTGAAAGGGCGTTTCTGGAATATTACCAAAACTTGTTCAGCCTTAAAACGCCTGATGTTGAACATTACAAAACTGCATTCCTGTTGCTAATGCCAACAGTCGAGGAGGACCTGGCGCAGGTACTTGAGGAGCCCATAACGGCAGCAGAAATCGAAGCTGCAATACAGCAGCTGAGCTTAAACAAGTCACCTGGGCCGGACGGCCTCGGTGCCGCACTTTACAAGGCTTTGAAAACAGAAATGGCAATAGCATTGCAGCGCGTAATAAGCGAGCGTTACGAAAGAAAGTTAACTCCACCGTCTTTTTGAACTTCCCACGTGGTGTTGATCCCAAAATCGGACGACCTGAGTAGGTTGCAGTCAGTTGAGTGTTACCGCCCAATAAGCTTAACTAACGTAGACTACAAAATTTATATGAAAGTGCTAGCCGGACGACTCCAAACAGTAATTAAAACCCTTGTTGGCCCACACCAGACCTGCGGCATAAAAGACAGATCTATTTTTACTAACATACACGTAGCTAGGAGTGTCCTTGAATGCTGTGATGCAACGGAGGGTCGTGTCGCCATGATGCAACTGGACCTGCATAAGGCGTTTGATAAAGTTGTGCATGAAATTTTGTTCGTGCTTTTGGAACATGTGAATGTGGGATGTATCATCACTGATGGCGTGAAAATGGTTTATGATGGCTGTACATCAAGGTCAATAATTAATAACCGCCTGAGTAATAGTATTCCTGTCTTGTCATCAGTGAGGCAGGGTTGCCCTCTTTCTCCACTGCTTTTTGCACTTTACCTGGAGCTCTTTTGTTTAAAGCTGTTAACTACGCAAAACATTCGAGGTTACGCCTTTTGACATACTTAAGTGAAGGTATTGGCATATGCAGATGATATAGCAGTGTTCTGCAGAGACCAGGAAAGCGTGCAAGAAGTGGTGAGAGAAGCCGTAAATTTTTGTGATGCAAGTGGCTGTGCGATAAGCTGGCAGAAATGTTTTGGTTTTTGGCATGGAAAGTGGCAGGCCACGCTAGAAGTATTCTGTCGAATGAAGTGGTAGACACGCCAGGAAAGTACCTCGGCGTGCCGCTAACCAACTACAGAGAAAGCAAAGAATATTGGGCCCATGAAACCGAACGAGTCAAAGCTCAGACAGGCAAATGGGGCGGTCACAACTTTTCCATGTTTGCAAGAGCTACGGTGTGCTACATGTTTTTAATAGCGAGGATTTTTTACGTTCTGCAAGCATTAACTTTGCCAAGGACTTCAGTGCAAAGGTTGCACAGAGTGTTTGCAACATTTATTTGGGCGTCAACTTGGGAACGTACCAGCCGATGCAATCTGTTCCACAAGGTGCGGAACGGGGGGGTAGGGTTATCAAATTTATTTCTGAGACAGATAGTCACTAGATTCTTTTTCTTGCGTCAAGATAATGATTTTCTGCGAACTGTTATACAAGTGCGATTGTCAGAATCACTGCCTGATTATGTTGTGCCATCCATGTCTGCAGGGCGGAGTGGGTTAAGTGCTTTTTTGCAAGAAGTTGTTGCAGCAGTCCGTACTCTTCGGTCAAAATTTTCCGATGAATATCTAACCATTGTAACAAGGAAAAAGATGTACAAGGACCTGCTTGATGTGTTTCTGCCAGTGCTTGTTTATCGCAGTGCATATCTTCTGGCTCCCGAAAGGGATGTGCTAAAAAGAGTCAAAAGAATGCCGGTGAAGCCTTCAGTGCGTTCTTTCTTTTTTCAATTGCATACTGGAACCCTCCCAGTGAAGCCATGGTTGCAAAGCAAAGGCCTTTTTGTACCTTGGTCAGTAGAGTGTCTTATTTGCAAGAAAGTGAAAACTATAGAACATATCTTTCTCGACTGTCATGACGCTGTTTTTCTTTAGGATGTGTTGAAGCGCACACTGAAAAAAGATTTCCCCCTGACTCCTTTTGGAATACGCTTCCTACCATGTGCAGAGCCAGGTGAAGTGCCTTGCGTCCTGCTAATGTTGCTCTGCATGCACAGCCTATGGCGTACGCGAATGGATGTCAGGCATGAACATGTTGTTGTGAATCCGGCTCATCAGTATTTCATTGAGAACATCATGTATACTCAGGAAGTTTTCGGACAGCAAGCTCCTCAGCCTGAGTGGCTGCCTGTCCTCGACCAACTAAAATCATTTAACCCATTTTATCATTGTGCACTAGCTAGAAATTGACCTGTGCTTTTATTGTCATGTCATTGTATTTTTGTTTTGTTTGCCCGGCCAAGTCGGTAATAAAAAAAAAAGTCCTGGTTAGCTCAATTGGTAGAGCGACTGCTCCGGTGAAGCGGTGGTCCTGGGTTCGAACCCCGGACCAGGACGAATTTTTCTTTAACTACGAAGTTTCTGAGAAAGCTGTATAGCTTTCCTTTGTAGCCGTATGGCTGCGCTCGGGTGGATGCCAATGAGTAATTACTCCCTTATTACAAATCTACTCCACCTTGGGGGATTCCCCTAAACATTTGACCAACACAGTTTCCACTTCGAGTTATTGATCAATTCGCTCTCGCCCTACCATAAGTTTGCCGTCCTGGTTAGCTCAATTGGTAGAGCGACTGCTCCGGTGAAGCGGTGGTCCTGGGTTCGAACCCCGGACCAGGACGAATTTTTCTTTAACTACGAAGTTTCTGAGAAAGCTGTATAGCTTTCCTTTGTAGCCGTATGGCTGCGCTCGGGTGGATGCCAATGAGTAATTACTCCCTTATTACAATGCGCTCTGAGGCCTGGCTTCTAAGTTTTCGGCGAATAGCTTCCAAGTTTATGGGTTGGGGTGGCTTCTCATCAGGTCTCCTCTTTTTCGTAGGAGGTTGGACAGGTGGCGAGGTGGGTGGAGAGGAAGGGGGTGACGGAGTGGGGGTACAGCAGGGGTGGAGGTAGAGATGGTTGCCTCGAGCTGCCTACCTCTTCCCGCAAAGCAGGCGCTTCCTGGTCCTGGGAGGTCGGGGTAGGAGTCTTGGCGGCCTTGGAGGCCCACGTAGAGGTAGGGGGGGGGGGGGGGTCGTTTGCAGGGGGGAAAGTCCTTCTTGCTAAAGGGCTTAGTCTTCTGTGGCGGTGGGCTGCGTTGTTTCGGGTGGGATGTCTTGCCTTGCACGAGCCGGTACCCGTGAGGTGCTCGCCCCCACAGAGAATGCAGATCGGGATGCAGGAAGGAACAGCTTGCGTGTCACGCTTGTCCCCGCACCGCGGGCAGAGACCAGTCTTGGGGTGGGGCAGACGTCATATCTGCGACCCGGTCGACGACAGTTTGTGCAGGCATCTGGACTGCCCTTGTACGCCGTGCATCTATACACCACACTCATGTAGCGTATGGTATGAGGGGCTGGTCCGTGCGCAAAAGTGATCAATATTGAGAGGGTCCTCCCCATTGTGCGGGCCGCGATAATATCAGCGTCCGTGTTGCGGGTCTGGAGGTCCTGTAGCATCTGCTCCGGGGTTTCCGCCCTGTAGGCCTACGAGATGACTCCGCGTACAGCTGCGGGCGGCGGTCCGGTGTAGGCGGCGACATGGTAACTGGTCCCTTGGAGTACCACTTCCTTGAGTTGGACGAGGTGCAGGGCGGTTGTCTCCTGGGGGGTAGCGATGGTGAATGTGTTGTTCGTAGAGCGGATCCGGAGGTGGAAATCCCCTAGGTCCCGTCCATCGGCGGTGACTTGCAGGGCTTGCATAAGTGGCTGCGCCATGGCTCCGTTCAAAGCGAGCCCGCCTATCGGTCGAAAAACTACCCGTATAGTCGCGGGCGGGAGTGAAGCAAGGTGTTTACATCGCTGCGAGACTGCGTGCGACACGCGCAGCTGTTGCCGTTGCGGCCAGAGCACCGACGGTGGACACGGCTGTTTGGGGAGGTACAGCCAGGGTTTTCGGGCTTGGTTCTCGAACCTGGTACGCGCGGAGTACTGCGGTCCACTCAGTGGGCCTGGACGTTTCAGGGTCGAGGTTGTCGCCCTGCGCTTGCACCTTCATGGCTGTTGGGGTAGGTGCACTGCAGTTAATAGGCCTAGCCTCCAGCGAGGCGAGGCCCAGCGCGGCGGCTGGCGAGGAGCGAACTTTACGACGTCGGTGCGGTCAGAAAAGAGGACGGGATCGAATAATGGCTGTAGCGGTTGGAAAGCGCTCACCTTTAGGAAACGTTGGACATAAGAGGTGAGTCTCTTGGGCATTTGGTGTGCATGAAAAGAAGCCGAGAAGCGGTGACAGTACCGAAAGGCGGCCGGAGCGGAACCATCACTAGAGAAGAAGGAAGGAGGTGGAATGGATCTCATTGCGAACCCAACAATTATATGGTTTTCGACTTCGATCAAGTTAAGTGAAAGTGCTTGCTTATGCTGATGATGTGACGGTGTTCTGTAATAACCGTGAAAGTATTAGTGCAGTTGCCAAGCTGGCTAAATCCTCTTGCACCCAAACTGGTAGTATTATTAACTGGGACAAGAGCTCCGAATTCCGGCACGGGTACTGGGTGACGGCGAGCACTGGTCACATAGCTTGGCCGACCAAATATCTAGCAGTGTGATTGGAAGTCTAGAGAGAGACGAAAGAATACTGGTACATGGAAACCGAAAAGATAAAAGAAGAAACGACCGCATGGGGCAGTCATGACCTGTCAGTGTTCGCGCGGGCGACGATAAGGTATGTGTTGCGAGTGGTCTGTATGGCGCCTGTCAATGTGCAGAAGCTTCACAGAGTGTTCGCGGTGTTTGTGTGGAAACCAACGTGACAACGGACTAGGCGCACGAATTTGTTCCGCTCTGTTCCAGCCGGAGGCATAGGCTTGTCGCATTTGTTTATAAGGCAACTAGTCTCACGTTTTATTTTCCTTCATGACCAGAATAACTTTTGTTTGTGCACTGTCATTTGGCTACGTTTGTGCAACCACTTGCCAGGTTTTGTGTCGTCCTCAAACAATTACATATGCAACCGTATTGCAAGCTTCCTTCGTGAAGTTGCGCAGGCAGCGGAAATTCTGAGGTCGCGTTTTTCAAGAGAGTGTCTGTCGACTGTAAAACGCAAAAAATTCTACAAAGATCTTGTTGACATATTGATGCCTGTACCAACATAGAGATCGCTGTTTAGTTCTGGTCCTGGACAGGACGTACTATCACGGGTTAAAAGAATAAGCGCAAGGCCTGGATCCATTTGACATATTTTTTTCCATGTGCATTCCGAAAGCGTATACCAGTAAGACTTTTTTTCTCCCATCTGCATTCCGAAACCCTACTAGTGTCTATCCCGGCCGGGGAGGTCGAATTTGTATGGAGGCGAAATTCTAGGGACACGTGTACTGTGCGATGTCAGTGCACGTTAAAAGAACCCCAGGTGGTAGAAATCTCCGGAGACCTTCACTGTGGCGTCCCTCATAGCCTGAGTCACTTGGGGACGTTAGACCCCCATAAACCATAAACCCTACCAGTAAAACAGTGGCTAACTGATAAAGGTATATATATGCCCCATGGACAGCGAACTGTTTACTGTGCAAACAACCCGAAACTGTTGGGTCTCTGTGTTCCAATGTGACATCCTCCAATATACCTAGAAGACCTGCCCATTAGCAGTTGTGGGGTCCGTTCCTTGCCAGTTGGACGCGAAGACGGTATCCCGTCCGATATGTTCGTGCTTCTGGCATTGCACAGTACATAGCTGACACGAATGGCGTTTCTTCACGCGGATCATGATATACACCCTGTCCGGGAAAACTATATAGCGAGCATTGACTTCATTAGAGAACTATACAGAGCACAACCTGAACCCGCAGAATGTTTGCCTGTTCTACATTATCTGTGCAAAACGAAGAAGTTTTAATGTATGCACGCCATGCGAAGGACCTACCAGTGTGATTCTTTAACATTGTCACATGTGTTTGAATTTTCCTGTACGAGCAAGACTGGAAATAAAGAAAACAAGAGCAATACGCTGGGGCAGCGTATGAGTACCGAGCGTTAGCAATGTCAAACGAATATTCCGCCATTAGCCATCTTTGCTATATCCGCTAAAAATTTGCGTTATAGCCGGATATCCCACACAATTTAACTTTCTTTAGCCGAATCAGTTAGAGGGAGCTTGTCGAGCCGCAAAAACAGGAATCCCCCGCCACCCTGAGGGGGCCTCCTTTCTTACGAAGCGATATATGCGTTTGCTTACGGATTGTGGAAAGGTCTTCATGGTTTTCTGTCCATCCCCCCATCTAGCGGCATTTCAAGGTGTAGTGTGTTTGAAAATCCTGGCATCGGCATAACAGGCGGGACTTCTGCCTCGTCGCCAAGGATTCTGCTGGCACTGCTTTCATAATCCGCAAAAAATCCACTAATTAATTTTTCAAACCACATATGCAGTGCGGTGTTAGATGTAAAAAAATACTTGCTTTCCGCCCTCTGCATGGCATACAAATGTAAGGAAATGCAGCGCTTTAGTGTCACAAGTATGATTAGAGCAGGGTAGGCAAAAACGAAACTAGAATGCGCAGCGGAATTTGAAGCGGTGCCTACTTGAGCGAGTATCATATACAGACTGTTGAGAAAAAAAACGCGCAGAGTAGAATGCTTCCCTCAGCTACACGGGTGGATTGTTCGAGTTCGAATATCGCACAGTATGACATAAGGTCGTCATAATCGTTTTATACAATACCGGGGTTTCTACTTTATCGTTACCGAATTGGAAAAGAAATCAGCCTGTGCTAGCTTCTTGGAAGTCCCACAGTTCCATTTTGTGCTCCGGCGGCCACTAGGAAAGCGAAACACTCGTTTGCAGGGGTTTAACGTTCCAAATCAAGACTGGTTATGCAGGACGCCGTAGTGGAAGGCTCCGGATAATTTCGACCACACCGAGTTCTTTAAAGTGCACTGATATCGCATAGTGCACGGGCCTCTAGCTTTTCGCCTCCAGCGAAATGTGACCGCCGCGGCCGGGCCAATTTATTTTGTTCGTTCTTTTTTCTTGGGGTTGGTGTTGTAGAGCCAGGTGAAATTTAATTTTTGAGGAAATAAAAGGCGCAGTTACTGCCTCACATCTAGGTGGACACCTCATCCATGTCTTGAGGGGAGGGAGGAAGGTGTGAATGAAAGAAGAGAGTGAGTGAAGAAACTTTATTTCCGCCAGAAGAAGATCCGTGCCCCTCCGGGTCCGCACGCAGGCGTCCGGGGAGGGGCAGCGCCGCAGCTGGAAGGCTAGCAACGATACAGTCGCGCAGCTTCTGCTGCCAGGCGGGTAGCGTATCGTTGTATGCTAAGGTCGGCACTTCTGAGTATGGTCTCCCGTTCCTCTGCATTATTAATTCTGTCATATCCTGGGGCACAGGGGCATATCCATAGTATGTGTTCGAGTGTAGCGGTATGCCCGCAGAACTCGCACACCTCCGCATCCTCCCTCGTGTCACCTCTTGTCCAGCTCCTCCAGAGCGGGGATGCGAAGTTTCTAGCTTGGAGTCTTCTCCAGTCATAGGCCTCAGCCGAGTAAGCGATCTATCCGGAGGAGGATAGATCCTTTTGTTCTTTTTCTGAATGTCCGTGATGCTATTAAAGGTATTGGTTTCCTCTTTAGTGCTGAATTCGTATGAGGTGTCTACGGCTCCCCGGGGTAAAGAGGAGCGGGTGAGCCTGTGGGCGGCCTCGTTTCCAGCCAGACCCGAGTGGGCAGGGGTCCAGATGATTAGAATATTGTGGGCTAGGATAAAGTCTTTTAGATATTTAGCCGCCATTTCATGGATGCGTCCCTTGCTGTAATTTCTAATTGCGGCTTTGCAGTCGCTTACTACGTAGTTGGTACCTGGCTGAGTTAGAGCGATCGCTATTGCAACCTCCTCCGCCACAAGGGGTTTCAAGTCAAGGTGTCTTAGCCGTTAGCCGGGACCGAACCCGCGTCTTTCGGGTCAGCAGCCGAGCACCATAGCCACTGAGCCACTGCGACAGCAAAGCAAAATAGCAATAGCGTAGTCTGATGGCCGAGTTGGTACGACATTCTATAGGAAAAAGCAGCTCACTAGCTCAAACACGAGGGAAGAAGGGACGAGACACAGCGCTAACAACTGAAGTTTTATTCTGAGCGCCTCTATTTAAGTACAGATAGTCACATCTGAAAAAACACGGGAAAATGAGACAATAAAATTTACGATGATACAAGACACTCATGTTATTTTTTTTTGATATGGCGATGTATGGAGTGCTAACGCATGCCGGACCTAGCTCTACTCTCGCCCTCTTTCCTGTATGTTGGTCAATCTAGTCGTTGTCTTAGTGACAGTCTGAGGGAATACTGCAGTAACGTAAAAAATGCTGCTCGCAATTTCGAGATTCATTGCCGTGATTGTGTTTGTCATCCGCAGGTCGAGAAATGTGAAGTTCTACCGTATCACAAAGATACGGTCACAAGAGAGATCCATGAGGCTTCAGAGATCGCGAATCTATAGGCCGGCATGCTTTAGCACTCCATCCATTGCCATATCAAAAAAAGAACACGCGTTTCTTGTATCATCGTAGATTTTATTGTCTCGTTTTCCCCTGTTTTTTGTTATATGCGGCTACTTGTACTTAAACAGAGGCGCTCTAAATAAAGCTTCAGTTGCTAGTCAGCGCTTTGTCTCGTCCCTTCTTCCCTCGCGTTTGAGCTAGTGCGCTGTTTTTTCCTAGAAAATAAAAAAGAGGCGCCGTTGTGGAGCGCTCAGGATGCACCCTGGCCAATCCCCGCCGTGGGTACGCGCCATTAAGCCTGAGGATATAATCATCATCATCATCAATAATATCGAACACCCGGGGATTCTTAACATGCTCTGAAATCGCACAGCACAAGGGGGCCTTTTGCATTTCGCCTCCATCAAAACGCGGCCGCTGTGTGGCTGGGTTTGAACCCGGGTGCTCGGCTCAGCAGCCGAGCACTCTCACCACTGATCCAGGACTTAAATTCTGCTATTCAAATGTCCCCCATGAGGGCAGTAGTAAACTTTCATTGTGTAATCAAATTAATTTTAATAACATTTAGTAATACCCTCTCGGGGCACTAATTAACGAGCTTCTATTTCCTAGCCCCTGCCGGTGCACCCAGCTCAACTGTAGGAAGCTAGCTCAGCCTGCTTTTCTCTAATGCGTTAGCGTTAAAACAGTGCTGCGAACAAAAACCTGTCTGTCGGCTTGTGTACAGTGTCACTGAAAGAGGAGAGTAGGCGGGGCGTGCAGCGCGCTGCAATGCAGCCCCGCAAGTTGTCGGTAGCGGCTCACGTGGCTCTTTCCTGACGTTCGGCGCTCGGCCACAGACGGACTCGTGTCGCGCGTTCCAAGAGTCGCGTTGTGTTTTGTGCGCTGTAAAACTAATGCTAATGCGTTACTGTTGCACGAATCCCATTGATCGCACTTCGTTCTTTTTAATTAGGTGGGATTACAAGGAAACATGGGATATATTCCAGCAGTGTAGCAGGAGACAGGGGGGTCAACGGAGGTAAAGGGAGAGGGGGCCTACATGCGCATTAGCCCAGGGCCTCCATTTATCTTAATCCGGCCCTGTGCGAGAGAGTGATAGAGAACAAATATTTCTTGCCCAACAGAAAAGGTGGGTGCCCCAACACCAGGGGGAGACACCGCCTTGGATGCGAAAACTGAAATGTTTAAAAGAGCGTTCTTCTGGTGTGCTTCTTTGAATGCATCAAAACCCAAAAGGAATACAAAAGTAATTGCGTAACTTTAGGAGAGTGCTTCTACAGTAATGTCAATACTTTTTATATGCAGGTATTTGTAAGATGACGACCGTAATGTTGAAACAATGAACAATCGTCTCACAGATATCATAACGGAGTGCGCCGTAGAAGTAGGCGGTAGGATGGTTCGACAGGATACCGGGAAGCTATCTCAGGAGACTAAGGATCTTATTAAGAAACGGCAAAGCATGAGGACGACTAACTCCATAGATAGAATAGAGCTAGTAGAGCTGTCTAAGTTAATAATTAGGCGCAAGGTAGCCGACATCAGGAAGTTTATAACATGGAGAAAATCGAGCGTGCTCTAAAGAGCGGAGGATCAGATAACAGCAGATTTGTTGAAGGATGGAGGAGAGATTGTGCTCGAAAAATAGCCACCCTGTATACGCAATGCCTTGTGACCTCGAGCGTACCTAGATCTTTGAAAAACGCTAACATTATCTTAATTCATAAAAAAGGAGACGCCAAGGACTTGAAGAATTACAGACCGATCAGCTTACTGTCTCTTGCTTACAAGGTATTTACTAAGGTAATCGCTAATAGGGTCTGGACAACCTTAGACTTCAATCAACCAAATGACCAGGCAGGCTTTCGTAAAGGATACTCGACAATGGACCATATTCACGCAATCAATCAGATGATAGAGAAATGCGCAGAATATAACCAGCCCCTATATATAGTTTTCATATATTACGAGAAAGCATTCGACTCATTAGAAACCTCGGCAGTGGCAGGCATTGCGGAATCAGGGTGTAGAAGAGTGTTAAGTGAAAATATTGGAAGATATTTATAAAGATTGCACAGCTACCATAGTTCTCCATAAAGTCAGCAATAAAATTACAATAAGGAAAGTTGTCAGGCAGGGAGACACGATCTCGCCTATGCTATTCACTGCCTGTTTGCAGGAGGTATTCTGGCGCCTGAAATGGGAACAGTTGGGGATAAGAGTTAATGGAGAATACCCAAGTAATTTGCGCGTCGCTGATGACATTGCCTTGCTAAGTCACTCAGGACATGAACTACAAAGCATGATCAATGAATTGGACAGGCAGAGCAGAACGGTGAGGCTAAAAATTAACATGCAGAAAACCAAAGTAATGTTCAACAGCCTAGCAAGGGAACAGCAGTTCGCAGGTGGTAGCCAGGGGCTGGAATTAGTAGGCGAATATGTCTATTTAGGACAGGTAGTGACAGCTGATCCAGATCATGAGAGGCAAATAACTAGAAGAATAAGAATGGGGTGGAGCGCATATGGCAGGTTATCTCAGATCATGAATGGCCGTTTACCAATATCCCACAAGAGAAAAGTATACAACAGGTGTATCTTACCGGTACTCACCTATGGGGCAGAAACGTGGAGGTAAACAAGGAGGGTTCAGCTTAAGTTAAGGACAACGCAGCAGGTATGGAAAAGAAAATGATAGGTGTAACGTTAAGAGATCGGAAGCGGACGGAGTGGGTGAGAGAACAAACGCGCGTTAATGATATCCTATTCGAAATCAAGAGGAAGAAGTGGGCTTGGGCAGGGCATGCGAGGGCAAGATAACCGCTGGTCCTTAAGGGTAACGGAGTGGATTCCAAGAGAAGGCAAACGTAGCAGGGGGCGGCAGAAAATTAGGTGTGCGGATGAGATTAAGAAATTTGTGGGAATATTGTGGCCGCGGCTGGCGCAGGACAGGTTAATTGGAGAGACATGGCAGAGGCGTTTGCCGTGCAGCGGGCGTAGTCAGGCTGATGATGATGATGGTGATGATGATTTGTAGTGTGATTATGTTTGCGAGATTTGTAGAGAAGGAATTGGTAATATAATTGTTTTCGAATGCAGTCTTGCTTGTATATGCAGCTGATGAACGATTGGAAAATGATGCCTAGCAGCTGCTGGCTATGTGGTCAGTACTACCGTGTTCGAAAGAGTTCACTTGCTCGTGTGGTGCTAACGGAAACAGTGAGGATTGAACTCACGACCGCTGGCTTACAAGACCAGCGCTTTGCCACTGAGCTATTTTTTTTCTTTATTGCCAGGCTTTGACACCGAAAATTCAACAAAACAAACTATCAACAAAACATAATAAACGCTATGCATATACGACTCGTGGTCAGCCAGCATGAATCTGGCTTCGTCAAATTGAAATTCACGCAAAATACAGAGTGGCTCTAGTCTTGAGAGCCAATCCGCAGGCTCCACAGCGGCTTTCTGAATGGCCAGAAACCTGTCCATACTTTCGCGAAAGTAAATTCTGGCAGGTCTTGCGTCTCTGTGACAATGACAGCCTGCCATTCCGGAGCGCCGTATACAGTGGAGGCCTGTCAGCCTTATTACGTCAAAAGGCACCCCATCCTCATTTTCAACACATAAGTACCGGAGGCCATACGGTTCTAGTGGAATTTTTTTCTTTAGGGTTCGCTCCAATACATCCCAAAAATAAACCCCTTCTCAGCAGCGTAAAAAAAAAAAAAACATGGTCCATTGTTTCCGGCTTTCTGCAAATCAAACAGTGAGATCCTCATGGTAAAAATAATTCCTTTCCCTCAAATTTTTTTTTAACCGGTAAGGTTCCGGTGTGCAGCTTAAAAAAGAAGGTTTTTGTTCCTGATGGCACCTGCATGTTCTTAACTCTCTTTAACACATCTCTGCCTGGGCCTCCACTGTACAAGGCCCTGTACAAGGGAACTGGGAACACTACACTGCACAAAGCACGGTACAGTTTCTTCCATTTCACAGTCGACAGAAAGTCATTTGAAAACCGCGCGGACAGGAACCTTACACTGGCTACGATTTCCCGGTAAAAACCGCTGATCCTACTGTAAACCTCACAGCAGGCATCATCATCATCATCAGCCTGACTACGCCCACTGCAGGGTAGCGCAAAACCAGGACGACGGACACAAGGGGAGATTTGTAGAGATGTTGAGATGGTTTTGTAGATGGTTTGTAGAGATGGTTTTTTCTGTTGGTGTGTGTTCTCTCCCCTTGTGTCCGTCGTCCTGGTTTTGCGCTACTCTTACGTTATGGATCAATACCGACTTGCCCAAATTTCCACCCTGGTGAACCACTGCAGGGCAAAGGCCTCTCTCCCTTGTCTCTCCAATTAACCTTGTCCTTCGCCAGTTGCGGCCACCGTATTCCTGCAAATTTCTTAATCTCATCCGCCCACCTAACTTTCTGTCTCCCCCTGCTACGCTTGCCTTCGCTCGGAATACACTCCGTTACCCTTGAGGACCAGCGGTTATCTTGCCTTCGCATTACAGCAGGCGCCGCAGCCTAACTTGGCATATACGGTGCGCGAAAACGGGTCTCTTGTCCCGAAAAAACAAAAAAAAACGATTGATGGCCCAGTCCCAGCCCTCCGTCTTGTACCCGTCGGAACAGGTTGGTCCGGCTGCAGCGCTCCCATTCAGACGACCAAATGATTTTTTTTCTTTATTGTTCAGACGACCAAATGAAGACGGCGAAAATTCTGTGTAGCTTTTGAATGCTTAACCGTGAACAGTGCAACACCTGAATCACGTACCAGAGCCTGCTGATAAAGAACAAGTTGCAAACAGTGGCTGTGGCAAAAATCGACAAGGTCGTGGAAAGTGGAAAGCACTTATCCGCTCTCTCCGGTATCTCTTTGACCTGTCCTGTCCAATACTGCTCACTGCCTCGGTAAGCATCAAGCGGAACGCCCGAGTACTTATCTGGTGTCGTCATCCAAGGCACGCTGGCAAACCGTTCGGGCGTAGATGCACCTTTCATGCCAAAGCCCGAGGCACTTCGACCAGTTAACCCCGCTGTCTGTAGCTTGGCTGAAATCGCGTACACATTTAACAGCTTCACTTATGCCTCCCTCGTCAACGGCAAACACAGCAATGTCATCAGCGTACGCCAATAGCTTTACTTCGGCTGCTTGCAAACTGAATCCATTGATACTCCTGCTTTTCAGTATTTTCAAACAAAGAGTCTCGACGTAATTACAAAATAAAAGGGGGCTGAGGGGCCAGCCCTGGCGCACCGAACACTGCACGCTAATGGGGGAACCCAAACTCTTGTTAACGATCAATCTCGTCGTACAGTTGCGGTATGCCAGGGCCACACCCTCGCGGATAACAGAACCAACATTAACATGGCCTAATACTGCAAAGAAAAGTTCATGGGCGACGCAGTCAGAAGCCTTTTCTAAATCGATCTGGGGAATTGCCACCTGACCTTCAGTGTCATCACAGCATTCTAAGATACTGCGCGCAACGTGAATATTTGTAAAAATAGACCGCCCTTTAATTCCGCAGGTCTGATGCGGACCAACTAAGTGATAAATCACGGTCTGCAACTTTCGCGCCAAAACCTTCATGTAAATTTTGTACTCGACGTTAGTGAGTGTCAGTCGGTATGCTGTTACCAGTTGTAATCTGTCTATGTCGTCCGTTTTGGAAATGGGACGACCGTATGGGACGACCCATAGGACGGAGGCATGTGTTTTTATTTTAAAGGCTTCATTGAAGATTCCCTTCAAGACCGGGGTAAATATATGTTTAAATTCTTTGTAGAATGCCGCGCTGAACCCGTCCGGTCCAGGCGACTTCCCTGGGTTTAAACTGTCTATTGCTTGCTCAACTTCCAATTGAGTTATCTCCTGCTCTAATCCGTCTTTAATTTCGTCGTCCAGACGCGGCATCTCGGCGTGAAACCCCTCCTTAAATGTGATAACATCTACCGGATGCAATGCGAAGAGCGCCTGGTAATGCTCGAAAAAGGCTGCTTTGATGTGATCGATGTCCGTTTTTGAAACACCTCCCCATTCTATTTCGTTAATGTGATTTCTTTCGGCACGGGCTTTTTCTAAACCAAGCGCACACACAGTGCTGCTTCCGAAAACCGATGATCCAGAAAAGCTCCTTCTTGCAGGCTCGTATAGACCGATATCTCTCACCAATACAGACTACAAAATCTCTCTGAAATTACCAGCTGGACGATTACAAATGGTAATTAAGGAGCTAGTAGGGCCACATCAGACGTGCGCCATTAGACAGCACACAATTTCAACGAACACCCACATCGCAAGAAGTGTGCTAGAATGTTTTGATGCCCTTGAGGGTCGAGCGTCCATGTTACAGCTTGACCTTGCGAAGGCCTTTGACCAGGTCTCGCATGAGGTACTTTTCAGTATACTACAGCACTGTAATGTTGGGAGCATAATTTTAGACGGCGTCAAATTGGCTTATGAAGAATGTTCAATGCAGATTATCATCAACAGGTGTCTTAGTTCAAAGGTGCTAGTCCGCTCCTCTGTGAGGCAAGGGTGTCCTTTGTCTCCTCTACTTTTTGCCATATACCTCGAACCTTTCTGTAGAGCAGTCATCCTTGATGCAAACATACGTGGTTTTAGACTACACGCCGCTGAAGTTAAAATGCTGGCTTATGCAGATGACGTTGAAGTCTTCTGCGAGGACAGAGAAAGCGTGCTAGAGGCTGTGCGCATTGCAAGAAATTTCTGTTGCTATACTGGTGCCCAGATTAACTTCGAAAAAAGTGTGGGCATATGGCATAGGAGCTCGAATACGACACCCGCCAATTTCGCGGGTATACAGAGGACTACAGTGCCTGTACGTTATCTCGGGGTGCCCCTTCAGCACTTTAGGGACTCCACGCAGTTCTGGAGTGAACAAACAGAAGAGTTGAGGGAAAAAACAAAAGGATGGCAGGGTCGCGGATTATCGGTGTTCGCGCGTGCGTCAGCGTGCAATGTTTTTTTGATTGCCAAAGTGTGGTATATGATGCAAGTGTTGTTCATGCCTCGTGTAAACGAGCAAAACATGCACCGAGTGTTCGCCGTCTTTATCTGGAACTCCACTTGGGAGCGGACTAGCCGTACAAACCTTCTTCGCAAAGTTCGCGATGGTGGGATAGGGCTATCACACATGTTTATTTATTTATTTATTTATTTATTTATTTATACAAATACCTCACAGGTTCCACACTTGGAACATTGTGTGAGGGGAGGGGTTACAATATTTAGCAGACAAAAGATGGTGCAAAGTACCGACAAAGTATACGACAGATCATATCGCGATTCTTCTTCCTGCGTGTTGAAAGTAACGATTTTCTCCGTATAGTCATCCAGGAGAGATTGGCAAAAACACTGCCTGAGTTTGTTGTTTCCACATCCAATGTTGCCAGTACAAGAGTGACCGGCTACTATCGAGAAGTAGTTGCTTCCTTTGGAATACTTTGTGCACGTTTCTCTGAGGAGCATTTGTCCTCAGTAACAAAGAAACAACTGTACGCAGACTTAGTTGACAGCATGCTGCCCACCCCATTGTATAGGACTGTGTACTCTGGAGGCTCAGGTAAAGATGTACTGAAGCGAGTCAGAAAGATGCCTTTAAGACCTGCGGCCAAAACGTTTTTCTTCCAGTTGCACACAAACCCACTCCCCGTTAAAGTATGGCTTGAACAGGAAGGAATATTCGTGCCGTGGACAACCGATTGCTTAATGTGTGTCACAAACCCCCGCCTTTACGGTCAACAGAGGCGCGGGACCCCTTTACGGTTACCCGTTGTCCCTCTATGAAGTTCGAGCTCACAGTTCACGTGCTTCACGCACGTGAAGCTCACACGTGCTTCACGTGCGTGAATCACGTATGTCAGTGTGGGATTGAGGAATACGTTCACAAGAAAGTCACCATTTGTTAAGGCAGAAGCCTACGGCGCCAGTAGATAATTCCCCCCTACCCCGTACCGTGTCCGTCTGAAGTCGGGAGGGGTTAGGAATGGTGACAAGGCCTCTCCGCTGGCTCCGTGACGTCACGCTAGTTGTCCGTCCTCCGCTCGCGACTGCGGGGGTTCGCCGGCAGTTTTAAGCGCACTTTCTTACTATCCGAGGTACAATGGCTTTAGAAGTTAGTCAATAAATAGGAATTAGCGACTAAACAACAGCTTTTTAACCGCGAGCATGATTTAGGTAAATATCTTCCGTGTTAATTTATAATTTATGCTATGTTTCGTAGCCCTTGCAATATACTTCGTATTGCAGCTAAGTGCTTCGTTTTTATAGCTGCATGATAATACTTGTGGCAGAGCATTGCACTGCTATAGTTCCTGCTCTTCAGTTCATCGCATTTAGTTCAAATTAACTTCAAAATATTTTTTTCCTAGACAGAAAAGGAGTAGAATGAAGCATAATGCATGAGACGCAGTACCTGCTGCATCTCATGCATTCTGTTTCTTTTTAAAGAAATGTACGTTTTTTTTGTCATTTTCGAAAGCGAATGGCGTGTTAGACATCAAAATAAACAAAATGAACGAAGTCATGGAAAACAGTAACATGAATACTTTATGGACATTTTTTTTGGTCACAGTGCTGTACAATAAAATATTTCATTTCTTTAATTTTTGTAGTTTCCTGGCAGCTGCCTTCTTCTGACTGCTGTCCTGAATGGCGCCATTCTTTAATTTACAAAAATTATTCAGCACTGTGTTGGCTGCGGCTTTTACCATGAGCTGCAGAAGTGATTTCCCTGTATGTCCGTTTTCGAACTCGCTGACCGGAAAGTCTTCTTGAACTAAGGAAGACACTAAGGAAGCTACAATGAAGTGTTGATTGCGGCTCAACAAAAATCTCTCTTCATTTTCCCCTGATGAAAGCTTTTCAACGACGAGCTTGCAGACAAGAACCATGTTAACAACACACGGCTGCGGAAACTTCAGTCCACCTCTGGAAAGGTGGAGGATCATGCTCATGTCTTCAGCTTCCAGGACTCTGTCCCCAACAACAACTGCGCTGGCACACGAGGAACAAGACAGTTTCTTTAGGGCAGTATGTGCGTAATAGCCAGCTATGTAAGTTATCACGTCCATGTCACGCTTTGACCGAGTAATGTCGTCCTCTGTAATAACAACAGAAAAGTTATCTGTGTCCACAATTGCTTGTTCATCCTCTTTGGCGCTTGTTGAAGCCGCTTCAGTTGGCAATGTCCGAAGCTTTTGTAGCCTCAGCTTTTTTCCGACTCATACAACTGACGCACCGAAATATGGTAGTTCCTGCCAGCCAACCTGCGATAACTACCGAAACAGTCTTCCAAAGCGTCTGTTTGGAATTTCCCAAGCAAAACGTACTTGAACTTCAGCTCCTCCAAACAGTATCGTGTCGCTTCCACAAGAGAATAGAAGGTCAGCCGAAGGGCAGTGTGGGTTTCCCTGGTGAGTGGGCCACTGGACATGTTAACTGACTTCCAGGCGTCAAGGCAGTCTATGATTCCACTGAGAAAGGTCAGCTGTTGATCTGTGACTGATTGTACCCGTTCTTGCAGGCTGTCCTTGACTCTTCGACCCTTGTGAGGAGTTTTCACGTTCACTATTCTCCACCACGCCAGCACAGTGTCTATGAACAAGGCGGTTGAGTCGGCAAGCAGGATCTTCAGTACTGATCCACGAGTTCGGAGAGCATTCGAGACGAAAGAGCTAATAACATTTAGGACCAGTTTCACGTTCTGGCGCTCCATAACTGTTGGATTTACAGCTTTCGCGTTAAGCCCATAAGCAGCTTTCACGAGTGCTGTTTTTTCTGATGAATAAAGTTTCCTAACAGCTTCGAAGGATGCCGCTTTCATTCGGGGGGCCCGTCAGGCATAACACCAGACAAATCAACTTCTGGGAAATAGAAGCATGTTGCAGGGTTTTTTTGATTAATCCAATTATTTCTTATAAATTTCAGTAAGTGTACCGGGTCCACAATGTAAAATAGCGGACGTTGGTTGTCTACTGGGTGAGGGTATACACAATGCTCAGTTCGGGCTCTTTTGAAAATAGGGACATCATTTTGCGGTTCAGAGAGTTGTTGTCCGTTATGACAGCTATTACTTTTAGCCCCATTTCTTCAATGCCGACTATTATCTTCCTCGTGTACTGGTGCAGGGTTTCAGCATTCATTCTACACACAGGCAGAATATGTATGACATCCTTGTTCCAGGAAAGCAGTGACTGTGTCATGAAGACATGGGCGGTTGTTGCTGGCTCTGAGAATGGGCTGATGCTCCAACTATTGCTCCTGCCTTGAAGTCAAAGAATGGTTTAAGATGTATCTCGTCAATCATTAGTGTTACGGTTTTTTCATGGGGCTTCGATAACTTCGCTCGTTCCCGTATGTACGAAAGGAAATTTACTTGTTGTTGTTCCTCGCTGGGGTCACTTTGGTATTTGGAACAGACACAGCGTAGAGTTGTTGGATGCTGCAAAATTAAGCTAGATGCAGATCTTGCGAAGTGATAAGCATGGGGCGAAATGGAGTGAAGAATGGTGGCAAAAACTAACATTTCTGAACTGTAAACACGCTTATTCGTGAGGAAAAGGCTGATTTGTTCATTCACAAATTTTAACAGCGCAATAACTTCCGTTCCTTCTTCAGTGCCTTGAATAAAATCAGATATCAGGAATCTAAAAAATGTCAAAACATCACGTTTCTGGCCGCCTGATTTTTCGGCACTTTTACGCAGCTGACCTTCAAGATTTTCAAGCTGCGCAGACAAGGCTGTTGCGTTGCAAACTGTGTCTGGAACTGCACTGCCACATGCTAGTGAATGCAGCCTCACCATGCCTATAGTTAGAGATATTGTCAGATCTGGAAGGACTCTGACAGCACATTTCACGTATGGAGATGGCTCAGGTTCTACACGAAGAAACATGACGGACTCTTCGTTCGCATTGACTGTCCAAAACTTGGTGTCGCAGATGTTGGCTAGCTTGCTTTGCAATTCTTCAAACGAAGACAGTGAATTTTTGCGTTTTTCTTCCTCGCTTGCCTTTGAAGAATTCTTGATGGCTTCCTGGATGGCGTCATTTTCCCGACGTGCCCTCTTTCTTGCTGGGGACTCGCGACATGAAGGTGTAGAAGAAAGATGTGATGGGCAATTGGGGAACACCGAAGGCACTGCACCCTTTTGAAGTTGAACACGATCGCGCTTGAGCTCTATGGTTCTTCCTGTTTGTTTATCATGATGTGAGAGCTTGGTGATGAAGTCTTCCTCATGGGAATGGAGCTCGCATACCTGCATGAGAAAGCTTAATTATAATTGCATCCGGTTCTCTCGAAGCTATTCTTCAACAACTTTTAAAGTTACGGAAGGTTTTTGCTTTGTGTTGGGTTTTTGGTACATAAGCTAAGGCTACCAAAGAAGTTAAATTTCAGTTACCTACCTAGGAATGTATGGTTGGCGTAAAATCCTTGCGAGGAACTGCTCTCATCCAAGCTTTTCTGTGAGCTTCATCTTTGAGAAAACCAAGCACTCTAACTTTTGGGCCACCGTCATAATTTCCGCGGCACCCCGGCACACAGTAACGGCCCATGTTGCAGCGATTACAAAATGTGCTTTTCTTTAGCACCACATGATGATTTCAACGTGCACAAGCCAGGAGAATACGGTATGACGCACTGCAGCTCGAAAGCCTAGAAGCCGGAAAAGAGAAATGTCAGCACGTTCGCTGCCTAACCTAACCACAGGCCTGCGCTTCTGTGAGCCTGTGCTGCGTTTCACCGAACTCTCACCGTCGTTCGTGGTCGGACCGGTCGGGCGGGTCGGGCAACTAGTGTGACGTAGGCCCCTGTGGAGAGTAGGAGCGAACAGGCCTTGAGCAGCGGGTCGCGCGCCTCGGACGCTGCCCAAGGCCGCGGGAAACAGGGACCAAGGGGTCGGCGACCGTCTCCCATTGAAGAGAGATGAGCTGTCAAGTGGGGATGGGGGACAGTGAGGTCGGCGACTTCTTAAACCCCCGACTGTCTACCTAAGCAGTGGACTTACTGGCGCCTCTAGAGTCGGGCTCTGGCGAGCACTGGGCTCCGCCCACTTGTATCTACGACGCCGTCGCAGCAGTATTGGTTGAAATTGGGCTAAAGCGGATTTAATAAAGCTCCGCCCAATTATCAAAGGTATTAAAACCCGCTGCAACAAAGATCGACGAGCGCGCCGAGTCTCAGTCTCGGCCGCTTTTCTACAGCCCTTTTTTTAACAGCCTTTTTTAAGCCGCCTTTTTCTCTAAGTCCTTGTATTTTGTTCCAGTCTTGAATAAACTAGTTTTGTTCTCAAGAAGTTTGGAGTGGCTGCCCCAGCCGGCAACGTGTCGCCGGACGAGCGTAAGACGTGAAGTGCCCAGCATACGATCACACCAACCGGCCATTGCGACCTTTTCGTTAGCTCCATTCTTTCAAACAATTGGATATTTATAGCTGGTAGTCCAAATCACTGCATAACAATCGAACAAAAAAAAAACCGACAATGAACAAACACCGCGATAAAAGCAGAAGATAACGATAGCGAAGTAAATATTACAGACATAGTAAGTAGGGGCAAGAGTTCCAGAGAACAAAACGTAAAATACTAAGCCAGATCAAGGCTTAAACAAAAGGCGAAAACAATGTTCAATCAACCGACAGTCTTTTGCAAAAAAAAAAGAAGTTCTCACAACTTTCTTGTTCGATGTAGCGTCGTAGTTGCAGAGTTCAGTAGCGGTGGTCGTGCCAGACGAGGAAGAACGAGGAGATCGCCGCTGGCTCGGCGAAGGAAAAAAAAATAACACTTTCCCCGAGCGAACGGACGGTTAACTGTATGCTCTGCAAAAAGCCTGAGACAGTCGACATGTGTTTACAGAATGTTGGCATCCGGTATTCCATTGGGACATTCTACAAAGAACAATAAAGAAAGACCTGCCAATCACGCCGTACGGAATCCGGTTCTTAGAGGTAGACGATGACCGAGATGTTCCTTATGATCTCATCATGCTACTGGGCCTCCACAGCATATGGAAAACCAGGATGTCAGTGCGAAATGCCGATGTAAACATTCGACCTGTAAGAGAAAATTTCATTGAAAGTGTTGCGCGTGTGCGGGAATGTTACCGAGCCCAATCGGAGCTACCCGAATGGCTTGGCGTGCTGGATGAACTTGCAGCCCTCAAGAAGTTTTAAACAACCATGTTGGCCGTAGGCCGGTTCACGTGTTTTAGCGGTTTGTTTGTGTTTTTGCTTGTTATCGTTGTCAAAACAGGCAATAAAGAAAAAAGCTATAGCTCAGTGGCAGAGCGCTGGTCTTGTAAACCAGCGGTCGTGAGTTCAATCCTGACTGACGGCTTGAGGTTGGTGTCAGTTTTTTTTGGTCCTTTTTTTCATTACATGAACTTCCATGCCTTAACAGACTTCTGCAAACTGATAATAATTTTGGCGCGACTGGGGGACGCAGGAAGCGCATGCTTCGCTTACACTTGGACTACGCTGTGCATCTGCGAGAGCGCATGAAACAGGTAGTAAAGACAACCAAAGCGCCGCTATAGCTCAGTGGCAGAGCGCTGGTCTTGTAAACCAGCGGTCGTGAGTTCAATCCTCACTGGCGGCTTGTGGTTGGTGCCAGTTTTTTTTTTCGTCTTTTTTTTTTCATTACATGAACTTCCGTGCCTTAACAGCCTTCTGCAAACTGAGAATAATTTTGGCGCGACTGGGGGACGCAGGAAGCGCATGCTTCGCTTACACTTGGACTACGCTGTGCATCTGCGAGAGCGCATGAAACAGGTAGTAAAGACAACCAAAGCGCCGCTATAGCTCAGTGGCAGAGCGCTGGTCTTGTAAATCAGCGGTCGTGAGTTCAATCCTCACTGGCGGCTTGTGGTTGGTGCCAGTTTTTTTTTCGTCTTTTTTTTTTTCATTACATGAACTTCCATGCCTTAACAGACTTCTGCAAACTGAGAATAATTTTGGCGCGACTGGGGGACGCAGAAAGCGCATGCTTCGCTTACACTTGGACTACGCTGTGCATCTGCGAGAGCGCATGAAACAGGTAGTAAAGACAACCAAAGCGCCGCTATAGCTCAGTGGCAGAGCGCTGGTCTTGTAAACCAGCGGTCGTGAGTTCAATCCTCACTGGCGGCTTGTGGTTGGTGCCAGTTTTTTTTTTTCGTCTTTTTTTTTTTCATTACATGAACTTCCGTGCCTTAACAGCCTTCTGCAAACTGAGAATAATTTTAGCGCGACTGGGGGACGCAGGAAGCGCATGCTTCGCTTAGACATGGACTACGCTGTGCATCTGCGAGAGCGCATGAAACAGGTAGTAAAGACAACCAAAGCGCCGCTATCATTCTACTTCCGGCTACCGTTCGGTGAGGACGCAGAATCATGGGCTCCAACGGAGCACCGACAGCGGCCTTGCCGGCCGCGGTAACAGGATTGAACACGCTGAAGATAACTATCAGATTATTCTGCCGACTTTGTCTACAGGACGTGTTGTTCTCAACACCGTTTTTTTGCACGCTGACGTGCGAATGCGACCGTACAAGGTCGAAGATTTCAGGGATGCTCTCGCCAACGTTGGCGCGCTCCCCGACGTGGTAGCGTTGGGGGCGTACCTAATCAACCACGTCTGGGCGGTGACGTTCGACTCTGCGGATGGTGCTAAGAAATTGGCTGCGCTGAAGGAGCTGAAGGTGAAAGAACGCCGCTGCCTGATCATCGACCCCGAGGACCAGCAGCTCAAGTTGCGGCTCCACCGGTTGCTGCACGGCGTTCCCGATGAAGATGTCCGAACGGCTTTCGCGGCGTACGGAAAGGTGACGGAGGTGACGCGGGAGCGTTGGCGCGTCGAAGGCGTCAAGGAGAAGGGCTCGACAACGAGGACCATTCTTCTGAAAATGAAACCTGGCATGAAAGTGGACGACCTGCCTCATCAGGTACGAGTCGGCGGCGAATTGGCCCTCGTTATGGCGCCTGGACGCCCAATGCAATGCCTACGTTGTCGCGGCACAGGACACGTCCGACGCGATTGCAAGGTGCCCCGGTGCTCAAAATGCCGGCGGTTCGGCCACACTGACGTCGAGTGCGTTCGCACGTACGCGACAGCTACAGGGCCTGTACTCACGGACAAGGCGGCTGATTTTACCATGGACGTGGTTGAGGCAGAGGGTGCGGCGAAAGGCACTGACTCAGCCGATAAGGGCCAGCCAGTGGCGGCCTCTTCAAAGCCGGGCAGCGGTGACGCCAGGGGCAACGACGCAACCAGAGAGGCGGAGGGCGCTGAATCGTCAAGGAGCGCGGATAACCCAGACAAGGGCGGCGCACACACTGCTAGCGTCACCGCAGCAGCGAAGCGACCCCACGACCAGACCGGCGGCGATGGAGACAAAGTGACAGTAACCAACGTCGAGGAGCCGTCAGCGAAAACGGCCCAAGTGCGGCGGCCCAGTTTCAAGCCGCGGCCTAATGTCTGGTCGGAAAAGTGGGTCGACGACAAGGGGCCTGTGCAGCAGAGCCAGGCTCTTGCACCGGATGGTTCTGGTGGCGGCGACGGCGTCTAGCTGCGTGCTAGACGTGAGCGGTAAGCACCGATCTCTCGGTCTCTTCACTCTCTATAAAAATGGCTACTGCGCTTAAGCTCACGGTGGGTACGCTCAATGTGAGGGGTCTAGCGGGTAAAAAGAAGCAGAGCCAAGTTTACCGCCTCCTAACAGATCGTGGGATTGATGCTCTTGCTATCCAAGAAACAAAAGTGGAAGGGGACGAAGAGACCGGGATTTTGATGCAGCGTTTCACGGCCAGATATTACGCAGTCGTTTGCCATGCAAAAGGCACATGGGCCGGATGTATTATTTTTGTTAAAAAACTGCCGAGTCTTGAGGTGCAGACGCATTTTTCATGTCCATCGGGGCGATGTGTAGTGGTTGACTTTTGTTTTGCGAGGGTTGAATGGCGATGCATTTGCATTTATGCGCCCAATGTGCTGGAGGAGCGAGTTGTGTTTTTTGAAAGTATCCAGCAATATCTAAGCACTGAAGAACAGGTAGTTCTTCTGGGTGATTTTAACTGTGTTTTGAATGCTGCTGATAAAACCAGCACATGTTCCCACCGGGATGGAAGTACCGGTGTTTTGAGCCAATTAACAGATCTTTTTGCCTGGAGGACGTGGCTGAATGTGTGGAAAGCACGCGTAATGTTTGGTTCACGCATTTTCAACGCAGTAGTCATGCTCGTCTCGATAGAGTCTATGTATCTTTAGATCTGTTGCCAAAATACAATAGTTATGATGTCGTGCCCGTGATTTTGTCAGATCACTGCATGGTGCAATGCAATATAGGAGTTAAAAGACGATCTAGTGTATTTCAGTGGGACTTATGGAAATTAAATAACCAGCTTTTACGGGACGAAACATTCTCTCAGATGGTAAAAGTAGAAGTAAATAAAGTAACGTGCGACGGCATACACATATGGGGGATGCAATGGGAAACTTGCAAACAACAAATTAAAATAAAAGCTATCGACAGAGCCAGCTGCATAAAATACCAAGAAAAGTTACACGAAGCACAATTAAGGTCCCTGCTTGACAAATTATTTGCTGAGGAGTGCAAATCACCGGGTATGTTCTAAGACGATATAAAAAAAATCAAGCAAAAGATAGAAGTGATTGAAGAAGATCGATATCGAGGGGCGCTTGTGCGCGCGAGAGCCGAAGAATTTGCTACTTGTGAGACGCCCACAAAGCGAGCACTGGGAATAGAAAGAGCGCGCGCACGGCGAAATCACGTAGCAGAAGTTCAGAGGGGAGGTCAAACGGTGTATGACAACGACAGTATCGCGCAAGCCTTTTTTGATCATTATCAAATGCTTTTTGCCCAGCATCGGGTAGATGTGGCACGGTTCAAGGAAGATTTTTTGGAGCCTATGCCTCGTGTAGACGATGACGACAAACAAAGATTGGAGCGAGCGATTAGTGAAGCCGAAGTAGAACGGGCCATAGATAAATTGAACGCGGGAAGTCGCCTGGACCTGACGGGCTGAGCGCGGCGTTTTACAAAACATTTAAAAATGATCTAGCACCAATACTAACCGCTGTGTTCAACGAAGCTTATAAATTACATTCATTTCCCGCATCGTACGCGTCATCTCACACCGTACTTATTCCGAAAACCGAGCAGATAGAAAAATTAAGACAGGTGTCCTCTTACAGGCCGATCGCTTTGACAAATGTGGATTATAACATATACATGAAGGTTCTAGCGGCCAGGTTACAAACCGTAATACGGGTATTAGTTGGCTCACACCAAAGCGATAAAAGGGCGTTCCATTGTAAACAACATCCACAAAGCAAAGCGCGTGCTCGAGTGCTGTGATACCACGCAAGACCGTGTGGCAGTCCTCCAGCTCGACCTTGAGAAAGCTTTTGATTGTGTGTCTCATTAACATTTGTTTTGTGTTCTAGACCATATTAATGTCGGGTCTGTAATTAGTGAGGGAGTTGCCATGGCGTACCGTAACTGCAGTACAAGATTAATTGTAAATAAGAAGTTGGGGGCCCCCATAAGCGTACAATGTTCGGTGCGCCAAGGCTGCCCCCTCAGCCCTCTGTTGTTTTGTATATATATTGAAGCATTGTGTCTAAGAATTACTGAAAACGATTCAATCCATGGTTTTCAAGTGCAGGCAGCGGAAGTGAAGTTGCTTGCATACGCAGACGACGTCGCTTTGTTTTGTACCGATCAGAGCAGTATAACCCATACGGTCGACATTTCAAGGCGCTTTAGTGCAGTTACCGGAAGCTTGGTGAACTGGCGGAAGTGTCTTGGATTCTGGCACGGTGATTGGCCATCAACTCCAGAAACTTTCGCCAATGTCTCATGGGTGACAGCACCCGTTAAGTACCTGGGCGTTCCGTTGGAATTTTTTTCAAGATTCTGAGCCTTATTGGCGAGAGCAAGTGAAAGAAACGCGTGAGAAGGCAGCAACATGGAAAAGCGCCCATTTGTCTATTTTTTCGGGAACCACAGTTAGCAATCTTTTTCTCATAAGTACGCTCTGGTATGTCATTCAAGTGCTGCACTCTTCTCGGTTGAATGTACAAAAGCTTCATCGTGTGTTCGCAGTTTTTATTTGGGCCTCAAGTTGGGAGAGGTGTAGTCGGTCGAATCTCTTCCGGAGCGTCAAAGTAGGCGGACTTGGACTCGGGCATTTGTTTTTGCGCCAAGTTGTAAATAGGTTCTTTTTTTTACGGGATATTAAGGATCCTTTTCTTCGTACCATGTGCCAAGTAAGGCTCGGGCGCGCTTTACCGGAGTTTGTTGTCTCAACACAACAAATGACTGGACGAACTGCAGGGTTTTTTAAAGAGATTGTCCTCAGTGTTCGTTTTCTCACCGCCCGTTTTTCAATAGAATTTTTAAGCAATGTTAAGAGGAAAACGTTGTATAAGAGGCTATGTGAAACTGTTTTCGCGGAACCTATGTACAGAGCCTTATACTCTGGAGGCCCAGGAAGCAATGTCCTTAAACGAGTTAAAAATATGCATGTGCCGTCAGGGATAAAAACTTTTTTTTTTCAAGTTGCACGCAGGCACTCAGTGTGAAATCATTTCAACAGGCTAGGGGGCTCTTTCTTCCATGGGGATCACTTTGTCTAATATGCAAGCAACCAGAAACCGTAGATCACATTTTTCTTCATTGTTGGGAGGGAGTTTATTTCTGGGACGTCCTGCAAAGGACCTTCAAGAAAGAATTACCGCTGCACCCTCAAGGAATCAGATTTCTGCCAACAGAAAACGAAGGTGGCGTACCAGATGATCTTATTATGCTCGTGGGCCTTCACAGTATATGGCGCTCTCGAACGGCGGGGTACCACTGTGACCCGGACGCGAGGCCGGCTCGAATGTATTTCCAGGAAAATATCCACAAGTTTTGTGAGATAGTACAAAACAAGACCATGCGTTCCTGAGTGGTTGTCAAAGTTAGAACCTTTGACGCATCTCAGAGAATTTTAATCTGACAACACCTAACCAAAGTGGGTTTTAGGCTACTATTGTGCTAGTTTTTGTGATTGTCTTTGGTGAATGTGCTTTGTGTGACCTCTGTCGAAGTCCGGCAATAAAGAAAAAAAAAACAAAGCGCCGCTATAGCTCAGTGGCAGAGCGCTGGTCTTGGAAGAAGACGATGATTAGTGGGCCGGATGTCTGACACCGGTCCGTAATTTTCGGCTATATTTTCTCACTTCAGAGGTTTTTCACTTTTTTGTGGCGTGTGTTCTCGACGTGCGACGACCTGGGGGTCCCTGGCCGCCGGCAAAAGCACGTCAAGCGACCTCCTCGGCGCTGTGCGCCGTATCAACGCCGACACGGAACATCACCACCAGCTGAACTCTATGCTGCACTGATGGCAGCAGCGGCAGCGGCGGGTCCAGCGGCCCCTGTAGTTGCGGCTACAGACCAGGGCCCGGCAAACAAGAGTCTGCGTGTCGACCAAGCCAGCAACGAGCCTCTGACCGACCATCCAGAGGACATGGACCAAGCATCGTTCACAGTTGTCTCGTACAAGAAAAAGAGAGCTACCGGTGTTCCTGTAGTCTTCAGGCCCACCGAGGAAGGAGGAAGCCTATGGAAAGCCAACCCCAACACTGTGGCTTCGGCGGTTGTAGCATCGGCACAAGAAAAAGTCCTCAGCCATCGCATTCACAAGGATGGGAGCCTGATGGTTACAGTATCGACGCTGCCCGCCGCCAACCGTCTGCTCACGGTAACTAAGCTGGCTGGAGTGGCCGTAGAGGCCCGAGTCCCATACTCTTACATGGCAAGCTATGGCAAAATACAAGATGTACCTGTCACCTACACAGACGAAGATCTGAAGGAATATCTACGTGACCAAGGTGTCCTTTCAGCAAGGAGGCTAACCGTCTACACTCCTGAGGATGGTGGAAAGATCAAAGAGGTACGCCGTCGCGCAGTTATATTGGAATTCGCAAAAGATGCGCCGCTACCAATAAGAGTAACGCTTGGGTTCTGTAGTTACCCTGTAACTGAATACGTCGGAGCAGCAACTCAGTGCTATAAATGTCAGAGGCATGGCCACATATCAAGATATTGTAACGGTCCTGTGCGCTGCAAAGTGTGTGCTGGTCCCCACTCGCACAAAGAATGCACTTCGAGAGCACAACCTAAATGCGCTAACTGCGGTGGCCCTCACCCTGCTTCCTATGGTGGGTGTTATAAAAAGAAAGCAGCCACAGTTTCTCGCACGGCACAGCAAACACAAGGGAAACCCCCTAAGCGCCATGAACCACCACCTAACCCCGACGTGGTTTTCACGACTACGCAAGCTCTTTCCGAGAATCAGTCAACACAGCGTGGGAAAGCACCTGACAAGACCTACGCAGATGCAGTAAAAAAGAAGCGTGGGAAGTCCGTTGGTTCTTCTCCTTCATCAAAGCTGCTGCAGCGCACTGCACAAGACCCGACAAACAGCGTCGCTCGCTCTGAGCCTAAGGCGCCACAACATGACAGGAAGATCAGCGACAAGCAAACCGGAAACTCTGAACAAGATATCACAAGCCTACTTATTCCGATGCTGTTTGCAGCCATCAAGGCTCTTATTCGTGCAAACCCCTCGTCAGGAGGACTCCCAGAAGTAGAAGCTGTCCTTGCAATGGAGCCGTTGGTGTCGGTCTCCTACGCTCCGCAGGGGCGTAATACCACACTTCAGTAATCATGGCTTCAACAGCGAGAACTTCGCCGCAGCTGACAATCCACAACATCTTTCGTACATGCACCATTTTCCAGTGGAACGCTCGCGGGCTACGCTCTAAACTCTCAGATTTCCGACAGCTCGTGCTAGCGTACCGCTTCCCCTTCATAGTCATCTGTGAATCACGCGTCGAGGAAACTTTCCGACTCCACGGATACTATTTCCATCATTCACAACGACCAGATAACGTCAGCAGATTGCTGATAGGCTTTCGCAAGGATATCCCGGCCTCATCAGTTGATGTCCCGCCTCACAGCGACAACGAATACGTGTGCGTTGTCACAGTTATTGCCGGACAACAGTACACTCTGATTGGAGTATATCTTGAGCCAGGCACGCCATTTGATGCTATGAGACTTGATAACTTGATAGCAAGGACGCCCTCACCGCATATTATTTGCGGAGACTTCAATGCTCATAATGAAATTTGTGGCAGCTCACATACATGTGCCCGAGGTGCCAAGCTTGCAAAACTTCTCTCCAAGCATTCAGTTCAGCCATTGAATGATGGCAGCATCACCTACCTCCGAGGCCCGACGACTACCAGCAGCATTGACGTGACATTTGTCACAAGTTCATTCGCCCACAACTTTGCCTGGTGCACTGACTTGGAGACACGCGGAAGCGACCATTACCCAATCCTCATATCGGCTTTCCATGCGCAGAGGAACCCAAAGAAATTCCTTACAAAATCTACAGACTGGGACGCATACAAGGGCGCTGTAAGCAGAGGAATTACTGCGGCAACTCGCAATGAGGAATTAGCGTCAACAATGGCGTATTGCCTGAGAGCGAGTACACAAATTACAACTAAAAATGATAGCCTACCTTCAAATGATGACACATATCAAAGGCTCTGCGCTATACGCAGGCGAGCTGAAAGGAAAGCTCTGCGCACAAAAAGCCTCGATGACCTACGTGCATGCCGACGGGCACAACGTCACATTCGACGCTATATGGATAAACTCAGTCGGCAAAAGTGGCGTGACTTTTGTTCTACGCTGGATGTGCGCCAACCAGTAACCAATATTTGGCGGATAGTTAGAGGTATGCGCACGCCGCCTCAACAACTCCACCCCTTCGCTGCACTCTCCCTTCACGAACAAAAATTTATAAAAAAAGTCTCAGAAGAATACTGCAGGCTACTGTCGGCAGGGTCAGGGCATTCGACACTCTCCGCAAATGGTCAATCAGGCATCCCAAAGGCGGCAGTGCCAGCGTTAGACCTGCCCTTTCACAATGGAAGAACTATCCACAGCTATCGCGGAGACAAATAGACACACGTCTCCGGGTCATGATGAGGTGACTTATGAAGCCATTGCAAAGCTACCCCACACCTCCCGTCTTCGACTCCTGGAGTATTACAATTCTTCCTGGATGACTGGTGAGGTCCCCACGGAATGGAAGCTGGCGAAAATTGTACCTGTTTTGAAACCCTGTAAGCAGCCAACAAGCTACGCATCATTCCGGCCCATTGCCGTACTGAGCTGCGTAGGTAAGCTCATGGAGCGCATGATCTGCAAACGCATAACTTAGTTCCTAGAAAGCCGAAATGAGTTCCCCCAAGAAATGAACGGGTTCCGTCAAAACAGGTCTGCGACTGACATTATCATCTCCCTCGTCTCATCAATTGAGGAGTACCTTCATGCTGGGTACATCCCGACAGCCGTTTTCCTAGACATCAAGGCCGCCTTTGACTCTGTCTTTCATCATGCAATTCTCGCCGCCTTTGCCAGTCTTGGCCTTGGAGGAAAGCTATACAAATGGATTGGGCATTATTTGAAAGAACGGCAAATTTTTATGACATCTCCAAACGGTCCAACGCGCTTTCACGCAGTAGAGAGGGGCGTACCACAGGGAGCGGTGCTCAGCCCTCTCCTGTTCAATATTGCCCTTATACACATAAGAAGAAACCTTCCGCGAGGGGTCCGTATAACAATTTATGCTGATGATATCTGCATCTGGACCGCATCACGCTCGCGCTATATCACCCAGCAACGTCTACAGAGAGCGCTATTCCACATTTCGATGTACCTGGCTTCCAGAGGTCTTCGTCTCTCGCCAGAAAAGAATGTTGCAATGGCGTTTACAAGAAAAACGATGACCCGATATCCGCTGCTCCTAGGCGGACGATCGCTACCATATGTACGATCTCAGCGATTCCTGGGTGTTGTAATCGACTATAATCTGTCATGGACACCTCAGATCAAAAAACTCCGCGAGAGGATCACTGCAGCATCGCAACTGTTTAGGTTCATGGCGGGAACAAGGTGGGGTAGCAACTGCCGATCAATGCTTCTGCTTGAAAAAGCCTACGTTGAAGGAACCTTGCGCTACTGTCTACCAGTGTTTCAAAGATTATCTACATCAAGCAATAAGTCTCTCGTTGCCGCACGGAACAACTGCCTGCGAATATGCCTTGGCCTCCCAAAGGATTCCTCTGCATCAGGAACAGTAGCGGAGGCAGGATGTCTCCCACTAGAGGTGATTGCCGCCCAGGAAACTATGCGTACCCATCTCCGCCATGTTCTTCAAGGGAAGAAGCACTTCCTGCACCGTGTCCACCTAACTCACAGCAACTCTAGCTTTGGCCAGGCAGTGCAGCTCCTGCCCATCCCTACTATTAATCAGCCACAGAAACTACTACCTCTGGCCTTTCCTCCATGGACACTCTCTCCTCTAAAGGTAAAGAAGTTTGTTCCAGGTGTGAATGCAAAGAGCCGCATGCCACAGGCAGCGCTTCTGCAAACTACTCTCGCCTACTTAACGGAGGAATATAGGCAGCACACCCATATCTTCACCGATGGTTCAACTACTGAAGAAACCTCTTCATGTGGCCTTTATGTGCCTTCAACAGGGCATGCCCTTTCTTACCGGCTGCAGCGGAGGACATCCTCTACGACAGCTGAGCTTCACGGCATTAAGGAAGCTGTTTCTTACATCCTGCGCCGAACCGCCGACCGTTGGGTTATCTTCACCGATTCGAAAGCATCTCTCCAGATCCTGGCCAGCCTGCTGAAGAAAACGAATCACCAGCCAGTTTTCCTGGACATCGGATATCTACATCATTTAGCTATTGCCGCAGGCCACTGCATAACATTTCAGTGGGTACCTGCTCACTGTGGCATTCAGGCTAATGAAAAAGCAGATGAAGTGGCCCGTAAGGGCCATCAACATCGGAGATGCATTAGAACTTTTTTCACGAAATCTGATGCGTCCCAGATGGCTAAAAGTTTTGCTTCCGAAGAAACGTATCGGCTTTGGAGTTTGCCGACACATCAGTACGAATTTCTTCACTCAATCGACCCACATCTTAGATCAAGACTCTCACCCAGAATTCCTCGACATCTGGAAACACTTTATCATTGACTTCGTCTTAATGCTGCATATACAAACGGCTTACGATACCCTTTTAGACAAATGGACAGTCCGCACTGTGATAACTGTGCCGCGATAGAAACTGTGGAGCATATCTTGCTTGAGTGCCCTGCATATGCTAACGAGCGTGCGTACTATGAACATTGCATGCAGAAGTTCTGCTCAGTGCCCCTTACAATGGACAAAGTTCTAGGTCCCTTAGCCTGCCTTAGGCAACAGAGACTTGCAATGACTTTTCTATTCACATATTTAAAAGACATTGGACATCTCGATAAGCTTTAAATTCACTTGCACGTCACCTTCATGCATTCTTCATGCAGTGAACTTCGTCAGCCCATTTGACAGACTATGCATTCCATCACTCCATAGGTTACATCAATACTCGCCATTGCATCCTTAGTACCCATTTCATGGTCGCATGTTATCTTCGTTTTTTTTTACCTCTTACACTCTGCTCTCCTTCTGTCTTTATCTCCCAAATTCACTTCCCTACGCAGAGTAGCATGCCAGCGATTTTTAAAACGCCGGCTAAATTCTCTGCTCTTCAATTAAGAGTCTCTCTCTCTCTCTCTCTCTCTCGCTGGTCTTGTAAACCAGCGGTCGTGAGTTCAATCCTCACTGGCGGCTTGTGGTTGGTGTCATTTTTTTTTAACTTTTTTTTCATTACATGAACTTCCGTGCCTTAACGACTTCTGCAAACTGAGGATAATTTTGGCGCGACTGGGGAACGCAGGAAGCGCATGCTTCGCTTACGCTTGGACTACGCTGTGCATCTGCGAGAGCGCATGAAACAGGTAGTAAAGAAAACCAAAGCGCCGCTATAGCTAAGTGATTCTACTTCCGGCCACCGAGCGTGACGGACGCAGGATCATGAGCTCCCACGGAGCGGCGACAGCGGCCCTTGCCGGCCGCGGAAACAGGCTAGATGTAAAAGATGATAACGACTACCAGATTATTTTGCCGCAGCTGCCCACCGGGCGCGTCGTGTTAAACACGGTTTTCTTGCATGGTGACGTGCGTGCGAGGCCCTTTCGGGTCGAAGATTTTCGTGAAGCCTTGGTCGAGACTGGTACGCTCCCCGACGTGGTGGCTTTGGGGGCGTATCAGGTGAACCACGTCTGGGCGGTGACTCTCAGAAGCGCGGAGGCAACAAAGCGCCTTCTCGCTTCTAAGGAGGTTCAGGTGAAAGACCGCCGGTGCATCATTATCAACCCAGAAGACCATCAGGTGAGACTGCGACTGCATTGGATGTTGCATGGCGTGGCAGACGAAGACATAAGGACGGCCCTCGCGGCATTCAGAACAGTTACCGAAGTCACTCGGGAGCGCTGGCGGGTTCAAGGTTTCCACCAGAAAGGGTCGACTACAAGAGCCTTGCTCATGAAGCTGAAAGCTGGCATGAAAGTGGACGACCTCCCGCACAAAATCCGAGTCGCGGGAGAGCTGGCTCTGGTTGTCGTGCCAGGAAGGCCAATGCAATGTCTGCGCTGTGGAGGCAAGGGCCACGTCCGCAGGGATTGCAAGGTACCGCGATGTACCCAATGTAGACAGTACGGTCATGTTGCGGCGGACTGCGTACGGACCTACGCAGCGGCGACAGGTTTGACGGCAAGGGACGAGTCGGTAGACCTGCTGATGGACGTAGACGAGGCTGAAGCTGCTGCGAAGGGTGCCGGAGGTGACGAAGGCCTGGCAGCGACGAAGCATTCATCGGTGTCTACGGGGGAAGAGAGCAAGGTGACCGACAGCGCGGAGACGCAGACTGCGGCAGCGGTATCACCCTAGACAGCTGAAAGAGCGTCAACTGAGGGTGGGAGCCCTCAGCTTGACTAGTCGCTGAAACAAATGGACTGTGAGGCCGCGACGCGAAAGGACAACACTTTCGTGGCCAGTGTCTCCGGCCCCGCAAAACGCTCCCACGCACAGACCGACAGTGAAGAAGACGAGGCGGCCGCGACTAACGCAGAGGAGCCGCCTGCAAAAGCACCTCCAGTACGACGACCACCTTTCAAGCCGCGGCTAAATGTCGCGACGGAAAGACAGCCATAGATGTACAGCTGCATACAGATGTACAGCTGCAACGGAAAAAGATTAGCACAAGTGACTCATGATCGGAGCGGAAAAATTGCGAGACGCGGCGCTATTGTAGCCGTACGCGCAGATAGATAGTGAAAGTGCCTGGCACATTCCACTTTCCAAAGTGGGGGTGGCCGATAGAAAGCAGCCCATCCGAAAGCAGGCACTGCCACACATTACTTTTGACAGTGTATCGCCACTTTTTACAGCGCATCCCCAGCACATTTTTAAAGGAAAACGGTGATAAAGACAACATTGATCGCCACGCCAGCGAAAAAAAAACAAATAAAACGAGATTATGTGCTCAGAGATCTACAGGCGTTCGTTTAAGATGTTACAATTCAGATGGGCGAATATCTAGGTGGGCTGCTTTCTGCCGGCCACCCCCGCTTTAGGAAATGGAATGTTCCTGGCACTCTCGCTATCGGTGTACTCGGCAACAATAGCGCCGCGTGGCGCGATTTTTTCGCTCCGGTCATGATTCACTTGTGCCACTCTTTTTCCGTTGCAGCTGTACTAACCGTTCAAGAAACCAAAGTGGAAGGGGAGGTGGAGACTGGAGGCATGGTGCAACGATTCACGTCGAGGTACTATGCAATTGTGAGCCATGCGATTGGCAACTCTGCTGGGTGTGCTGTGTTTGTGAAAAAGTTGCCGGGACTCGAAATACAGGCGTATTTTTCTTCTCAATCGGGCCGCTACGTAGTATCCGATTTTTTGTACTGCAACGTTGAGTGGCGTGTGCTATGCACTTATGCGCCAAACGTAGTGGAAGACAGGGCAACGTTTTTTGAGAACCTGCAACAGTATCTTCTTTCCGACAAACAAATAGTTCTCATGGGTGACTTTAACTGTGTTTTGAGCGCTTGCGATAAGAGTAGCACCCGAGCCTTCAGGGACAGAAGTACTGAGGTTTTGAATCAAATGATAGACGAATACGCCTTGGAAGATGTTGCCGAATGCTTAGAGGGTGCACGCGATGTGCAGTACACGCACTTTCAACGTGTCAGTCACGCGCGCCTCGACCGCATATATATGTCACTTGATTTATTGCCGAAATGTCATAAGTACAATGTTTTGCCTGTGTCCTACTCTGATCACTGTGTAGTCGAGTGTTCTGTAGGATCGAAGAAGCGAAATAACAGCTTTTCGTGGGACCTATGGAAACTAAACTCTAACCTGCTAAGTGACAAAACTTTCACTGATGCCGTGGTAGAAAAGATTAATAAAATAGAGAGGGAGGGAAAAAACGAAGTCGGGTTGCAGTGGGAACTAGCGAAACAAGACATTAAAATGAAGGCTATAGAACGGTCCACCGTTCTAAGGCACGAAGAACGATTACAAGAAAGGCAGCTGAAAGTTATGCTAGAAAAATTGTTAGCTCAAGAATGCAAACAACCGGGCATATTTATGGAAGACATCAAGAAAACAAAGCAAAAGCTGAAAATTGTCGAAGAAAAACGGTATCAGGGAATGCTAGTTCGGGCGCGAGCGGCAGATTTGGTCGCGGGAGAAACGCCCACTAAGCGGGCGCTTGGAATGGAAAAGGCGCACGCTCGACGAAACCAGATTCACGAGGTAGAATGGGCAGGCACTTCAGTCTCTGATAACGATAGCATACAGCTGGCCTTCTTTGAGCACTTTCAGACAATCTTCGCGCAACATGAAGTCGACTCGAATGCATTTAGAGAAGAGTTTTTGAAAGATATGCCACGGCTGGATGACGAGCAAAAAGTAATTTTAGAGCAGCAGATTACGCAGCAAGAAGTCGAACGCGCTATAGAAAGCTTAAACCCTGGTAAGTCTCCAGGAGCGGATGGTTTAAGTGCTGTTTTTTATAAAGTGTTTAAGAGTGAATTAACCCCTTTGCAGACTTCTTTATTTAACGAAGCCTACAATCGTAATGCTCTGCCTCCATCCTACGGTACGTCCCATACAGTACTCATTCCTAAAACAGATGACGCGCAGAAACTTAAACTGGTTACAGCATATAGGCCCATCTCGCTGACGAACGTCGATTACAAAATTTTTATGAAGGTGCTATATGCCAGACTTCAGATGGTAATTAGAGAAATCGTTGGCCCTCATCAAACGTGTGGCAACAAGGGGCGGTCTATTGCTTACAATATTCACAAAGCAAGAAGTGTATTGGAGTGCTGTGACGCCCTTGGCGCTCATGTGGCAGTTCTCCAACTAGATTTAGAAAAAGCTTTTGACTGTGTTGCGCATGACATATTGTTTTCTATCCTTCATCATGTTAATTTAGACACTATTATCACTGAGGGTGTGGCCTTGGCGTGCAGAAATTGCACTACCAGGTTAATTGTTAATAAATCGTTGGGGGCCCCCATTAACGTTCAGCGTTCTGTTCGCCAGGGTTGCCCCCTCAGTCCTCTTTTGTTTTGTATCTATATAGAAACCTTGTGTAAGCACACTATAGGAAATAATGCTGTTCAAGGATTTCGGCTACAGACGGCTGAAGTCAAGATCCTAGCATATGCAGATGATGTTGCTGTTTTTGGCGTGAGTCACGATAGCATTCGTAACGCGGTCGACGGGGTCAAGCGTTTCAGCACTGTGACGGGGAGCAGGGTTAACTGGGGGAAGTGTGTGGGGTTCTGGCATGGACAGTGGCCAGTGACCCCAAAACATTTTGCTAACGTGACCTGGCACACGACCCCTGTGAAATACTTGGGTGTCCCGCTGGAAAATTACCGCGACAGCGAACCGTATTGGACCCGGCAGGTGCAAGAAACACGCGATAAGGCTGAAAAGTGGAAAGCGTTCTATCTATCTATATTTGCGAGAGCCACAGTGTGTAATCTGTTTTTCATCAGCAAACTGTGGTATGTGATGCAAGTGATGCATTGTTCGCGAATTAATGTACAAAAGTTTCAGCGTATTTTTGCTGTTTTTGTGTGGGCCTCGAAATGGGAGAGGTGTACGCGAACCAATTTGTTCAGAAGAGTGAGGGATGGAGGACTCGGGCTTGGACATTTATTTGCGAAGCAATTGGTCAATAGATTCTTGTTTTTGCGCGATGTTAATGATCCTTTTCTGCGCACAGTGTGCCAAGTAAGGCTCGGTAGGGCTTAGCCAGACTTTGTGATTTCAACTGAGTGTGTGACGGGTGGCATGTTTGGGTTTTTCAAGGAGATAGTTGCCAGCGTCCGATTTTTGAATGCTAGATTTTCAAAACAAATATTTGAGTGATGTGAGCCGGAAAGATTTGTACAAGGATATGTGTGACATCCTCTTTCCGGTGCCCTTGTACAGGGCCATGCACTGTGGAGGGCCGGGCTACAACGTATTGAAAAGAGTAAAGAAAATGAAGGTACCCCCGGGAGTCAAGAGTTTCTTCTTTAAATTGCACTCTGGAACTTTACCTGTGAAAACTTTTCTTGAGGCAAAACAGATATTTCTTCCTTGGGGGTCGCATTGTCTCATAAGCAAACAGCCGGAGACAATTGATCACGACTTTTTGCACTGTTGGGAAGGGGTCTATTTATGGGACGTGCTGCAGAGGACTTTAAAGAAACAGCTTCCAATCCACTCATACTGAATAAGGTTTTTGCCAACCAAGAACGAGGATGGGGTACCGTTAGACTTAGTCATGCTGGTGGGCCTCCACAGTATATGGCGCTCCCGCATGGCAGGGTATCATTGTGACCCTGACGCATGGCCAGCCCGTATGTATTTTAGAGAAAGTATGCACAAGTTTCTGGAAGAACAAAAGCTAATAGTGGAGGTTCCTGAGTGGTTACCAAGGCTGGGACCCCTCGTAACTTTAAGAGAATTTTAACCTAAGTCAGGCTCACTCTTTGGGATCCTGACTAACTGTGTATACTGTATGTACATATTATTATGTTCTGTTTTATAATGTCGAAGCCCGGCAATAAAGAAAAAAAAAGCCGCTATAGCTCAGTGGTAGAGCGCTGGTCTTGTAAACCAGCGGTCGTGAGTTCAATCCTCACTGGCGGCTTGTGGTTGGTGTCAGATTTTTTTTCGTCTTTTTTTTTTCATTACATGAACTTCCGTGCCTTAACGACTTCTGCAAACTGAGAATAATTTTGGCGTTACTGGGGACGCAGGAAGCGCATGCTTCGCTTACGCTTGGACTACGCTGTGCATCTGCGAGAGCGCATGAAACAGGCAGTAAAGACAACCAAAGCGCCGCTATAGCTCAGTGATGGATCCTTTGAATATTGATCCACGAGGCGAGGGTTTTTGCTGTATTTATTTGGGCGTCGACATGGGAAAGAACTAGTCGAACAAACTTATTCTTGCCCGTGAAGAGAGGAGGTCTCGGTCTTGTTCATTTATTTGTACGACAAATCGTGTCCCGCTTTATGTTTCTTCGTGACCAGAACGATATTTTTCTTCGCACAGTTATGCAAGTTCGTTTATGTCGATTGCTACCAGGAGTTGTAGTATGCTCTGTTGAAAACATGCGTGGTACAGTGAGAGGTTACCTGCGTGAAGCTGTGCTTGCGTGCAGAATGTTACAAGTGCGATTTTCAATGCAGTACCTCTCCAATGTCACTAGAAAAAATCTGTACAAAGATTTAATTGAATCAATACTCCCTGTACCCATTTACCGATTGTCAAACTGCGGAGGCCCAGGAGCAGATGTGCTCAAAAGGGTTAAAAGAATGCCAGTTTACCCATCTTTCAAAACTTTCTTCTTCAAACTTCATACCGAAACTCTGTCGGTCAAAACATGGAAGCATGATAAAGGACTCTTTGTCCCTTGGTCAACAGATTGCTTTCTATGTAAAAAACCTGAAACAATCGATCACGTTTTTTTAGATTGTTGGGATGCGGTTTTTTTCTGGGATGTGCTTCAAAGAACATTAAAGAAAGATTTACCGCTACACCAGCATGGCATCATGTTCTTACCGGTAGGAAAACAGGACATCCCTTATGACACTATTATGCTCCTTGGCCTCCAAAGTTTATGGAAAACAAGGACACAATTCAACAATGCAGAAGTTGTTGTGAGATCTCCACGCGAGCATTTCATTGAAGGTGTCATACGTCTGAGGGAAGTGTATCAGGCACTGCCTGATCAGCCAACTTGGTTAAATGTGTTGGATGACTTGGTTGAACTGAAAAAATTTTAACCTGCTGTGTCAGTGCAAGTGTTGCTGTCAAGTTTTACTTCTTTGTACCCGTTGTGAAAATGCAATTAAAAAAAGCCGCTATAGCTCAGTGGTAGAGCGCTGGTCTTGTAAACCAGCGGTCGTGAGTTCAATCCTCACTGGCGGCTTGTGGTTGGTGTTAGTTTTTTTTTTCGTCTTTTTTTTTCATTACATGAACTTCCGTGCCTTAACGACTTCTGCCAACAGGATAATTTTGGCGCGACTGGGGGACGCAGGAAGCGCATGCTTCGCTTACGCTTGGACTACGCTGTGCATCTGCGAGAGCGCATGAAAGTAGTAAAGGCAACCAAAGCGCCGCTATAGCTCATGGGCTCGAATTTGGAGGACGAAATAAACGTCGCAAATATACGATGGATACGCTGTATGTAATGTCTGGCGCAGTGAAGGACCTGGAGTACGTAATAAATCCTTGTTGCCAGAAAGGTGTTGCAAGCCTGGGCTCGACCAAAAATTGAGAGGCGATGCGGTACAAACGTCTGAGCATAACGCTCAACAGCCGGAACTCGCGTGATAACCTTTTCAGGCCTGTTTGTGCAGGAGGCCTGGGCCTAGAGCACCTGTATGTGAGACAGTTGGTTGCCCGTTTCTTCTTTTTTCGTGCTTGTTCCCTTCCGATTATTAGAGCATTCTTGCAGGTTATCTTCATGACTCTACTTCCGAACTTAGTCGTTTCTTCCAATTTTACTGAACGACCCCGTTTATTAGGCTTTATGCAGGAAGTTTATGCCTCCGTGCGTTTTTTGACAGTTCGGTTTTTGAAATGAGTACTTATATTCTGTTTCGCGTAAAAATCTGTACAGGGATTTGATATCCATGCTCTTCCCGCCCCCACTGTATCGTTCCGTCTACGTTGGGCTCATGGGTCATGATATTTTAAAGCGAGTGCGTAAAATGCCAATTTCTCCTTGCACCAAAATATTTTTCTATAAATTACACACTGAAACTCTACCTGTCAAGACGTGGCTCGATAGGAAAAACATTTTTGTGTCTCCTGTCAACTGTCGCTTGTGCAATGTGCCTGAAACAATTGAACATTGTTTTAGACTGCAAAGACGCGATTTTGTTTTGGGATGTGTTGCAAAGGACGCTACAGAAAGATTTTCTCCTAAATTCCTACAGTGTGCGCTACCTTGTTGTTTCCCAACCTGACTCGAATCCTTATGATATGATTCTTCTGATTGGACTTCATAGTCTCTGGAAAACGCGCATGCAAGATCGCAACATTGAACCTGTTGTTTCTCCCAGAGTTCACTTTAGCCGAATGTTGCTGCAGGTAACGGACATTTGCAAAAAATTGGACTTTGTACCGGATTGGTTTCCTCTCCTGATGCGCTGTATATCCTTACCGGTCTTTTAGTTATAATATGTCACTATTATGTTTCTGCCACGTAGCGCCTACCTGGGTGCTCTGTAAATAGTTGTTTTTGTGTGTGTATATACACACACACATATGTATATATATGCTTTGTATACAAAACCATGTAAATAAATACCATGAAAGAAAAAAAAATAGCTCAGTGGTAGAGCGCTGGTCTTGTAAACCAGCGGTCGTGAGTTCAATCCTCACTGGCGGCTTGTGGTTGGTGTCAGATTTTTTTCGTCTTTTTTTTATCATTACATGAACTTCCGTGCCTTAACAGGCTTCTGCAAACTGAGAATAATTTTGGCGCGACTGGGGGACGCAGGAAACGCATGCTTCGCTTACACATGGACTACGCTGTGCATCTGCGAGAGCGCATGAAAGAGGTAGTAAGGACAACCAAAGCGCCGCTACAGCTCAGAGTCATTCTACTTCCGGCCACCGGCGTGTACGGACGAGGAATCATGAGCTCCGGCGGAGCGGCGATAGCGGCCCAGGCTGGCCGCGGTAACAGGCTTGAAGGAAACAATGATAAGGAATATCAGATCATTTTGCCGAACCTGCCCACCGGACGTGTTGTTTTGAACACTGTTTTTTTGCACGGAGACGTACGTCTGCGACCCTTTAGGGTTGAAGATTTCCGGGACGCCTTGGCGTAGACTGGTAGGCTCCCAGACGTGGTGGCTCTGGGGGCGTATGAAATCAACCACGTGTGGGCCGTGACTTTGAGCAGCGTCGAAGCAACCGAGCAGCTGCTTGCCGTCAAAGATCTTCTAGTCAAAGGACGCCGGTGCATCATCATCGACCCTGAGGATCAACAGGTGAAGTTCCGGCTTCATTGGATGTTGCATGGAGTTGCCGATGAAGACATCCGAACTGCGTTGGCGGCTTTCGGTCAGGTGACCGAAGTTACCCGTGAGAGGTGGCGCGTCCAAGGCGTTCACGAAAAGGGTTCAACTACCAGGACCGTGCTCCTAGAGTTGAAGCCTGGGATGAAGACAGAGGACCTGCCCCACCAGATAAGAGTTGCAGGAGAGTTGGCCCTCGTGGTTGCGCCTGGTCGGCCAATGCAGTGCCTGCGCTGCCACGGGACCTGTCATGTACGCCGGGAATTTAAGATTCCGCGCTGCTCGATATGTTAGCGGTTCGGCCACGTTGACTCTGACTGCGTACGATCCTACGCGGTGGCTACAGGACCTTCAACGAGGGAGGCCTCGGCGGAGCACCAAATGGATGTCGCTGAGACTGAAGAAGCAGCAAGTGGCGTTGGTGAAGCGGGAAAGCCAGCCGTAACTACGGGCAAGCAAGTGCTTCCGGGGGGTGGGAACGAGGCACCCTGTCTGTCAGGCAAGGGAGCCACAACACCTGGCAACGAAGATTCGGGGGAAGGTATGGAGAGCGAGGCTGAGCGCTTTCCAAACGCTGAGGTAACGGATTCAACGAGTAAGTTGGAACCTCTTGAGAAGAGTGGCGGCCGAGCGACCAGCGTCCCCGGACCGGCGAAGCGAGCCCACGACGAGAGCGGCAGCGAAAAGGAAAAGGCGGAGGCAGCTAGCATCGAGGAGCCGCCAACGAAAGCTCCACTAGGGAGGAGACCGACTTTCAAACCCAAACCGAATGTTCCGACGGACAAGAGAGCCGTCGAAAAACCGCCCCCAACGCAAGGTCCGCCAGTCCAAGGGCAAGGCGTCTAGCTTTATGCTAGACGTGAAAGGTAAGCACCATGTTCTCGGCCCTTTTTCTCTGTAACAAAATGGCTTCTGCACAGTCGCTAAAAATTGCCACATTTAACGTACGGGGTTTAGCCACGAAAAGGAAGCAGAACCAAGTGTTGCGCCTCTTAAATGACTACGACATCGATATTCTAGGTGTTCAAGAGACGAAGGTCGAGGGCGAAAGAGAGACCGAGAGCATGGTGCAGCGTTTCAAGTACCGGTTTTATGCAGTTGTGAGTCACGCGGTTGGCCCTTCGGGGGGGTGTGTCTTGTTCGTCAAAAAGCTGCCAGGTATTGTTGTATAAACGCATGCTTCTTTTCTGTCGGGTAGGGGAGTGGTCCTCGATTTTAGTCACTGGTCTATTCAATGGCGTGTTGTCTGTGTATATGCATGTACTTTTGTCGATGAAAGCGCAGCTCTGTTTGATTTAGTGCAGCAGTACGTAAACACGGACAAGCGACTTGTCTTTATGGGTGACTTCAATTGTGTTTTCAGCTCCGGCGTTCGTCCTGTCTCGTCTACCTTCGTCCGTGTCTTTTTAGCCGCTGGAATGTATCACAATAGTACTACCAACCAACTAGCCCAACTTTCTACGCTTAGTGCTTTTCGAGATAAGAGCACAGAAATTTTGTCTCGCACGATTGACGATTTTGCCTTGGAAGACGTGGCGGAATGTTTTATGGGCAATGGACAACTACAGTACACGCATTTTCAGCGGTCTAGTCACGGCCGCCTTGACAGGATTTACATATCTGTAGAACTGGTCCCAAAGTGCCAATGTTATGACGTTCTGCCCGTAACATGTTCGGATCACTGCGTGGTTCAGTGTACGATTGGAACCAGAAAGAGAGGCGGTTGTTTTCAGTGGGACCTTTGGAAGATGAACAATAAACTTTTAGAGGATGAACAGTTTACTAGACTCGTAGAAGCGGAAATTAATAACGTTGCTCTGGATACCGAGCAAGAACTGGGTCAAGAATGGGAACTTTGCAAACAACAAATTCAGATAAAACCTATTGAAAAATCCAGCTGTATACGGTATAAAGAAAAACAAAATGAAATGAATTTAAAGACACTGCTTGAGAAATTGCTAGCTCTGGAGTGTAGTGCGCCGGGTTTGTACATGGACGATGTTAGAAAAATAAAACAAAAGCTTCAACTGATTGACGAAGACCGTTATCGCGGGGCACTTGTGCGCGCGAGAGCGGAGAAACTGGCCATGGGCGAGACGCCAACAAAAAGATCTTTCCGAATTGAAAAAGCGAACGCAACACGTAATCACGTGGGAGAGATTGAATGGGCGGGCGGCACAGAAACAGATAACGAAGGAATCGCGAAAGCTTTCTTTGAACACTACCAACAGCTCTTTTCTTGCCACAGTGTCAAGTTGGATAGATTTAAAGAATCCTTTCTTGAGGCGATGCCAAAAATTGACGACGAGCGAAAAGCTAACCTTGAGCGGCCAATAAGTGAACAAGAAGTGCAGCAGGCAATTAATAACTTAAATCCTGGAAAATCACCCGGGCCCGATGGCCTGAGTGCAGCTTTCTACAAAGCATTCAAGGAACAGTTATCACCATTGTTGTGTGCCTTATTTAATGAGGCTTATGAATTGAAGTCGTTGCCAGCATCGTTCGGGTCGTCGCATACTGTGCTTATCCCAAAAACTGACCAACCAGATAAGCTGAGGTGGGTGTCGTCATACAGGCCCATTGCTCTGACGAACGTTGATTATAAGATTTATATGAAGGTGCTTGCTGGCAGGCTACAAACAGTTATAGCCGAAATAGTTTGCCCCCACCAAACGTGTGGGATCAAAGGACGATCTATTTTTCAGAACATCCATGAAGCAAGATGTGGGCTCGAATGCTGTGATGCTACACGCGAACGTGTTGCATTACTGCAGTTGGACTTGGAAAAGGCTTTCGATTGCGTTTCACATAACATTCTGTTTAGTATCTTAGACTACATTAATGTTGGTACAGTTATTCGAGAGGGAGTGGCCTTGGCGTACCGTAACTGCACTACGAGATTAATTGTCAATAAGTCATTGGGGGCCCATATCAACGTACTACGTTCGGTGCGCCAAGGTTGCCCCCTCAACCCTCTTTTGTTCTGTATTTATATTGAAGCTTTGTGTTTAAGCATTCTTCAAAGCAAAGGCATTGATGGTTTCCGACTGCAGTCTGCTGAAATTAGACTACCTGCCTACGCAGATGATGTTGCGGTATTTTGTGTAAATGAGGAAAGTATAAAGAGGACAGTCGATACTGTGAAGCATTTTAGTGAAGTCACAGGAAGCCAAGTTAACTGGGGTAAGTGTCTTGGGTTTTGGCATGGAGAATGGCCGTCAACCCTCGAGACATTTGCTAATATGTCATGGGCTACACCGCCTGTCAAATACCTGGGAGTGCCTTTAGAGTTTTATAAGGATACCGAGCCATACTGGACACAGCTGATCCAAGAAACCCGCGAGAAAGCGGAGAAATGGAAAAACGCCCACTTGTCAATATTTGCAAGAGCAACAGTTTGTAACCTTTTTTTAATAAGCAAGTTATGGTATGTGATGCAAGTGTTGCATTGTTCTCCTCGTGTTAATGTGCGAAAACTGCACAGAATTTTTGCCGTGTTCATTTGGGCCTCCACTTGGGAGAGGTGCAGGAGGACAAATTTGTTTAGGCAGGTGAAGTGTGGCGGGCTTGGGTTGGGCCATTTATTTTTACGCCAGATCGTGAACCGGTTTATTTTTTTAGGGATGTAAGAGACCCATTCCTGCGAGCTGTTTGCCAACAAAGGCTAGGTCGACGTTGCCTGATGTTGTGGTTCACACCGGATGTATGCCTGGCCGTATTTTTGGATTCTTTAGAGAGATTGTTCTAAGTGTGACATTTCTTAGCGTACGTTTCTCGATGGAGTATTTGAGTAAAGTTGACAAGAAAAATTATACAAGAATCTTTGTGATGTAGTGTTCCCGGTGCCCTTGTACAGGGCCTTATACTCTGGAGGCAAAGGCAGTAATGTATAGAAACGTGTAAAGAAAATGAAAGTGTCAGCTGGAGCAAAAACATTTTTCTTCATGTTGCACGCCGGTACATTGACGGTAAAATCATTTCTAGAGAAAAAAGGCTTGTTCCTTCCGTGGGGAGCCCACTGTCTGATTTGTAAACAGCCGGAGACAATAGATCATGCGTTTCTTCATTGCTGGGAGGGGGTGTATTTGTGGGATGTGCTTCAAAGGACACTCAAAAAAGAGTTGCCACTCGATGCTCATGGCATTAGATACTTGCCAACGGATAACCAAGATGACGACCCATTAGACCAAGTAATGTTAATGTGCCTCCACAGTATATGGCGCTATCGAATGGCCGGTTATCACTGCGATTCAGATGCAAGACCGGCACGCATGTATTTCCGAGAAAGCGTACAGATATGGCTGGATACGGCGAAATTACAAACTTGTGTTCCCGAGTGGCTGTCAAGACTGGAGCCCTTGACGGTACTCAAGGAATTTTAACATGACAATGCCTGCCCCTTGTGGGTACAGGCTATTTGATCGCTGTGTATATATGTTTGCGTGTGTTACTGTTATTTTTGTGTCTAAGCCAGGCAATAAAAAAAATGCTATAGCTCCGTGGTAGAACGCTGGTCTCGTAAACCAGCGGTCGCGCGTTCAATCCTCACTGGCGGCTCGAGGTTGGTGTCAGTTTTTCTTTCCTCTTTTTTTTTTCATTAGATGAACTTTCGTGCCTTAACGACTTCTGCAAACTGAGAATAATTGGTTGCGACTCGGCAAAGCAGAAAGCGCGTGCTTCGCTTACACATGGACTACACTGTACATCTGCGAGAGCGCCTGAAACAGGTAGTAAAGACAACAAAAGCGCCGCTATAGCTCAGTGGTAGAGCGCTGGTCTAGTAAACCAGCGGTCGTGAGTTCAATCCTCACTGGCGGCTCGAGGTTGGTATCAGTTTTTCTTTCCTCTTTTTTTTTTTTTCATTAGATGAACTTCTGTGCCTTAACGACTTCTGCAAACTGAGAATAATTGGGTGCGACTGGATTCCACTTCCGGCCACCGAGCGTGACGGACTTGTAATGACTAGCTCCGTCGGAGCGGCTACAGCGGCCATGTCTGGCCGCGGAAACACGAATTTTGGCTCGGACAGCCAGTACCAGGTTCTACTGCCTAGTTTGCCTGCAGGGCGTTTTGTTTTGAACACAGTTTTCTTGCACGGGGTCATCAGTGCTCGCCCCTACAGGGTGAAAGATTTCCGAGATGCGTTCGCTCCACTTTCGCTTCTGCCGGAAGTTATCGCCCTGGGGGCGTATCGCATGAGTCGTGTGTGGGCCGTAACCTTCAAGGACGCCGACGCTGTGAAGAAGATTATCAACATCGGTGAGCTCAAAGTGAAAGGTGCCCGATGTCTTGTGATAGATCCTGCAAACAGGGACGTCCGAATGAAGCTACATTGGCTCCTACACAGCATACCGGACGAAGACGTGCGGCTTGCCCTCGCTCCGTTCGGGAAGGTGACGGACGTCACAAGGGAGCGATGGCGTGCACAAGGCGTGTCGGACAATGGTTCAACTACGAGGCTGGTGACCCTTAAGTTGAACGCCGGCGTCAAGATGGTCGACTTGCCCCACCAGGTGAGCGTAGCCGGAGAGCTTGCGCTTGTGGTCGTGTCGGGCAGGCCTCCCCTTTGCCTGCGCTGCCGCGGCACAGTCCATATTCGGCGTGAGGGCAAAATCCCACGTTGCGGTGCTTGCCGTCGTTTCGGGCACAAGGAAAGCCAGTGCGCTCGGACGTACGCCAGCGTCACCGGACCATCGACCAGTGAGGAGACGACAGAGCTGCTTATGGATGAGGCCGATGCGGAAGACGCATCGAGAGCAGCGAGCGGGCCAGTGGCAAGCGAGACCGCGTCGGCTGCTCCTCGGGCGGATCAGTTGGAAGCGCAACTTTGCCCGGTTGACACTCCGGCGCAGTCGCCTCCAGCTCCTGCACAGGCTGACGATGTCGTGACGAGAGATGCGACTGCAAAGCCTGGGGACTCTCCGGTGAGCGCCGCCGGTAATGTGGCTGAGCCCATGGACATTCCACCAACAACCAGTGTCACGGCCGGAAAACGGGCGCATGATGACAGCGCAAGCAATGAGCCGCAGCAGGATGCCAGTAGGGGTGATGAGCCTCCTCCTAAAACGCCAGGTATGAGGCGAGCGTCCTACAAGCCGGGGCCGAACATTCCGGCCGACTCACGGCAGGCGGGGAAACCGCCTCCGTAGTTTTGCACTGTAGAACCCGAGCTGGGGCGTGGGTGGTTTGTGGTACGGGCGTGATGGTAGACACCATGCGATAAGGGATTTTTTTTCACTCGATATGGCGATCAATCTCACGGAAGCACTGCGTGTAGCAACTTTGAATGTACGAGGCCTCGGGGCAAGAAGGCGACAATGCCACTTGAGTCGCCTTCTTCTAGAGAACGATCTGCACGTAGTAGCAATTCAGGAAACTAAGATTGAAAGTGAGGAGGCGACGGATCGAATGGTGTCTGTTTTCCGTACGCATTTCGATGTATGCGTGCGTCACTCTGTTGGTGCCTCATGTGGCTGTGTTCTCTTCATTCGGAATAACAATGGTATCACTGTGCAGTCTTTGTTCTCCTGTGAAAGCGGCCGACTTCTTGTCGTTGATTTTGTGCATTGCGGCCAGAATTTCAGGGTTATTTGTGCGTATGCGCCAAATGTAGAGACCGACCGGAAAATGTTTTTTGAGCGCTTCCAGACATATTTAAACTGTGACAGGGTGCCGGTGTTAGCGGGCGATTTCAATTGTGTTTGTCATGCCGCAGATTGTGCAAATGGTGCTTCAGTGCGAGACAAAAGCGTGGACGTCTTGAAAGAAGTGGTCTACGACCACTATTTAGAGGATATTGGGAATGTATTCTTATATGGTACCCGTCCGTAGTATACTCATTTCCAAGGAAATAGCCATGCACGGCTAGACAGACTGTATGGGTCAGCAGAGCTGGTACCTCTATGTACAATGTACGAAGTAAAACCTGTGCCCTTTAGTGACCATTCCCTAGTAATAGCAACTTTTGGAAATAAACAAAAGAAAACTCGTTTCAACTGGCACTTGTGGAAATTTAATTCTAAATTATTTGAAGACGAGGGATTTAATGATGAAGTAACGCAAGAGCTAAAGAAGCTACTTGCAGTGCAACGGGTAAACAACGCTACCGAATGGGAAGAGTTTAAGCAGCTTGTCAAAATAAGAGCGATTGATAAATCTAGCACCTTGAGGTACGCAGAGAAACAAACCGAAACACAGCTTCGCGATCAGCTTGAATTCCTGATCAGTATAGAAAGCGCTGAACCAGGAACATGTTTTAATGAAATAAGGGATGTAAAAACACAGCTTGAAAGAATAGACGCTGATAAGTACAGAGCGGCAGTTATTCGTGCACGGTCCGAGAAGCTGTGGGCAGCGGAAACGCCAACAAAGCGTGCTATGTCTGATGAGAAACGATACGCATGCCGGAAGGAAATACGACAAATAAGCACCGGCGCAGATATTTCGGCAGACAGCAGTGTTATCAAGCGCGTAATCTGTGACCACTTCAAAGACGTATTGGGTCATTCGCGAAAAGCCGAAGAAAAGTTTTACAGTGAATTTCTACCGTTCATGCCGAAACTTGACGAAGAAGTGAAAACGCGTCTTGAGCAACCGATTTCCGTGAACCAAATAGAGCAAACGATAGACACATTACCAACTGGTAAAGCTCCTGGTCCAGACGGCCTGGGGGCTGCTTTCTACAAAACATTTAGAGCTATGATAGCTCCTGTCCTGCTGGAAGTATTTGCCGAGTGTTACGAAGCAAAACGTGTTCCCATGTCCTTCACAACTTCACACATTGTGCTCATACCAAAAACTGATGATCCGGAAAAACGCCTGTTGGTGAGCTCTTATCGTCCGATAAGCCTCACCAACGTTGACTACAAAATATTCATGAAGGTGCTGGCAAAAAGATTGCAGGGAGTCATAACCATGCTGGTAGGGGAACATCAGACATGTGGCATAAAGGGGCGAAGCATCGCCACTAACATACACGTAGCGCGATCCGTACTAGAATGCTGCGACTCTTTTGACGACCAAGTGGCCATGATGCAGCTGGATCTGGCAAAAGCCTTTGATCGTGTTTCCCATGAAGTACTCTTGGCCATATTAGATTACTCGAATGTGGGCGAGATAATAACAGAGGGCGTGAAAATGGCCTACGCAAATTGTACAACTCGAATTGTTGTCAACGGAGACCTCACAGAGAGCCTGCAAGTGCGGTCTTCTTTGAGGCAGGGTTGTCCTTTGTCACCCTTGCTATTTGCGGCCTACATTGAGCCACTTTGCCTGGCTATCCAGAATAACGACCGCATAATGGGCTTCAGGCTGCAGTCAGCGGAAGTGAAAATCTTGGCATATGCCGATGACATTGCAGTTTTCTGTTGAAATAGAGAGAGTGTTTGTGAAGCCACAGATGTAGTACACAAATTCTGTAGATCCACTGGGGCTCAGATCAACTGGGAAAAAAGCTACGGGTACTGGCATGGCAGTTGGGAAGTCACGCCCGACTACTATTCCCGAATACGCTGGTCCACCATTCCGACAGTATATCTAGGAGTACCACTTCACTGTTACCGAGAGCATGATCGGTACTGAAATGAGCGAGCAGCGAAAGTCAAGGAAAAAACCGATGCTTGGCAAGGACGACAATTGTCCATATTCTTACGTGCCACTCTTTGTAATATTTTCCTTGCCGCAAAGATATGGTATGGGATGAGTGTGCTGAGCGCAGATGCCAGTATCGCCATCAGTGAAATCCTTTTTCTTTAAACTTCACACTTGCACATCATCAGTAAAAACATTCATTCATTCATTCATTCATTCATTCATTCATTCTTTTTTATTTACACCAAAAAGATGTGGGTAGGCACCGGAAAAAAGCGAAAAAATTTTCGCTTGAAATGCGCCGGCGCCCCCCTGTACATGGCGTACAGCGAAACAGCACACAAAGTAATCACATATCAATTCATACTCTGTTAGTTTGTAGACGAAAAACTATTAAGAAAACAAAAACAAAAATATACACATGGTACAGATCACTCTTCCACCATTCATTTACATTGAGAAGTTATGAGAGGAGCCTGGTGTTGATGGAACGCAAGCTGCATTTTTACAATTGTACGTTGCTGGTACAAAAGGTATTTAGAAGTCGTGGCATTGTGGAACACAACACCTGGCAACTGAATTGAGGTCTAGAACTTGGAACATGCCACAATTCTTGGTGCCGAAGTCTGTAAGTAGGTATATTGGCCTTAAGATCAGCTAGCTTCAGAAACACGTGCTGGATATTATTGACACATTTCTTAACACATAAACAGTAGTCATATAAATTATGTACAGGAACAATATTGTAACGTTTAAATAGTCCTTTAGTATGAGAATAATAGTTTATGTTTGCAATATAACAGATTGACCTTTTTTGCTAAATGTATACTCTGCTAACATTCATCTGAGTAGAATTTCCCCATACCAAAGATAAAAGCAGATAAAGGATGCAAGAGAAGTGCATCGAGCACTCCTTCAACTGCCAGAATGGGCTGATGTCTTTGACGTTTTGACGCAACTGAAAAAAATTTAACATACCGTGTCAGCCAAAGCTTGGTTGACACGTGTTATCTATTGCACATTTTTGTGAACGTTGAAGTCGGCAATAAAAAAAAAACTTCCGTGGTGTAGTGGTTCTCACGTGCGCCTCGCACGCGCAAGCCCCCGGTTCGATCCCGGGCGCAAGCAAGTTTTAACAGTCTGTAATATTGTTGAAACCCAGAAATAGCGATTAGCGAAGGTGTCCGTTAACCCGCTTCCGTGGTGTAGTGGTTATCACGTGCGCCTCACACGGGCAAAGACCCGGTTAGATCCCGGGCGGAAGCAATTTTTAACAGTTTGTAATATTTTTTAAACCCATAAATAGCGATCAGCGAAGGTGTCCTTTAACCCGCTTCCGTGGTGTAGTGGTTATCACGTGCGCCTCACACGCGCAAGGCCCCCGGTTCGATCCCGGGCGGAAGCAATTTTTAACAGTCTGTAATATTTTTGAAAACCAGAAATAGCGATCAGCGAAGGTGTCCTTTAACTCGCTTCCGTGGTGTAGTGGTTATCACGTGCGCCTCACACACGCAACGCCCCCGGTTCGATCCCGGGTGGAAGCAATTTTCAACAGTCTGTGATATTTTTGAAACCCAGAAATAGCGATTAGCGAAGGTGTCCTTTAACCCGCTTACGTGGTGTAGTGGTTATCACGTCATTGTGCTTCCGGCAGCCGAGCTGAACGGATCGCAGGGTCATGGTCTCCAGCGGAGCGGCGATAGCGGCCTTTGACGGCCGCGGAAACAGGATCGATGACTGCGGTGATAAGGATTACCAGATTATTTTGCCGACACTGCCAACAGGACGTGTTGTTTTCAACACCGTTTTTCTTCACGGCGACATGCGAGCGAGGCCGTTCCGGGTCGAGGACTTCCGTGACGCCCTGGCCGAGACCGGTACGCTCCCCGACCACGTCGGGGAGCGTACCAAATCAACCACGTGTGGGCGGTTACCCTGCGGAACACGGAGGCAGCAAAGAAGTTACTCGCCTTCAACGAGCTGCAAATTAAGAGACGCCGCTGCCTCATTATCGACCCGGAAGACCAGCAGGTAAAGCTGCGGCTACACTGGATGCTTCACGGTGTGGCCGACGACGACATCAGGACGGCATTCGCGGCGTTTGGCAAAGTGACCGACGCTACGCGTGAGCGGTGGCGGATACAGGGCGTCAATGACAAGAGCTCAGCGACAAGAACTGTCCTACTGAAGTTGAAGCCCGGCTTGAAAGTGGAAGACCTGCCACACCAGGTACGTGTTGCCGGGGAGTTGGCTCTTGTCGTGGCGCCTGGGCGTCCAATGCAGTGCTTGCGCTGCCGTGGTACGGGCCACGTGCGGCGTGAATGCAAGGTTCCCCGCTGTACGAAATGTAGGCGGTACGGCCACGCGGATTACGAGTGTGTCCGCACTTACGCGGTGGCTACGGGCGGTGCATCCAAAGACGACTCCGCGGAACTTCTCATGGATGTAGTCGAGGCCGAAGAATCTGCGAAAGGCATAGAGGAACCCGAAAAGCAAGAAGCTCGACGGGCTCTTCGGGACCTTCCAGCAGCGATGCCGGACGGAAACCTGAAGGGGCGGAACCTTCTAAAAAGGAGACGGAGGCGTCGAGTGATGAAGCAAGCGTGCCGGCGCTCCCAGAAACCGAGCCAGCGACTCTGACCGAGGAGAACGTTGACCAGAGCGGCGCGCGCACGACCAGCGTCCCTGCTCCAGCGAAGCGGCCACACGCCCAGACCGGAACCGAAGGAGACAAGGCGGAAGCCCCCAGCGTCGAGGAGCCGCCGGCAAAAACGACCCAAGGACGGCGGTCCTCCATCCGGCCACGACCAAATGTGTCAACGGAGAGGAGAGCCCTCGAAAAACCGCCCCCGCAGCCAGGCCTGGCACCAGCACCGGATGGCTCCGGTGTCAATGATGTCATCTAGCCAAGCGCTAGACGCGAACGGTAAGCGCCATGTTCCCGGCCTCTTTCTTCTGCATGAAAATGGCTCATGCGTTCCCCATAAAAGTCGGTACACTTAATGTCAGGGGACTGTCAAGCAAGAAAGCAGAGCCAGGTGTACCGCCTTTTAATTGAGCATGACATTGACGTCCTGGCAGTGCAGGAAACAAAAATTGGCGGGGAAGAAGAGACCGGGAGCATGGTGCGACGTTTCACGTCTAGGTTTTTTGCAATAGCAGCCCACGCTGTAGGTACGTCTGCGGGTTGTCTCATTTTTGTAAAGAATGTACCGGGACTTGAGGTTCAGGCATATACGGCGTGTCCATCGGGTGGATTTGTTTTGATTGACTTCCTGTACAACAAAACATATTGGCGCATCATTTGTGTGTACGCCCCAAATGCGGTGGATGAGAGGACAGCCTTTTTTCAAAACGTACGAAGGTACTTCAGTTGTGAGAAATCCCTGACCGTCATGGGCGACTTCAATTGCGTCCTCGGAGGCTGTGACAAAACCAGTGCACGGGCGTTTAGAGACAGAAGCACTGAGGTACTCTCAGAAATTATAGACACGTGCAACCTCGATGATGTGGCCGAATGTTTAGAAGGCACGCGTTGTGTGAAGTTAACACATTTTCAGCGGTCAAGCCATGCGCGGCTAGATCGCATTTATGTGTCGCAGGACGTTATTACTAAATGCAGTAGCTACAGTGTAGTACCGGTATCATTTTCTGATCATTGTTTAGTGTTGTGTGGGATAGGGACAAAGAAACGAGGAAATCAGTTTTCTTGGGAGATGTGGAAGTTAAATAATAAGCTCATTACAGACGACATCTTTAGCAGGAAAGTAAACGAAGAAATCAGCAAATTAAAGCCGAGCGGAGAACTGAAAGTATGGCAGCAGTGGGAACTGCGCAAACAACAAATAAAGATAGCAGCAATCGAAAGGTCAAGCTCTATACGCCAAGAGGAGAGGCGTGAGGAGGATAATTTAAGATCCTTACTGGCTAAACTTCTCGAAAAAGAAAGCGAACAGCCAGGCAAATCGATGGACGACATTAGAAAAATAAAACACAAAATTGAACTCTTCGAGGAAGAACGCTATCGCGGTGCACTTGTGCGGGCTAGGGTGCAAGATTTAGCTGTTGGGGAGACACCTTCAAAACGAGCTCTAGGAATCGAAAAAACGCACGCTCAGCGAAACCACATTGAAAAGATTGAATGGGGCGGGGCGTTATCTGGGGACAGCGGGCATATCCAGCAGGCATTTCTTGAATATTATCACGGGTTGTTTGCGAAGCAAGAAGTGGATGTGTGCGCATTCAAGGAAAAGTTTCTTGGTGCTTTACCGCGATTAGATGACCAACAGAATGAAAGGCTGGAGCTGTCGAAAACTGCGTCAGAGGTCGAGCACGCGATAGAAAATTTGAACCTGGGAAGATCTCCTGGACCTGATGGGTTAAGAGCGGCTTTTTACAAAGCATACAAACACGAAATAGTGCCAGTACTGACAGCAGTGTATAATGAAGCCTACAAAGTAAATGAATTGCCCCGTCTTATGGTAAATCCCATACAGTGCTAATCCCTAAATCCGATGAAGCAGAAAAGTTAAAGCAGGTCACAGCATATCGTCCTATCGCCCTCACAAACGTAGATTATAAAGTTTTCATGAAGATTTTAGCCCGTAGACTACAGTCAGTAATTCAAGATATAGTCGGTCCCCACCAGACGTGTGGGATCACGGGACGCTCTATTGTTTCCAATATTCATAGAGCGAGGTGTGTGCTGGAATGTTGTGATACCACAAATAGCTGTGTAGCCATCCTTCAGCTAGATCTTGAGAAGGCATTTGATTGTGTTTCGCACGATATCTTGTTCTGCATACTCGACCATGTGAATGTAGGGTCCATTATTTGCGAGGGAGTGGCCTTGGCCTACCGGGGCTGCACGACAAGATTAATCGTAAATAAGAGTTTGGGGGCCCCCATTAGCCTGCAGCGTTCGGTGCGCCAGGGTTATCCTCTCAGCCCTCTTCTATTCTGCATTTACATTGAAGCGTTATGTTTTAATATCATGGAAAGTGAAAAAATTCGAGGCTTCTAGCTACAGGCGGCAGAAGTTAAGCTGCTGGCTTATGCGGATGATGTCGCGGTGTTCACAGTGAACCGGGAAGGTGTGACCGAGGCCGTGGCATGCGTAAAAGAATTCACCAAGGTCACCGGTAGTAAAGTGAATTGGTCAAAGTCCCTGGGGCTTTGGCACGGAGAATGGCCAACGAAGGCCGGCAATTTTGCAAACGTGTCCTGGGTGACGACCCCAGTAAAGTACTTAGGCGTCCCACTGGATGGTTATCGCGATACCGATTCGTACTGGAAAGCCCAGACGCAAGCCACGCGTGAAAAGGTGGAGAGGTGGAAAGGGCGACATCTTTAAATTTTCGCAAGGGCCACAGTGTGTAATCTGTTTTTTATGTCTAGGCTGTGGTACGTGATGCAAGTGTTGCATTGTGCAAGGATGAACGTACAGAGACTGCGCCGGATCGTTGCCGTTTTTGTGTGGGCTGCGGACTGGGAACGCTGCAGCCGGACCAATTTGTTTAGGCGGGTGAAGGACGGTGGCCTGAGTCTGGGACACTTATTTCTGCGGCAGATTGTAAGCAGATTTTGTTTTGTGCGGGATGTAAGCGATCCGTCTTTGCGCACTGTGTGCCAATTAAGGCTCGGAAATGCACTGCCGGACTTTGTTGTCTAAACCGAAAGTTTCTCGGGACGTATTTTTGGTTACTTTAGAGAGGTTGTCGCGAGTGTTCGATTCCTGTCTGTTCGATTTTCGTATGAATATTTATCTTCTGTTAACAGGAAGAAGTTGTACAAGGATTTGTGTGATGTAGTTCTTCCAAAACCTATGTACAGGGCCTTATACAATGGAGGCCTGGGACGCGACGTACTTAAGCGTGTAAAGGCGATGCAGGTGCCACCAAGTGCAAAAACATTTTTCTTTAAATTACATACCGGAACACTCCCATGAAAGAAATTTTTGGAAGGGAAGCATTTATTTCTACCTTGGGGATCCCATTGTTTAATTTGTAAACAACCAGAAACAATAGACCACGTTTTTTCGCACTGTTGGGAGGGGGTATACTTTTGGGACATCTTACAAAGGACTTTAAAAAATGAATTACCGCTGGACTCTAATGGTATTCGGTACTTGCCTGTAGAGAGTGAGGATGGGACACCATTCGACCTTATTATGCTACTGGGCCTCCATTGTATTTGGCGCTCAAGAATGGCAGGATATAATCGCGATCCTGATGCACGGCCAACACGCATCTATTTTCGGGAGTGCATGCATAGGTATATTGAATGTCAGAAACTTGCTCCTGAAGCTCCCGAGTGGCTCAAAAGAGTCGAGCCTTTGGTGACGCTTAAAGAATTTTAACGTGACGAAGCCACGCCCCGTCAGGCGGTTAGTGTTGTTAATTATGGCTCATTGTGCTCCGTAAGTGTATTTGTGTATTGTGGTTCTTGCCGAAGTCAGGCAATAAAGAAAAAAAAAAGCTTCAGTGGTGTAGTGGCTATCACGTGCGCCTCACACGCGCTAGGCTCCCGGTTCGATCCCGGGCGGAAGCAATTTTTAACAGTCTGTAATATTTTTGAAACCCAGAAATAGCGATCAGCGAAGGTGTCCTTTAACCCGCTTCCGTGGTGTAGTGGTTATCACGTGCGCCTCACACGCGCAAGGCCCCCGGTTCGATCCCGGGCGGAAGCAATTTTTAACAGTCTGTAATATTTTTGAAACCCAGAAATAGCGATCAGCGAAGGTGTCCTTTAACCCGCTTCCGTGGTGTAATGATTCTGTTTCCGGCCACGCCAGTGAACGAACGCAGGATGCAGGGCTCCGCAGGAGCGGCTTCAGCGGCCATGTCTGGCCGCGGTAACCGGGCCAGGAAAACGACTATCAGTTTGTACTGCCAAGTCTCCCAATAGGGCGTTTTGTTTTAAATACAGTTTTTTTGCACGCGGATATTAGTGCCCGCCCGTACCGGCTGGAAGATTTCCGTGACGCGTTGGCTCAGCATTCACTGCTCCCAGACGTTATCGCCTTGGGGGCGTATCGCATGAGCCACGTTTGGGCCATCACATTGAAGGATGCGGACGCAGTGAAGAAGATTGCAGGCGTCGGTGAGCTGCTTGTGAAGAAACGCCGGTGTCTGGTGATTGACCCGGCAAACCAAGATGTGCGCCTCAAGCTTCACTGGCTGCTGCATTGCGTGCCGGACAAGGACGTGCGGGTCGCGCTTGCGCCGTATGGAAAGGTATCCGAAGTTACCCGGGAGCGCTGGCGCGTGCACGGCGTGTCAGAGAAGGGCTCTACCACCAGGATTGTCACGCTGAAGCTGAAAGCTGGCGTCAAACTTGACGACTTGCCGCACCAACTGAATGTCGGAGGAGAGTTGGCCCTCGTCGTTGTTCCAGGAAGGCCTCCGTTGTGTCTTCGTTGTCGAAGTACGGGGCACATTCGTCGGGAGTGTAAGGTCCCGCGGTGCGGAACCTGCCGACGTTTTGGCCACGAAGACAGTCAGTTCTCCCGTTCTTACGCGAGCATCGCCGGTCCTGGAAGCAGTGAAGATGCTTCGGAGCACCTGATGGATGAGGCGGACGCGGAGGAGGCTGCGAAAACAACGGGGCAACCAGCGAGAAAAGAAGGGCCTACGTTGACGCCTCTCGTAAAAAAGACGGCGTCCGTCACCGCAGCGGCTACTCCACAAGTAGAGCAGGAGCCCCAGCAAGGTGGAGGTGATAGAACGGTGGACACGCCACCACAAACTCTCCAAGCCCCAGGCAGCGTGGAGTCGCGCAACGCCGACACCATGGAAGTCAGCGATGATGTGGCTGTCTTAACCGCTGCGAAACGGTCCCACGAGGAAAGCGTCGGCGACAAGCCGCAGGCCGGAGCTGGCAGCGACGAGCCACCATCAAAAACTGCGGGTACCCGACGTCCGTCCTTCAAGCCGCGCCCGAACGTTGACGCTGCGACACGGCAGGCGGAAAAACCGCCTCCGTAGTTTTGTTGTGTTTCGTTGGCGGGAGTGTTGGTTGTGCGTCGTCCGACGTAGTGTGCTCTCACCTGGAACTCTGCGTTTGCGTGCGCGGATTATGGAAGCTGCTGCGGGGAATGGGCTTATAGTGCCTCCAGACGCATCGTTGGGAGGCCGCACATGCGTGCAAACGCAGCGGAACAAGGAGAGCCACACGCACGACTTAGGAGGTAGGCGCCATATGGAGCTGATTGCATTGTTTTGATTAATCGCATGGCTATTAAACTAGAAGCCCCATTGCGTGTCGCAACTTTGAATGTCAGAGGGCTGGGAGCACGAAGGCGGCAATGTCAACTTAATCGCTTGATGCTTGATAATGACCTAGACTTAACAGCTGTGCAAGAGTCAAAGATAGACTCTCAAGACCAGACCGACCGCATGGTTTCATCTTTCCGCGCAAACTTCGATGCGTCTGTGTGTGTCATTCTGTCGGTGCATCAGGTAGATGCCTTCTTTTTATTCGTAATACACTAGGTATAAGTGTAGAGTCTGTACTTGCGTGTGAACGTGGTCGTTTCTTGGTTGTCGATTTTTCGTTTTCAAATTTATATTGGCGCGCAGTCTGCGTTTATGCCCCCAATGTTGAAAGTGATCGTCAATTGTTTTTTTCTTCCATTGAGCCTTACTTGAGTTGTGACAAGGTTTTGATCCTAATGGGAGACTTCAAATGTGTGTGTGCTGCTTCTGACCGCGTAAAGTGTAGACCAGTGAAGAACAAAAGTGCGGAACTATTGAATGCCTTCGTGCACGACTATTCTTTGGAAGACATTGGAGATATGTTTTCAGCCGGAACCCTGCCTGAATACATGCATTTTCAGCGCGATAGTCATGCAAGATTGGATAGGTTGTATGTATCGGTTGATATCGTGCCGCTCTACACTGGATACGCCGTAAAACCAGTGTCGTTTAGTGATCACTGCCTTCTGAGTGCGACTTTTGGAATGAAAGAAAGAAAATCACGCTTTAACTGGCATCTGTGGAAGCTGAACAAAAATCTTTTAGATGACGAAGAATTTGTCCAGGAAATTACAAAAGACTTTGACAGTGCGCTAGCTGCGCCTGTAGACAGCGTGTCAGTCGAATGGGAAAGTTTCAAAGAACGAGTGAAGATTAAAGCAATAGAAAGTAGTAGCGTAATTCAGTATCAACGGAAGGAAAGAGAAAAATAACTTAACGGGCAGCTCGAGTGCCTCTTGAGCATGGAAAGTAGTAAGCCAGGTTTTTTCACTAAACAAATAAAATACGTCAAATGTCAGATCGAAAGACTCGATACTGACAGGTACAGAGCGGCGGTTGTACGCTCAAGGAACGATAGATTATGGGCAGGCGAAGCACCTACGAAGCGAGCTCTATCAGATGAAAAGCGCTACGCTTGCCAGAAGGAAATCAGGCAAATAAGACACGAGGGGAACATTATAAACGACTCTAGAGGTATTCAGCGTGCTATTACGGAGCACTTTTCTGACCTTCTTAGTAATGAGCGCGAGCGCACTGAAGGATTTGAAGAGAATTTTTTACGACTGATGCCAATTCTAGAGGAGGATGTTAAGGAGCGTCTTGAGCTGCCTATTACTTTGGAAGAAATTCAGGCGGCAATAGATGACCTTCCATCTGGGAAAACTCCTGGGCCAGATGGGCTGAATGCTGCCTTCTATAAATACTTTAAAAACCAAGCTGCTCAGTTTTTATTGAATGTCATAACTGAAGCCTATGATCGAAAAAAGGTCCCGACGTCGTTCACTACTTCACACATTGTACTTATTCCCAAATCTGATGACATAGAAAAACGAATGTTGGTGGGTTCCTATATACCTATCAGTCTCACCAACGTCGATTACAAGGTATACATGAAGGTTCTATCAAAAAGGCTGCAGAGCGTAATCGACAAGTTAGTTGGGCCACACCAGACCTGTGGCATCAGAGGACGCAGCATAGCCACAAATATACATGTGGCAAGAACAGTATTGGAATGTGTTGATGCGCTTGGAAGTCAGGTTGCTATGATACAGCTAGACTTGGCAAAAGCGTTCGATCGCGTTTCGCACGGCATTCTTTTCTGCATCCTACAGCATTCAAACCTTGGTAGTGTAATCGTAGATGGGGTGAAAATGGCTTACGCAAACTGTACGACGCGTATCATAGTTAATGGCGAACTCACTGACAGCCTCATTGTCCGCTCGTCGGTGAGGCAAGGGTGCCCGCTCTCTCCGCTGCTTTTTGCAATGCACCTTGAGCCGTTATGCCTGACCATTCTCAACAGTGATTATGTCACGGGTTTCAAGCTGCAATCCGCGCATGTCAAACTCCTTGCATACGCGGACGACATAGCAGCCTTTTGCACGAACAGAGGCAGCATTCTTGAAGTTCAGAGAGTTGTTGAAACTTTCTGTGATCAGACTGGATGTGAGGTCAACTGGGAGAAAAGCTCTGGATTTTGGCACGGTGATTGGGACGTTACACCGAATTCTTTTTCACGACTGCAGTGGTCTCGCTTGCCAACGCGCTACCTTGGTGTGCCCCCGAACTGTTATCGCGATCACAGCTCACACTGGAGTGAAGAGACGTCAAGGGCGAGAGAGAAAGCGGACGCGTGTCAAGGAAGGCAGCTGTCAATCTTTTCGCGCGCCTATGTCTGCTACGTGTTTCTGATCGCGAAGATATGGTATGTAATGAATGTGCTTTGTGCATCGAGAGCCGCTATTAAAAAAATTCACCGCGTGTTTGCTGTTTTTCTTTGGTCGTCGACCTGGGAGAAAACCAGGCCAATAAACCTGTTTCTTCCAGTCAAAAAAGGAGGCGTTGGACTGGTTCATTTGTTTTTGCGACAAGTTGTATTTCCTCACACGGGTATTTCCTCACGGAGAGGTACGGGGATCGTTACCCCGCACCTCCACCAAATGAAGAGGGGTTTATTGGCAAGTTCGAAGGACTGGCAGCGAAATGATGGCACAGGCTGTTCGAGTAGCGGCGGCACCAGAACAGAACCAAGAGCGAGCTCGAGCTCTCCACGCGCGCGGCCGCCGGAATCGGAGGACGCACAAATCGCTTCGTCGTCGTTGGTGCTGGCGCTCTGCCTTCTTCATTGCACACGCTTTATTTTCCTGCGCGACCAAAATGACATCTTTTTGCGAACTGTGATGCAAGCACGGCTGCAAAGACTGCTCCCCAGAATCGTAGTGTCGTCCGGCGAAAGCATGTGTGGCGCTGTGACGGGATATTTGCGTGAGGTCGTGCTGTCTTACAAGCTTTTAGAAGTTGGATTTTCCCCGGACTACTTGTACAATGTATGCAAGAAAAAGCTGTACAGAGACCTGGTTGACACCATGATGCCGATACCTTTGTACCGTGCGCCTTACCGTGGAGTCCCAGGGCAGGATATTTTAAAACGTGTGAAGAAGATGCCAGTTAGGCCGGCAGTGAAAACGTTCTTTTTCAAGTTGCACAGTAATACACTGCCGTAAAAACTTGGCTTCATGAAAAAGGACTCTTTGTCCCTCGGACAACCGACTGCTTGTTATGTAAGAAGCCAGAAACTATCAAACACGTGTTTTTAGGTTGCTGGGACGCAGTATTTCATTGGGACGTCCTACAGAGAACTATTAAAGAAGAACTCCCACTGGACCCTTATGGCATCCGGTTTTTACCAGTGGATCACGCAGATGTACCTTATAACTTATTCATGCTCCTTGGCCTCCACAGTTTGTGGAAAACGCGAATGCAAGTAAGGCACGCGGATATCAATATTCTCAGTGTACGTGAAAACTTCATTGAAAGTGCTGTTTGCCTACGGGAATGTTTCCGGGAACAACCTGACCCACCTCATTGGGTAACACTTCTGGATGACTTGGTCAAGCTGAAGAAATTTTAACCTCACTCGCTTCAGCTGAAGTGCAGCAGAAGCGATATTTTAAATGAGCCTTTGTGTTGTGTCGTTTTCGGAAATAAAGAAAAAAAAAGCTTCCGTTGTGTAGTGGTTATCACGTGCGCCTCACACGCGCAAGGCCCCCGGTTCGATCCCGGGCGGAAGCAATTTTGAACAGTCTGTAGTATTTTTGAAACCCAGAAATAGCGATCAGCGAAGGTGTCCTTTAACCCGCTTCCGTGGTGTAGTGGTTATCATTCTACTTCCAGACGCGATAGCGGACGGTCGCAGAATCATGGGCTCCCACGTAGCGGCGATAGCGGCCGTTGCCGGCCGCGGAAACAGGTTTGCCAGCGACGCTGATAAGGACTACGAGATCGTTCTGCCTACTCTGCCCACCGGATGTGTTGTTTCAAACACGGTTTTTCTGCACGGCGACGTGCGTGTGCGACCCTACAGGGTCGAAGACTTCAGAGACGCCCTCGCTAACGTTGGTGCGCTCCCCGACGTCGGGGCGTTGGGGGCGTACCAGATTAACCACGTGTGGGCGGTAACCTTCAGCAGTGGTGATGTCGCAAATAAACTGGCCGCCATGAAGGAGCTCGAGGTTAAGGGACACCGCTGCATCGTCTTCGACCCAGAAGACCACCAGGTGAAGCTGCGCCTGCACTGGATGTTACACGGCGTCGCCGACGAGGACATCCGGACTGCATTCGCGGCGTTCGGCAACGTGACCGAGGTCACCCGGGAGCGTTGGCGCGTCGCCGGTATGAAGGAAAAGGAGTCCACCACGAGGACCGTGCTCCTAGGTGGGCTCGGCAGCTGTGCCACTGCGCGGACGAGTAACCCTCTTGTCTTCGCCATGCAGGTGCTGCTTCCTGTGTTCACACATGTGCTGTTGCCTGTTCTGGCTGCTGCCTGCGTCGACGTGCGGCCACGTTATCGTCATGACTACGGCAGTCATGAAGCTGATACCAATTCCATAACAGCGGCTGACGTCACGTTTGCCTGGATTTCGCCACCACCTGGCTCTAGGACCATCCGTTTGTCGTGGGAAATACAATCGCCGCGGACGTCATGTTTTTCGCCACCTATAAGAGATCGCACGTGGACCGCGGCGCCTTGTGGGCTCGACAGCTGTGCCACTGCGCGGACGAGTAACCCTCTTGTCTTCGCCATGCAGGTTAGAAAATCATACTCTCTTTTTGCAAAGAAATCGAGCAACTACTTCTTAATTCAGCTGCCGAGCCCGCAGTGCTGTGCTTGTATTGTCGTTGAATGCTTTGCTGTTGTCCATTCGTTGCTCATGCAATCCGGTGACATAGAAACTAACCCTCGTCCTGACACTGCCGCCATACTTGCAGAACTACAGAAACTAACATCGGGCCAAAGCACGTTAATCAGCGAAGTAAAAGACCTCAGCAGCAGGTTAGTAGCGACAGACAAATCGATCACCGAATTAAGTAAGCGCATTACCGAATTATAAACCCACTATCACGACCTCGCATCACTTCAAACAGAAGTTGAATCCATTAAGACTGATGCTGCCACGTCGGCGAGCCAAATCAGTAACCTCGAATCCAGAGTAGATGATGCCGAAAACCGGTCGCGCCGCAACAACCTGCTATTTTATGGCTTACCTGATACTAGCTCAAAGGAAACGTCCTCTGAGTCGGAAGAACTGGTCACCCGCCTTTGCAGTGAAAATTTGGACATCACCATAGACCCAAAAGAAATAGAAAGAGCACATCGCCTTGGCCGTCACTCAAGTGAACGATGTCGACCCATTATCGTTAAATTCACTTTCCATAAGACAAAAGAATCAATCCTAAAAAACGCCCGGAAACTAAGACACCGACTACAGCATAGGAGAAGACTTTTCACATTCTGTCCGTATATAAGGCACGCAAACACCTATTACGTTTCGCGAAAGAAACATCTGATAAGTACGCACTGCGCTTGAAAACACTGTACATAGGCCTGAAGCAGTATATATTCGACGACTTGACGGAAACGGTAAAAGAAGTGCCATAGCAATCACACTCTACTCGCTCTAAAGCAACTCCCCGACAGCACACCCCCCGAACTAATCTTACCTTATCTGCAGTATTTACTAACATACGAAGCTTTTTACCGAAACGGGAAATCGTATCTAGTCTTGTCTTATCAACCAACAGCACCCTTCTCATTCTTACAGAAACGTGGCTAACAAACAATATCAGTGATACCGAAATTTTAGCTGCGCTGCCCAACTTTAAAGTTTACCGTAAAGACCGGGAGAGAGCCCGTGGCGGTGGCGTGCTCATAGCCGTACATCAGCAGTTTTCAGCATCCTTAATCAATGTAGATTCTAACTTAGAACTGTTATGGCTGCTCTGCCCCGCTGCCCCCCGAACTGTGCTGATAGGAGTCTGTTACAGGCCCCCGCAAAATGATCCGGACTTTTCCTACAAACTAAACAATGGGCTGAGTGAACTGACATCATCGTATCCTAACGCAGATATTGTACTTTTTGGTGATTTCAATTTTCCCACTATTGACTGGCGTAACCGCACCTCCATGACAAATTCTTCAGAAGCAAAAAATTTTGTCGATGTCTGTCTTAACTCCAACCTTACTCAGCTAATATTAGAGCCAACGCGCATCGCGCAGAATTCCGCCAACACTCTAGATCTGATATTAACCAACAGCCCTGATAGCGCAACAAGCATTACATGCCTAAGGGAAATACGTGATCATAATGTAATTCATGCTACCTTCAGTTTTACACCCATGCTTCGTCAAGTTTCCAGGAAAACAGTCCGTATTTATGAAAGAGGTGATTTTCAAGCAATAAATGAAGAACTAACTGCTTTTTTCCAACTTATGAAACCGATTTCCACACAAAATCTCTGCACGAAAATTGGACCATTTTCAGGGCCAAAGTTCACAAACTAACAAACAAGTACATTTCGGTGGCTAGTTTCCGTGCTAACCAGCAAAAACCGTGGTTTACTACGGCCCTGAAACGCCTGGAAAACAAGAAAAAGCGTCACTATCGGGCAGCAAAGCGGAACCCAAGCCAAACATCATGGGAAAAGTACTACACTGCCGAAGCTGATTACCTTGCTGCTATCCGTAACGCAAAACACACCTTTTTCCACTCCGACTTGCCAAATATGCTAATACACAACCCTAAAAAAATTCTGGCACGTAGTAAACCCGAAGGATACACGTACAATCGTTCTTACTAACGATATGGGTCAAACCATCAGTGATTGTGAATGTGCTGACATTTTCAATAGAGCCTTTTCAACTGTTTTTGCGAAAGAATGTGATTTACCTGCTAACGCCTTCATAAGTTCCTTCACAGCGTAAACCATGGATCCAGTTTCTTTCTTCGCAGATGGTATATCATCTCGTATCGAAAATATCAAGCTAACGTCATCAGCCGGGATCGATTTAATTAACTCGAAATTTCTGAAAAATACTAAGCACATTTCCGCGGCCTACTTTTCACTATTGTACTCTCAGTCTCTCTCTTCAGGTAACATACCGGATGACTGGAAAGTGGGAAAGGTCGTCCCAATCTTCAAGTCTGGTAACAAAAACTCTCCCTTAAATTATCGACCCATTTCCCTAACAAGCATTCCTTGTAAAATCATGGAGCATGTAATTTATTCTCGTCATGAACTTTCTCGATTCCAACAATTTCTTTCATTCATCACAACATGGCTTCCGTAAAAACCTTTCCTGTGAGACACAACTGGCTACATTTGTTCATGGCTTACATGCTAACCTTGATTGCAACCAACAGATTGATGCTATTTTTTTAGATTACACAAAAGCCTTTGACAAAGTACCACACCAGAGATTACTACTTAAGCTCTCTTGCCTAAATAATCACCCTAGCATTCTAAACTGGATTAAGGAATTTTTAACAAATCGAACCCAATTTGTCATAGTTAATAACGAATTTTCTGATTACATTCCAGTAACCTCAGGCGTCCCCCAAGGATCAGTGCTCGGACAATTATTATTCTTAATATACATTATTGGCTTGCCCCTTTACGTATCATGTCACATTCGTATGTTCGCAGATGACTGCGTTATTTATCGTACTGTTAATAACTCTTCCGACCAAGAAGCCCTCCAGACTGACCTAACTAACGTTCAGAAATGGAGCGACCTGTGGATGATGACACTTAACCCTCAGAAATGCAAGATTGTATCCTTCACCCATCGCACTAAACCATTTATTTTTTCGTACAATATAGCTCAAATCCCAATAGAAGCAGTTAAATCATTTAAGTACTTAGGAGTCACGTTATCTTATGATTTATCTTGGCGCACACATATTTCAAATGTAATATCATCCGCGAATAAAACACTAGGCTTTTTGAAACGCCACTTACGTCACGCTACCCAACAAGTTAAACTCCTGGCTTACCAATCGCTAATCAGACCGAAACGAGAATATACACCCCCCATATGGAATACACATCAAATATACCTCATAAATGCCCTCGATTCCGTCCAAAACCGTGCCACTAGATTCATCCACAATACCTTTTCATACCAAGTCAGCGTGTCGTCTTTAAAAGCAGAATCCGCCTTATCACCCCTTTTTATTCGTCGCCGCATTGCCAGCCTAAACCTGTTTCATAAGTTCTTTTACAGCACCCACTGTTACGCAGGCAATATCACGTCACCAGCTTGCACTGGTCACATTCTTCAAGTTGCCCGGCCTCGGACCCATACGACCACGTTCGCTGCCTCCTTCTTCTCATGAGCAGCATTAGATTGGAACGGCCTTTCCCACAGCATCGCCGCTATCACCTGCCCATCCAACTTTTCCAAAGCACTAACAGATCATATTGTATGTTGAACCCACATGGCAACCATTGTACTTATTTTTTTGTATAATCCACCCCTTATGTAATACCCCACGGGGGTCTTTAAGGTAATAAACTGAACTGATCTAAAGATGAAGCCAGGCATTAAGGTGGACGACCTGCCCCACCAGGTTCGAGTTCCTGGCGAGTTGGCTCTCGTGGTGGTGCCCGGGCGGCCGATGCAGTGTCTGCGCTGCGGCGGCGCGGGGCACGTGCACCGTGATTGCAAGGTGCCCAGGTGCTCGAAGTGCCGACGCTACGGACACTCCGAGGCTGAATACGTGCGCACCTACGCGTCGGCTACCGGGCGTGTAGCGGCGAGCGACTCTGCAGAGCTGATGGACGTCGTCGAAGCGGAGGAAGCAGCGAGCGGTATCGACGACACGGGCAAAACGGCGGGGGTTGAACCAGCTGTCTCGAGCAGCAGCACCGACACGGCTGTCGGACAGGAGAGCGGGTCGCCCATTTGTGACACACCTTTGACGCCACTGGAGACTCCCAAAGAAAACCCGAGCCCGCCAGAGCACGTGGACGCGGAAACAAAGGCGGCCAGCGAGAACTGCGACGAGAAGACCCACGCCCGCATGAGCACCGGCGTGACCACCCCAGCGAAGCGTTCGCACGCAGAGACCAAGGCCGACGGGGAGAAGGCAGCAGAGCCCAGCGTGGAGGAACCGCCGGCAAAGACGCCGCAAGCGCGACGGTCCAGCCTGCGGCCGCGCCCAAAGGTCCCGACTGACAAGCGTGGCGGAGACAAGGCACCGCCTGACCAGGAGCACGTGCTCGCGCCGGATGACACCGGCGGCGACGGCATCGTCTAGCGACATGCTGGACGCGAGAGGTAAGCACCATGCTTTCGGTCTCTTCTTCCTAAGTTAAGATGGCTTCTGCAACTCCGTTTAAAGTCGCCACCCTAAACGTTAGAGGCCTGGCAGGTAAAAGAAAACAAAGCCAGCTGTACACACTTATAACGGAGCAAGATATTGATATACTGGCAGTGCAGGAGACTAATGTCGATAGTAAAGAAGAGACCGGGAGCATGGTGCGACGTTTCACGTCTAGGTATTTTGCCTTCGCTAGCCATGCTGTAGGCACATCGGCTGGCTGTATTCTTTTTGTTAAGAAGTTGCCGGGAATAGAGGTACACGGTCATCATTCGTGCTTGTCGGGTCGACACGTGTCCATCGATTTTTCGCTCTATAGCATAGACTGGCGCATTGTTTGCCTCTACGCACCTAATGTGGTTGATGACCGAGCCCCGTTTTTTGAAAGCGTCGAAGAACGGCTTCGCACGGACAGACAGCTGATTGTTATGGGCGATTACAACTGTGTCCTTAGTGCGCGCGACAAGACAAGCGTCCGAGGTTTCCGAGATAAAAGCACCGAAGTGTTGTTACGAATGATTGTGAACTGCAACCTCGAGGATGTAGCAGAGTGTCTTGAAGGAATGCGTGCTGTAAGGTACACACGATTCGAGGGCACAAGTCACGCACGGCTAGACCGAATTTATGCATCCGCGGAAACTGTACCTAAATGCTATAGTTATGTAGTTCTGCCGGTTTCATTTTCAGACCACTGTTTGGTTCAATGCTGCATAGGATTCATTAAGAAGGGGAATGGTTTTTCATGGGAAATGTGGAAGTTAAATGACAAGTTACTCCAGGACGAATTTTATAACCGAGCTGTAAGGGAAGAAATAGCAAAAATAGAACCAAGTAGTAACATGAGGATTTGGCAGCAGTGGGAGCTCACTAAAGAAACTTTAAAATTAAAAGCAATAGAAAGAGCCACCTGTATACGCCATGAAGCAAAAAAAGAGGGAATGGAGCTAAAGGCACTGCTTCAAAAGATGATGAAACAGGAATGCCGAGCGCCTAGTAAATGGATAGAGGATATAAGAAAAACCAAACAAAAGCTAGAGCTAATCTAACAAGAACGTTATCGGGTAGCATTGGTGAGGGCAAGGGCAGAAGACATGGCTGCAGGGGAAACGCCAACGAAATGAACGCTTGGTTTAGAAAAAGCCCGTGCCGAAAGAAATCACATTCACGAAATAGAATGGGGAGGTGTTTCAAAAATGTATATCGATCACATCAAAGCAGCCTTTTTCCAGCATTACCAGTCGCTCTTCGCAGCGCATCCGGTAGATGTTATCACATTTAAGGAGGCGTTTCTAGCCGAGATGCCGCGTCTGGATGACGAAACTAAAGACAGATTAGAGCAGAAGATAAGTCAAGGGGAAGTTGAGCAAGCAATAGACAGTTTAAACCCTGGTAAGTCGCCTGGACCGGACGGGTTCAGCGCGGCATTCTACAAAGAATTTAAAAAAGTAATTTCCCCGGTCTTGCAGGTAATCTTTAATGAAGCCTATAAAGTAAAAGCACTGCCTCCGTCCTGTGGGTCGTCCCATACTGTACTGATTCCCAAGACGGACGACATAGACAGATTACGAATGGTAAGAGCATACCGACCCATAGCACTCACTGACGTCGAGTACAAAATTTACATGAAGGTTTTGGCACGAGGGTTGCAGACCGTGATTCATTTATTAGTTGGTCCGCATCAGACCTGCGGGATTAAAGGGCGGTCTATTTTTAGAAATATTCACGTTGCGCGCAGTGTCTTAGAAACCTGTGATGACACTAATGGTCAGGTGGCAATTCTCCAGATCGATTTAGAAAAGGCTTTTGACTGCGTTGCCCATGAACTTTTGTTTTCCGTATTAGGCCATGTTTATGTTGGTTCTGTTATCCGCGAGGGTGTGGCCCTGGCATACCGGAACTGCACGACGAGATTGATCGTTAACAAGAGTCTGGGGGCCCCCATTAGCGTGCAGATGGCGCGTACTCCAGGTCGTGCCCAGTCTGGAAAACAGAAAAACAAATTATAACTTTGAAGACCACAGAAAACCTGTCCTACCTTCAGGCAAAAAAAAACGCGTCTCTTTCCAACAGAACAGCGGTGACGCGGGGACCGCCGCCGCCTTCAGTTTCTGTCGGCACACAGGTCGATCCGAAGGACCTGGGGTCGGCAACCAAGTCCCCACCACAGAAGTCGGTGACACACTCCACAGGACTGAAAATTTCGCGGGAAGACCACGCGATCCTCGCCGGAGGCCCTCAGGCCCCACTTTCAGCAGCGGCATCCTCGGCGACAGACACCCAGAACAGCTCTGCTAAACTGGACCTGTCGCCCCACCCCTCTAAGAAGGCAATTGCTGGCCCAAAACACTCTGCCGCTGGAGCAGGGCCTGGTTCAGCGGTGATAGCTAAAAAGACGAATGCGAAGGCCACGGGCCATCGCAACCAAGAAGCATCCTCCACGTCCACCGTGGAGGATATGGATGTCAGCTAAAGTCCGCCGACATCTAAAACTCACACATCCGCGGCGGCTCCGCGGAAATACGGCGCCATGAAAGTGGCGACGGATTTAACTCCTGGAGACTCCCTAGACTCCCTAGACGGAGACTCCCTAGAGAAAAAAGGAAAACCACGAATCACTGCTCCTGAAAATAAGCAACTTTACCCAATCCCCAGCTTATTACAATGGCATATCTAATACAATGGAACTGTAGAGGTCTACACAGAAACTACAGACATAACCGATATGCTCAAAACAATGGCACCTACAGCTGTGTGCCTGCAAGAAACGAACCTTGGGCTACAGCACACAAACATCTTAAAAAAAATATTTTCCGGAAAGACCGAGTGCAAGCTAGCCGACTCTCAGGAGGCGTCGCTATCGTTACGCAAAGCGATGTCCCTGCAAGAGAGGTACTATTAAAGACGAACTTAAAAGTGGTCGCAGTTAACATTATTAGCCATAAAATGATAACAATATGCTCTGTGTACATACCACCACACAACACAATAGCCATGCATGACCTAGAAGAACTTCTGGAACAGTTGCCAGAGCCATATGTAATAATAGGGGATTTTAACGCACACTCCTCATTCTGGGGAGTGAGCATACTGATTCCAGGGGTCAGCCATTGGAGGATTTTATCCTTTCGAATAACATATGTGTAATGAGTACAAGAAAAGCCACGTTCTGCTGCCCCAGCTCTGGAAAAATGACCTGCCTCGATTTAGCATATATCCATCGGTTTTTAATGATTTTATTTGGGATGTTTTAGACGACCCTCGGGGAAGTGATCACTTACCTATGGTTTTAAATCTAACATCAGCTACAGTCATCCTCCCTACGAAGCCACGGCGATGGAAAATTCACCTTGCCGATTCGGCACTTTTCAGAACGAAGGCCACACTAGAAAAATAATATGCCGAAACCCTTACAATACAAGAAATAAATGAAAAATTTGTCACATGCTTAATATCTGCAGCAATAAAAGCAATCCCACAAACGCCTGAAATTGCACGAAAAACACAAAGTTTGGTGGTCAAATAAATGCTCATTGGCTAAAAAGCACAAAAACAAGGCTTGGGGAAACCTTCGCAGATATCCCACTGCAGGAAACTTGCTCATCTTCAAAAGGGCTAGAGCCAAAGCACGATACATTAGACGCAGCGCAGAAAGGGCATCATGGCAACGGTACATATCCTCCATAAACAGCTCAATATCATCAAAGAAAATGTGGGAGCAGGTGCGGAAACTCACAGGAAATTTTACTCCGTTCACATTTCCAATGCTAACACCACCCGGTACTCAAACAACATTAGAAGAGCGCATTTTTCCACAGTTTCAAGCTCCTCCCACTACACACAAACACTTCAAAAGCACAAAACAATACTAGAAAAACAAAAACTTCCCTTTGGAACATGCACACATGAAGACTACAATCAGCTTATTACAATGCAGGAACTAAACACAGTACTAACATCCGGTAAAATGACAGCACCAGGCCCAGACAATATACATTATGCCATGCTTGCTCACCTCTTTGAGACTGCCATAGAGGCTCTCCTAAAATTTTTCAATAAAATATAGATGAGTGGAGAAATCCCTCAAGCATGGAAAGAAGCAATAATAGTACCCTTCCTAAAACATGGGAAACCACCAACTAGTCCCACCCGTTACATGCCAATAGCACTCACTAGCTGTATAGCAAAATCATTCGAAAGCATTCTAAACATCAGACTAACCTTCATACTTCAGTTCCGGCAACATTTAGATATACACCAATGCGGGTTTAAAAAGACATGTTCCACAACCACTCACCTTGTCCGCGTTGAGAACACAGTGCGGGAAGCGTTCATCCACAACCAACACTGTATCGGGGTCTTCTTCGACCTGGAGAAGGCTTACGATACCATGTGGACGTTCGGTATCCTCCGTGACCTAGCGGACCTAGATATCCGCGACAGGATGCTGGGCTGTTTGAGCGACTTCCTAAGCAACCGCACATTCAGAGTCCGCCTAGGCGCAACCTTCTCCAACACTTTTATTCAAGAAACTGGCGTACCCTAGGGGTGCATCCTCAGCACGACCTTATTTGTCATCAAAATGAACTCCATAGGAAAAGTAATCTCAAAATCCAGAATGTACTCAAATTACGTAGACGACCTCCAAATAGCATGCACGTCTTGCAGCATACCTACCTGCGAACGACAGATACAAATAACAATAAACAAACTGGCTACCTGGACAGATAGAAACGGATTTAGATTTTCCCCTCAGAAAACAGTAGCGGTTCTGTTCTCTTTGAGACGAGGCCTACAGACTGACCCCACACTATATCTAAACCAAACCCCATTACCTGTCAAACAAGAGCATAAATTTCTAGTGATAACTTTCGATAAAAAGCTCCCTTTCTTGCCACATATAAACAGCTTAAAGAAAAAAGCTTCCCAGGCCCTCAATGTGCTGAAACTACTGTCAACAAAACGCTGGGGGTCTGATAGGGCATGCCTGTTACATATATATCGTTCTCTGGCTCCCTCTAAGTTAGACTATGGGTCCATAGTATATGGCTCAGCAAAACCGTCCTACATAAAACGACTGGATCCTGTCCACAATCTTCGTTTAAGGTTGTCTTCCGGTGCTTACAGAACTTCCCCAATAGCAAGCCTGCATGTGGAAACTAATGAGCCTTCCTTAGTAGATCGAAGAACTGCACTAACTTGTACATACATCCTCAAAATCCTTTCTCAGCCCAAACATCTCTGTTACCCAATTGTCACGAAATGCCCATCCCGAATACTCTTGAACAACAAGCCTCGCGCGATTAAGCCGTTGCTCTTGCGCTTCGAAGAAAAATGCCAAGCTCTGAACATACAAAATGAAATTAAAAATATTGCCCCAAGACACGAAGGGCTACCACCATGTTACACTCTCCTCACAGTGTGTGACGTCGCACTAACACGCCTCAGTAAAACCTGTACGCCACACGACCACATAACACAAGAATATCTAGCACTACAAGAAAAATACAGAAATTATACTGCATTTTATACTGACGGGTAAAAAAATCATGCTCATATAGGAAGCGCAGTAATACAAGGGAAAAATAAAAATGCAGTACGACTGCCCTCACGTGCTTCAGTTTTCACCGCTGAGTGTTATGCCATTTGCGTTGCGGTACAGAAAATAACAAATGAAAACATCGAAAACAGCATCATTTATACAGATTCACTGAGCGTCCTTAAAGCATTAAACTCCAAAAATGGTACGGAGCTACTGATAGGAAGCGTGATACACAATATAGTAAAGGTCACAGCACAAAAACATGTTATAAAATTCTGCTGGGTTCCTAGTCACATTGGCATTAGGGACAATGAGAGAGACGACTTGTGTGCTGCACAGGCCAGAACCATGGAAATAAAACATGTGAATTTGCCTCCTAGGGATTACATGAAGTTAGTACGTAGCAAACTGAGAGCCAAATGGCAAGCTTCTTGGGAAAATGATGCAAACAACAAGCGGCATACTGTAAAGCCCATTCTAAAAGAATAGAAATCATGCCGCCATAAAGAGCGTTTTATAGCCTTACATCACCCATAGCTTCTTATTAACAAAAAAAGACAAACCCGTGAGTGAAATGTGTGGTGAGGAGCTCACAGTTAATCACAATTTAATTTCTTGTTCGCATCTCGAAGAACTTAGAAAAAAATTTTTACTGTATATTACAATGAACACATTCCATTTCATCCCGCATTGCTTTTAGGCGAGCAGACACTCGTCGAGTTTTCGCTTGCGTGTAAGTTTCTAAAGAAAGCCAATGTTTTAAATCTAATAAAATTTGACATCCATACACATAATATAACATTACCTAACCTTGTGTTTGGCGCATGATAGCCAGAGTTGCTTATGCGCCATAAAACTCCATATAACATCATCTAACCTTGTGTTTGGCGCATGATAGTCACAGTTACTTAGAGAGAGAGAGAGAGACTCTTTAATGAAGAGCAGAGAATTTAGCCGGCGTTTAAAAATCGCTGGCATGCTACTCTGCGTAGGGAGGGGAATTTTGGAGATAAAGACAGAAGGAGAGCAGAGTGGAAAAGGTAAAAAAAAACGAAGATAAAATGCGGCAATGAAATGGGTACTAAGGATGCAATGGCGAGTAATGATGTAAGCTATGGAATGATGGAGTGCATAGTCCGTCAAATGGGCTGACGAAGTCCACTGCATGAAGAATGCATGAAGGTAACTTGCAAATGAATTTAAAGCTTATCGAGATGTCCAATGTCTTTTAAATATGTGAATAGAAAGTTCATTGTAAGTCTCTGTTGCCTAAGGCAGGCTAAGGGATCTAAAACTTTGTCCATTGTTAGGGGCACTGAGCAGAGCTTCTGCATGCAATGTTCATAGCACGCACGCTCGTTAGCATACGCAGGGCACTCAAGCAAGATATGCTCCACAGTTTCTATCGCGGCACAGTTGTCACAGTGCGGACTGTTCATTTGTCTAAAACGGTATCGTGGACTGTTTGTATATGCAGCATTCAGACGAAGTCGATGATAAAGTGTTTCCAGATGTCGAGGAATTCTGGGTGAGAGTCTTGATCTAAGATGTGGGTCGATTGAGTGAAGAAATTCGTACTGATGTGTCGGCAAACTCCAAAGCCGATATGTTTCTTCGGAAGCAAAACTTTTAGCCATCTGGGACGCATCAGATTTCGTGAAAAAAGTTCCAATGTATCTCCGATGTTGATGGCCCTTACGGGCCACTTCATCTGCTTTTTCATTAGCCTGAATGCCACAGTGAGCAGGTGCCCTTTGAAATGTTCTGCAGTGGCCTGCGGCAATAGCTAAATGATGTAGATATCCAATGTCCAGGGAAACTGGCTGGTGATTCGTTTTCTTCAGCAGGTTGGCCAGGATCTGGAGAGATGCTTTCGAATCGGTGAAGATAACCCAACGGCCGGCGGTTCGGCGCAGGATGTAAGAAACAGCTTCCTTAATGCCGTGAAGCTCAGCTGTCGTAGAGGATGTCCTCCGCTGCAGCAGGTAAGAAAGGGCATGGCCTGTTGAGGGCACATAAAGGCCACATGAAGAGGTTTCTTTGGTAGTTGAACCATCGGTGAAGATATGGGTGTGCTGCTTATATTCCTCTGTTAAGTAGGCGAGAGTAGTTTGCAGAAGCGCTGCCTGTGGCATGCGGCTCTTTGCATTCACACCTGGAACATACTTCATCACCTTTAGAGGGTAGAGTGTCCATGGAGGAAAGGCCAGAGGTAGTAGTTTCTGTGGCTGATTAATAGTAAGGATGGGCAGGAGCTGCACTGCCTGGCCAAAGCTAGAGTCGCCGTGAGTTAGGTGGACACGGTGCAGGAAGTGCTTCTTCTTCCCTTGAAGAACATGGCGGAGATGGGTACGCATAGTTTCCTGAGTTGCTTATGCGCCTTAAAACTCCATATAACTCCATATAACTCCAGTCTCCAGTCTCCAGAGCTCAGCTCGGCGCGTCGCGTATCCCCGTGGCAGTGCGGCTACCAAACTACCCCGAGTTGCCATTGCCTAGCTACTGCTTCGCTGCGCTCCAGCAGGTGTCGCTGCGCTGCTGCCTCCTGGTTGACAGTTCACAGCTGTGCTGCGCAGAGCTGTCGTTTAACGCTTCCTTTCTCCGTCGTCACGACTGCTACACTTACTGATTAGTTTTCTAGTTCTTTTCCGCCACTGTGAGTCAACGCTTTTTCTGTATACTTATCTAAATACCTTAGCTGCCCACCTGTTATCGTTGAATTTCCTCAGGCATTCATATGGTATTTAGCTCTTAGCTTCCTGTGCTTCCAAAGATGCTGAGTCCATATCCCCTTGTACTGCCTCGTTTGTCGCCCTCCCGTGGGCACCTAGTGCTAATCTTCCAACCGCTCTGATTTACGTCTAATCTCGACTGAACTTCTGCCCTTAAGCACAGAACCGTATTCCCGAAAGTAAGCCCCGGCACCATTATTCCTTTCCAAATACCTCTCAGTACTTTAGTTGTACCCCCATAATGCCCTATGCTTCATCCGCACGGCGTCTCTTCGCCCTTTTCTTTGTGGGCGTGGGAACAGCGTCATCATGCGGCTGCTTCAGGGCATGCGTTTCTTCATGCAGATAACGGCAATCCTTCAACTCAGCGCGGGACCTATGGCACCGGCTGATACCATTCCGGCTGTGCCTGTGACTGTCGACATTCAAGTTGGCTGCGTGGAAAACGGAAAGCTCTGGCAACCCTACTACACTATGGCTCCATCGTACAAGTCCTCCGCATCGTCCACGACATCACCTTTTTAACTGGGGCCACATTCTCGATATTCTCCAATCCGCCATGAGCGGGGCGTACCCGTGACGTGTGAATCGGGGCGGTGCGAAAATGCGTAACAGCAGAATAGAATGACGACATTGAAGAATAAAGAAAAAAGTATGACAAAAAAAATAAAGTGTCGTCTGCTACTTGGCGCCGAGTACAAAAAACACCGCCGAGTTGCGGCGCGAAGGTGAGTTAGCACAGTAGCGCCGTAGAGATGGACGGTGAAATGCGTTGCGGCGGCGGCAGCGGCGGACTCGGCGTACTCGCCGCACACATTAGCTGAGTGATGGTGCTGAATGCGACGCTAAAGACCCTGTGGCCGGTCGTCACGGAAATAAGAGCGACCGCTTATTGCCCGAAGCCATCGCGCAGCGTGTCGCGTCTCCGTACTTGTGAGATGCGATCAGCGTCACGGGGAGAGGAATTGGCGGAGAAACGGCTGGCTCTCGATCGTAACCTCAACGCGTCAGTGGCGTTGGAAAGCTTTACCTCACCGTGTCACTTCTTCAGGTGCATAGAACTTAACGCTACCCTTGGTTACGTTTGCAAGCGGCCGCGCACGAAACGCGACTGCGAATCGCGTCAAGTGCAACGCTATGAGCGCGTACTTCTTATTATAAAAAGCGTCAAATGCGAAAGCAAAATAGGGAGATATTGTTTCCCGCCAGCACTTAAAGAAAAACAGACACAGCTAAAAGTCCACTGTCAACAGAAGCATGTATTTCACAGTGTTGGCGTTTCACTTAATCTGAATAGGACATGGAACTCATATTTTGCTTTGTGAACATTAACTAAGTCTGCCTGCAAGCAGACTTCACGGACTTTATGTAAAAGCACCTCACGAATGCATGGCGCAGAGTGGCAGGTACATTATTTCATTCAAATAAAAAAAGGCTCTCAATAATGCTATTTAATTTCAATGTTTGAAAAGGCCCTCAATCTCTTTAATTCTGTCTAACCATGAGCACACAGCACTTACCAAGGGCATATAGGCAGATACACCACTCGTGTGATGCAAGTACGCACCAAAATGTGAGAGGTGAAACAAAATTTGTCATGCCCATCCCTACAATTCCTTTGCTGTAGGACAACAGTAATGCATCCACAGCAGCACCAGGCAGCTCCTTTCAATGCAGCAAGATTCCTTGTAAGAGGGCAATGTGTGATGTCAAGAGAGGTGAAGTCGGCTGGAAAAAGATATCTTCACATATGCTACTCAACATTGGGGAGTGGGACGAATATAGAAGAGGATAGTGAAAGTGGAGGGTGATTACAAACAGCTAATGCAGTCTGCAAGACACTTGCTTTATTTGCTTCATGCAAGTTATTGGTTTGGTTTATTGGGGTTTAATGTCCCAAAGCAACTCAGGCTATGAGGGACGCCGTTGTGAAGGGCTCCGGAAATTTCGACCACCTGGGGTTCTTTACCGTGAATGCAAGTTATTATCATAGGATGCATATACACGCGTATTATCTAGTGCACATGTCATATTAAGCCTGAACATGCCTCGGTGTCAGGTCAAGGAGCTCAAGGAGAATAAAAACGATGGTGAGTTAAGAAGGAAGAACAGCAACACAACAAGAAAAGCACAAGCATGCACAGCAGCAAGATAAAACACAAAGGGGGCAAGAAATGCAAGGCTAACATGGCCCACAGTATTTGAGGGAGGCAGCATCACAGACAAGCAGTGGTATTCTGGCAGAAGGTCCATTAATGCAGCATGATAACACTGGATGATGTGGATTGGTTTTGGCAAGCCATGTGCACTCCACGAGCAATCTACAAGAGGCCTCAGTCATGTTTCTAGCCTGATGTGCAAGTGCTTGACTTTCCCTCTGTGCAAGCTCCTGACCACATACATATCAGGGCCATTGTTGGTTCTCTTTGAGTGGTGAATCACAGTGCCGTTAGGCAACATTTACACCATACACTGATGCAATAAAGACCCTGTGATGCCACTATTGTGCACTACAGGAGAGTAATGCTCAATGAAATGCGTTCACTCTCAAAGTACTTTCCTTTACTGTGAACTAAAATAGACAACCCTCTATGTACACTCAAAATATGACATCTACAGTTCAGTGAAGGGCACCATACCAGATGTAGGTGCTGAAATGTCGGGAAATGTCTGAAAGGACACTGAGGACCAATCGAAGTTGCTCTGCAAAAGTAGATTACCACATTCCAATAACAAAGGGCCTACCTGTACTGAGAACAAAGCTTGTGTACAGCTCAGAGATTATTTGTTCAATGAAGCAGTTCAAAATTACTGTGGTGAAGCGCGTTGGCAGGAAGGAGCCTTTGGTTGGTAATAACTTTATTAGTCCCACTTCAGTGGATCAGGTGAGGGTGGCTGAAGGGGTGTTGAACAGGTTGGCGACGGCCTTCAGGCTATTCTAGGTGACCAGGCACTGTTTGGCTGCGGCGACCTTCAAGGCCCAGACCATGATGCAATGCGCAGAGCAGCCTCCCATCGCTCCTGTGATTGCATCCCTTGGAAAGGAGGTTTCGGTTTGTTTGGGCAAGCCTGATAGGTGCGTTTAAAATCCGCTCTGGTGCTCAAGCATAAGTGACAGGTTGGAAATTTCTCCCTTCTATGTATGTATTACATTCCACTGTATGAAAAAAAAATAGAACACTTAAAATGCCTATTGGTGTGTGCGCATGGAGGGTAAATTGTTTTTTTGAGCATGATTAAGACAGCTTGAAAAATGGTAAGCAAGTTTGACTCAGAGTTTCCACGAGGAGAGTGTTAAATTAATGAACCGAAACTATTCATCACCAATATAATGATATAACAGGTTGCAAAATGTTGATGAAATTGGAGTCATTGCAAGTGCCTGTGCATAAAATTTAAGCCCCCTGAAAAAGTACCGTCTTGTACAGCTTTGCTAGCTAATTTCTCTTTAAGTTGTAGCAGAAGTATGAAACCAAGCCAAGTCAGGTGGAGACAGGCTGCTATTCTTTTTTCACACTATAAGAATAATTTTTTTTTTCTGACTACCACCAAGTAATATTATTAGTGCTGTATGGTATGTGATGGCATCGCAATTAGTGCTAAGAAGTTATTGGGTGCCATGTGCAACCAGAAATGAAAGTTACGGAAAGTCTGCACACACCACTGTCAAGGAGAGAGGCTGCGATTCTGCAGAAGACCCAGTGTTATCCAGCCGGCATTGTGTCAAAAAACAAGCTTCACGCGTGGATGTCCGCAGTGAAAGTCACTGAAAAGAGGATTTGTAATCTGAATCAAACGTCGGCACATGTTTGAAACTACTTCACTTTATAAAATAATAGATTTTGGTTGGTTTGGTTTATGGGGTTTAACGTCCCAAAGCAACTAAGGCTATGAGAGACGCCGTAGTGGAGGGCTCCGGAAATTTCGACCACCTGGGGCTCTTTAACGTGCACTGACATCGCACAGTACACGGGCCTCTAGAATTTCTCCTCCAAAGAAATTCTAGCCGCCGCGGCCGGGATCGAACCCGCGTCTTTCGGGTCAGCAGCCGAGCACCATAGCCACTGGCCACCGCGGCGGCTAATAGATTTTACGTACAGAAAATTAATAAATTTCTGTCTGCCTTGAAACCCATGACCCCTGGATCGCCAGCCAGGCACGCTACGAACTAGACCGTGTAGGCACATTGACTTTGCTGAGGTACAAAGGGGGGGTGGGGAGTGATGCGCGGGTGCTGTTGGCTTAATTTGAAGCCTAGCAATGTAATTACTGCAGTGAACTAGAGATGTGCCAATTAGTGAGGAACTAATTACAATAACATTATGTAGGTGAACTGCAGTGTGGAAGAGTTCAAAGACAAGAGTTGGGGACCTGTGTTGAGGAAAATGTGATAAATGTGTGAACACGAATGAAGAACAGTGACTGTGTGTGTGAAGAGAAACCGCTGCAGGGAGCCATAAACTCTGTTGTGTGACACCCATGAATGCTGAGCTTAAGTGTGCCCCACACATTTGGGTGGTGAGACAAGTTGCAATGCCTCTTTAGGTGTTGCAATTTGCTTAAAAGGAGTGAGGTGTCTTTTACATGCAGAGTGAAAAGTTTGTGGAAGCCATTATTGGCAAAATAATTTATTTCCATCACTGAACTTCATGCATCCTAGAATTCATTATGCAGCCTAACTGCGGATCATTACCTAGTGCAACAATACACATTGACGAATATGTCTCGTCTACAAAGATGAGAATTTTTTTGGGACAGGCCCGTCTTTCATAACCGTTTGACAGTGGTATACATGCACATTAGTGTTGCCTAGTTCGCAAACTTAAGTAGCTAGCAGTCGCCTTTGCTAAACAGAAAAATGGCAGCACGTACACTGATATGGTCCAGTCACACTAAGGGTTTAGGGGGTGAGCAGGTTGTCAAGGATTTTTCATAAAATGACCAAACAGCATCCCCAATTTGCATGAAGCAAAACGCAAGGGAACATGTCAATGAAAATGGGATCTAACAGAGTTTCACTGGGAGGAAAGGAGTGCAGTGACCTTCCAATGCATGCATTCAAGGTTGATGGCCCAGCACAGAAAAAGAACACAGACCACAAATCCTGGAAAGAGAAAAAGATCCCAAGCCTGGGAAGACCGCCTGAGTAACCCAGAAAGGTCAACAAAGTTTACTACTACTACTACGACTATTATGATACATTTCCAGTACAATTATTGAACCGGATCATGCCCTTCCAGCTACAAAATGCCATTTCGAGCTTTATTATTGAAACACAAATTACGTCCAGCTGCATAATTTATACCTCCATTTACCTTCAACTGAATTAATGCACAATTTCTAGGTTTTCATCACAGGTACAAATTTGAGCTAGAAGATGTGAATGGGTAGACGTGTGAAGACGCTGGCCAGGCCTTGCATTTTCATCTGGAAAAATGACCATGAAACAATTACGTGACTTCTCCTTCAGGAAAAATAGTTCACTGCTGTATAACTACAAGCAGCATGTGAAAGAGGCAGTCGAAAGCAGGCACACAGAGGCAACCAGATGCCATGAGACAAAGCACGTTGCGATCTTATCACACAAACAGTGCCACACAAGGCATGTTGCACCCTGAAGAACAGATGTTGTAAGCCAATTCCTTGTTGCAACAAGGAATTGGCTTACATCACTTCACATGTGACATAAGCTTTGATTTTCACGGCCCTTTTCACACTATCTTCTTACTTCTTTGTGTTATGTTTTTGTATATATACCCTTCCGTCCTACAATAAACCCGGTTGATAGTCAGCGCTTGTCTTGTTGTTGTCCCGCCTTTTTTGCGCTGTTCACCAGTATGAATGCATACCAACTCGCCCAGATCTCAGCCTTACTGAAGAGAGATTGCACACAAACGGGTCATGGATGGATCCCGCACAGACTTCGAGTGAGCTGGAACCTTCACCGGCAGGAACAACACACCTGTAAATAAAATGTACAAGAGTCATACATGTATGTTTTTCGTGCGCCCTAAGAGAGATGATTTCTTTCACCCTCCTACGGTCATTTCCACGTGACTGCTGTGCAACTGATGATGCAACACTGTTATGAAAATATTACCTTGAATAGCAAAATTACTTTTGTGTGCTTCACTAATAACGCTTAAGCCAGGGTATGGTATTCTTTTAGAGTTTCACGCAATTTTTTTTCCACACTTAAGGAAACGACGCCTTCCACCTGATTTCACCTATGCTGCCTATCACATTCATCAACACCAAAAACAAAGCAATCGACCAACGTACTAGCATGCTAGACTTTGTTTTCTCAACTTGAGCCGTGTGCAAAAACTGAAAACAGTATGATGAAAAAAGCAACGCGAAATGCCGAATAAAAATTTCGGATTCGCAGCATGCATGCAAAAGGAATGAGAATGACGCTACACACACACACAGATGTCTCGTCGAGAAGCCCGACACATTCCTGGAGTTTGTTGCTCGGTCGCGCGAACATCTGTCGTGTCATCTGCTCATCACAGGCGCAAAGCCCATCCGTTCTGCCACGTGTCACAGCTGGCGATCGCCCCTCAGAGCTCGACAGGTCGGCACTGCTTCTCGCCGCAATGCATCCTTGCATAACCACCACACCATACGCCTCGTCAGGTGATTGCACAGACGAGCTGTCTAGTCAGAGACAGCTCGAAAGCATCGCGGTGACCTCGAAAGTCGCTCACCTTTCCCACTTCTAGGGTTTAACAAACGACGAATGAATGCAAGGAGCAGCAAATCGCATCGCCGGCACCGCCATTCGAGCAATTTTCGCGCTTCACTAACCGCACGGAGGGATGATTTCTCACTGCGAGCGAAGGGTTTGCAACGGGAGAGCAATTAGCGCCCCCATGCGGCTGTACGCTTAAGCTTTCACTATTAACGCTCTCAAGGGTTGCTTATTTCAGATGTGCTCTTATAACGCCATACCATTACATTGTACAATCAAAACAAGACTTTTGTGAGCTTAGTTTGTCTTGAAATAAATACCCGTTAAAGTGCGGCTACCTAACGCCGTATAAATCAACATTTCACTAACTCATTTGCATGATTCGGGTACCTTTCGCCGGGCGAAATGATGGCGGCGAATTTCAGCCATTTTTTGCAATGGCGGCAAAACGTAAACGTGATGAAACGTCACTCTGACATCACTCCAACATGTGTGCCTATCACGTGATTTACGTGATATTGTTCCAACCAATCAGATTTTAGGAAGTTGCCATTTCTGGTGTGCAGCTATTTTCTCCAAATTGGCAAGTCGAGCGCAAGTGCTCTCGCGCGGACCACTTGTAGCTTCTTTTCCCTTCACAATCACATATATGTACCAGCCGGGCACCAAGAATAGCGCTACGAAAATGCATTTTCAATGCCACGTCAAATCGACGTCACCGCGAAAAGTGCTGCTGTAACCGAGCCTGATTGACACGCCCATTGACGGCGATTGACACTTCTGACAGCCAATCAGAGAGGCAATATGGCGCCGACAGGCGAATGTGAATATCGAGAATCGGGCCCCTGGATAAAAACGGACTGCAGCGGCCTGCGCCTTTCAGTGGGCGTGGGAACAGCGTCATCATGCGGCTGCTTTAGGGCATACGTTTCTTCATGCAGATAACGGCAATCTTTCACCTCAGCGCGGGACCTACGGCACCGGCTGATGCCATTCCGGCTGTGCCTGTGACTGTCGACATTCAAGTTGGCAGCGTGGAAAACGGAAAGCTCTGGCAACCCTACTACACTACGGCTCCATCGTACAAGTCCTCCGCATCGTCCACGACATCACCTTTCCACCTGGATAAAAACGGACTGCAGCGGCCTGCGCCTTTCAGTGGGCGTGAAAACAGCGTCATCATGCGACTGCTTCAGGGCATGCGTTTCTTCATGCAGGTTGGTAATAACTTTCATTCATTTCATTTCATTTTATTTCGGACAACAATACATGGTGTCCGCGGGGAGAGGCTAAAGGAGACTGTAGTGTCTCCTGACGAGGCCTAACACCCGCTTTACACGTCGGTGCAGATGGTGCAGAGTGACATATCAGTGAAAACAGTGGTACATAAAACACAGTGGGACAGGAATTCAACATAAGCAATTACACAAACACTGATCAGGCAGAAAATAATACTCAAGAAGTCATCAACAATGAGCGATAGTAATTGGAGTAGAAAAGAAAAACACATTCGCACAGAACAAGAAAGAACAGTACAGAACAGTAGGTGTAAAAAGAATGCAGCAGGTATGCATAACAAAATTTCACACGGGGGTGTTCAAAAGATTGCTCATTTTCTTCTTAAATTGATGAATGGTGACACTCTCCTGGGCACAAGCAATTAGTGTTGGATATTTGTTGCATAAAACTGTTATTTGGTGATCCGTAGTCTGGGTTCCGTAATTAATGCGAGGCCTAGAAGGAATCAAGGAAATTGTGCGCAAGTTATGTGGGATTTCTCTATTCAAATAAGAACGAAAAAATGATTCAAAGTCATGTTTTATTTTTTGGTAGATTAGGTGTGCTATGTAGTGCTTATAGCATAGAAAAAACGGTAACACCTTACAAGAGGTAAACATGTCATTGGTACTAGCAGAATAACTACCCAATATGCGCAAGGCTCTTTTTTGCAGAGAGAACAACCTATCTGAGTCAGTTTTATTACATGTTCCCCACACTAAGATACTATACACAATATGGGAATGAATAAGAGAAAAATATAGCTGTTTTTTTACATGGAATGGAAGAAGATAACGAAGTCGTTGAATTAACCCAACTGATCTTGATATTCGCATCCGCAGACTGTTGATGTGATCAGTCCAGCCCAAGTCACTGCGGAAACGAACTCCTAGGAACTTATGAGAATTCACCTGTTCAATTTCTGTGTTATTAAAATATAGTCGGATATTATGATCAAGAGGCTTATTTTTGGCACGGAAAAGCACATATTTCGTTTTTTTTATGTTTAGTTCAAGCTCATTGGCATCAAGCCATGTTCTCAGTTCATTGAGCCAGGTATTGGATTGATATTCAATCATGCTAAGGTTGGGACCAGAAAAGAAGACATTAGTGTCATCAGCGTAGAGGACCATGTTTGAAGTTGAAAGTATATTTACAATATCATTAATATATAAAATTAAAAGTAGAGGGCCGAGAATAGACCCTTGTGGTACACCGAATTTTATTACGCCCGTGTCGGATTTAAGCTCCTGTAGCCACGTAGACTGCCTCCGTCCTGTAAGATAGCTTTACAACTATTTGTGTGCAATACCGCGAATTCCATATTTTTCTAGTTTTAATAATAAGATACCGTGTTTAATTGAATCGAAAGCTTTGCGAAAGTCTAGAAATATTCCAATGGTGAAAAGCTTTTGTTCGAAGTTAGAAAGAAGGCGATCTTTTATGTCCAGTAGAGCAGTCTGTGTGGATTTGCCAGCCTGGAATCCATACTGTTCTTTGCATATTACGTTTTTTTATCAAGGAAGTTTTGTAATCTTTTATGTACCACACGTTCTGCGATCTTGGAAAACAGTGGCAATATCGAGATAGGGCGATAGTTGCTCATATCAATTTTGTCGAGTCCCTTGTAGATTACTGTAATTCGAGCTGATTTCATCTTATCAGGGAAAATACCAGTCAGGATCATCCTGTTGCATATATGCGTTAAAGGTGGAATGATGCTTCTGATAGCGGCTTTTACTGGTAGTGTACTTATATCGTCATCACCTGGAGAACATTTATTTTTAAGGGAATTAACGATAACTACGATTTCTTGTTCAGACGCGGGGGTCAGAAATCAACTATTCCATGTTTGCTAAGAAATTGAGCAATATGTGCCTGCTGCTGTTCCCACGCCCGGGAGTGCTGTTGAATTTGTTCGCCCAGTGCTTCGATGTTTCTAGTCAACTGCTTTTGTTGTCGGGAGACGTGAGCTTAACCCCGGCCCTGGGTCGGGCTCTGGCGCTGCCACACGGTCCAAAGACAGCGCTGTTGATAATTCTCTGCAGAAACAACTCAATGACGTGTTGACTCTGTTAGAAGGTGTTAATTCAAGGACCGCTAAAATAGAGTTAGAGCAATCACACTTAATAGCCTCTATTAATGAAATGAAACTAAATCAAGAATCTATGATTTGGAATATTGCCGATATTGACGCGAGACTGTCGGCAGTGGAATCTAAATCATCCGCCACTGATGCGGCCCACGGGGAATTGCGGATTTTGCGTGAGCTAGCCGATCAGCTTGTCAATGAAAATAGCAAGTTACGTCTTGGACAGGCAGAGCTGGAAGACCGGCAGCGCAGGGAAAATCTTCTGTTCTTCGGCGTACCCGACAGTTTGTCCGAAACGTGGGATGAAACGGAGGAAAAGTTATTGAACCTTGTTTCAGGCTGCTTTGATCCTGTTCTTACGAATGACATGTTTGAACGAGCACACATGATTGGTGTGTTCTCAGACGAAAAGAATCGTCCGATTGTTGTGAAGTTCCGGTCTTTCAAAACAGAACAACAAATCCTAGTGCAGTCTGCTAAACTTAAAGATAAAAAGCTCACTGTAAGTGAAGATTATTCTTTGCAGACACGTGTCGCTAGAAAGAAGCTTGTGCAGATCGCGAAGGATGCTGACTTTAAGTATAAGCTGAGGTATAACAAACTGTGTGGTAACAACAAATGCTACGGCTATGACCCTATTCAAGATAGCGTTTTCGAGCTACCTGGCCCAGTGGGATCTTCAGTGGCCCCTTGTCGCGCTGCTTCTGGCTCGCCACACGCTTCGCCATAGAGGTGCGGGAGGGGCAGTGGACGTGCGACTGGAGATAAGACAGCGCTTTCAATTCTTTTCACAAACATAAGAAGCATGATACCAAAGCGGGAAGATCTAAACTTTGTCATCGACTCATGTGATGCCGATGTTGTATTGCTGACAGAAACGTGGCTCTCTGCAAAGATAGAGAGCAAGGAACTGTTTGATTGCGAGAAGCGCTACAATGTTTATCGTTCTGATAGAGGTCACGGAAGTGGAGGAGGTGTTTTAATAGCCATCGCCGATAATATTTTGTCTTCACCGATTAGTCTTTCTAGCACTTTAGAGTTGGTTTGGGTTGAACTTCGTGTTCATTTCAGGAAACTGATTCTGGTCATATGCTACCGTCCCCCGTCTTCGTGTGCAACTTTCGTTGAAGATTTGCATGATGCTGTTAACATGATCTCAGTACGTTATCCGGGTGCGGCAATCCTTCTTGCTGGTGACTTCAATTATCCCAGTATCGTGTGGGCTAATACGTCGCCGTATCCTCGCCCCTTTTCTACCGAATCCAATAACTTTTTGCGAACCTGTTTGGACTTTAACCTTTCGGAGCTAGTTACTAAGCCAACTCGAATCACGCCATCATCTTCCAATGTTTTAGACCTTGTGCTAATCAACGCGCCGGATCTTATCACTTCAATCTCGTAGTTAACTGGTCTTAGTGATCACTCCTTGCTTCATTTCGATGCAAAAATTAATATTCCTAATCGCCGGAACATATTCAAGTCAATTAGAGATTACAAGCGGGCGGACTATAATGCTATTAATCGTGAATTAGCTCTTTTCGTAAACAATTATTTACCAGATTTTCCACAGCGTTCTGTCCACACTAACTGGGAAAGTTTAGGGACACTGTCGAACGTCTCACTAATACATTTGTGCCGCTAAGAATTTTGCGGTGTAATAGCCAATCACCGTGGTTTAAGAACGTTTTAAAAAGGCTATCTAATAAGAAAAAACGTTTGTTTCGCTCGGTGAAATCGTCGAATTCGCAACAGCGATCGGACTGTTACATTTCTGCGGCCGCTGAGTACAAATTAGCTCTGAAAAATGCTAAGGACAACTTCTTTAACAGTACTTTGCCTGCTTTGCTGATTAATAACCCTAGACAGTTTTGGAACACTGTGAACAAGAAAGATAGTTCGTCAATACTACTTACACCTTCTGACGGCGTTGCATTTTCACCTAATGAATGCGCTAGTGTTCTTAACAGTGTTTTTGTTGCTGCTTTTTCTGGCAATGTTTCCCTTACCAATCAGGAGTGTGCGGTCTTGGATGCTTTTCCCATGGATCCAATTCTTTTTGACACAACTCGCATCCTGAGGATAATTGAAAACCTTAAGATTTCTTCCTCCTGTGGCGTCGATAACATTAATTCGAAATTTCTGGTTAACACAAAGATGTACAGTTCAATGATCCTCACCAAACTGTTTGACCAGTTTCTGGAAACAGGCTGTATTCCCTATGACTGGAAGGTTGGGAGGGGGTGATTCCGCTACATTAGTCTGGCGATAAACATTGCCCTGATAACTTTCGCCCTGTGTCGCTCACCAGCATTCCATGTAAAATCATGGAACATGCCATCTACTCTCATCTTGCCAGCTTTTTGAATCCAATTGCTTTTTCACTAATGCCCAACACGGCTTCCGTAAATCATTTTCATGCGAAACTCAACTCATATGTTTCACAAATGACTTCATTGCATTCTGGATCGTGGGTCCCATGCTGATTCTATATTTATGGATTTTTCTAAAGCATTTGACAAGGTTTCACACGAGCTTCTTTTTCTTAAACTAAACAGCCTTAACATTGATTCCACAGTGCTTCCATGGTTGCATTGTTTTCTTTCAAACCGAAGTCAGTTCGTAACAGCAAATAACGTCAATTCAGATTCCTCTGCTGTTTGCTCTGGCGTGCCTCAGGGTCCGTTCTTGGGCCCCTCCTCTTTCTCATCTATATAAACGACTTACCAACTAATATATCGTCTTCCATTTGTCTTTTTGCCGATGATTGTGTTATTTACCGCGAAATTAATGATGATAATGGTGTATGTGTTCTTCAGTCAGATATTAACAAGGTACTGGATTGGTGTAGCCTGTGGAATATGAAGCTAAACATTACTCAATGCAAGCATTTGCCCATTTCTAGTCTATCTAATACACCCTCCAGCTACTGCATTAATGGCATCACTTTTGAAACTGTGTCGTCTTATAAATATCTGGGTGTTCACGTCTCTCCTAACCTGTCTTGGAAAGGTCATGTTGACTACGTTACAAATAACGCCAATCGCATGCTTGTATACCTTCGCAGAAATTTTTCATGTGCACTGAGTTCATTAAAACTATTACTTTACAAAACATTGGTCCGCTCTAAATTGGAATATGCTTGCTTCATCGGTGTGGAACCCTGGGGTCGAATCTCTCATTTCTGACTTAGAATCCATTAAAAACCGCGGTTGTCGCTTCATACTTTCCAACTATCATCGTACTAGTAGTGTAACTGCCATGAAAGCTAACCTTTCCCTGCAGCTTCTTTCCCATCGCAGGTCAATAGCTTCATTATGTACTTTTCACAAAATTTATCATAATCCTTATCTTAAAGAGAAGTTACTAAAAAGACCACCCTATATTTCAGCACGCATTGATCACCGTCACAAAGTTTGGATCCCTCCTTGTCGTACAAGATGTTTTCACGATTCATTCATACCCAGAACTTGTGTCAGCTGGAATCACCTTCCCCACAATATTGCTGTAATTACTGATACTGCCGCATTTCGTAACGCTGTTATTAATTTTATATAAGTATGTGTCTATAACTTTGTTAATTTATTAGCTGCTGTTTTCTTTTGTGTTTTGTTTTGTGTAATGCCGCCTTTGGTTAATTCTGTTATTGATTTTATACCAGTGTGTGCTGTAACTATATTCAATTTTTCTAGCTGATTTTTTGTTTTTTGTACTTGCGTGTTATTCCCACTCCCCTCTGTAACGCCTAACGGCCCTGAGGGTAAATAAATAAATAAGTAAATAAATAAGAGACTGTTCATGCTTTTCCGTGTATATCTTCCCTTTGTTTAGCCATATCCCGAGGAATTTTTAATCGGCCCCTCGGGGTGTTTCGTGGCCTTGTATTGTAAGTCCTTGATCAGTTGTATCGTTGAAAATCACACCTGAGCTAGCTGTGCTAAAACTGAAACCTAGAGCGTCTCCTTCATCTCCACATCAATTAACCAAAGTTTGAAAAATCGTCCTGGCTATCTGCCAACAGTACAATGTCGTCCGCATACATTAAAATAGAGAGCCGCTGCTCAATAAATCATCATCATCAGCCTGACTATGCCCACTGCAGGGCCCACTGAATTGCCTTTCCCATGTCTCTCAAATTATCCCTGTCCTACGCCAGTAGCGGCCACTGTATTCCCGCAAATTTCTTAACCTCATCTACCCACATAACTTTCTGCCGCCCTCTGCTACGTTTGCCTTCTCTTGGAATCCACTCCGTTACCCTTAAAGGGACCATGCAAAGAATTAAAAGCCGCTTGTAAATGTTAGAAGTGATGCTCAGAAGCATTGACACCAACTATGAGTCTTCGAAACTGAGCCGGCAATTTATTATGAATTTTTAAAAATCGTGTTTTTTTAAATTCGCGGGCCGTTTGGTGTCTTCGTAGGGAGCCATTTTTAAAACAAAATCGGGAAAACAGACGTCACTAGACACATGACGTCGGCAGGCCACCCCACGCTGTCATTCGCTCGAGCCGCGGCACTACGACGTCACGGGCACACTTCCGGTAGCGGTGAAAATCGTCTGCTCGAGCCGCCGCGCGACCCCTTCGGGCAAGCGCGAGCCAGGGCATTGCCTTCACGCAAATGGTTTCAATTTACCTCTGCCGCCTCTTTATGTCGCCAGTTCGGGAGCCAAGAAAGCGCAGAGACCGGAGAGACGCTGCCGACGCACGCTGCTCCTTGGGAGTGCGACAACCGGAAGTCGTAAACCGAACGTCAGCGAATGACGTATTCATGGGCGGAGCAGAGTTGTTTTCTTTATTTTTATGGTGCCCCGTGCGTACGAGTTGAGGGGGGAGAGGAGGAGCGTTATTTTTAATCGTCTATAACATCGTTGTTATTGGTGCCAGCTCAAAAATTCTTGCGCTGGGGTGACGAGTGATGGATTGCCTATCTTTACGTAATCTCAATTAATTTACTGCATAGTCCCTTTAAGGACCAGCGGTTATCTTGCCTTCGAATTATATGCCCTGCCCAAGCCCACTTCTTCCTCTTGATTTTAACTAGGATATCATTAAAGGGATACTGAGGCGGTTTTCGAATCAGCTAATTTTAGGGTTTTGAAGTAGTGTCATTGCTGATCACGTCTGCTAAATTATTTTTTTCGATTTTGGCTAAAACAGTGGCGCAATCACCAATTAAAAACGCGATGTTCAAATCTCCCGCGCCCCTCGCGAGCGTAGGAGAGGAGAAGAGCGGAGAGGAAAACCTCGTCCATGTCGGCCAACGTGACGTCACGTTAAGGAGTCGGGAATACTTCCATGCACCCGAACGAGCTTTCGGCCAGCGTTGTTTCTCGTGCTGCGTGCGTTGTGACGTACAAAGCGTGTCAGCCGACCTTGAGAATCAGATTCAACACGAGGCACAGTCTATTTATTTTTTTTATTTATTTCAAGATACCCCTAAAGGCCCTCTTCACGAGGGTATTACATAGGGGGTGGTAAAAATTTCAACTTGAATACATGGAAGGAACATTAACATGAGTAACAGGGCAAATAAAAAGAAGCAAGAAAAGAGCAATAACTGGTAGTCAGCAAGAATCGAAATGTGGTGGAACAACAAGACACAAAATAAACAAGAAAACAAGAAAAGAAAACACAAAGTTAAAAACAACGGAATAAACAAAACGAAAAGCAAAACTCGAACACATTGTGGTGAGCAGAACAGAACTAGAAGAAAACTACACATGGCTTTGATTTTTTTAAAGTTCATGGAATGATGTCGCATTCGTTTCAGTTGCGATTGTGTAAGGGAGCCGGTTCCAATCAATAATGGTTTTGGGTATGAATGATTTAGCATAACTTGAAGTGCGACATGTTATGCGTTTGATTTTGAAAGGATGGTCACGGCGTGGAAACACTGCTGAGGGTAAGTGAAAGAAATCGTCGTGAAGCAACGGATGATGTTAAATTTTGTGAAATAGAGTTAAGCGATCCAGTTTACGACGATGGGAGAGGCTGTCAAGTCCAGCACGAGCTTTTAAAGCCGTGACGCTAGTAAAACGTGAGTAGTCAGAATATATGAAACGAGCAGCACGGTTTTGCAGGGATTCTATGTTATCTTTGCTGTAGGCTTGATCTGGGTCCCATATGGCGGAAGCGTACTCAATTTTAGGTCGAATTAATGTAATATAAGCAAGTTTACGCACATGCGCCGGAGCATGTCGAAGGTTACGTTTTAAAAGGCCAAGAGAACGGTTAGCAGCTGCCTGAAGTTAATATGATAGTTCCAGGTTAAGTCTGATTGAAGGTGAACTCCTAGATACTTGTAAGTGGAAGTTGTCTCAACTGTTATGTCATTAAGAGAGTATGCGGTTGGTATGCGATAAGAATTTCTAGTAAAGTTGTTGTGGTTGTGTTGTATTGGGGTTAATGGCGCAGAAGCAGCTAAGGCTATAATGCGCCAAGCTCAAGGTATAGGATATTTCTTTTATGCAGATTTGTGCTGTTATGTGAAAAAATGGTGTACAGGGTATAAAGTTTCTTGTACCGAGTAATAAGAGAGAAAAGAAATTTTAGATCTACAAGTAAAAGCTTTTAAGCAGGCCGGGTAACCTCATCAGCGGTCCTTAGCTGGGCAAGGAAATTGAGGTTCCCAGCCAATCAAATAAAGACCTCAGACTTCTTCTCGAGGATGAGAACAAGGCTGAAGTGTATTATATAAAAAGCGAAACAGTGGATTAAAATTTACAGTTTCTCAAGAAGACCTGCTTCTTTTAAAAAGCTAAAAACACAAGACGGGTTAATAATGGCATTTTCACATAAGAGCAACGCAGGGTGTAAAGGAATGCATTCTTTATAAAACTTAATAAAGTGTTTCTTCCTGAGTTTCCCGAGGTATGAACATGAGAGTAAAATATGATTTATTGTGAGCTCGCCTCCACAGCTTTCACAGAGTGGTTTGTCTTGTTTCGTTAGTAAGAAATTATGTGTAATGTGTGTGTGACCAATGCGGAGACGACATGAAATTATTTCCATAAAGCGTTCCTGGTGCCTGCAGGTCTTCCATTCACCCAAGACGGGCTTTACCAAGTGCAGCTTGTTGTTAACCTCGTTGTCCCATGAAGCTTGTCATTTCCCTCTAAGTTTATTTTGAACCAACCTAATGCAGTCCCTATGCGGTATGATTACTTGTTTTATTTCATGATTGCGGGCAAATGCGGCACATGCATCAGCTCTCGTTTCCGCTGATTCCGACGTGACTAGGAACCCAGCAGAACTTTATTGTACGTTCTTGTGTGTGAGCTTTTATCGTATTGTGTATAATGTTTCCTATTATGGGTTCGACTGCATTCTTGGGGTTTATTGCTGTAATTACGCTGAGGGAGTCAGTGTAGATAACACGGTTCTTTATGTTTTTCTTGATTATGTGATCTACTGCTACAGCAATGGCGAAGCATTCTGCTGTGAAAATTGAAGCGCACTGGGGCAGCCTGAGTACTTTCTCCCATTTACCTTGTACTATCGAACTCCCTACATATAGTGATCACAAAATGAACAAGGGAGGGGAAAACCTCAGGTTGCTAGAGCCAACGTTTCGACAAGGGGACTTGTCTTCGTCTGGGCAAAGCGTTCATCATCGGCAGGGATTATATAGGGCCTTCGCTCCGAGGAGGAAGGCCCCGGGGGTGGGGAAGGAAAGTGGTGTGGGAGGGGATGCGTGTCAGGAAGGGGAGGGAGGTGAATCATCATTCGCTAGGCTGCAATAGTGGAACAACCTATATCCGGGGGGTGTGCAATGAACAAAAGGCTTTGAAGGGGCTGCGACGGGGGGGGGGGGGGGGGGGTGAACCTGCAAAACTCAGATAAAAGGATTAGTCAGCGTGGTACAGGGAAATGAGAACAAGGGAAAAAAAAGGGGGGGCGGGCACTGGAAGGAGAAAGGAAGGGGGGCATTTCCAAGGAAGGGCAAGGCAGGGGGGGGGGGGGGAATGGCTCGTGTTCAGAGAAAGCCAAAAAGTGGGGGCGGAGGGGGTAACAGGAGTGTCATGGTTTCTGAGAACTGGTAGCAGGGGATTAGGAGAAAAAAAAAAAGGTGAACAAAGGGAGAGGGTGACAAGGCCGGAAATGGGGTGGGAGATATGACGTGGGAAGGGTGCAAGGAGCGACAATATACTTATGTGAGGTTCTAGGAAATAGTCTGACCACGTGCAAGACATTTGTTAATTTAAAATTATGCTGACCCTGGAATGTACCTGAGAGATTTCAGGTTTCCTCTGGACATGTTGATCCCTGTTGGTTGCAGTGTTTTAAATTTGTGGATTAGGAATGCTTCTCTGTATTTTCTGTCCCTAGTCGATTTGAAGCCTGACTGAAGAATGAACAATTTGAGTTCGTCGAATTTGTGATGGCGTTGATTAAAATGGGTCGACACTGCCTTCTGTTCATTCCGTGTTGTGTCAGCCCGGTGCCCGTTTAATCTGGCACTCATTGTTTGTCCGGTTTCTCCGATATATTGTTTCTGGCAGTAGGAGCACTGGAGCATGTAGATAATATTGGACGATGTGCAGTCAAAACTGGTCTTTATATCGAAACTGAAATCGCTTGCCGTACTTTTAACCGTAGTGTCCCTTTGTAAATGTTTGCATGTCTTGCATCTGGGTCGATAGCATGAAGTTACTGTCGGTGGTGGTTTCTTACCGAACCTAGCATGCACCAGGATGTCCCTCAGGTTTGTGTTGCGTCTGTATGTTACCCTTGGTGCGTCGGGAAATATTTTCTTGAGACGGTCGTTACCAGTTAAAATGGGGTGGTATTTCCGCAGGATATTGTTTATGTTTGGAAGCGCGTTTGAGTATTTCGTTATAAGTGCAGGAGGTCGTTGACTGTTAGATTTTGTTCGTTTTTTAAGAGCTACATCTCGTTTCAAAGTGGTTGCTCGTTGGAACGCATTATTAAGGGTTGTCTGTGGATGGTTTCTGGTGATTAGTGTGTTTTTTAGCGAGTGGAGGTGTTTCAGGTAGTCATCGTCGTCGCTACATATTCTTCTTAGTCTCGTTGCCTGTCCTACGAATATACCTTGTTTGCAGTGTCTTGGATGATGGCTAGTGAAATCTAAGTATTGCTGTCGGTCAGTAGGCTTCCTGTAAAGTGTGGTTTTGAGCTTGCTATTTTCTAAATGGACAGTGGTGTCAAGGAAATTGACTTGCGTTTTCGAGGAGTTGAAGGTGAATTTAATACTGGAGTGGAATGAATTGAAATGTGTGACGAATGCCTTCAGGGTCTCAGCCCCATGCTCCCATATCATGAAAATATCGTCTATGTACCGCAGGTATATGAGTGGTTTTTTTATAAATGAATTTAGAAGTTTAGACTCTAGTAGCCCCATAAAAATGTTCGCGTAGGTGGGTGCGAAGGGAGTGCCCATGCTTGTTCCAAATACTTGAAGGTAGTAAGAAGAATTGAATTCAAAGTAGTTAAGTGTTAGTACCAATTCAAGTAGCGTGAGGTACACTTCAGTTTCGTGCGGGTGAGGACTTCGAGTTAGAATTTTTAAGAGTGCGTCGATACCTTCATTAATGGGAATATTTGTGTACAAAGCGGCGACGTCAAGTGTGACAAGTATGCTATCTGCTGGGATAATGGAAGCGTCATTCAGAGACTCTATTATGCGGAGGAAGTGCGGTGTATCCTCGACAAAGCAAGGGAGGTGGGTGGGAATATCTGCAAGATAGTTGTTCAGGAAAATTGATAAGTTCTCTGTGGGCGTGTTATTGTTTGAAACAATAGGTCTGCCGGGGATATCTGCGGTAAACAAGTCTTCTGCGGAAACCTTATGGATTTTGGGAAGTAGGTAAAAGCGTCCTGCCTGTTTGTTTAGCGGATTTAAGAAGTGGTAATCGGACTGCGTGATTAGTTCTCTTGATAGTAAGTTTGCCAGTTTGTTCAGAATCAATTTGCAGAACTCTGAAGTGGGATCTGAATCTAATTTCCTATAATGACAAGGGTTGTTAAGTTGCCTAAAAGCTTCTTTTTTGTATTTTTCGGCTGGCAGGATAACTATGCTACCTCCTTTGTCAGAAGGTTTAATGACTATATCGGTTCTAGAAGCTAAGTGGTTCAGAGTAGCCTGTTCCGTTGGGGTAACGTTTCTGCGTTTTCGAGCTTGCTTTGTTTGGTCTATAATTTCTTTCGAAACAGATTTAATGTACAAGTCTAATTCGGGACTCTGCTGCGCTTCCGGCGTCCACGTGCTTTCGGCTTTGAGAGGGATGGGATTAAGGCTGGTTACTGCAGTAGGGTGAGCACGTGTTGACCACGTGTTACAGGAAAGAGCTAGGTTAGTAATTGCGGTGTTTGCTTTTTCGGCAAAGAATTCCTTAATTCGCAATCTTCGCGCAAATTCTGTGAGGTCTCTGTGAAGTTCATACTCGTTAAAATTATTGTTAGTTGGACAAAATGTAAGGCCATGCTTCAGAATCCGTTTGTCGCTATCACTTAGGGATTTGGAAATATCGACAATGTTGCTGTCAGTGTCCTGCGGCGGAAAATGCGTATCTTTTGTCTGTATCGAAATTGGAGGGCGGTTGTTAAACTGTCCAGATGTATTCGTATCTAGCGGAAATTTATCTCTAATTTGTTTATGCTTTATTTAAACAATAAATTTATTAATATATGCGAAAACCTTGCGAAAACCGTGCTGATATTTAAATATGATGTTATGATCTTCAAGATAATGAATGATCTGAGTGTGTATGACATGTTCAAGGACCTTAGAGAAAGTGCAAGTCAATGATATGGGTCTATAGTTTAGAGGATCAGAGCGGAGGCCAGATTTGAAAATTGGAATTACTTTGGCTATACGCCAGTCGTGCGGGATGGAGCCAGAAGATAAAGACTGAGAAAAAAGTACAGACAAGACTTGGAAAATACTGTGAGATATGTTTTTTAGTATTTTGTTGTTAAAGCCCAGTGGATCCGCGCTTGTGGTAATTTTAAGATCACTTAACAAAGTAAGGATACCATCTTCCCTGATGACTATTGGGGCATTGAATAATCTCGAAATGGGTTGAGAACTGGAGAGGTGGTGATGACTTCTTGAGTGAAAACAGATGAAAAGGCATTGTTGAAGAGCTGAGCAGAATGGACATCGTCCAGCTGGTCACCATCAGAACTTGTCAAAAAAGATTTGGCACGCGAATGAGGGTTAATTACTCTCCAAAACCTACGGGGGTTATTAGATAGCATGGTAGGCAAAACGTCATTATAAAACTGGCGACGGGTAGTTTTAAGCATTTTTTGGTAGTTTTTATCACTTTGTATTTTTCCCATGTGTTTAATTGGTTGTTAGCAACTGCTTGCCTATACAAACGTTTCTTCTTATTATTAGCTCTTCGCAGCCGCCCACTGAACCAGGGCGCACTTTTGCTGCACTTAATTGTGATAACCGGTATGTGTTTTGTAATGAGGTTAATTAGAGTAGCTTTAAACACTATCCAGTTCTGTTCAATGGAACGGAATGTAGATTCAGCCAAGAACCGCCCAGAGAAAGAGGTTAATTCATGGTTCATTTGGTCAAAATTAGCTCTGCTATAACACCTGATCATGTTGGTGGTAGTTTTTCTTTCGATAATTCTGCAATTGATGCACCCAGTAATAATGTCATGGTCAGAAAGACCATTAAGATGAAATATTTTAGAACAAGCATCGGGATTATTGGTTAGAATCAAGTCAAGAATGTTTGCAGTGGTACCTGATGATCGCGTGGGCTTTGTAATGAGCTGAGTTAGGTGAAAATCAAGACACATCTGTAGGAAAGCGTGCGCATCCTTATCACTTGGAGGAACAGATAGTGTTTCCCAATTGATGCCTGGGAAATTAAAGTCGCCAAAGGACAAAAGTCTCCGGACCACGTGTTCCTATAACGAAGTCGATAGCTCTGCTATTAGTCAGCGGCTGGAGACCACACTTGTGGAGGTAAAAGGTTAAATTTTTGTTCTTTCATGTGAACAAGTGCGGTCTCCAGCCGCTGTCTAATAGTAGAGCTATTAGCTTCGTTTGAGGAACACGTGGTTCGGAGACTTTTGTCCCCGGCTGTACTACTCTGCATTCGGGTCCATGAACAAATACGGCCGAGGCTGTGTCGTCTTCCACTCTTTTTCGCAAGATCATAAGCTCGCAGCGCAAGCGCTCGCTGCTGTGACGAAGAATTCAAGCTGACCAAAGCAAGTCTACTCTGCTCGAAGCACTTTCGTAAGAGCGGCTACATGCGGAGCTTGTCCCTGATGGGACCTCTGGAGATTTGTGTCGAAAAGGCGCGGCTGAACCATGACACAGTTCCTTCGATTTTCTCGCGCATGAGAGGCGTGTCACCATTCCGAAGAAGCGCCTCTTTTAAAGGTAGAAACATGCTCACTTAGCCCCTAAAGAAACCTTATAGAGGCTCAAACATGTGTTGCCCTTCTCAGCTTAGGTGCGGCCAGACCACCCGAGGCGTGCTCAGCAAGGCTCGGTTAGTGATTTTATACTCGGTTCGACGTGTCCAAGCAAGCAAGCAAGCAACCAGGCAAGCAGAGCAAAGCACAATAAAGCAAAGCAAGCAAGCATCGAAGCTCTTCATATTCGGCATCTCGTTTAATCGTAGCTAAGCGAATAAAATTAAAGCGTTCGATGTTGATTTCGAATCCAAATTTATGAGAGAAATGAATGCCAACCGAGTTTTTGCAAAAAACACCGCAACCTTACTCGGTTTCTTCGTCAAGTTGTGGCAGCGGGCGAGTTGCAGCTAGTTTGGTTTTTAAATACACATATAGTCGGCAACTACTTCACTGGACCTAAACTGCAAATCTAGGAAGGGCGAACGTTTCCCAGGCAGCGATTAATATTTTCTGGCATCTGCTGAACGCGCCACGAGTGAAGCAGCAGCCTTGTGCGCGTATTTGGCTTGGTTTCCAGCGCACAATGATTGCGTCACTATCCTGTGGTCACATGCCTCGCAGTGCTTGGCCACTGCGCTGCGCTAATTTTGACATCAACTTTGTGCTCCTTCATCGTTTCCTTGAAATACTTTCTTGCCCCAACCTGCAACACCGGGTACTGAGAACAGGATTTTTTGTACACAGTGCTTTGGGCCTTTTATTTAGGATGACGCTCCTCCGGGCGAGCCAGGAGGCGTCTAGTGGTGGTAATTGATTTGAGTATTGGTCGCAGCCCTTCCTTTCCGAGAATACGAGCCGAGGTTGTGCTGGTACCTTTTACGCATGGTCTGCATCGCGTCTTTGACGCTGGCGTATGCTTGTGTCTTTTTGGCTTCAGGCGATACGTGGAATGAGCAAACTGTAGTATCCTTTTCTTCGGAGGTCAGAAAAAAAAATAGTCGCCGTATCCGCTTTTACAACGACAATGAAAGCTGCGATCTGCACTCAACGCAGGGCCGGATCCGCATCGGCAGCTTCTCCAGTCCTCAAAGTGACGTCACGACCTCTCTTGACCAATCACGGGCGGCGGCGCGCCGCGCGGCGCGCCCCGCGGCAAGGGCCGCATATTTCGGCTAAAAAAGGCAATTCGCGCTTGTTTTTGCCTTATTTGGATGTGATATTCCAGTATGTGGCATGAAAAACTACAGGACGCCGCTGCCAGCCTTATTTTCAAAAAAAGTGCTTCAGTCTCCCTTTAACGCGCGTTTGCTCCCTCACCCACTCCACCCTCTTCCGATCTCTTAACGTTACACCTGTCATTTTTCTTTCCATAGCTCGATGCGTTGTCCTTAACTTATGCTGAACCCTCATTGTTAGCCTCCACGTTTCTGCACCACAGGTGAATACTGGTAAGATACAGCTGTTGTATACTTTTCTCTTGAAGGATCAGCTGTGACTACCTGCCCTAACCCAGGCAGCATGCCAGGATTGGACCAACAATGGCTCATTGTTGGAATACAGTGGCATCAATATTGGGCTGACATTGGCATGCAAGCATATTACTACATTTTCCAACCTTGCCCATACTTCATACCAAGATTGGTCCAATTTCAGCCATTCTGGCACTGCCAGTATGGGCATATCACTGGCGTTTACACTCATACTTCATTGGCCCTGCAAGTATCGGTCCAATGTTCAGTCATGCAGGTACTACCAATATATACTGAACATCAGCTTTTCCATTGATTTCCCATTGTTGATGCCAAAATTAGTCCTATGGATAGCTATTCTGGCCCTGCCACTATGTACTGAAAACCGGCTACTCCATTCATATCCCATTGTTGATGCCAAGATTGATATGTTCAGCCATTTGGCACTGCCAATGCAAACGAAGCAAACCGGAGACCGGAGACCGGAGCGCGAGCGCTCCGTCCCGCGCCACTGCCCTCTTCTTTGTAACAATATGTATATGTGTGTGTGAAAGTGGTGCTTTTTATGCCGGCATTTTTTACACGGCAATGAAAAATTGCCGCTTTCTGGTATGTAAAAATTGCATTGTATTACAGTATTTATAAAGTTGTCATGTGTTTTGATAATAATTGTTATCTAATTACTCTAATGGCTTTACAAATTATATAATTTCTACTGTTTCACTCATGTACTCGGTCCGCCCTTGTCCATATGTAATAGGGGGTGCGAGCTTGTCAAGCTGCCCGTAAGGCAGCATTTTCTCTCGCCCCCTCCTGTACTTTCAGTACATGAAATAAAATGAAATGAAATTTGAGAAATAAATGAGAGCACCGCAAGAAAAAGACGACACCGGAAAAAGAGCGCTGAAATACAAATCAAAAATATAAAATAAAAATAAGACAAGGCGGAAGAAAGAACGGTGAAAAAAAAACTTTAGTTGTTGAAACATTAGTGAATAAGGTGTTGGAACTTATCCAGGTCAGATTCTGGGGCAATGTCTGATGGTAAAGCGTTCCATTCGGTTATTCAGCGCGATAAAAACAATAAGCATAATGGGATGACTAGCAGTTAATGCGTCTAACTTTGTTAGGACGATCGCGACGTGGAAAGATAACTGGAGGTGGCGGAAAGAATTCATCATGGAGGGAAGAATAGTTATAAAGCTTCTGGAAAAGTGATTGTGGAAATTTCCCGTCTAAGTTATCTAACTAGGATTCAGACTTCAATGAGGTGACGCTGGTGTAACATGAACAACCAGAAAAGATCAATCGAGCAGCACGGTTTTGCAGGGCTTCGATGTTACTGATGATATTATTCTGATGAGGATCCCAAATGGCAGATGCATATTCGAGTTTCGGACGGATTAGTGTGGTGTACGCTAGCTTTTTTACATGTGTCACGGCCTCTTTTAAATTATGTTTGAGAAGTCCGAAAGTACGTCTAGCGGAGGCAAGAGTGAGATTAATATGATGATTCCATGATAAGTCGGATTGAAGGCTAATGCCAAGACACTTGTAACTAACTTTTAAAACCACATTTTGCCCGAACCAATTCGTACAAGTTTTCCTTTTTCCTACGCACCATATCCGACTGGAACTCATTAACCTAACCTAATCAATTCTGCAGAATGAGACTAGCGTTCGTCAGCCATGTTTAATATTGCGTATTAGGTTTTTTTCCTCCTTTGTCTTGCACTGCTGTATTGTTCTATTATTACATTATTGTTGCTGTAATGTTGTATGTTTGTTGCTTTAATTTTCCTTTTTGTGAACCTGACCTTCCGGCTTGGACCTAACCATGGTCTGCACTATGTACATAAATCAAAAAATAATTCATTCTTTGCAAGAACTTTGGCAGAGCTTAATTGATTGTCCTATAACCAAGTGGGCTGTACTAATTTAGATTTGTTTTTATCCAACTTGTAACCCCCCCCCCCCCCCCTGCTCATATGTCCTTTGGCCAAGCGGGGTATCTCTCAACAATAAAAGATAACAAACTTCCACTTGCATTATTATCGGCAGGCACCATCACTGAATTTGATTACATTTAAAATAGCGATAATACTCGTCTGCAAGATCAGCAGTAGGTGCATTAATTACTTTAAAGTCGACTGCTTGTGCTGATAAAAAGGTCATGATAAACTCCAAGTGACTTCAACATATAGTAAACAATGCGATATTAGCGAGAAAAAAAACGCAGTTTTACCTGTAGAAATTATTATTTTCCTAAAGAAAACGAAATAAACACCGAAAAAAGCCCACTGAATTGTCGGGAATTATATATAGAAAAGTGCAACCCCTCGGACCCATACCGGCGACGAAGCGAGCGTCACGCAACGTTCCGCTGAAACTATGAAACAAAAACGAACTTTTCTCGCAAACCAGATCGGAAGTCCGGCACCCGGAATGCTTTCTGCCTCGCGAATGGCTTCCGGGCAGTGACAGAAATCCTCCTCAACCCCAGAACCGGAGAACCGGCGCCATCAGCGACAGCAGCTCCCAGGCCATCGCGCGTCGCGTCGCTTATCACCTCGTTCAGCCAACGCTGGATAGCGATGCATCTATTGCAGTATATCGGCACGAACGCAGTGTGTGCAGTGTACAGTAAACACGGCCGTCGAAAAAAGCCACCTTCAAATTCTTTCTCCACATTACTGAACGGATGTCAATTCTATATTCAATTACCCCTCACCATACATGTCAATTTGAAGAGGTGATTCATTGCACTGAAGACAACTGTATTAAACTGCGGATTCAGAAGCGTTCACGAACGTGAGTAGCGGGTGTTTCAATTTGATGTTAAAACGACCCATAACTCGCGGCGGTTTCAGCTCTACTGCGAGAAACCCTGCTTCCAGGCAGCGACTGCTCCAACATCTGTCTAGTTCGAAAGCCCACCCAGGACTACACAACGCCCGCGGCCATGAGGGAACTCGATCTCTCTTCCCGCCACTTTACAATTGCTCAGCGCCTCCATCTTTGGCCCTGCCTTTGTCATGGGCCTCGTCTTCTGCGGTCTGGATGCCTCGCGGGATAAGCCCGACAGCTAGAAATGATTCCCCACGAGTTTCGGACCACGGCAGAAAATTTTTAGAGTTGCTCGTGCGAAAACGTTGGCGTTCTTTTCGACGAGCCAAGAGAGCGATCCTGTAGTGATGGTCGAAGAACGGCAGTTCTTGTGGGATACAATGCGCTGTAATTACCAACTCCGCGATCTCAACGACAGATGATTTGAAGAGATCGTTACAAGGTTGGCTCCGCGTTGCACAGGTGAACACGAGGTGCTTGTCCTGCTGTCTCACAACTTTGAAATTCTTTGACCGAGCATGTCTCGCGCAGGCAACGCAATCTGTACCGCACTCACTATTTCTGGCTTTTGAATTGAGAAGGCAAAATGTGTCAGCGCATTTTCAGTCACCAGCATGCGGTCTCCAAGTCAGAATCGACGGCCCGAAACCGCACCAAAGCTCTTTCTGCAAAAACTACATACGATAGTTCCTCGGCCGACATCATCGGGGCAAAACGCACGCCGTGTTGGCGAACAGAGTCGAATTCAGAGAGTACCTCCGTCCTTTCCCGAGCCTTGCCAAGCTGCGGACGTGGTGTGTTAGAATGTCGCCCCCTCCTCTGCTACACGGGATGGTGGCGCTTTTCTTCTGTCTTGTTGGGTCGCATTGTTCGTTTTTTTTAGCGAAACAATACTGCTCGCAGTTTGAGCCGTTCACCGTCGTGTAACCACGTTTGACCTTTAGCATGACCTCCGCTGTGACGTCACACCAGACGGTGAGAGACAGAGCCCCAACTCGTCTCGTCACGGCCGTCCCAGCGTAACCGCGGTGCGCCGAGCAGCAACTGCGCGGCACTGCCGCGAGGAGGCACTCGCTGTGATGACGTCACGCCAGACGGAGAGAGACAGAGCCCCAACTCGTCTTGTCGCGGTCGTCCCAGCGTAACCACGGTGCGCCGAGCAGCAGCTGCGCGCCGCTGCCGCGAGGAGGCAGTTAAAATGTCCCCTCTACGGCTGCGTCAGTTGAAATCCTCTCTTAAGATCTCGTAGAGGGGAACTGGGTTGAAGATGATTGTTGCAGGATTCTTGACGTCTTGCAGATTCGAATTGCTCAATCGCATTGCAAGAGGACTCTTCTGGAAAGGTTAATTTTTTATAACAATTAAAAGCACAAAGCAAGATACAAGCAAGGAGAAAACATATTTACTCTTGACTGGCTCGTACTTCTACGTGACGAAACCAGCCCTCGGTCCTGCCGAGACAGCTGGTTTTAAACCTATGTCCCCGCCCTCGGTGGGGAGAATAACCAATCAGGTACTGTACAAACATCCACCCAATAACTTATTGGGGAAAGGAAAACACAACCAATCAATGATTGGGGAAAGAAGGTAGCTCATCGCGACACCGTACACATATGTACACTTTCCACCATCACGATTTGAGAATTACGCTTTCCTGCTGCGAGCTTCGCGAACCCTCGCTTTCCCAACGTCCGGTTGCCCCAAGTTCAAGGAAAGCCACTTCAACTCATCTGTTAAGCATCGTCGCTCCTCATGCCTGCAGCTAGCGTGACAATATATCAAAGCACGCCGATGCAGACTTGGCACAAAAGCCGGGTTCACCTCGCCGTAAACACGTGCACATAAGATGGGACCTAACGACTCCGTCCATGAGGGGAGTATGACGTCTCCTGTAATCCCCCGCCATTCGGCGCCCCCTTCCGCTGTGTTGACTGACCCTTTCTGTGCGGTTGTGCGGAGGGCCCAATAAAAAGGACGTTATGGGCTTACCAATAATGCGACCGGACGCGGCAAACAAAATACAGCACCGCGAACTTCACTGAGGCGCTCTCTATGATGACGTCACGCCAAACGGAGATACGAGGTCTGTTAGAAAATTATCCGACCTTTGGCCGTATAAAAAAACTGGCATAACTGGAGTGTTAGAAGCCTAATAACCTTCAAAGTAGTCTCCTTGGGGCTTCATATGCATCTCCCAGCTGTGCTGCCATTGTTGGAAGTATTCCGAAAAGGCTCTTTTCGGAATGGAATTTAGCTCTGCTGTCGTTGCAGCCATAATGTCCTTTCTTTTCTGAAATCGCGCTCCTTTCAATGACCTCTTCATTTTAGGAAACAGCCAGAAGCCGTAGGGGGACATATCAGGAGAGTAAGGAGCCTGTTGAACTACAGGAGTCTGGTTTTTCGCCAGAAAAGTCTGAATCAAATGCGAGGAATGTGCAGGAGCAATGCCGCGTGGGATGCGCCAATTTCTTGTTGACCTTAATTCCGGTCTCTTGCGCCGCACAGCACCACGTAGGCGATGGAGGACATCCCTGTAGGACTGTTTAGTCATTCTTTGACCCTGTGGGGTGCGCACTCGTGGTGTGCCACACAGAGGGAGTCAAAAAAGCAGTCAGCATCACTTTGACATTGCTGCGCACTTGTCGGGCCTTCTTTGGTCTTGGTGACGTGGAATGCGTCCTCTGTGACCACTGGGATTTGGTTTCCGGGTCGTACCCGTACAACCAAGACTCGTCACTAGTGATTACGGCGTCGGTGAAGTCAGGGTAACTGTTTGTGGAATCCAGCATCTCCTGTGAGACTTCAACACGAAGCTGCTTTTTCTCCATCGTCAGCAGCTTCGGCACGAATTTCGCCGCAACTCTCTCCATGGCCAAATCATCGGTGATAATGGAATGTGCAGAAAAATTGCTGATGTCCACCTCTTCCCCAATTTCTCGGATAGTCACACAACAGTCCCGCATCAGCACAGCGTTCACTTCGGCAATTACCTGGTCATTTCGGCATGTTGATGGCCGGCCGGAGCATGGCTCTCTCTCCACGGATGCGCGGCCGTCTTTAAACCAGTTGCACCACTGCTTAATCTGTGTGCTGCTCATGGCATCATCACCGAAAGCCGTCTGAACATTTCGAATAATTTCCACTTGGCTATCGCCAAGTTTCTGGCAAAATTTGAGGTAGTTGCGCTGCTCCTCTCGCTCCGCCATTTTCCTTGCAACAAAACAACCGACGAGAGCACTGCGCCCTCCCTCACTCAAACGCTGCTTCCCAGCGACTGACGCTATCGGCAGGCGGGAAAAAATTCGTTCATGCGCACGAGGGTTCACGGTCGGCTGCTGTAAGCGCGCACGTTTCATATCCATGAGGTGTTCGCAAAAAAAATAAAGTCGGATACTTTTCTAACAGACCTCGTATATCGGGCTTCGACCCGGCTCGTCGCAGTCGCGGAATATCTGTGGCATTCGGTTTGCAGCCTTCGGGCTGCGGCCGTGTATCTGTATTTTTCAGCCAGCGTCCGTTCCGGCGGACGCGGTTGTTGCGACGCGCGTATTTACTCTGTCTTTTATTCTGTGCTCTTATCTTTCAACTTTCTTCTATCTGCACGTGGCAGCGGTGGTGGCTCGGCTTGAGCCAGTTGGCAGACCCGTGCACTTTCCTTTTCATCCTTCTCTTAGTCGCAACCAACCAACCGCAGTCATCCCGGCGTAACCACGCTGTGCGTTTCAGCCAGGCCATGTCGACCTACATGTACAAGGCAAGGCTGCAACGATTCGCTCAATCTAGGAAACGACGGCGGGCTTAAGAAACGGATGAAGTTGCTTTCGCAACCTCCGGGCTTAACCAAGCTGAGCCTCTGCCAATTTTTTCTGTTTGTACGTGCTGTTATCTTTTTTTTTTATTCCGCCAGCCGTACCAATCTCGAGCGTGGGAGGCGGTGCAGTCCTTGTCCGCTCACCTTCGGTGTTTAAGTTTATGCATTTTTCTCGATGACAGAACAGAATGCGGGACTGAAGGAGTTATACAAGTGACCCGTCAACACAATCGAACAATAACTGCAGACGGCCAACCGGTATTTCAAAGAAAGGGATGAAAAGACACTCTTTAGCTTTACAACTAGGTGCGCACGCTTAATCTCATCAGATGCTTAATGAGGAATGACGAGTAATTCCTTGCCGCGGAAGTAGTTTGATTCTTGTCGGTCGGTAATATAACAAAGCGCGGTCATTTCTTTTTATTTATTTATTTATTCAAGTTACCCCTAAACGCCCTCCAGAAGAGGGTATTGCATAGGGGGGGGGGTAAAATCATAAGTAATCGCGATACATTTAAACAAATAAGTGTAACAAGAAATGTTAATTAAAACATGAGGCATCACACAAAGAAAAAATCAACACTAACAAAAACAGCAAACTTTTACACATTTCCGTCACAGCGAAAAAGCTCTTGAAATTTTTTATTGTCAATTTCTGTGGCGATGACTGATGGAAAACTATTTCATTCAGTGATAGTACGTGGAATGAATGAATTGGCATAAGACGATGAATGGCAGTTACCGCGTTTAACTTTGAGAGAATGATCACGGCGTGGAAAGATAGAATCAGGTGACAAATAAACCACTGCGAAGGGATGGGTGGTGATGAAGCTTATGGAAAAGGGTTAAGCGAGCAAGTTTACGGCGATATGACAAATCTTCCAGTTCGGCACGTTTTTTTAATGCTGAAACGCTTGTGAAGGGTGAGTAGTATGAAAATATGAAACGAACAGCACGGTTTTGCAAGGATTCAATGTTAGTGATAACGTAGGCTTGAACAGGGTCCCAAATGGCCGCAGGATATACGATTTTAGGGCGTATTAGAGTTATATAAGCAAGTTTTTTTAACGTGTATAGGGGCATATCTGAGGTTACGTTTAAGAAAACCAAGTGAGCGGTTAGCAGATGCTATGGTGAGGTCGATATGGTGATGCCATGTTAGGTCAAACTGAAGGTGCACCCCAAGGTACTTGTATGTTGATGTTAGTTCCACAGTATTGTCATTTAGAATATAAGTGGTTGGAGTGCGAGCTGAACGGCGAGTGAAAAATATCAGTTTAGTTTTAGAAACGTTTAATGTCATTAACCATGATGAGCACCAAGAGCTTACTGCGTTCAGGCCAGATTGTAGGGATTGGCGGTCACTGTGTCTAGTAATGTTACGATAAATTACGCTGTCATCAACGAAAAGGCGAACTCTAGATGTTACACAGGCAGGTAAATCATTAATATAGATTAGAAAAAGCAAAGACCTTAGTACGCTTCCTTGTGGTACCCCAGATGTCACATTAGCAGAGGAAGAGTTCGAATTATTAATGGAGGTAAACTGAGTTCTAGATGATAGAAAGTCCTTAATCCAAGCGAGAACGTTAGGGTGTATATTAAGCTCTGCTAGTTTCAGTAGAAATCTTTGATGAGGAAGCCGATCGAAAGCTTTTGAGTAATCCAGGAACACTGCGTCGACCTGAAAGCCCGCGTCAAGTGATAATTGTAAGTAATTAATAAAGCCAGCTAATTGAGTAAGAAAATACCTTGCGAAAACCGTGCTGATAAATGAAATAAGGTTATGATCTTCGAGATAGCTTATGACTTGGCTGTGAATGATATGTTCAAGGACTTTGCAAACAATGCTGGTTAACGAGATTGGTCGATAGTTTAATGGAGAGGAAGGCTCACCTGATTTAAATATAGGTATTACTTTGGCTACCCGCCAGTCATTAGGGATTAATCCGTGTGATAATGATTGCGAAAACAAACAGGACAACACAACGCTAATGCTTTGGGATGTCTTCTTCAGCAACTTATTGTTGAAGCCGAGGTGATCCGAACTATTACTTATTATAAAATTGTTTAATGAAGCTAAAACACCCGTTTCATTAATAACTATTTCAAGCATGCAGATATCTTGGATTATATCTAAGTCAGGGAATGATCCATTGTAGAAAAAACCAGCGCTTACGAACACGGACAGAGGACAAGGGAAACAGACTGACGGCGCTGAACTTACAACTGAATTTTATTCATACGTACGCAGTCAATTTATACATTTACACAGACATGCGCAAAGACACCTTGTCAAACCCGGATACACTGTTGCCACTCACAAGCGTAAAAATAGAGAAAACAAAAACAGCAATCATCCATTCAAGGCACGTGTGTCATTACTTCACCCTCCCTACCCAGAATAAAGCAGGCTCATTTCCCTCCCTGACAAGCTAATCGAGGATGTGCTTACGCATCCCTCGCCCTTCCTGATGATGTGAAATGCTTCCGCGATCTCCCTCGTGCGCTGATCATGATGTACAAACAACACTTCCGTGTCAACAAAATACGGAACACAATCACACGTGAGGCAGTGTTGGGAATGAGTCAGGGAATGAGCTAATGTCTTCTTTGGTGAATACTAATGAGAAGGCGTCGTTGAAAACCTGAGCACATTCTGACTCTTTAATTATGACGCCGTCGCTGTCGGAAAGCAAAATGTCGGGTTGAAAGCCAGGATTTATGATGCGCCAGAATTTACGAGGGTTGTTGGATAGCAGAGATGTCAGGTCATGATTGAAAAAGTGGCGTCGAGTGGATTTCAGTAGTGACTGGTAGTCCTTGCCGCATTGTACTTTTCCCACGCGCTTAGAACACCATTGTTCACTGCCTGCCGGAAAAATCGCTTTTTCTTGTTATTCGCACGTCGCAACTTCTGAGTAAACCATGGTGCACTACTGATACATCTAATGGTCAATAGAGGAACGAAGTCTTCGATAAGTTTGTTAAAAGTACTCTTGAATAAATCTCAGTTTTGCTTAACAGTGCGCAATAAATATTGATTAATGAACTTGGCGGAAAAAATTTCTAATTCGAAATTTATTTTTTCATAGTTAGCTCTGTTGTGACATTTGATTTGTTTAACAGTCGTTTTCTTTTCGTTAAAAGAACCAATAATGCGTCCTGCTATTACGTCATGATCCGAAATGCCATCTAAATGAATACTGTCTGAACAAATATCGGGATTATTTGTTAATATAAAGTCTATAATGTTGGCAGTACTCGATGTGCGACGTCTGGGATTGCTAATGAGTTGCGATAGTGAAAAATCAAGACAAGATTGAAGAAACATGTTGGCTTCAGTTTCACTCGCTGTGACGGATTGTGTGAACCAGTTTATACTAGGGAAGTTAGTCTCCAAATATGAGTATAGTACAGTTAGGGAAACGCGTACATATTTCACACAGAATCCAATGAAATTCAGAAGAAAAGCCATTATTCATGTTAGGAAGACGGTAAAAAACACTAATAATTATATCAATAGAACAACACTTAAAAGAAACTCATGTACACTCAAGAAAAGAACTAATTATGAGAGGCAAAGTTGCCAAATCATCCCTTATCGCCAAGAGTACACAACCACCTCTCCGGTACGGTCTGCAGGAACGAAAGATGTTAAAATGTGTCTGGCTGACAAAATTGAATCATCAGGAATAACATCACTAAGCCATGTTTCGGTTAGCGCTAATAATGATCCGCTAACCATAGAAGAACCGCTTGCACCTATGTGCTACCTATGTATTTTGTAGCGATAGCTACACTATGCCAGTTGCTTCGCGAGGTCAGCGTGGCTGCGCGCTTAGCCGTGGCACCACCGCCCCCCGCCAGTGCGCATGTGTGGAGTGACGTCATAGCGTACAGCTGGAGTGCGCGCCGCGCACCTCGCCCCTGCGCTGACGGCGGTGTAGACGCCTCTCGCCTCGTCAGTTGTGCGCCTGCGCGAAGTGACGTCAAATCACGCAGATAGTGCGCGCCGCGCGCCTACGTTATGCTAGCATTTCGAGCCTTCAGTGTGGTGGTGCCGTGGCCACCGTGGCTGCTCACGTTGCGCGGAGCAGCTACCGGTTGCGCGGCGCACCGGCGAAACCGAGTGGGGCTGGAGTGGAGAGGGAGAGTGAGTGAATCCACGTCCAGAGAAGATGAAGAAGGAACGCCCTTCGAAACGGAGCGGCGAAAGACTGACTTTGCAATTCGACTGAGCGAGTTCCACTCGACCAGCTGTAGCTATCGAGTCGCCGCAGGTATAACCACAGACAAACCACAGCCAATTTTTTTTGCTCAAGCAATGAGGGACGCCGTAGTGGAGGGTTCTCGATAGTTTAGACCACCGGGGTTTCTTTAAGGTGCACAGACATCGCACAGTACATGGACCTCTAACATTTCGTCTCCATCGAAATTCCACCGTCATGGCCGGTATCGAACCCGCACCTCGAGCACGATAACCACTGAGGCACCGCAGCGGGTTACCCCTCTGTGCAGTCGCTTAACAGCACAGTACTTTCTAATGCGCTCACCAAAGTGTGGCTAAGCAGTTGATCACAGGCACTGAAGTAGTCACGAAGTACACACGATACACAGATTGTTATTTCAGCCTTGTCGCTATTCGCTCGCCGAGAAACAAGAATATGCCTAAGACAGGGGTCGACATCACTGCTGTGTGCTTTATGCGCGTGTAAAACCAAAAAAGGGAGCCCTACAAATGAATTTTATATAAGACTAATTGGCAGATATCGTTCCCTGCACGGAAATATGCTATGTGCAGGGAGGGGCAGACTGGTGCTGCATCGCAACAAGACATCACAACTGATGGCTGAACGAGACTGATGTTTGTGATGGCGAGCTTATGTTTTGTGTGTGTTTCCTCGTGCGGTCTTGGGAGCCCCGCGTGCCAACTCGCGGGGCAGTTCCTGTCTCCCCCGTGCCGTCGCAGCAGTGGTGAAACACTGCGTGACGAAGCGGCGAGGCATTAAAGCAGATGGCGTAGCGTCGCGGATATTCCTGACGTTGGGCCGTTTCTATTCTTTTCTTTGACACTATAATGCTGTTAATGGATGTGGTGTTTGCCTACTAATCGCAAGGACGTCTGAGAGAAATCTGGCGGCGACGACCACATTTAGATAGATGCGAAAGGCAAAAAGGCCAGTACATGATCTGCTACGTTAGTGCACCATGAGGCAGTTTTTATCGTAACGCGAGTTTTGATACCCCGTTACCAAGAAAATCTGGCGTCGGTGTTGCCGGCGCTGTGGGCCAAAAATCACGAGCATGGATCTGGCAGGTGGTGCCCACAGAGCAACCTATAGGAGGCAGGTGGGCCACAAGGTCACGTGACCTTGCACCGAGTCATCGCAACCTGCCCACCGGATAGTGAGTAAGCTGCCCACCGTGGAATTTAAATTAATGACGGGTCGCTCGCGAAGAGCAAACCTGGGCGGCACAAGGCCCACTGCTGGGAGCGCCTGCCATCGCAGGCCAGTGGCGTATCGCTTAACCGCTGCACCACTGCGCGAAGAGGGGTATGAGGACTTCCAGGCATCTATGAATGTAAAGAAACGGATCGACCTTATGTATATATGGGATTAACCTATTACGCTATCGCATCATAGCTTTAAGGCGGAACTTGTGTCCTTGATTTTTTTTTCGTTGAGATGCCGCGGTCTAAGCGGCTGCAAACATTGCGAATTGCGTGGTTTACAAAGACACCAAACGACAGATCAGCTATGATCGATGGTCGTTGTGAAGGACGGCTCGGTTACTTACAAATTACATTGGGCAATGTACTGCCGTTTATGTGTTGCGCCTCGATCAATCGAAATACTGTGCCGCGGGCGAGATCACCAGCTGAACGTCAAAACCACGGAGCCGGTACGGTGTGTCACCATAAATATTACGCGAAAATTATGGGATAGAGGAACATTACACGACAATAATACAGGGAGTTTCACCTAATAACATGAGCAACTTTTAAAAATGCGCTTTTGAAGTTAGAAGAGCACTTTTTTCGGCATAGCAATGCGAAGAGTCCAGCGCATCAGAATACATCTGAGACGTGCTAACTAGTAGGTTTGGTAACTAATATCGGATGTTAACCTTTTAGCGATTACTGCTAATCTCCTTATTTATTAAGCGTGTAGGCAGCCGTAGGTAACATTCATATCAGTTTAAAATTTCTAAAAGGCAGTTACTCTCGGCGCCGTGGCCCACCAAACTTCGGCTATTTCGCCGAGCTACTTGTATGGAGGGGTTGCTTTGCTGCGCATGTATTTTGGTCCGATGTAGCGTAAATTTGTCGGCGACAGCGCCGAGGGAAACTGCGCTTTCGAAATTCTAAAAACATGGTGCGGTTATTGCGCAAAGCCGAAAGTTGGTCAAGTTGGATAACGTTCATGGTGTAACACTAGCGCGAAAAACCACAGTTGCCAGTCAGCGCCTGTCTGCGTCGTCTCCTCTCCGTTCCTCGCGTTCCTTTTGCTCTATTGTTACATCATGGATATTACTTATGGATCGCTACATGCCTCTCAATGAATAAGGATAGACAGTAATAGAGGTTCCTACTCAGTATTAGTTATCTATCCTTCTGGCTAGCACCTCCTAGCTCTAGTCTGATGTGATACACCGCACACAATGTTGTGCCGAAAACAGCGCACTTCTAACTGAAAAACCTTTTAAAAATTGCAGAACTTCTGAAGTGAAACACCCGTTACAAGAAAGTTTGCGCATGTGTGTAGCTCAAAAATTCGATGTCTCACCACGGATAACACCTTAAAAAACAATATAATCTTAAGCTTCTATTAGTCTGGTGTGCTTGAAGTCTCCGCAATCGCTCTTTGCGGACGACGTTCGTGTCTGCTGCCTCGATTGGGCGGGAATATTTTTTGATGATTGCTTAGCTGCCGCCAGCCGTTGTGTGGCGTGGGCCGGCTGCTTCACTTGATAGTAAAATGTGTGCTTGCCTCTAGCGGAGGGCATTACGAACGTTGACTCACGCAGTACATCGTGGGATCCCGAAAGGAGCAGACAACTTCTACAAATCCGAACCGTCAGGCCTTACCACTAGGTTGGCGATGCGCAATGGCTAGATTCAGCAGATGATGGCTTTGTATTTAACACTTATACCGCCTCGGAGCGCTGCAAATAAAGCAACAACCCTTGATGCCACGATGGCCTACGCGGCTAGTTGCAAACTTTCTCATGCTTAGCGATTGAGGGGTGAGCTAATGGTATTCGCAACAGGTGCGCTCGGTAACCGGAAACAGCCGTGTAAACCGGCTGACGCGTATGGAGTCATTGTTCGGCAAATGATCGACGTAAATGTGGTGTGCAGCGTAAATTAGGACGTAAAAGACCCACTTTCGGCAGTTGCGCAACTTCGTACCACTGGTGCGAAAAGAAGTTCCGAAACTGCCGAAAGTGGAGGGCTGTCATACAGAAGGAAACGGATAATTAGGCGTCGTTTAGTGAGTTCGCGCGACGCCCGTGATTTACTAATGAGCTGTAATTGATAGAGTTGCATTGACAGCAGTGTATATTTGACTAATAGCCCCTAAGACAAAGCTTTAGCTGCAACCATTTCAATGCGAGGAGAGCATTATGTGAACTTACAGGGAAGAGGCGTACCTCGCTTTTTACGTGCATATATACGCATGGTTCTAGATAGGGACATATAGCGTAATGCACAGAGATGACCATATATATGGGCTGCATTTACATTTACTGCCATATCTTATCTAATTTCCAGATACAGATATATAGGGAATCGGATAGATCAGGCCGTATATGGTTCATATTTGCATTTACTACCACAGATGACCTAAATCCAGATGCGAATATATAGGGAATTGGGTACATCTGGATATACGAGGCTGCATATATCGGTTATATGCGCAAATATACCCAATTCTCTATCTTCATAAAGATCTTTTAATAATGTCATATTGGTCATTTTCGCACTGGAGCGATCATAAAACACTGCAGGCATGTGAACATGCCCCAGAATTATCTTGTCATTCACTTCAAGCAATAATATCGCACTATACTGCGGTAGACAGAATGCATTTCTTAACGCAAGCTAGTCTGCCACTGCGGAAAATCACATAAGCGGTTGTTAGCCACGATTAGAATTCAAGCCGCTGGTATGCATTGATGAACAGGACAGGACAAATCTGACGACGCTTAACCTGCCCTTAACAGTATAATGCGAGATCCCTCAAGCGCAAAAACTATTTCACGGATTTGTATAATGCGGGGAGTCCTCATACGACTACTGTCGCAGCGCCGCAGCGGTTAAGCAATGTGCCACGGCCCCGCCAGGTGGCTGTTTCGAACAGCCACAGGAGGCGCTTGCGAGGTAGGTTGCCCTTCCGGATCTGCCGTAAGGCTCATATGTACATACTCTTTGGGAGTGTTTTTCTCTCGACCAATCATCTGATGTGCTGTGCAAAGGTTGTCACCTGCTCACTGTGAGCCGTCTGTTTTTTTTTGAAGCGGATGGAAGGACGCCGGCTTCTCTCGTGAACGCCAGCTCTGATTAAAACAACCCCACAGAAATAGGTTCAAAAACTATATTCACTAAAGTTCACTGTTGAAAGTAAGTTACGACTACACAGAGAAGGTGCGTTTTTTCTTCAAAACATGCATCCTCAGCAGATGTCAAGTTGAATCAAACCAACCAGGCTTCTTGATAAAAAAAGCTCCAATGATCGTAGCTTATAAATTGCGTCGTACTGTACATGAGTTGTATTGTAGATTTCCGGCAATGGACAGTAAGATTGCCACTAATACTACCTTTTACTAGATTTAGGTAATATAGCGCTCTTTCATTCAAACATAGTCCTGTTTAGCCAATCTACGCTTTTTTACAACCCAGGGGAATACTGCAAACTTTTTTTCTGCAGAAAACTGCCAGCTGAAATACTGTCAGCAGGGAAAGCAGACATGAGTATCCGCTTGGCCTGATTTGACACTATCGTTTAATATATGTAGGCGATTGTTATTTTTTTCCAAGGCGGCTTAGATGCAATTCATAGCAACCCCACGTTCCTCTTTATTTTAGAATATGAGCTTCTATAAGGGAGAATGGTATTTTGTGACCTAGGTTGGTTGGTTGGTTGGTTTGTTGGGGTTTAACGTCCCAAAGAAACTCAGGCTATGAGAGACGCCGTAGTGAAGGGCTCCGGAAATTTCGACCACCTGGGGTTCTTTAACGTGCACTGACATAGCACAATACACGGGCCTCTAGAATTTCGCCTCCATCGAAATTCAGCCGCCGCGGCCGGGATCGAACCCGCGTCTTTCGGGCCAGCAGCCGAGCGCTGTGACTTAGGACATCCTATAGCTGTGGTTGTGAACGAAAGAAATTCTCACTTCTAAAACTATCAGTTCAGCATGGAAATTCGTACGTTAATTTTAAGCCTCCTTCAGCCACCTTAACAGCCGTGATAATGTCGGGAACAGCGACGTCAAGGACGAAATATGCCCGTTGTGTAGTGCCAGCAATTTTCGATCAATATCGATACAACGTTAGCGCTTGTTCTGCAACATGCAAGTAGTGAAAAATTTGCCCAATGATAAGAAAGAAGACTGCGCCGCGCAATACTGAGCACGTCACGAAGATCACAGAAATCTGTCACAAAGGCTGTTTGCAGCCTTCCCATATCTTGCAACAAAGTCTAGATTGGCCAAACAGGCTGATGTTTGAATGAAAGCTCTACAAAACTTCAATCGAGTGAAGGGTGGTATTAATGGCTTGCTAGAAATGCAGATGTCAACAAATGTGCAGTGAGATGCAGTTTCCAAGCTACGCCAATGGCAAGCTTCAGCACGAAATCATTGAAGCTTTCTTTATCAAGAAGGCTGATAACTACGGCAGCACGCGTTCACTATCGTTGCTTGAAAATGAAATGGCTTTTTTTTTGGAGATATGCAATTAGATTCTACGTTAAGAAAAGGTAATTAAGCGTCCAATCTCTTCAAATAAAATCAGTTCACAGTGACAACATTTACATACAAGGAATGTCATTAAGAAATCTTTAAAAGACATGCTGATAACCACAGAAAGCCTGGTAAACTCCGGCGGACATCCCCCACATGTTTCGGCCGCGCTTTCTGTATTAAATGAGGGTCCGTAAGAAGTCCACGAGGTTTTATAGCCCTTAAAAAGAGCATATTAGGCATATTAGAACCGGCGAAATTTCGGTGCCGCGAGTCACACGTTTACTTCTGCTGACGCAGGTTGGTCTCCGTTCTGCAAAATTCAGTTTTTACTTTTTGCCGGTAACGTCCACATGTTTCCACGTTTTGGCGCGCTAGTTGGTTAAGCATCTTGAAATAACAGTGCGAACGAAGACGAGCACAAAAAATCAGGGGGCACTTTGACTGTCTAAAGTGCGTAGAGGCGAAAGCGTTTTCCGCACCACTTTGACTGCTTCTGTGGCACTGGTGGCGTCACATATAATTGAGTACTAATTACTAAGTGGCGGCAAATCACTAATTAATTGTTAATTACTGATTAATGCCTGAATAATAATTAACTGCTAAAGAATGGCGCTTAAGCTTCGTCTTTAGAAGTGGAACGCGACAACATGTTGTAGCGCTGCCAGGGAGTCCACGGAACGCCACCACCCGTTCGGCGCGATGCCTTGCCCTTTGAACGCTTTTTGAGGAAAGGAAAGGGCGCAGTAATTCTCTGTCATCTCGGTGGACACCTGAACCGCACCGTAGAGGAAGGGAGGAAGTGGGAGTGGAAGAAGAAAGATGGCCCGTAATGAAGAAAAGGAAAATTGTATTTGACGAAAGGAAATTATGCAGCAATTGTCTCACATGTCTCGGTGGACACCCGTCAAAATTCAGAGGGGCACTTTTTTGACCTAAAGTGCGGTCACTGATGTGTGGTTAAGATGTTAAGCTTCGCCTCTAAGAGTGGAACGCGACAGCGTCTTGCAACGCTTCCAGGAATCCATAGAACGCCATCGCCCATTCGGTTCTATGCCTCGCTCGTCGGTAAATTGGTTTTTGAGGAAAGGAAATGTATCTGTCTCTCATATCTCGGTGGACACCTAAACCTCACCGGAAGGAAAGGGAGGAGGATGGGAGTGAGCTAAGACACCGTATTCATTAGACGCACCTTTGTTCTTCCCAAACCGTCGAGCTGGCATGGCGGAGTGGATAGCATGCTCGTATCACACTCCGAAGACCGGGGCTCGATTCCTGAGCTCGACCAATTTCTTACTCGGTTTTATTTATTTATATGGCCTGACTAGAAAAGTTAATTAGGCTGATTGAGTAATTAAGCAATTAACTAAGCTCAGTCCCACTTACTTGGAGCAATACTATACGATCCCTTCAATTGGTTGCCTGGGTACTAGCCAAAGTACAATTGGCCCCGTTTGAAATTCGCGCACTGTGACGTCACGACCGTTTCGGCCAACTGAAAAGCGTGACATTTCTGTCGACAACTGCTGCTTACAACGATTAGACATTAAAGGCTTTCGCCTTAAAAGACAAGGAAACGGACGACGCAGCGCTTTGTCGTCCGTTTCCTTGTCTTTTGTGCTCGTCTTCGTTCGCGCTGTTTATGCAAGATGCCCACATGTTTCGCTGCATGCATGATTCTTACGTAGTTAGACATCGTGTTAGGCGCCGGTTCGTACTGTTGAGAAACGCTGCATTTTTCTTCTTGCTACTGCTTCTCTTTGGTGAAGTGGAGCTAAATCCAGGCCCGACCCCCCAAGACACGAGTAGTGAACTTGTTACCGTGAAGTGCCTACCACGAATTCTGGAAGTTCAAGAAAATATTCTTAAAGAATTTGAAGCTCTGCAAGAACACCAAGAAATAATTGAAAACAAGATCGGAACGTTATCTTCAAAAATTGAAGGTCTGCTTGAACAGCCAGCCAACGCTGAAAAGGATGAGTTGAAATCCCAACGTAGCCAGCTGACAAGTGCTGTAAATGCGGTGCTAGCAAAACAAGATGACATGGAAAACCGGTCCCACAGAAATAAATTGCTCCTTTTTGGTGCTTCAGATACGGACAAAGAATCATGGAATAATTCGGAGGCTAAGGTCATATCAATCTGCGACGAAAAACTGGGTGTTAAAATTGATCCCGCTGCAATTGAGAGAGCGCATAGAATAGGCAGGTATGCTGAAAACAAAAAGAGACCAATCATTGTTAAATTTAACTTGTTTAAGGACAAGCAGCGGGCTCTTTCTGTTGCATCTAAGTTTAAGGATACCGGTTACTCAGTAAGCGAAGACTACTCGCCCAGTGCGCGTCAGTCAAGGAGCAGGTTAAGTGCGTATGCCCGAGGTCTAAACGCTAAGCATGCGTTAAAGTACGATAAACTAATAATTGATGGGAAAGCATACATTTTTGACAGCGCTACTGATTCTGTTCGTGAATTCGTGCAATAGCAATCATGTACCCCTCCCCGTCGTAATAAGCACTCTATGAGCCAGCTATCTTTTCTTATCGTGAATTGTCGGAGTGTTAGGAACAAGACTGCTGATTTTGCCAGTTTAGTAGGGGTAACACAGGTTCATGTTGTTATTGGAACTGAGTCTTCGCTTGACCACAATATAACAAGCTCTGAAGTTTTTCCCTCGTGTTATATAGCATATCGAAAGGATCGAGACGCGCATGGCGGTGGAGTGTTTATTCTTGTACGCGACGACATCCAAAGTGTACCAATCAGCTGTGTTCATGATGGTGCAGAATCTGTGTGGTGCAAAATAATTTTGTCAAATGGGGAGAGCCTTGCCGTAGGATCATTCTACAGGCCACCTAGTTCAAACAACCCTGAAATATTTCACAGTGTATCGAGATCGCTGTCAAGCTTATCATCAGATATGATTATTCTGGGAGGCGATTTTAACATGCCTGATGTCGTATGGAACAACCGGCTTCCTGTCGAACAAAGTAGATCAGCGCTACTCTCAGCCTTTTATGAAATGATCCGGAACGATGGGCTCTCAATTTGTGGATTTTCCGACTCGCTTATGCACAACTGGTGCAAATGTCTTAGATTTGCTTTTTAGTAATCAAAATGGTACAGTTGAATCTGTTACAGTGGCACCGGGAATAAGTGACCATGAAGCTGTTGCCGCCACTGTTTTTTGTAAGAAACCCGAATTTCAAAAAGGGCGTTCAAGAAAAATATTTCTGTACGAGAGAGGGAACTACGATGCTGTAAAGAATGCTTTAGTAAATAACTTCCCTTTGTTTCTCAGTTATAGCGAAACGTGTGACGTGGATGGCTTGTGGATCGCATTTAGGGACAAGCTTCTCGGCTTGATTACAGCGTACATTCCTTCTAAGACTGTATCAGGGAAACTACGCGCTGACAAACCTTGGATTTCAAGGGAATTACGTAGATCCATTAGAAGAAAGGCCACACTGTGTAAGAAATATCGTTAAACTAAGAGCCCCTCCTTATTCACAAAACTGCAGTTATTGACGTGTTCGCTTAAGACAGAACTGAAAAGTGCTAAGCGTCTTTACCTCTCGTCTTTATCGGAAAAGATAAGAGTTAATCCAGAACAAGTGTGGAAGCATATTAAAAATACTAAAAAAGATAACATTGGAATTCCATCTTTGGTGCACAATAACAGCGTTGTGGCAGACGACTTGAGTAAAGCTCAAAAATTTTTAATGCGTATTTTCACTCAGTATTTGTCAGTGATCAAGCAGATCTCAATTTAGTCACGCAAAATTTCACACACTTGCCGGAAATGGAAGATGTAATGATAACTGAGACGGGTGTGATGGCGCTGCTGTCTAATCTAAATTCCCATTCTGCTCACGGCCCAGACGATATCATATTTTGAAGCTATGTGCAAAAGAAATAGCTCCATTTTTGGTCACAATATTCAATAAATCCCTGGATTATAAAAAACTCCCAAATGACTGGAAACTTGCAAATGTAACGCCAATACATAAAGATGGTGATCGCGCAGATATATGTAATTACAGACCGGTGTCCCTCACCTCTGTTTCTTGTAAAACACTGGAGCATATATTATATTCTGGTCTTATGAAGCACGTTAATGGTCATGATTTCTTCACTACCGCTCAACATGGTTTCCGTTCGATCCTATCGTGTACAACTCAGCTCACTGAGTTCATACATGATGTCGCGGAAGGTATAGATAGGGGTGTTCAAATAGACGCAGTTTTTCTTGATTTCCGCAAGGCTTTTGACGTGGTTTCGCATTCTCTGCTCTTAACAAAGTTATCGTATTTAGGTATACGTTCTAGACTTCTTGGATGGGTTCAATATTATTTGTATGCACGGCAACAACGGGTACTTATAAACGGTGTCACTTCGCAGTCTGTTCAGGTTTTATCGGGTGTGCCGCAAGGCTCGGTCTTGGGGCTTTGTTATTTCTTGTTTTTGTAAATGATTTGCCGAGTGAACTGTGCTCCCGTGTTAGGCTGTACGCCGATGACTGTGTTGTTTACCGTTCTGTTACATGCGCAAATGATACCATTCTGTTGCAGTCTGACCTTGACAAGGTATGTGCGTGGTGTGACAAATGGAAGATGACTCAACACCAGTAAATGTTACCTCATGATGTTCACAAACAAAAAAAGAAGATATGGGGCAACTATAATCTAAATCAATCTGTTCTACAGACAAAGGACAGAGTAAAGTATCTCGGCATCAAATTTGCAGCGAAGCTGGATTGGACCGCACACGTCGACGCGATAACTGCCAAAGCTTCCCGCGTTCTTAACCTTTTTAAAAGAAACTTTAAACATACAACTCCACGCCTAAAAGAAACATTGTACGTTACGAATGTCAGGCCAATTCTCGAGTATGGATGCGTATGTTGGGACCCGTTCACAAATATTTTAAAAGACAAGCTAGAACGAGTTCAGAAGCGGGCAGCAAGGTTCGTAACTGGGAATTATAACTTTAAGGTTAGAAGTTTTGAACTTCGGGAAGCTCTTTGTTGGAAGTCATTATCCCACCGAAGAAAAGTTTTTAGAATAAAGTTTTTGTACGAGATTTACAATAATAAAACAGGAATTAATAAAAGCCAAAATTTAAGGCAACCTCACTACGTTTCGAGTAGAAGGGACAATACTATGAAAATTACAGGGTATAACTGCTGGATTTATACATGTAAATATTCATTTTTTCCCAACACAATAAGTGACTGGAACCTGCTGCCTAATGAAGTGTTTGAGAGTGAGAATTTCCAGGCCGCAATTGACCATGCAATATTCTGATTATGCTGCTGTCAGTGTTGGTTCTGCGTCTCGAGTGCAATCAGAATGCTTTTATCTTCTTCGAAGTTTTTAACATTTTTTTGCAACTTGTATTTCTGTTTTGTTCTCTTGTGCTGTATTGAATTTTACTGTTAATGTACTTACCCCCTCCCCTACAATAATGCCTCTCAAGGCGCTGTAGGTACCTTGAATAAATAAATAAATAAATAATCTAAATTGCCCTCTGTATTTTTGCAGGCCCAATAAGAAAAAACTTGCTCTGCCCACGTGAAAAATACTCCCAGAGTCGTTTGCATTTTTTCTGGTTTAGACCTGAAGTCTACAACTGATTACAATGGTGCAGTTGCCTGGCCCGCTGCTGACAGTTTTAGGGGTAAAATCTGCATAGCATTAGGCGCTGTCACGTCGTACATGTTGAAAAAGAAGCATATGCTAAACACAGATCTGCCTATAGAAATGCTACAAGCAGAAGCCACGCAGCACCAGCATATTGAGAATGTATCCACAGAACGAAGAATTTCCTCGAGATTATATGCTCCAGATCCCAAGATTGATGTTAATCTGATTACACAAACAAGAAGTGAAAATGAGCGGACTACTTTGAAGGTATCTTCTATCAGAAAAAAAACTGAAAGGTCCACTCTTGTATCTTAGTAGATAACTGCGCAAGCATAATGGGTCGTGATTAAAGCAAATGTCCTTGATATCACCCGAACGGGATATCCACCGGATAACACGACAGGACATCTCTAGCAAGGACTTATTACCGACATCCCTCACAAGTATTAAAACGCGTTTGGATATTTGGCTCCGATTCTGACATCCACGAGATGTGGTGTATTTACTAAGTTGAAAGTGCAGTACCATCGCATTGTGTTTGCTCCGGCTCTTTTGCCTCCGGAACGCGCATGCAGCAGCGCGAGATGGAATGTTTCTGACAGTCGGAGACTTTAACGCGCCCCATGCAGAATGGGGCTGCCCAACTAGCAGTAGAAAGGTAACTGAAATCTGGGAGACTGCTTAGGCGCAAGGGCACACCTCACTTATCGACCCTGAAAAACCTACGCGGATTGGTAACAGTGCAACCAAAGGACACGTGCCCCGACCTTGCTTTTCTAAAAAATATCCCCGATGTGACATGGCAGAATCTCAACATCACCACAGGAAGCGACCACTATCTGCTGTGTACCACTTTCCAAGCGACGCATTGCAGAATGCGTCACCGGAAAGGGAAGCACAGGAATTGGGACGCCATCAGATATGTCCGCTCGCAAGGACCGATGTAGGTGGTAGTAGATTTACGACACTGGACGGAGCGTCTGCTTCAAGATGCCGCCGACACTTCGAAAACTGACGCAGGAGGAAAACGGTCCCATTCCGGATGCTAAGCTAGTACACACGATGGAATCACAACGCAGTATACACGCTCGGTGGCGTAAAAATAAGCATAGCGGGCGCTTAAAAACTCGACTAACCCGACTTGAAAAGGGTATCGGAGCATACACGTGGCAGCATAGCCGAAAGCAGTGGCATCAGACATGCGACCGCCTTAATGGGCAACTGGGCAATAAGAACACATGGTTTCTGCTCAAGCATTTACTGGATGCTACGAAAATTAAGACCGAATCTCAAAAGACCCCACAGAGGATCGCGCAAGCTTTCCAGGGCAGCCATGAAGAGCGCATGATCGCATAATAAAATCAGTACGTACACACCTCCCAGGATATACACACGCCAGATGGGCATTCAGGCTTGGATAACGCTCACATGGATAAGGTTTTTACCGTAGCGGAGGCGGCTGCTCTTAATCAAATTAACACCACCTCGCCAGGCGGGGACGATCGCATCACCAATAAGATGTTCCGCAACGTAGAGGACAACTCAGTAGAGGACCCTACAGACCTCTTCAACAGATGTTGGACAGAAGGCAGCCACCCCGACGAATGAAAGCACCCTTGAATCATTTTCATTCATGAAGCGGGGAAAAGACTTGGGACTGGGAACCTCCGCCCAATTTCGCTAACAACATGTCTAGGAAAGGTAATGGGGCATATTGTCTTAAACAGGCTCCAAATGCACGCCGGCGCAGAAAACAAGTTTCTCCCGCTCGTGATCGGGTTTCGAGCAGGCCTGTGAACTGAGGACATCATGTGGCAGCCACACGAAAATATTCTAGATCTAAATCGCATAAGAGCCACGCGTATCATACTGGGGCTCGATGTGGGTAAGGCCTTTGACAATGTGTCGCACGCGTCCATTGTCTTTCGCCTGTCACTGATGAACGTAGGCAAACGGACATACGATTACACGAACACCTTTCTGAACCAGCGCTCGGATACGCTGCATTTCGGGGACAAAAGTAGCAACAAAATTACACTCGGCACCAGAGGAACCCCGCCGGGCGCTGTACTTTCTTCGTTTCTCATTAACCTTACTATGAGTGGCATCCCGCGTCTGCTAGATGGTATCCCACATATACATCATTCGCCGACCTCACCATATGAACCAACTCCAGATTCGACGGAGAGATTGCCGATGGAGTCATTACAACGAGCTATCTACAGGGTGCACTCTTTCGTGCAGGGGAACGGCCTTGCGTGTTCACCGGCTAAAACCTAACACTTCGTTATCAGGAAAAAACTAGCCTCACAGGCAGCACCCGACACTCGGGAACCCATCGAGTGGCATATTGACAACCATCCTATACCCCCCCCCCCCTCCCCCCCGGCGGCCACAACCAGGGTTCTTGGCATATTCGTTCACAAGAATACTCTCCACGCGGAAGCGATCCGCCGTCTACGCGTCACGGCGGACCAGATACGCGGGCTGGTGAGGCGCATTGCCTCCCGTCACAGGGGCATCAGAAAGGCCTATCTAAGCAGGATCATGCAATCATTCATGATAAGTCGAATCACGTACGCCTGACCGTACCAGCATCTGCTTTGCAGGGACGAATGCGCACTTAATAGCATCATTATAACAGCATACAAGGCGGCCCTTAGCCTGCCGCCATACGCAATCTGAGATCAACTGCTGTAGTTGGGAAATATTTTCACATGCTCGCTCCATAAGCTGAAGAAGCTCCACAAGACGGCACAAATGACCCGCATTTCGCGCACTGCGGCGGGACGCGTAATACTCGGCAAACTCCAGACCTACCCTGCTGAGGAGGTATGTGCAACATCACATTTATCTGTCGACCTTACCAAAAGACTAGTTGTTAAAGCAGTAGCGGAGAACATGGTGCCAGACAAACACGACGCCCGCAGGAAAGCAGGGGTGCAGGCCCTTGTTAAACAGTACGAGAACGAACCACGTGCGGAACATGCAAGGCATGTATGGCCACTCCAAAGTCCGGCCTCGACAACCTTTCACGCTGGCTCTATACGCGACACAGGAAGTAGTTCTCGCACTGGCCATCGCTCATCCCCGCACTAAAACTATGCTAAGCGACTCTAAGGCGCCTTTCAAAATTTCGCCAAAAACACTAAGCGCGCTCGCAATGCGAATTCTGCGCAACCGCACTCTAAATCTCGTATTGGTTTCGGCTCACGCGGGTAACTCCGGAAAAGAGACGGTCGACAGTCTAGCCCAAGGTTTAACCAACCGGAGGACGGGATACATCTCGGGAACGGACGCCCCCGCCGAGGCGCCTCGCTCGTACGCGGAGGTTACAGACTCTTATCGCGAGCAAAGATGCACGTATGCCGCCCCTCACCCCGACCTGGACAGGGCGCAAGCTACGACATTCAGACGCCTACAAAAAAAAGTAATTCTTAGCCCCTACCAATTATGTCTAATCACTAACGGTGAATGTGACCCTGCATGTCCGCACTGCGGTGACGGGTGCACGCTACCCAAGACCTTATATTATGAAAATGCGCTAGCAAACCCCATCCGACGACACTTTTGCCAGCTCCCTCAGCGGACGAATGGGGGCAGGTTCTCGGTCAGTTCAAGAAAAACAACCTCACTAGCCCTCATCACGCGAGGTCAAGAGGTCGCCTCCGACTGGAGGCTAACTTGTACTGGCTCCAGCATCAACTAATCCCTTCCCTTTTGTGGCAGTAAAGTTGTAACCCCCCCCCGTCTGCGCTTCATTTGTGCTGCGAATTTTTTTATACTAATTCAGGTGATGAAGGTGTAGAAAATCTGAAAGGGCCAAGTTTTCGCACAGAAAGATGGACCCAGGGGTCGGGAAATACACCGTCATTGCATCCCTCCTACTTCAGCTTGCCACTCGCTCTAAGAAGTCATCTTTCACGTGCAGGGGCTCACTGAGCCTGCGTGAAGCCGGCTTGAAGTCATCTCTACCGTCAACTGAAAATTCAAGCTAGCTGCGGCAAACACGACAGTAACTTTGCGCAAGATTGATTGCCGCGGTCTGATAGGACGACATCGTGAGTTCCAAAAGGAAAAGTTATGCGTACAGTCGCCCACAGACTGAACACGAATGACGGAATGCGTGGCCCGAACTGCCGTCAGCGCCCCGAAGAGATAGTCATCGGTGCGGGATAATGCTCCCTGTATGTTTACGGTGGCTGACGTCAGCTGGTGCGCAGCTCGCTTTGACTGCTTTTTCATTCTGCCTGATCGCCGCGAGAGAGAGAGAGAGAAACAACTTTATTGCCATAGATTGGCGGGATTTAGGGCAGGTGGGCTTGGTGTAGCCCCCAGGTGGGGGCGACTTCCTGGGCCCACGAAATGGGTGCCAGTTGGATGCTCTTGTCTGGCCTTTTGAGGAGTTGCATGGTTCCATCCGTCTTCGGAGGGAGCTGGCAGTAAGGTTCGAGGGGGCGGATTTCCCGCGCAACCCCAGAGGATGTGAGCCTGGGTGGCGATTTCTCCCTGGAAACAATTTTGGCAGATGGGGTCGTATTCCCTGTCTGTGATAAGTGAAAGTCTAGAATGGCTAAGGATAGAGTGTGTTTGCAACCTGCGGAGCAAGGTGGCTTGCGCTCGATTCAAGTCGCGGTGTCGCGAGGACAGCGCGTTCGTCACGGGGGCGTTTCTGCCGTTTTTGCTCGCCGACACGGCCTCTACGACCCCGCAACGCTCTTTGCAGTTTTCTCTTCGCTGGTACCAAAAATTGCGCGCTATGCTGCCGCGGTTCGCAGCTATCGTCAGCCACCGTAAACATACCGACAGCATTATCTCGCACCCGATTACTATCACTTCGTGCCGCTGACATCAGATCAGGCCATGCGTTCCGTCATTCGCGTTAAGTCTGTGGGTGGCTCTACCACGCGACCGATACGCCCGCGGCTTTTCGAATCTGATCCGGAGCGCGAGATCCGACTGCACGACGGCGCGCGCTCCCTCGAGCTGCTTAGGACTGCAGTCGTAAACAGCACACGGAAGTCGACCCTAACAAAATGAAATCCGGGGTTCTTAGGGCGGCTTACACGATTAGAAATACGGTACCTCTACGGAGAGGACGTTGAACCCCGAAAAATGAGAAAGCGGTTTAGTAACAGTCAGGACACGAGCCATTAATACGAGGCGTGAACCTCACTTGATTAGCCGCGTGCTTAGGAAATAAAACACGGCATATACCGCTGGTAGTGACTGCCCCAAAGGTGCATGAAGCGCAGGAACAGTAATTGTGTAGTGAAATCACAGTTCCATGCGCGTTCAGTTTCTTTACAACGAGGTAGCCGACAACAAAGTTGTGGGTGCAAACGTACTTGATCTCGAAGCAGCGGGAGAATAGCTGCTTCTGTCTTTAGAACACTGCATAAGAATGAAATAGTGTATTGGACAGAACCTTCGGCCTACCACATCTGTACTTGAGCTGAGCGTTCTCCTCGCGAAGCTCCTCAGCAGTCTTCGTGCCCACGCTGCGCGAACACCGACTTTGTATTGGCTTGACGAGAGGATGGCGACTGGAGCGGGACGCTGGGCGGACGATATCTCATGAATGAGTAACGCGCGAAATGGTTGAGGGGCGTTATTGCAGTGAACGCAAGTAATCACGGGAAAATAGTCTGCCAGCTATTTCCGGTTCCAATTTTCGCCAAATCACTACAGTCGCCACGCGTGGTGGCATAGTTTATTCACTCATTTATTTGTGCTGTGACATGGTTCATTGTACAGAATCGTAAGATCAGCGCGTGCTGAGTATGTGCGTGTCCTGAACGCCCACCTATCTCTGGCCTTCCTGCCGGCTCCTCTAGTGCCCTGGTGGCTGAAGTAGACACGGCAAGAGAGACGGGGGTCTGTCTCTCTTCTAACAGTCATGCGCACTGCTTCTTGTCAGCGTTTCAGTGTGAGCGATCTGTTTTACTCCCTTGAGTGCGCTCATAATTGCCGCCGGGCGTGACGTGTGCACGCGGACCACCCGCTCCACTGGCATGCTCCCCGGACACGTCACAATGACGCTGATAGTTGCCGAGTACGTATGTTTGAAAGGATTCCCGATGCGACATCCCCATTTCGCGCAAGTCAGTGTGAGCCTTCGCGCACTTCCCGCACGATTTGTTGATATCGGAAGCTGCACAGACGAGACGCAACCTGATCAACATCACTGCTTTGAGCGGGAGCGATTGTGGGTCGCAAAGCCACGACAGAACACGCTTATCTTTCGAGATTGTCGATTTCTGCGTTCAGGGCACGCACATACGCAGCACGGGCTGATCTTACGATGATGTACAGTGAACCATGTCACAGCACAAATAAATGAGTGAATAAACGATGCCACCACGCACAGCGACTGTAGTGAGTGGGCGAAAATTGGAACAGGAAGTAGCTGGCAGACTATTTTCCCGTGATTACTTGCGTTCGCTTCCATAACGCTCCTGAAGCATTTCGCGCATTACTCATCCATGAGACATCGTCCGCCCAGCATCCCGCTCCAGTCGCCATCCGCTCGTCAAGCCAGTACAAAGTCGGTGTTTGCGCAGCGCGGGCACGAAGACTGCTGAGGAGCTTCGCGAGGAGGACGCTCAGCTCAAGTCCAGATGTGGTAAGCCGATGTTTCTGCCCGATGTTTCTGCTCATTCTTATGCAGCGTTCGATAGAGAAAAGCAGCTGTTCTCCCGCCACTTCGAGATAAAGTACGTTTTCACCCACAACCTTTCTGACGGCTCCCCCGTTCTAAACCAACCGAGCGCTCGTGGAACTGTGTTTTCACTACAAAATTACGGTACCTGCGCTTCATTCACCTTTGGGGCAGACATTACAAGCGGTATACGCCGTGTTTTATTTTTTAAGCACGCGGCTAATCAAGTGAGGTTCACGGCTCGTGTCCTGACCGTTACTGAACCGCTCTCTCATTTTTCGGGGTTCAAAGTCCTCTCCGTAGAGGTACCATATTTCTTCAGCGTCTAAGCCCCCCTACGAAGCACGGTCTTCATTTTGTTAGTGTTGACTTCCGTGTGCTGTTTACGACTGCAGGCGTAAGCAGCTCGAGGGAGCGCGCACGCCGTCGTGCAGTCGGTACTCGCGCTCCGGCTCAGATTCGAAAAGCCGCGGGCGCATTGGTCGCGTGGTAGAGCGGCCCACAGACTTAACGCGAATGACGGAACGCATGGCCTGGTCTCATGTCAGCGGCACGAGGTGATAGTAATCGGTTGAGAGATAATGCTGTCGGTATGTCTACGGTGGCTGACGATAGCTGGTGCGAACAGCAAAGCGCGCAATTTTTGGTACCGGCTAAGAGAAAACTGCAAAGAGCGTTGCGGGACCTTGGAGGCCGTGTCGGCGATCAAAAACCGCAAAAACGCCCCCGTGACGAACGCGCTGTCCACGCGGCGCTCGGGCGGAATCGAAAAAGCAGTCAACGCGGGCTGCGCACCAGCTGTCGTCAGCCACCGTAAACATACAGGGAGCGTTATCCCGCAGCGATGACTATCTCTTCGGGGCGCTGACGGCAGTTCGGGCCACGCATTCCGTCATTCTTGTTCAGTCTGTGGGTGACTGTACGCATAACTTTTCCTTTTGGAACTCACGATGTCGTCCTATCAGACCGCGGCAGTCAATCTTGCGCAAAGTTACTGTCGTGTTTGCCGTAGCCAGCTTGAATTTTCAGTGTCGGTAGAGATGACTTGAAGCCACCTTCACACAGGCTCAGTGAGCCCCTGCGCGTGTAAGATGGCTTCTTAGAGCTAATGGCAAGCTGAAATCGCAGGCACGCAGTGACGGGTTATTTCCCGACGCCGGGGGCCATCTTTCTGTGGCCCTTTCACATTTGCTGCTCCTTTATCACCTAGAATTAGTGTAGAAAAATTCGCAGCACAAATGAAGCGAAAACATGGTGGTGGTGGTTACAACTTTACTGCCAAAGAAGGGGAAGGGATTAGTTGGTGCTGGGGCGAGTACAGGTCGGCCTCCAGTCGGGGGCGAGCTATTGACCTCGCGTTGTAAGGGCTAGTGGGATTCTGTTCCTTGACGTGGAAAAAAGCCTGCCCCATTCCACTGCTGAGGGAGCTAGCAAAAGTGTCGTCTGAGGGGGTTTGCTAGCACATTCCCATAAAATATGGTCTTAGGTAGCGTGCGTCCCGTCACCACAGTGCGGACATGCAGGGTCATATTCACCGTTAGTGATTAGACATAATCGGTAGGGGTTAAGAATTACCTTTTTTTGTAGGCGCCTGAATGTCGTGGCTTGCGCCCTGTCCAGGTAGGGATGAGGGGCGGGATACGTGCATCTTTGCTCGCGATATGAGTCTCTATCCTCCGAGTACGAGAGAGGCGCCTCGGCGGGGGCGTCCGCTCCCGAGATGTATCCCGTCCTTCGGTTAGTTAAACCTTGGGCTGGACGCTCGACCCCATCGTTTCCGGAGTTGCCCGCGTGATCCGAAACCCATACGAGGTTAATGTTGTGATTTAGAGCCCGGTTGCGCCGAATTCGCATTGCAAGCGCGCTTACCGAGTTTTTGGCGAAATTTTGAAAGGCGCTCTTAGAGTTGTTTGAAATAGTTTCGGTGCGGGGATCCGCGATGGCCAGTGCGAGGGCTACTTCCTGTCTCGCGTATTGAGCCAGCGTGAAATGTTGTGGCGATAACGGGGGCTGACTTTGGAGTGGCCATATATGCCACGTATGTTCCGCCTTTTATGTGTTGAGCTGCGTCCGCGACACTGCTCGTGGTTCCTTTACGTACTGTTTCACAAGGGCCTGCGGCCTTGCTTTCCTGCGGGCGTCGTGTTTGTCTGGCACCATATTCTTCGCTACTGGTTTAACAACTAGTCTACTGGTAATGTCGACTGATAAATCTGATGTTGGACATACCTCCTCAGCACGGTGGATGGGGAGTTTGTCGAGAATTACGCGTCCGGCAGCAGTCGCGACAAGCGGGTAACTTGTGCCTTCTTATCGGCTTCTATTAGCACAGCGAGCGTGTTAAAAAATGGCCTGGCTTAGCTTATGGTTAAGCCTAGGATGCGAAGCATAGTATCCTTGGTCTGCAGTAAAACCATTCTTGGGTCTGCAGTAAAAGACGCGGGTTCGATCCCGGCCGCGGCGGCTGGAATTTCTTTGGAGGATAAATTCTAGAGGCCCGTGTACTGTGCGATGTCAGTGCACGTTAAAGAACCCCAGATGGTCAAAATTTCCGGAGCTCTTCACTACGGCGTCTCTCATAGCCTTAGTCGCTTTGGGACGTTAAACCCCATAAACCACAACCACAAAACCATTTCTTCTGCGCGCTGCTCCTTTCGTTTCTCACGTTGCTTCTTCCGGTAAGCACGCTCCTTTACAAGCCGCTGTTCCCGCTGTTCAGGAGTTTCTTCAGCACGCATTTTCCGTTTGGTAGCATTTCGCCGCTCGAACCGAGTAGAAGTACTCGAAGCTTCATCCTTCACCTCGGCATCGGTTGTCGAACGCTGCCGTCTAGCTGCATACTGTGCACGTAGCTTGGCAAGCCGTACTTCTTGTTCTTCTCCCGTTCCCGTGGCTCTTTGTAACTTGCGCTTTGCGGTCTGGCGAGCCGCCCTCTCCCTGGCCGACATCTCGCCGCTCAACTGACTCAACGAGTGCGTCGCCTTTTGCGTGACGTCAGTATCTCCTAGCGGTAGGAGCGGAAGTTAGGCCGCCGGCGGAGGCTGCGCGTCCGCAAGCGAGCGCACGAGGCACCAGCTTTCACAGCTCTTCTGAGGTCATATCACGTGGTGCGCCGATGAAGGTCAAGTGGTAGCTACGCGGCCGTGCGCGGCGCAGCAAGGAAGAGCTGGGTTGTGCGAGTGTAATATGCTTCGCATAAAATTCCCAACTACAGCAGTTGATCTCAGATTGCGTATGCCGGCAGGCTAAGGGCCGCCTTGTATGCTGTTATAATGATGCTATTAAATGCGTATTCGTCCCTGCAACGCCGCTGCTAGTACTGCCAGACGTACGTGATTCGACTTATCTTGAATGATTGCATGATCCTGTTTACATAGGCCTTTCTGATTCCCCTGTGACGGGCGGCAATGCGCCTCACCAGCCCGCGTATCTGGTGCGCCGTGTCGTGTAGACGGCGGATCGTTTCCGCGTGGAGAGTATTCTTCTGAACAAATATGCCCAGAACCCTGGTTGTGGCCGCCGGGGGCGGGGGGGGGGGGGGGGGGGAGGGGGTATAGGATGGTTTTCAATATGCCACTCGATGGGTCCCCGAGGGTCGGGTGCTGCCTGTGAGGCTAGGTTTTTGTTCGGATTTAGCCGGTGAACACGCAAGGCCGTTCCCCTGCACGAAAGAGTGTACCGTGTCGATAGCTCGTTGTAATGACTCCATCGGCAATCTCTCCGTCGAATCTGGAGTTGGTTCATAAGGTGAGGTCGGCGCACATAGAATGATGTATATGTGGGATACCATCTAGCAGACGCGGGATGCCACTCATAGTAAGGTTGATGAGAAACGGAGAAAGTACAGCGTAGCCGTGCGCTGGTTCAGAAAGGTGGCGATGTAATCGTATGTCAGGTGACAGGTGAGAGAGGATGGAAGCGTGTGACATTGTCAGAGGCCTTACTGACATCGAGTCCCCAGATGATACGCGTGGCTCTTATGCGATTTGGATCTAGGATGTTTTGTTTTAGCTGGCACATGATGTCCTGAGTCCACAGGTCTGCTCGAAACCAAATCACGGACGGGGAAAACGTCTTCTGCGTCGGCTTGCATTTGGAGCCTCTTTAATACAATATGCTCCATTACCTTTCCTAGACATGAATTAAGCGAAATTGGGCCGAGGTTCCCAATGCCGAGTCTTTTTCCCGGTTTATCAATGAAAATGATTTTAGCGTGTTTCCATTCGTCGGAGGTGCTGCTTTCTGTCCAATACCTGTTGAAGAGGTCCGTAAGGGCCGCTACTGATTTCACCTCTAAGTTGCGGAACATCTCATTGGTGATGCGATCCTCCCCGGCTGCTGTGGTGGTGTTAATTTGATTAAGAGCAGTTGTGATCTGGCTTGGGTATATCCTGGGTAGTGTTTACGCGCTGATTTTTAAATGTGATCATGAGCTCTTCATGGCTGCCCTGGAAAGCTTGCGCGATCCTCTGTAGGGTCTTTTGAGATTCGGTCTTAGTTTTCGTAGCATCGAGTAAATGCTTGAGCAGAAACCATGTGTTCTTATTGCCCAGTTGCTCATTATGGCGGTCGCATGTCTGATGCCACTGCTCTCGGCTAAGCTCCCACGTGTATGGCTCTATATCCTTTTCAAGTCGGGTTAGTCGAGTTTTTAAGCGCCGGTTATGCTTATTTTTACGCCATAGAGCGTGTATACTGCGTTGTGATTCCATCGTGTGTACTAGCTTAGCATCCGGAATGGGACCGTTTTCCTCCTGCGTCAGTTTTCGAAGTGTCGGCGGCGTCTTGACGCAGACGCTCCGTCCACTGTCGTAAATTTACCATCCTCTCGGTCGGTATCTGCGAGCGAACATATCTGAAGGCGTCCCAATTCGTGTGCTTCCCTTCCCGGCGACGCATTCTGCAATGCGTCGCTTGGAAAGTGGTACACAGCACATAGTGATCGCTTCCTTTGGTGACGTTGAGATTCTGCCATGTCACATCGGGGATATTTTTTACAAAAGCAAGGTCGGGGCACGTGTCCTTTGGTTGCACTGTTACCAATCTGCGTAGGTTTTTCAGGGTCGATAATTGAGGTTTGCCCTTCGGAGCCACACCTCACATTGGAATCGGAGCCAAATATCCAAACGCGTTTTAATACTTTTGACGGATGTCCGTACTAAGTTCTTGTTATAGATTTCCTGTCGTATTATCCGATGGATATCCCCTTCAGGTGATATCAATGACATTTGCTTTAATCACGACCCATTATGCTTGCATAATTCTCTACAAAGATAGCAGAGTGGACCTTTCAGTTTTTTTCTGATAGCAGATATCTTCAACGTAGTCCGCGCATTTTAATTTTTTTTGTAATCAGATTCACATTCGAATGAAATATTGCTTACCGAGCGGAAGCCACTCACTCCAAAAGGAAGCTTGTACCTGGAGCGTATAAACACAGAAAATTTTTGTTCTGTGGATGCATGCTCAATATGTTGGTGCTGCGTGGCTTCTGCTTGTAGCATTTCTATAGCAAGATCTGTGTTTCGCATATGCTTCTTTTTCATCATGTACGCCGTAACAGCGCCTAATGCTATGCAGATTTTTCCGCTGAAGCTGTCAGCAGCGGGCAGGCAACTACACCATTGTAATACATTGTAGACTTCTTCTAAACCACAGAAAATGTAAATGATTCTGGGAGTATTTTTCACGTGGGCAGAGCAAGCTTTTTCCTATTGGGCCTTTAAAAATACAAAGGGCAATATACATTATTTGACTAATATTATTAGGGGGGTGTTAGCCCAGCAGCAGACGGGACAGGCCACAGTCAGAAGGCACACCGAGCTAAATCACTCCAGCACAAAGTGACACGCCCTCGTCGTCGTCCACTGCGGAGCGTCCAAAACAACGTCGTCTTCGCCTAGCAACTAAGCACCGTAACACTACCCCCCCCCCCCTCTCCTCCAGCGGGAGGGAGGAAGCACAGTCCCTGGGCGTTATAAGGCGGTGGGTTTTAATGGAAGGGCTTAAGACGGGTGACGTGTACGAGCTGGCTGGAGGGAGCCGCACGAGGAGAGTGGGGTTGCAGGACACATTGCTCAGTTGCCGCAAGACTCGGTAAGGACCCACGTAACGAGGCAGCAACTTCTCACACAGGCCCACACGACGCGCAGGGAGCCAGAGGAGTGCGAGGGAATCGGGAGGGTAATGGGCGTCACGGTGATGAAGGTCGTACCGTCGTTTTTGAGCGAGTTGTGAAGCGTCGAGGCTATCTCGAGCGATTTGGCGGGCGGCGTCAGCTCGGGCAACGGCGTCACAAGCGTAACTGCTGGTTAAAGGGTCGTGAGGCAGGAGGCTGTCGAAGGGCAGCAACGGGTCGCGGCCAAAGAGCAGGTAGAAGAGGCAGTAGCCGGTGGCATCATGGCGTGTGGAATTGTAGGCGAACGTCACGAAAGCTAAACTGACGTCCCAGTCACGATGGTGGTCTGAGACATACATAGACAGTATAGTATGTCCGTCAGGGTGCAGTTAACACACTCAGTAAGGCCGTTGGTCTGAGGATGGTAGGCCGTCGTGAACTTGTGGCGGGTAGAGAATGAGCGCAGAAGGTCGTGCACCACTTTAGAAAGAAAGAAGGGGCCGCGATCCGTAAGCAGTTGACGAGGAGCGCCATGAAGTAGGACGACGTCATGGAGAAGAATGTCGGCGACATCGGAGGCACAGCTGGTAGGGATAGCGCGCGTGATAGCGTACCGGGTAGTGTAATTGGTCGCAACGGCAATCCACTTGTTCCCGGAAGTTGATGGGGGGACAAGGACCAAGCAGATCGAGACCAACACGGAAAAATGGGTCAGTCGGGATGTCGATGGGCTGAAGCTGGCCACTGGGTGGAAGTGGGGGCGTTTTCCGGCGCTGGCATTGATCGCACGCAGCGACATAACAGCGGTCAGAGAGGTAAAGGCCAGGTCAGAAGAACCGCCTGCGCACGCTGTCGTACGTGAGTGACACGCCGAGGTGCCCTGCAGTAGGAGCGTCATGAAGTTGGGCAAGTACTGTGGAACGGAGATAGGTCGGGACGACGAGCAAGAGGTCGGCGCCATCTGGGTGCATATTGCGTCGGTACAAAGTATCGTGATGCAGCACGAACAGGCGTACAACAGGATCGGAAGGGTCACTGCGGAGGTCCCGGGCAGGGTCCCGGTGTGATACCCTGCACGACCTCCACCAAATATTACGGGGGTGTTAGCCCAGCAGCAGACGGGACAGGCCACAGTCAGAAGGCACACCGAGCTAAATCACTACAGCACAAACTGCCACGTCCTCGTCGTCGTCCACTGCCGAGCGTCCAAATCAACGTCGTCTTCGCCTAGCAATTATGCACCGTAACAATATGTCTAATATGCCCTTGTTAAGGGCTATAAAATCCTCGGGGACTTCTTACGGACTTCGCTTGAATACAGAAAGCGCGGCCAAAACATGCGAGGGATGTCCACGGCAGTTTACCACGCTTCCTGTGGTTTTCGGCATGTGTTTTAATGATTTCGTAATGATATCCCTTTTTTAACATAGATTGGTTTGAGCTAGTTGGTAACAGTTCTTCGAAAACATAGCGCATAAAAGACACGGACGACACAGAAGTGGAGGGGACAGGCGCTAACTTGCAACTTTATTTAACTGTCTAATATAGAGGAGCCGATTACCACCATCAAGCGATGAGCATGCGCAAAGGGCACAATGAAGATTACAGCGTTTGAAAAATAAGCAAAAATCACAAAAAAGGAAAACACGGTGCCGGGAGAACACCGGAAGAAAGGAGACATCGCGTACTGATACTTACTGCAAAACGCGCTTTTCAAGCTTGTCAAGGTTAAAAGCCAAACAAATAACGCGGGAAAAAGGGGAGATACAAATAGATCGACTAAACGATGAAGGGAGTGTACAAGGCTCCACACTAAGACAAACACGTGGTGAAGAAACACAGAATGACAATGGGGGAATTGCATTTATGGGCATGGCAATGGAACTAAAAGATAGCAGGAAGTTATAGGCCGAAAACTGATAAGGGCTGTGATACTATATATAATGAAATGAAAAAATTTAAAAACTAGGAAACTATAAAGTATATGCATATGAAAAATACAAAAAAGGATAAAACGAGAAGTATGAAACACGAGTGTAGAGGGCTCCACGCTAAAAAAACGAGGGGGGGGGGGATGGGATACGCAAATAAGAGAAATGGAATATGGAAATAACAAATGAAGTAAAAGCCAATAAAACAGCAAGGAATCAAAAGCAAGAAGACGCAAAGGAAAAGCGGGACCATTCCGGTTCACAAGAAAGGGTGCTTACAATAAGCAGTCTTAAGACATGGTTCACACCTACAGATAGCCGTCAAGGAATTCAACTTCACTGTCAGGTAATTGAATAGAAGGTGCGCTGACGCACTTTTTTCCCAGCTTTTCTTATAAAATACTCCTCCATGACTTCACACTGTTTTTCCTTTAGCTGATGTTAAGAATTCTGTTATGCATTTTTGGATAGCATCCGTTCTCTTGCACTGTTTCACATGCTTTGCAATGGTCAGCTAGGTTGCTTCCTTATTTGTTGCGTACGCATAATCTATGTTCTCTCGCGCTCTCATTAAAGCATCTTCCTGTGTGCCCAAAGTAATTACGCCCGCAACTAATAGGAATTCTGTACACAACCTTAGCCTTTCATTCCGTAAACTTCGTTTGATGTTTCGTCGTGCAGTCATCTCGTTTTACCATTTTCTTGGTGCAGACCTTGGAAAGCTTACAAGGGGCAGAGAAAACTACTTGTACATTATAACGCGCTGCCAGCTCCTTGAAATTATGTTAAAATCTATAATAATATGGTATTACCTGGACAGGAGTCTTGCTTTTGATCTCTTCACTCCCCTGCTCACTACAGGAAACCTTGGAGGCGTTCAACTTTTGCAAAAGGCTTTCACACACTGCCAGTATAAGGTCTACGGGGAATCCAGCCTCTTGCAGCCGCCTGGATTGCTCATGGATGCTGGCGGCCATGTGGAGCGTGCAGGATTTTATAGCTGCTCCTTGGAGACAGGAATACACGGTACCCCGCTTAACAACTTTAGAATCCATAACTACAGCGCAAACGACAGGACAGAGATGAAGAAGGGACACCACACAGCGCTGACTCACAACTAAAGTTTATTGGATGCCAGAAGGTATAAATACCTCCCTGGCGGCCAGAAAGAATGCAGTCGACACTTACATGCGTGACTGACGTAATAGTGTACCAGTCATATGCCGCCAAGCAAATCACATGCGCGAGAATACAATATAAGCAGTGACAGAATACAATATAATCAGTGAGCAAGCACTTGTCAAAATTCGCAATCAAGGTATCTTCTTTCTTTTTCTGACAACGCGACAGGTGAAGCACTGATGCATTCTTCCGAGAGCCTACCTATTAAGTGAGCTTCAATGATCTCCCTTGCTAACGAGTCACGGTTCTTTTCTAACACTGCACGTCGCGTTGTCAGAAAAAGAAAGAAGATACCTTGATTGCGAATTTTGACAAGTGCTTGCTCACTGATTATATTGTATTCTGTCACTGCTTATATTGTATTCTCGCGCATGTGATTTGCTTGGCGGCATATGACTGGTACACTATTATGTCAGTCACGCATGTAAGTGTCGACTGCATTCTTTCTGGCGGCCAGGGAGGTATTTATACCTTCTGGCATCCAATAAACTTTAGTTGTGAGTCAGCGCTGTGTGGTGTCCCTTCTTCATCTGTCCTGTCGTTTGCGCTGTAGTTATGGATCATCAAAAACACCAACTCGCCCAACAAATACTTTTGTCGAACTTTAGAATGCGCGCTGTCAAAGCGTAACAGACGTTTTTTGGTTCGTGGATAGTACATCCAGGAGATACTAAGGTTGCTGAAATCTAATTCAATATCTAAGAACTGAATGCGGCCATCTGTAGGTGATTCCGAAGTGAAATTTAACCCGGCACCGTGCTGCGAAAAAATGCTCAACACTTCCTTGACAACGTCGCATTCTCTTCCATGACCTTTGCTAAAAATAATGAGGAAATCATCAACGTACCTGAACACTTTTAAAACAGGAAGGTAAGAAAGATTGGCTTGAATGCGTTTGTCAATCGCGGATAAAAATAGGTCACATAACACAGGCGCAACAGAAGAACCGATACAAATGCCTCTTTTTTAGATATAGAAATGTCCTTCTGAAAAGAGCTGTGGACGCAAAGTAGAATTCGCGTTTTCTTGCTTTTAATTCCTTGGCATTTTATTGGCTTTTACTTCATTTATTTCCATATTCCATTTCTCATATTTGCATATCCCATCCCCCCCTCCTTGTTTTAGCGTGGAGCCCTCTACACTCGTGTTTTATACTTCTCGTTTTATCCTTTTCTTTATTTTTCATATACATATACTTTATAGTTTCCTAGTTTTTAATTTTTTTTTTCATTTTATTATATATAGTATTACAGCCCTTATCTGTTTTCGGCCTAATTTTCTGCTATTTTTTAGTTCCATTGCCATGCCCATAAATGTAATTCCCCCATTGTCATTCTGTCTTTCTTCACCACGTGTTTGTCTTAGTGTTGAACCTTGTACACTCCCTTCACCTTTTAGTCGATCTGTTTTTATCTCCCCTTTTCGCCTTGTTATTTGTTTGGCTCTTAACCTTGACAAGCTTGAAAAGCGCTTTTTGCAGTAAGTTTCAGTACGCGATGTCTCTTTTCTTCTGGTGTTCCCCCGGCACCATGTTTTCCTTTCTTATTTTGCAAACGCTGTAATCTTGATTGCGCTCTTCTTTGCGCATGCTCATCACTACATTGTGGTGATCGGCTCCTATATCTTAGACGTGGTGGCATTTCGAAAATAAAGTTGCAAGTTAGCGCCTGTCCTTTACACTTCTGTGTCGTCCGTGTCCTTTTTGCGCTATGTTTTCGAAGAACTATCCCTTGTATGTTCATGTTGTCACTGTGAACTGATTTTATTTGCAAATATTTGACTCTTAACTACCTTCTCGTCACATAGAATCTAATTGCAAACTCCAAAAAAGCCATTTCATTTTCAAGCAACGATAGTGAATGCGTGCTGCCGTAGTTGTTATGAGCCTTATTTATAAAAACAGCTGCCAAACAGATGTCGCTGCCAAACAGATGTCGCTGCCAAACAGATGTCGCTGCCAAACAGATGTCGCTGCCAAACAGATGTCGCTGCCAAACAGATGTCGCTGCCAAACAGATGTCGCTGCCAAACAGATGTCGCTGCCAAACAGATGTCGCTGCCAAACAGATGTCGCTGCCAAACAGATGTCGCTGCCAAACAGATGTCGCTGCCAAACAGATGTCGCTGCCAAACAGATGTCGCTGCCAAACAGATGTCGCTGCCAAACAGATGTCGCTGCCAAACAGATGTCGCTGCCAAACAGATGTCGCTGCCAAACAGATGTCGCTGCCAAACAGATGTCGCTGCCAAACAGATGTCGCTGCCAAACAGATGTCGCTGCCAAACAGATGTCGCTGCCAAACAGATGTCGCTGCCAAACAGATGTCGCTGCCAAACAGATGTCGCTGCCAAACAGATGTCGCTGCCAAACAGATGTCGCTGCCAAACAGATGTCGCTGCCAAACAGATGTCGCTGCCAAACAGATGTCGCTGCCAAACAGATGTCGCTGCCAAACAGATGTCGCTGCCAAACAGATGTCGCTGCCAAACAGATGTCGCTGCCAAACAGATGTCGCTGCCAAACAGATGTCGCTGCCAAACAGATGTCGCTGCCAAACAGATGTCGCTGCCAAACAGATGTCGCTGCCAAACAGATGTCGCTGCCAAACAGATGTCGCTGCCAAACAGATGTCGCTGCCAAACAGATGTCGCTGCCAAACAGATGTCGCTGCCAAACAGATGTCGCTGCCAAACAGATGTCGCTGCCAAACAGATGTCGCTGCCAAACAGATGTCGCTGCCAAACAGATGTCGCTGCCAAACAGATGTCGCTGCCAAACAGATGTCGCTGCCAAACAGATGTCGCTGCCAAACAGATGTCGCTGCCAAACAGATGTCGCTGCCAAACAGATGTCGCTGCCAAACAGATGTCGCTGCCAAACAGATGTCGCTGCCAAACAGATGTCGCTGCCAAACAGATGTCGCTGCCAAACAGATGTCGCTGCCAAACAGATGTCGCTGCCAAACAGATGTCGCTGCCAAACAGATGTCGCTGCCAAACAGATGTCGCTGCCAAACAGATGTCGCTGCCAAACAGATGTCGCTGCCAAACAGATGTCGCTGCCAAACAGATGTCGCTGCCAAACAGATGTCGCTGCCAAACAGATGTCGCTGCCAAACAGATGTCGCTGCCAAACAGATGTCGCTGCCAAACAGATGTCGCTGCCAAACAGATGTCGCTGCCAAACAGATGTCGCTGCCAAACAGATGTCGCTGCCAAACAGATGTCGCTGCCAAACAGATGTCGCTGCCAAACAGATGTCGCTGCCAAACAGATGTCGCTGCCAAACAGATGTCGCTGCCAAACAGATGTCGCTGCCAAACAGATGTCGCTGCCAAACAGATGTCGCTGCCAAACAGATGTCGCTGCCAAACAGATGTCGCTGCCAAACAGATGTCGCTGCCAAACAGATGTCGCTGCCAAACAGATGTCGCTGCCAAACAGATGTCGCTGCCAAACAGATGTCGCTGCCAAACAGATGTCGCTGCCAAACAGATGTCGCTGCCAAACAGATGTCGCTGCCAAACAGATGTCGCTGCCAAACAGATGTCGCTGCCAAACAGATGTCGCTGCCAAACAGATGTCGCTGCCAAACAGATGTCGCTGCCAAACAGATGTCGCTGCCAAACAGATGTCGCTGCCAAACAGATGTCGCTGCCAAACAGATGTCGCTGCCAAACAGATGTCGCTGCCAAACAGATGTCGCTGCCAAACAGATGTCGCTGCCAAACAGATGTCGCTGCCAAACAGATGTCGCTGCCAAACAGATGTCGCTGCCAAACAGATGTCGCTGCCAAACAGATGTCGCTGCCAAACAGATGTCGCTGCCAAACAGATGTCGCTGCCAAACAGATGTCGCTGCCAAACAGATGTCGCTGCCAAACAGATGTCGCTGCCAAACAGATGTCGCTGCCAAACAGATGTCGCTGCCAAACAGATGTCGCTGCCAAACAGATGTCGCTGCCAAACAGATGTCGCTGCCAAACAGATGTCGCTGCCAAACAGATGTCGCTGCCAAACAGATGTCGCTGCCAAACAGATGTCGCTGCCAAACAGATGTCGCTGCCAAACAGATGTCGCTGCCAAACAGATGTCGCTGCCAAACAGATGTCGCTGCCAAACAGATGTCGCTGCCAAACAGATGTCGCTGCCAAACAGATGTCGCTGCCAAACAGATGTCGCTGCCAAACAGATGTCGCTGCCAAACAGATGTCGCTGCCAAACAGATGTCGCTGCCAAACAGATGTCGCTGCCAAACAGATGTCGCTGCCAAACAGATGTCGCTGCCAAACAGATGTCGCTGCCAAACAGATGTCGCTGCCAAACAGATGTCGCTGCCAAACAGATGTCGCTGCCAAACAGATGTCGCTGCCAAACAGATGTCGCTGCCAAACAGATGTCGCTGCCAAACAGATGTCGCTGCCAAACAGATGTCGCTGCCAAACAGATGTCGCTGCCAAACAGATGTCGCTGCCAAACAGATGTCGCTGCCAAACAGATGTCGCTGCCAAACAGATGTCGCTGCCAAACAGATGTCGCTGCCAAACAGATGTCGCTGCCAAACAGATGTCGCTGCCAAACAGATGTCGCTGCCAAACAGATGTCGCTGCCAAACAGATGTCGCTGCCAAACAGATGTCGCTGCCAAACAGATGTCGCTGCCAAACAGATGTCGCTGCCAAACAGATGTCGCTGCCAAACAGATGTCGCTGCCAAACAGATGTCGCTGCCAAACAGATGTCGCTGCCAAACAGATGTCGCTGCCAAACAGATGTCGCTGCCAAACAGATGTCGCTGCCAAACAGATGTCGCTGCCAAACAGATGTCGCTGCCAAACAGATGTCGCTGCCAAACAGATGTCGCTGCCAAACAGATGTCGCTGCCAAACAGATGTCGCTGCCAAACAGATGTCGCTGCCAAACAGATGTCGCTGCCAAACAGATGTCGCTGCCAAACAGATGTCGCTGCCAAACAGATGTCGCTGCCAAACAGATGTCGCTGCCAAACAGATGTCGCTGCCAAACAGATGTCGCTGCCAAACAGATGTCGCTGCCAAACAGATGTCGCTGCCAAACAGATGTCGCTGCCAAACAGATGTCGCTGCCAAACAGATGTCGCTGCCAAACAGATGTCGCTGCCAAACAGATGTCGCTGCCAAACAGATGTCGCTGCCAAACAGATGTCGCTGCCAAACAGATGTCGCTGCCAAACAGATGTCGCTGCCAAACAGATGTCGCTGCCAAACAGATGTCGCTGCCAAACAGATGTCGCTGCCAAACAGATGTCGCTGCCAAACAGATGTCGCTGCCAAACAGATGTCGCTGCCAAACAGATGTCGCTGCCAAACAGATGTCGCTGCCAAACAGATGTCGCTGCCCAACAGATGTCGCTGCCCAACAGATGTCGCTGCCCAACAGATGTCGCTGCCCAACAGATGTCGCTGCCCAACAGATGTCGCTGCCCAACAGATGTCGCTGCCCAACAGATGTCGCTGCCCAACAGATGTCGCTGCCCAACAGATGTCGCTGCCCAACAGATGTCGCTGCCCAACAGATGTCGCTGCCCAACAGATGTCGCTGCCCAACAGATGTCGCTGCCCAACAGATGTCGCTGCCCAACAGATGTCGCTGCCCAACAGATGTCGCTGCCCAACAGATGTCGCTGCCCAACAGATGTCGCTGCCCAACAGATGTCGCTGCCCAACAGATGTCGCTGCCCAACAGATGTCGCTGCCCAACAGATGTCGCTGCCCAACAGATGTCGCTGCCCAACAGATGTCGCTGCCCAACAGATGTCGCTGCCCAACAGATGTCGCTGCCCAACAGATGTCGCTGCCCAACAGATGTCGCTGCCCAACAGATGTCGCTGCCCAACAGATGTCGCTGCCCAACAGATGTCGCTGCCCAACAGATGTCGCTGCCCAACAGATGTCGCTGCCCAACAGATGTCGCTGCCCAACAGATGTCGCTGCCCAACAGATGTCGCTGCCCAACAGATGTCGCTGCCCAACAGATGTCGCTGCCCAACAGATGTCGCTGCCCAACAGATGTCGCTGCCCAACAGATGTCGCTGCCCAACAGATGTCGCTGCCCAACAGATGTCGCTGCCCAACAGATGTCGCTGCCCAACAGATGTCGCTGCCCAACAGATGTCGCTGCCCAACAGATGTCGCTGCCCAACAGATGTCGCTGCCCAACAGATGTCGCTGCCCAACAGATGTCGCTGCCCAACAGATGTCGCTGCCCAACAGATGTCGCTGCCCAACAGATGTCGCTGCCCAACAGATGTCGCTGCCCAACAGATGTCGCTGCCCAACAGATGTCGCTGCCCAACAGATGTCGCTGCCCAACAGATGTCGCTGCCCAACAGATGTCGCTGCCCAACAGATGTCGCTGCCCAACAGATGTCGCTGCCCAACAGATGTCGCTGCCCAGCAGATGTCGCTGCCCAGCAGATGTCGCTGCCCAGCAGATGTCGCTGCCCAGCAGATGTCGCTGCCCAGCAGATGTCGCTGCCCAGCAGATGTCGCTGCCCAGCAGATGTCGCTGCCCAGCAGATGTCGCTGCCCAGCAGATGTCGCTGCCCAGCAGATGTCGCTGCCCAGCAGATGTCGCTGCCCAGCAGATGTCGCTGCCCAGCAGATGTCGCTGCCCAGCAGATGTCGCTGCCCAGCAGATGTCGCTGCCCAGCAGATGTCGCTGCCCAGCAGATGTCGCTGCCCAGCAGATGTCGCTGCCCAGCAGATGTCGCTGCCCAGCAGATGTCGCTGCCCAGCAGATGTCGCTGCCCAGCACAGGTCGCTGCCCAGCACAGGTCGCTGCCCAGCACAGGTCGCTGCCCAGCACAGGTCGCTGCCCAGCACAGGTCGCTGCCCAGCACAGGTCGCTGCCCAGCACAGGTCGCTGCCCAGCACAGGTCGCTGCCCAGCACAGGTCGCTGCCCAGCACAGGTCGCTGCCCAGCACAGGTCGCTGCCCAGCACAGGTCGCTGCCCAGCACAGGTCGCTGCCCAGCACAGGTCGCTGCCCAGCACAGGTCGCTGCCCAGCACAGGTCGCTGCCCAGCACAGGTCGCTGCCCAGCACAGGTCGCTGCCCAGCACAGGTCGCTGCCCAGCACAGGTCGCTGCCCAACAGACGTCGCTGCCCAACAGACGTGGCTGCCCAACAGATTTTCCGCTGTAACGGAAGACGATTAGTTGTTACAGAAATGGGCATGTGCCAAGCAGTGGTAGACTTATGGGTCACTCTTGGAGGAGGTGGTTTGGGGGGAGAATCACATTTGGACCATGTATTTACGGGCGCTTTTTTGTCTGCAAGATAGGGTTCAGTTTGGTTTGCCTATGTCACCTGGTATGGGGCACTACTACTATTTCAAATAAAAATAAACTCTACATTCCTCAAAAGAAAGCAATTCGCGCCATCATGAACACTCCATTTGACAGTCACACACAACCACTTTTTACTGAATTAAACTTACTTCCTATCCCGGACATGTACGATGCTAACTTGTTCAGACGCTATGAAGCTGGCATAAAAAAGAATAATACCACATTAGTTAAGATTGCAAACCTAAAGCTAAAAACTAGTATTCGTACTACACGACAAGCTGAAACCTGGGAAATTCCATACTCACGAACAAATTATGGACTTCAAATGTTGCGTCATCTCCTTCCCTCATACCTAAACAAATGTAGGTAGAAGTTTCTTTCTTTTTTTTCGGTTTTTCTTTTTGTTACGAATTTTATATTTCTTTAGTCATTGTTTAGTTTTTTATTGCAGTCATTCTCTTGTTGACATTTCATGCAATATTTCTATGCTATTAAGAACTGCCTTCATAGTAGATTTGTTTCATACATGCCTGTATTTATATTCCTAACAACTGTACCAAGTCGCTTACCTTCTGTGAACTTCCATTTGTGTTCCTTTTCTTTCTTTCTTTTTTCTTTTTCCTCTTTTTTTCTGAGAGCTGTGTACAATTAACTTAGAACAATTTTCTCTTGCTGTACGCCATGCTGCCATCTAGAAAAGGGCCGTGGGCTTAGTCAAGCCCATAAAGAGGCTTTTTGTCCACGACCCTCAGCATTTTTGCGGTGCTGAAATAAAGATTTGATTTGATTTGATTCGAAATGTCTTGCTTGGGAAAGATTTTCCTCCCCATCGCGGCATAAATCCGCCCCTGGAGCCCAGTTTATGTGAACCGAGGCAGTTCTGGCAATTTCAAAATTTTGGGCATCAGCAGCATCCTTTAGCCCAGATCACTTCCACCTTCTAACATATTGTGTGAACTGCGGCGGAGACCATCCAGCTTATTCTTGTCCATGTTGAGTGTGGAAAAAGGAAGAGAAAACGTTTAATTTTGTTAAGCACGCACAGGCACATGACACAGTCTTCAAAACGTGCCTCTCGTGATGTGTTCATGTGTATAGAATAGTAAAGTGGCCCAGGGAGTCGGACTTTTATTGAGATCAGTAGTGTAGCGTAGCTGGCAAATATTCTGAACTGAGCCATGAGAACCAGGTAACCTATTTTCCTCAAGAGGAAAGCATGATATATTGTTTGCACTCACTTAAGAGGGAAAACTCTGAGAGTGATAATGAGGGTGGTATTTTAATTAAGGACAGCGCAGTGAAGCATGGAAAGTAACATGGCAGGGCAACGATAAAGGGTTTGAGGATATCCTAATGAGTTAGGGAGCAAGTAGGAGGTAAGGAAATGCTAGCTGAAATCAAGGAAATGTACACAGTGAGTATGTGGAGGACGGATAACTGATGATCCATTATACTAAAGGAATAGATTCTGTTGCAAGAAAGACATAGTAGAGAGTCAGGTGGGCAGGTGAGATTAGTTTGATTGCAGGGATAAGGTGGCCGCGTCTAGAGCAGGAGGACATGGTTAATAGGCGAGATATTAGAGGGGACTTCATCTCGCAATGGATGGAGTTCACCAAGCGATGTTACATCAGGTGCTTCTAAGGATGAAAGTTATGTGCCTAGAAAAGGCATGCTTCCTTGTGCTAGCTTTACTCGTTAGCAATGGAGGCTCTGGGAAGCAGATGATTTCAAGCATCAGCATTTTAATGGCACAAATATAGTAAGTTTCATAACTAGCCAAGTTTGACATTGAAAAAGCAACTGCATAGGTTTCAGAAATTAGAAGAGCTTAAAGGGGGTGAATGTATGAAACTTGAAGGTAAAGCATGCAAAGTCCTTTCGGGCGAGTATTTGAAATGATGATGTAAATGCTGTCTGAAATCCTGACGGCGTTGAAGCTTCTCCGCAGCGCATAGCACCAAGTTGGGGTGTGCATTGTGATGCCATCGAAGGTACCGCTACATTTCCAATGCATCAAGGCTTGTTTTCAAGGAAAAAAATCTAAGGTCGTCGAAAGCAAATGTCGCGTACCGTTGTTGAGCAGCACGTAACAAGGCACGACAGGGTGTGGTCGATGACAGTGAACATTTGAAATCTGGCCTTCCGTGACGTCACACCAACCTTCTCTACACTCCTCCGGTGTTGTGAGGAAAAGGCTGAACTTAATCTTTGAATATGTCAATATTTTAAATGCTGACGCCAGAACTGTTGGCATGCTTTACCTAGAGCTTGTATAGATTTGAATCCTTGAGTAGCTTGGAATTTTCAAAAAGTGGTGCAGTTGCCTTTTAGACCAGATACATATGAAGCATAATTTTGAGTGTACTCTAAACACAATATGAATGCTATGCTTATAAAAGAGTCTAAATGTTTCACATTGTTTGGTAAGCACGTCAGAATGCGTTATTATTTTATATGAAAACTGCACCACAACTCTGTATCAGTCTGATGCTTGCCAGTATCGGCAACATGAGCAGTATTAGTTTTATAAGACTACTAAGCCATCTGTATCGGTAAGACAATTATGTCGAGTCAGATTTCGTCACATCCCTATGATATGAGGAGGGCATACAGCAAGAACAAGCAGTAAAGAAAAAAAAATTAGGTAAAGAGCACAAAGCAGAAGAGGGGAATAAAATTGTCAAATGCAACCACCTATGGTAAACGCTCACGAATGTTCATTAACACACATAGGATGTTTCGCTACCAAAAGACACGTGTAAACTGAAATGCATATACACATAATAACACTGAAGAAATAGAAAGACGCTTACAGAAAATATTCTTGGAGTGTTCAGAGACTAGCTTTTTGTACTGAAAAACATGTTGAAGTTAGTTTCTTAATTAATCATGGGGCTGCGTGGTGCATCATTTGTCAGCCAAGTCCTGTAAGGCTGAAGCAAAGGTTCCAATATACTTGTTTTCAAAATTTATAAAACAGTGCCAAGGTTGGCTTGAGGTGCGACAGTTGGAGAAAGATGTATGGTCACGGTGAGAAATGGATTTTGTATGTTTGATGGCTTTGCTGTGTGTAATGTAAACCAACATTAGCTATGCAACATGCAATGTTCTTTTGTAACATGTAAATTTGATTTTGCCTAGGGTAGCTTGAATAGTACTTCTTAAGACAAAGGAACAGTAGTCTTCCTGTCCTAAAACATTGAAGAAAGGGCCACGATTGGGCTTTATCGCATAAAGCAGATTTAAGTTACTGGCCTGTTGAAGAAATTTTCTGATCAGGGGCTCTTCTCCAAAGCATTTCTTGCCACAAAAGCTACACGCAAGGGCTGTAGAAAGCTGGCACCTACCCAGCAGCACTGCGGATTGAACCCGGCACCGTCCACATGCCAGGCACATGCCCAAACTTCTAGGCCACTGCCTAGCAGTCTTAAAATTTTATTTGTTAGGGTAACTGATAATTCAAGCAGTGTACTGTTTTTGAAGGAAAAAAAACTTCTGCCAGTTACCTTAAGAGAGTAACTTACATGAACATTTCACTTCTTGTCAAGGACATGTAGATGTTGTGGCAGTAGTGATGTTGTTAAGGGGCAGGCAAGATTAGCCTTGCAATGAAAATTGCAGAGTTGGTCCACCTGTATCACGTAGTCTGTAAACAAAATACAACTCCTAGCATTGCTCTCTCACAAAAGGAACTGTGATATTATGCGTCTCGAAATGTCAAGAACAGCCTCGTCGCGTTAAATAATATTTAGTTTTCTTTCCCTGAAATCAAATACCTACTGATCCTTTAGAAATGACACAGAGTATTTTATGTGCTGCATGGGACCCTTGTTTTCCTGAAGGGAGACTAATGAATACAGGAGAGGTCTGCTTGGTTGTTAGCCCAGCATGCTACTCCAGGTGAGGGTGAAGGAAGAGAAGATGAGAAGAAGAGGGTGAAAAAGAGAGATAAAGGAAAAAATTAAAGGGTGAAAAGTGAAATATAGCATAGTCAACACTCATGGACTCACATACAAACATAATTATCAAAGTGTGTCCACCAACCCATCTCCCTAAGAAAAACTAATAATGCTTTTGTACCTCATGCAGCGAAAGCCACATCACTCCAGGGTCCAAGAAACTGCTCCAGTTGCACGGGGTCATCCTGACGGCGTCCTAAAGCACTCAACAGTGCCTTGCAATGGTTAATAAAGGTTTGGCAGCAGCAGATCAAGTGTTGAAGATCTTCGCGCACACCACATGTCGGGCACAGAGGGCTACTTGATGCACCAATTTTATGAAGATGGCATTTAGTGAAGGGAACGTCGATGCCAATTCAGTGCAGGTAATTGCAGTCATGTCTATCTAAACTGTGAGGCATGCGGAAGTCACAAGTTGGGTTGATATGAAGAAGGGGTCTTTATTGACGCTGTGGATCACCCCACAAAGAGCGCTGCGTCTGCCAGGATTTAGTAGCCAGAAGTCTCGCATCATCAGTACAAGAAAAGGATATGGGTGGGATCAAGGAGGCGTCGCTATGCACCGACCTTGCTGCACCGTCAGCATGCTTGTTGTCTGCGAGGCCGCAGTGAGTGGGTAACCACTGAAGCACAACACGGTGACATAGTTTACAGGCCTCGGTGTGTAATCTGTTCAATTTATCGACGATGTACTCCTGAAGCCTTCCTGATGACTTTATCAATTGTTTGGAGAGACAATGGCACCAATACGGCCCTTAATCGAGCATTGATCTTAAGCCAGAAAGCATCCACTGCATCGAGATGAGAAATATTCGCATATCCTACTATGCACTGGAAAGCATTTAGTGGCGCGGGCTGACCTTAGAAAGGGACTTCCTGGGATAAAACTTCGCGCAAAAGGGTCATAATTTACATGTTTTCTGTGCATGCCTAGCAACAATGTCTTCTCTATAATTCGTCCTGCAAGCTCGTCTCTCTCCTGTGTGGCGAATTGCTCAAAGTCGCTCATATTCAGCATCTACAGTTGAGCACACTTTTGGTAGAGAAAACTTCCCAATTCATGAAGTGTGCCTTGCACTGCTGGGAACTTAAAAAGCACCACCAATCTCAATGTACGTAGGTTGGTGATCACTGCCATAAGATTGTATGCCGACACTCCAAATTGTTGAAGACGACAGGTGCGCAGAAATCATAGAAATGTCAAGGGCACTGGATCTTGCATCTTGATAAAAAATTAAAAGTAAAGTGAACTTCCTGCTCTGTGCAATATCAAGTAACTGTCGACCTCTGGCTGTTGATGTGATGCCTTCCCATGCAGGATGGTGTGTGTTGAAGTCTGCCGTTATGATGTGCAGTGCAGGGGTACTGCGTACGATATCCTGAAGGCGGTCAACGTCAAAGTTTACACGCGGGGCTATGACACGACGGTCACCGTGAAGGACAGCTCCATGATCTTTTCAGTTTTTGCGCTTCTCTCAAGTTGAATTTTTTTTGTTCATTGCATGGAGGTTGTTAATACCTGGGTGGAAGCTTGGCTTGGCCATGATGAAGTCGAAGCACTAGCCAAGCCCGGAGTCTGAACAGTTGGAACCATGCACGCAGTGCGGGCTTGATTGAACAGAAGCTTTGCAGCAGTTTCTGTTCTTCCGTGTTTGCTGCATGCGTCCTGCGCAATTTATTGTCATTTGTGTGTGTATGTGTGTGTGCCAAAGAATATCACTGAGCGCACTTGGTTTGCAACAAACTGCTACTGGTGTACAAATGTGCTTTACATTGTGAGCAATACATGCAACTGCTATCTCAGCAACCACAAAATATCGAATAGACGGGTATGAAAGCACCAAAAACCCCAACATAAAATCGTATACTATTTATTCATTTCCAACTGCTGACAAATTGAACGTAATGCAATAGCTGCCCCTGTTATTTGAACTGCAGGGTCATTGACTGCATATCCTGTAGATATGCGTTCATAGTTTATGGTTCATGGCAACGTGCAAGGCCTTCCCTGTCTCAACTCTCCATGTCTCAACTCTTACCTCTCAGGTGGTGGGTGATAACAGTCTAAGATGTGTAAATGTTCCTAAATAATTTTCATATGAACTATAAAAGACCTTTATCATACCTTGTTTGGTAAAGAATCAAAATATGTCCTGAGGACAGTTTAAGTTATAACCATGCAATTGTGTCTTCTGTTCTTTATATAAATCTCGCATGATTTTTTGCCTGCGATTTTTCTGCCATTATCACGTTCCCTTTTGCCACCCGTGCCACCTGAACCATCCAGTTCTGGTGGCACTCGACTGTGTGCTTTGGCTGTGCGATGTTTATGGTTTCTGTATTTTCTTAGAGTTGACCGGCCCATGCAGTTCAGGACTGTTGTTTACAACGCGATAGTTTTGGAGTTTGATTTCTTTGCATGTGTTTACGACTCCACATGCCAGCGTTTTTGATAAGATGCTGAGATCAATTTATATACACGCCTCGTCTTCCTTCGCATGATGAAGTGGTTAGCCTGCGTTTGTGTGCATTTGCCTCTTTGCCGTCTGTTTCTCGTTTACGCAGTTCTTTCTTTCCATCTCATAACGGGCCCTCTCTGTGGACTCATTGTAGTAGAAGCCTTTAGGCTGTAGACTATTAGCTCTGAAAATAATTTTATCAAATTGCATAACAGTCAAGGAAGTTAGAATATTTTTTTTTGGAGTAGGAAACTCCTTCAAGCATACGAAACAGCAAGAAGTGTATGCAATATGCAAACATCCACTGATTGCAACTTTTCTTTATGTTCTTGGAACTATATGACGCAGCAATGTTAACTACCTTCACATCCATCACCATGAACACGTATGATTGCATATATGAGGCTTAAGGTACCCTCCACATCTTTCAGGGCTCCATTAAGTTTGAGGCAGTAGCACAGTATAATGCTATACAACTGCCATCAAAATCACAGCAATAGGTCAGGTAAAAACACTATTCTCAAGACTTAAGTGGCATGTCACAGGAATAAATCTGTTTCATTCAAACCTAGCATCAAAATACCCAGGTTCCAAACATTTCATGAAACTTAATCTCGGTGAGCTTTGCCTAAAAAAACATGACGAGATTACATTATTTACAGTAGCTACAGCTTTTACATTGAGCTAGTTTGATTGGTTCACTGGGGTAAGGAGAGTCTGTACTTGCCTTGTCACTGCGTTCTAACGCAATCAGTGTGCTCAATATGTCCCGGTGGTAGAATTAGCAGGGTGACAGGATGGACGAGCTGGATTGTTTACCTTGCGAAGAAATGTGAGTGCATGCTTATCTTGAAGTTGCTCATAAGCAAATTTCCTAGTGAAAAGATAATTAAGTCTCAAAGGTCCCTCGGCCTTGCAGGAGCATCTACAACATATGCAGGTTATGGTCAGTTAATGGTGCTTCCATTTCAACTTCTAGCTGGACATCAAAACTTTCCAGCTGGAGGTAGCTGGAAGCAAGAAATACATACTCCGGCTGGATATGATTTCCAGTTCCATAATCTAGCTGTAAATAGAATTTTCCAGCTTAAATTTAATGGTATCCAACTTGAAAAGGGCGTGGTTTCCATTTCCATGACCCAGCAAGCAATAGAAACATGTTTGGGGGATCTTGGTGAGCAGTGCGCCACCACGAACCTGACCACCACTCCTGGTCGTGCGTGACACAGCCATCTCCGGGGAAAACATCTTGGCAATTGAACCGGTGCTGAGCATTTGGACCATTAATTAAGGCCCTTCAGCGGAGGCAACACACCACTTTGGCTTCAGCTTCCCGAAGACGCGGCACCTCCGGCCTGGCCCGACCGGGAGAAATCGGCAGTCGCCCTTTCCTGTCTTCCCCTTCATCTTCCAGCTGTCTTATTGCTGTTGTTGTTATCTTAATACAATGGCACATGCCCACACAGGGGCACAGTTAACTGTCCCATCTCCTGTTCTTGCCTTTTCATTTTGCGTGGGTGGCTATAGGGCTAACCTTGCATGTAGAACTACCCTGGGTTATGCCATATATTTATTGCTGGGGGGTAGCATATATGGCGTGCATGCCAACGCATATGATGTCTACAGCACGCTGCAGACGCCAATGCAAGCACTGGCCGTAGGCAGGGCTTGCGTGCAAGTTCCTGTCCCGTCCCTTCAATGGGTTCGTGGTGGGTATTCATAGCTGGCACCGAGGCCGAAAAAACAATTATTCATGGCTACCATGCATGCATCAAATGATCGCCCTAAAAAAAGGGGGATGGACCGAAGCAACAGCTTCATTCTTTAAAAAAAAAAGTTTTCCCAAGATACCATGTGGTACGCACATAGCGAAACAGCAGAAAAAAAATGGTGCCGTTCAACACTGCTGAACATGGTTACAGAGCGAAAGCTATGGCCTATCGGGCAACTAAGTATATATAAGCGGCTTGGCATCTGTAACATTGAGTGTGTTCCGAACACGGGTGGTGGTGGTGAAACTTTATTTCCAGCAGATATAGAGGAGTGACTCAAAGTCGCCCCTCGCTTAAACGATGGCCGCTATCCCTTGGGCAGCGGCGGCATCTTCAGCCAGCTGGAGGGGCTTGATCGAGGCTGAGCAATAGAGCTTCCCAATGATCAGATTCGGTAATGAATCGTATGGTTGGTTGGTTTATGGGGTTTAACGCCCCAAAGCGACTAAGGCTATGAGAGACGCCGTAGTGGAGGGCTTCGGAAATTTAGACCACCAGGGTTTCTGGGTAGGGACTGCGGGCAGTTCCAGATCATATGATTTAGATTGGCTTAGCTATCACAATGTTTGCATTTGTCTGAGTAGAGTCCTTCCGAATAGAAGCTACATAATCGGGGATTTGGATAGGTGTTAGTTTGAAGATTACGCCAGGCTTTGGCCTGTTGTTTGGAGAGAATTTTATCTTCTGGGGGGAATCTGCGTCTTGCAAGCCTGTAGTGCTGCAGGATTTCTCTAAGAAAACAACCTGTCCTTGCCGGAGCATAGGGTGGGATGGCTGCACGACCCAGCTCGGCGGGACAGTTCTCGAACTAGGTTATGAGCCGCCTCATTACCAGCAAGGGAGGCATGAGCAGGCGTCCAGATTAGGCAAATCCGCCGTGTGGGCTGATAATTTTGCAGAATCCGTGCTGCTTGTGGGGAGATTTTTCCCAACGTATAGACGTATCGCCAATTTTGAGTCGGTGACAATGGTTTCTGCCGAGGATCCCGCAATGGCTAGAGCAATGGCTGTTTCCTCTCCAACATATGTGTGTGCTGAATGCATATAGTGCCCCCATTTATGAGTGTACCCCTTTCCGTGGTGACCACAGCTACCGTCTTGTCAGACGAATAATCTGCTGTATCTACATATACCACAGAAGTATCAATAAGAAAGCGATTTCCTAACGATTTTGCTCTCTCTGTACGACGTTCAGCGTGGAATTCTGGGTGCATGTTCTCAGGTATTGGAGGAATGACCAGAAGCTGGCGTATATGTTTGGGATGGACACTGAATAGCCAGCACACCCACCCTGGCAGGTGGCAGTTAATGGTTGATAGCGAGTGCAATTGCTCACCTAATGAACGCTGCGGCTTATTGCAGCAGTGCCACGTGTCTGCCACTACGTTGTCAGCGCCCACATGCAGCCAACATCTCTTTCTCATCACACCACGTATACCTATCAGCACGATTCAAGCATCCACTAACCGGAGCCAGTTATGCGCACTTCCTTTCCTTAAAATCATCTCAATGTAAAACGTTTTTAACGCCACTGAACACAACGAATGCCGACGGCCTATTGCTTCAGTGCCGCAATTCTGCCACAACGTTGTCAATGCCAACGCATGCAGCGCACAACTGTACTGCCACATATCTTGAAGCACGACTTGAGGAAGTTATGCGCCTTTCCTTTGCTTTCCAAACTCCCGCTCCATTGGTTTTATAGCTTAAAGCGTTACTAAGGTGTCCACTGTCCCTGAGTGCCAGTTATATATGTGCCTTTCCTTTGCTTTCGAAGCTCAGGGTCATTTGAAGGTAAATTTTGCATGGTCCGTGATTGAAGCCCGAGGTCCCGTAATGAAGCTTTCGCTTCAAAACAGTTTGAATCATTTCACTTGAGATCCCAGCCATGTACAATATTCCAAACTCCCATAGCGACCGAGCTTGGAGACATCCCTGCCTCCATTATGCGCTCACAGATCACTCAATACAGTCAAGGGCATAATTTCGACCTGAACATGGTTTCCTGACTCCCACTGAAAACCTTTGAGACCAGAACGTCCCCGCGATGTCCATTGTATAAAAAGATCTCAAAAAACAAGAAGGAAACTTTGCCTCCAGCCAACTCCCGATGTGCACTGAACCTCCCCTGGACGTCCTGAAGACGTCTTGAAGGTCCGCAGGACGGCAAAAGTAGTTTCAATGCCCGCGCGCTCACTGAATCCAAAGACCATACATCCCAATTAAATCCCAAACGGTGTTTCAAGTGTCAAAATATGGCCATGACTCTCTAAGCTGTCGCAGCCGCCAAACCTGAGCCAAATGTGCATCTGATGAACACAAATCCAATGACTGCACCTCAGCACCAAAGTACACTACTGTGGTCACCCTGCGTACTAGAGATCATGCCCACATATCCTACGCTCAAGAGAGCTCCGCCTAAGCGAAGGCAAAATGGTCACTGTGACCATCACCTCCCTAGAGCCTGGAGGCGTTCGTTGGAGGTCCGCAGAGTAGCTGCAGGCTTCTCCCGATTGCGGGAAGCCATCAGAGCTGCCAACCCAGGTGCATTTGTCAGAGGTGGCCGAGCAGTCTTTGCTGCGTTTGCCGGGGGCGCGATATGGCCCTGCCTCCGGCTCAGTGTGTATTGGACGGTGTGGTTCTCCACTCCATTGCTCCACATCGGTAGCGAGAGCTACATTACCTGCAGTCTCTCAGTTTCGCTGTGGGCCTTCGGCGCCACTTGTGCGATTGCGCGAGGAGCCGAATGACGTCACAGCCACGCCTTTCCTCTGCCCGGGAGGCGCCGCCGAGTGACATCCCAGCTGCCGGCGCCGCGCTCCGACGCTGCTCGCCTCCGACCGAGACTGCGCATGTGCGACACGCAGCTGGCGTGTCGTGCTCTACTGCACATGCGCGGCAAGGGGAGGAGGAGGGTCGCGGTGTATAAATGACGGTGATGCGGCAGTGGAACAAGCAAAACAACTAGACGTAACAAGGGATATCCCGTACCTCTCGCTATGTATATCCTGGCATAGCTGAGCTAAGCCACTGCCAATTTTTTCCTGTGAGCAAGAACATTCCTTGTGTTTGTGTGAATCGTCTTCGCACTTCCTGAAACATTGCATTTTCCTTAGTCTTAATAGTTATCTCTTTTCTTCCAGCTGGAAATAAATGTGAAAACCGAAATGAATGCGTAAGTGCTAACCCCCTTTGTCCTAACTGCGGTAAGCCCCACGAGGCAACGTTTTTCTGCTGCACTGTTTACCAAAATAAGAAAAATCATCTACAAGTACATTCCAACAATACAGACTATAAGTGAGCAAAAACTGCTTCAATTGAACAAAACCAAATCCAGGGAAGTCACCGCAGGAAAAATTCACCACCGGGGAAGAAAGCTACTCAACCACCGCACAAAAATAAAGGCAGTCATCTGTGCATTGAGGACGTGCATGGTTGAATTCCCTCCTCTTCCACCGCATCAAAACGTTGAGCCATCTCCTGTAGCGAGTACGAATGTGAACACTTCATGGCAGCCGCAGTATGCAACCAACCACCCACGCGAAACATCTGTTCACCAAAACTTTGTTCACCAACTTTGTTCATCTGTTCATCTTCACCAACTTTGTTCATCTGTTCACCAAAACATGCTAAAATGTTCAGCACTAAGGTTATAACTCTACAAAAAGTGTACTTAGCTGCAGATAGCGAATATGAGCGACTTCGAGCAATTCGCCGCAGAGCAGACAGACGAGCATGCCGGATGAATTATAGAGAAGACATCAGAGTTGTTAGGAGTGCACAGAAACATGTTCAGCGCCATTTGGACAAGCTTGCAAGACGGGAATGGCGATCCTTTTGCGCGAAGCTTTATCCCAGAAAGCCTCTTTCTAAGGTATGTAGCAGCTAGTGTATGCAGACAGTCAGCCCGTGCCACTAAATCCTTTTAAGGGCTTAGGTGTAAATGCGAATATTTTTCGTCTCGACGCAGCGGAGGCTTCTTGTTCTAAGATCATTGCTCGATTAACAGCCGTATTGATGCCATTGCCTCTCCAAAGCTTTACCCCTTCACCTAACACTGTCCTCCATGACGAACTGTTCTCTACGGAAGAACTCCATGCGGCTCTGGCAGCTACCAATAAAATGTGTAAGCTACACTGATCTTTCTCACTTGAGAAGTAAGGCCAAGTTTCAGCTCGCAGTTTATAACACCTCCTGGGAGTCCGGCTGCCTTGAAACATGCTAGAAGCATGCACATGTCATTCCTATTCTCAAGCCTTGAAAACCATCAACTGACGTAAGCGCCTACCGTCGCATTGCGCTTTTAAGCTACATCGGAAAGCCGATGGAGAAAATGGTACACTCCCGCCTTACCTGGGACTAGATGAACAGGGGAATTTACCGTCCGACCATGTCTGGTTTCCAAAAAGGATGCAGCACCAGCATTATTGCCCATACCAGTTGTGTCAAACGCAGCACAGCAGAGTGGTCTATGACCATTGCTGTGTTTCTTGACATGAAGGAAGCCTTTGATAATCTCACACATTAGTCAATTCATTCAGCCTTACAATCAGTTAGCATTGGTGGACGAATGTATGACTGGCTAGGTGACTATCTGCATGAAAGATGAATTTTCACGTCAGCAAGTTAAGGTGACACAGCTCTGCATCAAATATTGTGCGGAGTACCTCAGACGGGGATTTTAAGTCACACCCTTTTCAATATCTCACCTGGCTTGGAAAAATGGTTACCACCTACAGTTGAAGTCTCCCTCTATGTACATATATGGTGTTCCGGATGCAACAGGCGCATTGTGGACGTCTGATTACAGAGGGCAAAACGCTGCATTGAATCATTCTTAAGTCAGCATGGTCTCAGCATGTTGCCAGTTAAAAGCCCAGCAATTGCATTTTCGAGTCGCGATCTTTCGCGCTACGTGCTGAAAGTTGCTGGTCCCCCAATACAATACGTCACCAGCCATAAATTCCAGAAGGTGACGCTTGACAGGTCGCTATCATGGTCCCCACATGTGCAACAGCTGAAAGTCAAGCTCTCCTCTTGCGCCTCTATCATTTGTATGCTCTCCACTATCGAGGCTGCTCTACACCTTCATTACTACGACTGTATGGAGCGCACTGTGAAGGCCTTCACTACAGCCTCCCAGCTCTTCAGGGTATTTCTCAAGCAAATATTAAAATCCGTGAAGCTATGCAAGCTAAAGCCTTGCGAATCTGCATGGGCCTTCCCAAGAACACCTCCACAGTGGGTACTCTAGCAGAGAGCAGACGCCTATCTGCATTAGTACTGGTAACCCTGGAGCTCCTTTGTGCCGAGGTGCGGTTTGTGGCTCGTGTACTTAAACATCCATTCACAGAGTACTACATAGAGGAAGTTTCTGATTTCTGACCTTCTTCCATAAAAATACCAGCACTCTGTCACAACCTCCTCCCCATCTTAGAGGTACATAGCATAGCACATCAGGACAACTGTCCCTGGCATTAAAATAAAAACAAACACCCCTGATCCCGCACTTGAGTACTTTTCTCTTGAGCGCATTTATGGTTGCTACAGTGTGCACCGCTACATCTACACTGATGGCTCTGACACTTCCATCTCATCAGCAATTGGCACCTGGACTCCGTCATTGTGCACCACAACTACAGCGACTCGACGACTGCTACCGAGCTGGCTGCTCTAAAAGCAGCGTTTACTTACATTCTGCAACAACTGCCAACAGCGTGGGTTATCTTCAGTGACTCTCGCACGGCACTAAAATCGATAAAGTCATCACGAAGCCTTCAGGAGCACATCGTCAATGACTTGAACAGATTACACACCGAGGCCTGTGAGCTACGTCACCGTGTTGTGCTGCAGTGTTTACCCGCTCACTCCAGCCTCGCAGACAATGATCATGCTGACGGTGCAGTGAGGTCGGCACATGGTGACTCATCCTTGCTCCCAAACGTACCCTTTTCTCGTTCTGATGGCATGAGTCTTCTGACTACTAAATGCTGGCAGATGCAACACTCTTTTTGGTGTAATCCGCAGTGTCAATGTAGACCCCTTCTTCATATCAACCCAACCTGTGACTTCCGCATGCCACGCAATTTAAATATACATGATTGCAATTGCTTGCACTGAATCCGCATCGACATTCCCTTCACTAAATGCCATCTTCATAAAACTGGTGCATCAAGTAGCCCTCTGTGCCTGGCATGTGGTGTGCGCGGAGATCTTCAACACTTGATCTGCTGCTGCCAAACCTTTATTAACCATTGCAAGGCACTGTTAAATGCTTTAGGACTCCGTCAGGATGACCCCGTGCACCTGGAGCAGTTTCTTGGACCCTGGAGTGATGTGGCTTTGGCTGCGCTAGGGACAAAAGCATTATAAGCTTTTCTTAGGAAGATGGGTTGGTGGACACACTTTGATAATTATGCGTGTTTGTGAGTGCGGGAGTGTTGACTATGATATATTTCACTTTTAACAGTTTATTTTTTTCCATTTGTTCTATTTTCACCCTCTTCTTTTCATCTTCTTCTCTTCTTTCACCCTCACCTGGAGTAGCAAGCTGGGCTAACAACCAAGCAGACCTCTCCCGTATTCATTAGTCTCTCTCTCCCTTCAGCAAATCAAGGGTCCCATGCAGCACATAAAATACTCTGTGTCATCTCTAAAGGATCAGTTGGTATTTGATTTAAGGGAAAGAGAAGTAAATATTATTTTTTATTTTTTATTTGAAAACGTGACGAGGCTGTTCTTGACATTTCCACAAGCATAATCTCACAGTTCCTTTTGTGATAGAGCAGTGGTAGGAGTTGTATTTTGTTTACAGACTATGTGATACAGGTGGACCAACTCCGCAATTTTCAATGCAAGGCTAATCTTGCTTGCCTCTTAACAACATCACTAGTGCCACAACATCTACATGTACTTGACAAGAATTGAAATGTTCATGTACATTACTCTCATAAGGTAACTGGTACAAATTTTTTTTCCTTCAAAAAAAGTACACTGCTTGAATTATCAATTACCCTAACAAATAAAATTGTAAGACTGCCTAGTAATTGCTAGGCAGTGGCCCAGAAGTTTGAGCATGCACCTTGCATGTGGACGGCGCTGGGTTCAATCCCCAGTGCTGCTGGGTAGATGCCAGCTTTCTACAGGCCTTGCTTTTAGCTTTTTTGGCATGAAATGCTTTGGAAAAGAGTCCTGTAGCAGACAATTTCTTCAACAGGCCGGTGATTCGGTCCACTATCCAATAACTTAAATCTGCTTCGTGCGAGAAAGCTCAATTGTGGCCCTTTTTCGAATATTTTTAGACAGGAAATGTAGCATTCCTTTGTCTTAGGAAGTACTATTCAAGCTACCCTAGCCAAAATCAAATTTAGATGTTGCAAAAGAACATTGCGTGTTGCATAGCTAATGTTGGTTTACATTACACACAGCAAAGCCATCAAACATACAAATTCCATTTCACACCGTGACCATACATCTTTCTGCAACTGTCGCACCTCAAGCCAACCTTGGCACCGTTTTATAAATTTTGAAAACAAGTATATTGGAACCTTTGCTTCAGCCTTACAGGACTTGGCTGACAAATGATGCACCACGCAGCCCCAGGATTAATTAAGAAACTAACTTCAACAGGTTTTTCAGTACAAAAACCTAGTCTCTGAACACTGCAAGAATATTTTCTGGAAGCGTCTTTATATTTCTTCAGTGTTATTATGTCGTATATGAATTTCAGTTTGCACGTGTCTTTTGGTAGCGGAACATCCTATGTGTGTTAATGAACATTCGTGAGCGTTTACCATAGGTGGTTGCATTTGGCAATTTTATTCCCCTCTTCTGCTTTGTGCTCTTCACCTAATTTTTTTTTCTTTACTGCTTGTGCTTGCTGTATGCCCTCCTCATATCATAGTGATGTAAAGAAATCTGACTCGACATAATTGTCCTACCGATACAGATGGCTTAATAGTCTTATAAACTAATACTGCTATTAAGGGAGTAATTACTCATTGACGTCCACCCGAGCGCAGCCATACGGCCACAAAGGAAAACTATACAGCTTTCACAGAAACTTCGTAGTTAAAGAAAAATTCGTCCAGGTCCGGAGTTCGAACCCGGGACCACCGCTACACCGGAGCAGTCGCTCTACCAATTGAGCTAACCGGGACGGCAAGCTTATGGTAGGGCGAGAGCGAATTGATCTATAACTCGAAGTGGGAAAAGTGTTCGACCAAATATTTAGGGGAATCCCCCAAGGTGGAGTAGATTTGTAATAAGGGAGTAATTACTCATTGAATGAGTAATTACTCTCTTATTACAAATCTACTCAACCTTGGGGGATTCCCCTAATTATTTGGTCAAACTAATACTGCTCATGTTGCTGATACTGGCAAGCATCAGACTGATACAAAGTTTTGGTGCAGTTTTCATATAAAATTATAACGCATTCTGACGTGCTTATCAAACAATGTGAAACATTTAGACTCTTTTATAAGCATAGCATTCATATTGTGTTTAGAGTACACTCAAAATTATGCTTGATATGTATCTGGTCTTAAAGGGCAACTGCACCACTTTTTGAAAATTCCAAGCTACTCAAGGATTCAAATCTTTACAAGCTGTAGGTAAACCATGCCAACAGTTCTTGCATCAGCATTTAAAATATTGACATAATCAAAGATTAAGTTTTAGCGTTTTCCTCACAACACCGGAGGAGTGCAGAGAAGGTTGGTGTGGCGTCATGGAAGGCAAGATTTCAAATTTTCACTGTCGTCGACCACACCCTGTCGTGCCTTGTTGCGTGCTGCTGAACAACGGTAGGCGACATTTGCCTTCGACGACCTTAGATTTTTTTTCCTTGAAAACAAGCCTTGATGCATGGGAAATGTAGCGGTACCTTCGATGACATCATGATGCACACCCCAACTTGGCGCTATGCGCTGCGGAGAAGCTTCAACACCGTCAGGATTTCGGACAGCATTTACATCATCATTTCAAATACTCGCCCGAAAGGACTTTGCATGTTTTACCTTCAAGTTTCATACATTCACCCCCTTTAAGCTCTTCAAATTTCTGAAACCTACGCAGTTGCCTTTTCAATGTCAAACTTGGTTAATTATGAAACTTATTATATTTGTGCCATTAAAATGCTGATGCTTGAAATCATCTGCTTCCCAGAGCCTCCAGTGCTAACGAGTAAAGCTAGCACAAGGAAGCATGCCTTTTCAAGGCACATAACTTTCATCCTTAGAAGCACCTGATGTAACATCGCTTGGTGAACTCCATCCATTACGAGATGAAGTCCCCTCCAATATCCCGCCTATTAACCATGTCCTCCTGCTCTAGATGCGGCCACCTTATCCCTGCAATCAAACTAATCTCACCTGCCCACCTGACTCTCTGCTATGTCTTTCTTGCAACAGAATCTATTCCTTTAGTATAATGGATCATCAGTTATCTGTCCTCCACATACTCACTGTGTACATTTCCTTGATTTCAGCTAGCATTTCCTTACCTCCTACTGGCTCCCTAACTCATTAGGATCTCCTCAAACCCTTTATTTTTGCCCTGCCATGTTACTTTCCATGCTTCACTGCGCTGTCCTTAATTAACATACCACCCTCATTATCACTCTCAGAGTTTTTCGCTCATCAGTGAGTGCAAACAAGATATCATGCTTTCCTCTTGAGGAAAATAGGTTATCTGGTTTTCATGGCTCAGTTCAGAATATTCGCCAGCTACGCTACACTACTGATCTCAATAAAAGTCCGACTCCCTGGGCCACTTTACTATTCTATACACATGAACACATCACGAGAGGCACGTTTTGAAGACTGTGTCATGTGCCTGTGCGTGCTTAACAAAATTAAACGTTTTCTCTGACTTTCAGCCTTATTGTATTGTCTTCCTTTTTCCACACTAAACATGGACAACAATAAGCCGGATGGTCGCCGCCACAATTCACACAATATGTTAGAAGGTGGAAGTGATCTGGGCTAAAGGGTGCTGCTGATGCCCAAAAATTTTGAAATTGCCAGAACTGCCTCTGTTCACATAAACTGGGCTCCAGGGGCGGATTTATGCCGCGATGGGGAGGAAAATCTTTCGCAAGCAAGAAATTTCAAATAGGCAAACCAAACTGAAACCTATCTTTTAGACAAAACGTGCCCGTAAATACATGGTCCAAATGGGATTCTCCCCCCAAACCACCTCCTCCAAGAGTGACCGATAAGTCTGCCACTGCTTGGCCCATGCCCATTTCTGTAACAACTAATGCCAATGGGGTGCAGAGTGCTTTTCATGCCAGGTGTGATTTTTGTTTTAGGAAGCGGGATGGAACTAAATTTAAAAAACAGCATTTTATTTTCGTCACATCACATCATTATTTTTTACACAGCAATTACAAAATGGTATTGTGAACTCAGACATTTTCTTTTTATAGACATCAACACTTCTTCAAAATAAAAATTTGCTTCGTGTTCGTAGACTTGTGGGTTGTTGATGTTTTCCTGAAGGCACCGAGTTTCCGTAAATTTGGGCTGTGCCCGACCATAACGTTGCTTCTGCAGCCAAATTGTTCAGGCTTTAAATCTGCACCACGCTGTATTGGGCGAGTTGGATGCAGTTCATCTTGAAGACGAGCCCAAAACAGACAAAGGACCGGCAAAAGAGAAGATGACACGGGCACTGTCTAACAATTGAAGGTTTAATGGAAAAATCAGAAAATATATAAGGTGAAAACGCAAGAAACTTAAGACGAAAGAAAAACAGAAAAACATCAAGAATTACACTGCACAGGAAAGGCACTTATAAGGAATGCTGTCTCGTTTCTCTGCAAAGCAACAGATGGTTTTTCTACACACGTGTACGAGTTCTTAGCGATGCAACATGCTTTGAAAATTTGCTTGCCTATCTGGTTACTACTCTTGCATGCTATCGACGTTTTATGTAAGTCCCGCACGCAAAGATGATCTTCATGTTCTTTGCATTCGTAGCAGCGTAGCACGAGGTTGGAAGAAGGGGATTTTTTCCTTGTGAAGAAATTTTTCACACTCTTTCAATCTGACGTTTCAGCACCTAGCGGTTTGACCGCATTACAAAGGAACCCTACACACCACCCCTTCTTTGCAACTAATGAATTTGTCTGCATGCTACAAAGTGCACCTTTGAACCTCCTTTCTGGAAGAAGCCGGTACGAGCCTCTTATTCACTGCAGCAAACACTTTCTAAACTTTCTGAATGGCGGAGAACACCACCTGCACATTGTGTCACGCTGCGATCTTTCCTAGACGATGAGAGACATCGTGCAGATACCCAGATGGACACGACCTTCTTTGTCTCTTCCTGGTGCCCCTAAAGGGAAGGCATAGCCTTTTTCTTCAGCTTTCCCAAGAGTCTTTCCTCCAACCGAGCAAGGTTCTTCTCTTAAATTTGGCACTGCAGGCATACTGAAGTGACTATAAGAACTGCAAAATAAGTCATATCAGCACACTACTTTTGGCTCTGGGACTCAGGTAAAGTACCTTAGAACACAGATGTTTCAGGCGTTTTTTTTTTGGTCTGCTCTATCCTTTCAAAGGATAATGAGGATGAGGAAATTAAGTGTTCCCATGCAGTTTTGTGCTCTACCTATGGCACCACTCACCCACTGTATATAATAATTAAGCGTGAATGGGTGTAAATGTCTCCCTACTCTCCTATGGAGAGAAATATACGTTAAGATCCACAAGACTAACTTGAGCTCCCTAGAAATTGGAAAAAAAATTTAATTGTAAACTATGTGACTTAACATCCCTCAGCGACGCGTGAGCTATTAGGAACACCACAGCGGTGGACACCAGATTAACTTTGACCAGCTGGGGTTCTTTAGGGTGCACGTGCAATGCCCAGCAATTGAGGATTTCTGAATTTCTCCTTGACTGAAGTCATACTGACCTAGCCACATGCCGCGGTAAGGCCGCTGACCTAGTGGTTCAAATTGGAGGAGTAGATAGAACGGCAGCAGTAAAAACTATTTTGCAAAAAGGACTCGAGAAAGAAAAAAACTTGCAAAGACAAAGCTAGGAAAATGCGGTAAATATCTTTACCCTGTTAATATCCTACAAGAATCTGCTCGAGCATTTCGAAAAACAGAACCCAAAGCTATCTGCACCCAGTTTACACATTTTACATCAGTGCATATATCCTCATATATGCAACCAAGATATACAATGCACCATTTCCAACTGCAGTTCTCACTCTGTCAGACAAGAAATAATGATCTAATTCTAGACGAAGAAGGATAGGGTTTTCGCATAGTTCACCTGAACAGACATGTGAAAGCATGTGTTTAGCCTGATTGGCTCATGGTTTTGTTTTGCTAGGTCGTCGGCAAGTCTGGCAAGGATATTAGACTAGGTTAAGCTCTGATCGAGGCTAAGGTGATCCGATCTATTCACGCCTGGAAGCTGATGAAGATGACAATATGCAGTGCATAGTGCAAGAGTGTGTTGTACTTTAACACGAGGCGTGATCGGCTGTGCCGACAGCATAGTGCTCTAGAGCACTGGCCATCGAAGCTGACCTGTTCGTTTGAAAAACAATAGTAGGAGACTTTTATTCCAGGCCACACTGCTGGAGAGCTCATTTACAGAAACATGCGCAGACATGCACTTCTCTTTATGTGACAGTAACCAATGGAAGCCAGACAAACAGTCTGGCTACAGAGCACTTCAGGTCTTTCGTATTTGAAGGCGTCATGGAATCTTCATAACCACCAAAAAGAAAGAAAACAATTTTGAGGGGCGGGCACAGGGAACTTTTTTTGCTTTCAATAGCTTGAAGCATCGGAGTGGCATCGAGCACAGTGCGCCATCGAAGCCCTGTATGTAATTAGAAATTGCACTCGATGAAATTGCTATGCACGCCAAATCTTCTGAGATCCTGCATGATAATTCTTTCCCCCTTGTGGAACAGTGGATAGCTGAGTTAGTCGAGACAGCCTGATGATGACGGTGGCCTTGTCCTTTGAATCAGATGGGCACAGCTGCTGTGGTGCCCAGCCAGAGTACACAAACACGTGCACATAGCACACACAACTAGTCACTCCCTACACAGAATGCATGCACATGCATGAACACACACGCACACGCACAAGCGCGCACACACACACAACTGGAACAGCAATGACAGCAGCACATCGTAAGCTTGGTGGCCATTTCAGTGACTGCTGCCACATGACACCCTCAACCAGTGTTTATTGAGGTGCTCCTAGTATCGTGGTACACAGCACCCACCATCCAGCAAGGTGCTTCTCGATGGTCTCCACTGGGGCTCGGACATTACGTTTGCTGCTGTAATCGCGATCCAGTTCCTCTAGCTGGGTGGGAAATGGAGACCCAAACGCCTGTAAAATTTGTCATCTGCGGTGGACTAGAAAGGCCTTGGCAGGAGAGAGCCAAGTGTTCCGCACTTTTGTCTGATTGCCCACATATTCGGCATATCGCCTGATCAAATCGGCGCCATGGAAGGTAAGGGCAGCCTGTCGGTAGCCTTGTGAAGGCCGTAACGGATTTCCAGCGAGCATCTCCACTCCCAGACATGGGAACTGTAAGCTCTGGGCGAAGGTCTTATTTTCCAGAGTTAATTCTTAGTCCGCCGTGTTGGTTCCAGCCAAACAGAAAACCAGTCTTCTTGGAACTGAGCCGCGGGTTCAGACGAGTAACCACATTTCCGCAATTGTTTAGCAGAAATCGCAAATCCTTGGGGGGTATTCCACAGGCAGTACTAGATTGTCCGCGGCGGTCGTCGTCCATGCCAGCTGAACCATTCTGCGACCTAAGCAGCTCTCGCTCGATGCTCGCCATTAGAATATACGAGTGGCGACGACAGACACCCTTGGCGCAGACCTTTCTTCACTGCGATGGGGCCGATCGAGGACCCATCGCAGTATCGATCGAGTATCTCCGTATGGGCGATCTAAATGCCGTCGAACCGAATTCAATTCATTTCCTGCAGTTCATCGGTGCGAACTCCGCCGCAAGCCATGGCCGCCGCCTCGCCTCAACTCATGCGCTTTAAAGACATTTCGACCAAATTTTAAAACAAAACCTAACAGTTGCACTATTATAGGTGAGTATTTAAGCTGTAACTGAATATTACAAAAGGTTTATGTTGATTTTATGCGCCCTTTTGTTTAATTATGTTGTCACGTGGGTATCTGCGTGTCACGAGCGATATAGCCCCCCTACGTGGATGCTGACACGCGCGTGTCACCATCCCTTTCCTTTGTCGAGCCCTAGGGAGTAGCCATTTCCAGCTCTTCCTGGAACGGGATTACGTGTGCCTCATTTTCTGCTGCATATCTGCAAGATCGACAGAAGACATAGTCACTAAAGCAATCACCAGACACATCATGTCCTTTGCCAGGTGCCACAGCCATTAAAAAATGTATCAGGCCTTCAAGTGGCACATGATGGTGCAAAGAGGTTGTGTTCTCTTTATTCAAGCCTCGAAAAATTTCTACTGGCTGCACAAAATGAAAATTTTCTTAGGTCATCTCATTGCTGCCACAAGTATTACTAAGTGACACAGATGCAGCAGTGTCGACTGCATTGCCTCTAAGCAATGACTTTACGCTATGAAACACGTCACCTGAAACAGTTTTACCTATCTAATCTGCAGGCTCAGATTATGAAGATTCTGCACCTCTTTCATAATATCCTGTACTATTCTTGCAGGCCCATGTTGTGCTCAAAGTTTGTGGAGAAAGAGTGCAAAGTTATCGGTGAAAAGCTTTTGGTCTGAGGACTGCTGGTGGTTGGTGCCTGACCCAATCTACTTTCGGTACAACGGAGATTTGAAACACTTCTCTGAGCACACCTGGCACAGGTTCTTCCTCCATCTCAATGTCCATGTTCACTACGTGGTAGCAATGTAAGGAGTCTCTGGCCTTTTGGTTCTTAATGAACTTGAGTCTGGTTCATTAAGAACCAGCAGACTCTGACACACTAACACTTCACGGAAAAGGGCTCACAACAGCACTTGTTCCAGTGTCCAGATGACTAGCAATGTGCGACCCAAATTGGGTACGGAACTAGTGTCTCCCACATGACAGCACGGGACACACAAAACAGGCGTTGCCCAGTTCTGGTTCAAAGTGTTGTTTTCAATGGTGCCTGAACAGATGGCTCCTGAAGCTTGCACAATTCTTCACAACTACGGAACAAAAAGCGATGGGGCACAGAGCACCACCCAGAACATTGCTGTGGCAGGTGAAGTCGTCAAAGGAGGCCACCAGTGTTAAAAAGTTCTTGAACGCAGATTGCAAGGCGCGATTCCACATTTCTGACAAAACTGGAATAAGAAAGCGCATACAAACTTTAAAAACCCATAAGTTGTTTGGTGCCATGTCAGGCCGCTTATTTTAAAAAACTTCTACTGCTTATTTTGAAGTGCCAACAAATGATCTAAGTGTATGCCCGTGAACACTGTTGATAGTCTCAGCCCCCAATTTCATCTTGTCGCTTCACTCTGATTGCCCAACAATATGTTTCAAATCAATGTGGATGATGCCATTTCTGCTGTTATGCAGCAGCCCTGTCTGGCTTTTTTTTGTCATGATTGGCAGCTCTGCTCTTGCTGCAATTAGTCGTACTTGTAACTGCGTGGCATCTTTCCTACAGATTCCGCATCATATCCTAAACCTTTCGCAAGAGTCATTGAACCAGCCAATGCGGGTAATAATACCTGAGAGTTAACGTCTTGATGCTGCTGCTAAATTAAGACACTGCACTGGAATGCACCAGGCTAATTCCAACCAACACTGGCTTTATAGTGCGACCATAAAGTATCGTTTGCTACATTCACAGAGCCTGCATGCCACATATTTCAGTGTGAATTGTAAGTTACTAGCCAGTTAGATTTGCACCACAGTGCGTGCACCGATTGCTATGCCATGCAATTAGCCCTTGGTGTTGACAATAAGATAAGCACACCAAATCAGGCTTCATACTGCCCTTCGTGTTCAATATACTGCAGCTCTCCTATCAAATGAAGTTTCTTAGTTCATACAGCAAACTGTCTATGGTGTTCCTGTAATGCAGATGTTTTTACTTCATGTTGTTGTTTTCGTAGCAAAGACAATAACATGCTCTCAGATGGTTTTCTTTTTTTTCCTAGTATCCTTTCCACGTTTCCATAACAGTAGCTCGTTTCAGAGATATGGCTTACAGTTCACCTTACAAACGACACTAAGTCCCATTGCTGTGGTGGCTCAGTTATGGTGCTCGGCTGCTGACTCAAAAGACGCGGGTTCAATCCCGGGCAGGGCAGTCAAATTTCGATGCAGGCAAAATTTCAGAGGCCCGTGTACTGTGCGATATCAGTGCAGGTTAAAGAACACCATGTGGTCGAAATTACTCAGGCGGCCTCCATTATTTACAGTGCCTGTTTCACTTCTAGCTCCCTGGGCTTACGCACAAACTTATCTGGCACATGGTTCTGCAGAGAGGCGTTTTGATTTGAAATCCAGTCGCGTTCAGCCGAACCAATCCGAACAGAAAGAGGACCACAGAACCATAAATTTATAAGCTTCCTTGTCACGCCTAGGTACAGTAAGTGCATAGCGTCAAGAGGAGCACATTTTACACAGTCAATAGGCAACTTAGAATAGATACGCCTTGGTGGTGGTTGAAATCTGGAGGTCTGAAGGCAAAATGACTCGTCTGTCCTCGGCGTTCCTGTTGCTGCTGAAAAGAAGACCTTGTCATGGAAGCTGCCTTCAGCTGTACATTTAGAGAAGCCATAATAGCTGGTGTGGCCTTTTGTCTGGAATATAAATGCCCGGGCTGGTGCATCACAGATAGTATTCCTCAACTGAACCTTCACTTGTCTGCCGGATACCGAGAGGCCATCATTAAGTACCTGTTTAGTTCTGTGACAAGAGAGCGTAAAAGGTCATTCAAGCATTGTGGCTTAGATGGGCCTTCAAATGCCCTTACAACAAATGGCTTTGATGAATAGCCAGTGACATTATGCACATGCACAAGGCACTGGATTGCCCAAAGCTGCTGCTTAGAACTTTTAGACAAAGGTAGTCCATCCACATTAATTAATACTAAGGGCTATCATCTCTGGAAAGGGCTCCATCTTAAGGATATAGTGCTACAAGGTTTCCTTCAGACCATAGTGGCAGTACAAGCCTGGAGACAATTTGCACCACACTAGCTGTTGCAGCCGACATGTGGGGAGTTTTCAGGAGAGTCCGGGCGTCAGTGGGTAGATTACGAAAGCAACCATGTGATTTCCAAAAGAGAGATGTTAAGGACCTGTGAGTAACATAATTCTCTACAGCCCACTCCGCCAGCCGCTTCCCGAAGCTCACGCTACCAGAGCTATCACCATCCACACAAGCATTGTGTTCTTTCCTGCTGACGCCACACAGAGTGGAAGACGAGTTGCCAGCTAGAAGGGCACATTCATCCGGTACGCTTCTGCTATTAATGCAGTCTTCTACCTCCTCATCTGGGCAATGCAGTGCGCATTCTACAGTAGTGTTAACAGGAGCGTTATCTGCCAAAACACGACCAAAAATTTGAGATTGTTTGTCAACAGGTTAATCACCTGACAAGCTCTCATTTGAAACAACCTCAGAGGGTAAAATCGAATTGCTGCTCTGACCTGACACGTTCGATGAGCACGTTGGGCTGATGTCTGAGAATTTTGGGTTGTGTGCGTTAAACAGGCCCTCGACTTCACGATGAGCTTTATACCAAATATGCCTCTTGGATGAAACTTTCGGCATATTTGCATTGTTAAGAACAACCTAACCAAAAAAGACACACAGTCATGGAAGTAAGCTAGGTGCTTTTTAGTCGCAAGTGCAATACAAAAGGCCAAGCACAAAGCGGAACTGGTAAATGACACAAACCGTACAGAACATCAAGTTACCCCCCAACGACAAGACCCTGTACTACACAAGGGCAGAAACTTGTCCCGTGTCCCGTTACCTCACATACCATGGATCACCTGTACTACACGTCCTTCAAGCATGCATTAACCAGCAAAGTCAGCTGTGAAGTGACGGCAAACCACATACATTTTGTTGATGCTGGCTCATCACGCTGACAGCAGAGAACCGAAGACCTGGACTGAGAGCGAAGTCCACGCTAATTTCGCAATATCTACACAAGTCGCAAATGGTGTGGAAGCCATGTGCATAAACCATGTGTAGTCGACTCAACAAACTTTCGGATAAAACAAATAAATGGGCAGGTTTATTACCTTGTGAAGCTTGCATGAAAACACTGAAGAGACGGAGCACAGAACGCATGTCCTTTTCCGGAAGAGAGTTCGAACGGCACTGCCCGTGTCTTTCTCCCCGACCGGATGTCGAGGGGGCTGCGGTAACCGGCGAGCAGTGTCCAAATGTGGCTCCGTGCCTCTCCCCCCCCCCCCCCCCACCACGCTGCTCTTCCAAGAAGGGGAGCGTGGTCGCCAGTGCTTGGAGAATGCGGACCGCCGCAGGGCTCGAACGGCCGGCGTCGCCTGTGCACTTGTTCCCAGAATCCGGAGCGCCTCCATCGACAACTGTTGGCCATCCTATTCCTTTCCAGCCAACCTCGGTTGGTGTGCATCTTCGCTTTATCTTCTTTCTTTTCTCAAGCCTCAGTTTCCTCACCCTCGTCGCTGTCCAACGAATGATCCTCGCTTGCCACAGTTCCCAACTCAAAGCGCTTCATCCTGTTTCCCTCCACGATGCCTTCGTGGAACCGCTGCATCCGCTGGACCTCTGGGAAGTCTTGTACTTTGTATCTCTCATTGGGAAGTGGTTCCATGACGATATATGGGCCTCTGTACTTTTGGCACAATTTACGGGACTCCCCCGTTGCAGCTGGTTCCCTCTCGAGCAACACCATGTCGCCTGGTTGGTCGCTCTGAGCGATGGCAATGCGGCTAGAATAATGGCCTCCTTCTTTCGTTACAAGTACAGCACTTGTAAAATGTTGAGACAGGAAAAAACATGCTCTTTTGAGCACACTGGCGAATTGTGATGTCCCCATTTGGTGCTGGTCATGGTAGGAAATTGTGGATTGTGCCACACCCATAAAGAATTATTGAAGCCATCTTGGTTCACTGAGGTTGTCTTCTGCAAGCTCCTTGACAGGCTATGGCTAGCTGGTGATGTGCATCCATCCTAGTGGCGCATAGCACTAGGCACATTGTTGCGAACATTGCAGCTCAGTGCGTGCTTCCGTTTTAGCTTCCTTGGTGCCCCTGATTGTGATGGCCGGCCGGAGGGAACGCGTGCTGAGCCCCTTGCCACACCTGGTCGGCGCCTTGCCAGGCTCGTTGGTTGCACCTTTACCTTCTGGCCTCGCCGCCTGTCTGGTGTTGTTGAGGCGCTTGTTGTTAGCATAAGTGCATATGCAGCACTGCTTGTATTCACACTGTCGAGCTGTGCATTCACGGAATCGAGTAAAGGGGCGTTTGATGGGTTTCCTTCAGCGAGTCTGTGTATACGTGACAGGTGCTGCTCCAGAGCCCTGTATTTTTCTTCAAGGTCCTCCAAGAGGTTAATGAAGTCTGATTTCAATACGTCACCAGTTATGACAGCTGGACGACTAAGTGGCTAGGAATGTAATTATTAGACCCCAAAGAATGCTGAAGGCCAACTATTTCGGCATGCAAAACAAGGTATCTTGCAGCGTGGTTGTGCTGCTTTGCCAACAAAATTTTTTTTATTGTTCACTTTTGATGGAATTAAGTAGAATGAAAGGGTCTGCTGTACCTCTGGTTTTGAACGAGACTCGGGAGCTGTCTCGTCCGATGTATCCATTGGCTGATCACAGCAGCTGGGGCCTCGGTGGGTTTCTGGTTCTTGCAAACTGGCGGAAGGTGAAGGCACAGAAGTGCCTGCAGGTATACATCGCCTTGTAGGTTTTCGGTCATGGGCATAAAAAACCCCAGTGGTGGGCACCTCTCACCCAGTGCCAGCTGACCCAGCTGGACACAGTCGGCAGGTCTTAGCAGTGGGCTGTTAGGAAAGTGCCCTCCAAAGGCCCCCTGCACAACTGCCTGGTGTTTGCAGAAGGCCCCTTGACTCCCTACCCAACAGCTACACACCCCAATGTCCGCATGCACTTCGTACATCCCAGTCCCAGCCGAGCTTGGGACACTGTACACTTCATCATGTCTTTTCACAATAGCCTCGGTAGGCATGCTTGGCACCTTGTCTAGAAGACGGTCAATGCTATTTCGGTGCACCGCTTCTCTGTTGTGAGCATGGCGAAGAATTCTTGTTTCAAAATACCTCTACCATGTTGTTGTTATGAATTCAACCAAGGCTACTGCGTTGTATGCTTTTGTTCTACACAAGACAATGTCCTTCAGAATTCTGATCGATGCCTCGCTGTAATTGTTTATGTTCTGGCCTCTTGTAACTATGCCTGCCCGCTACATAGCCACCCATTCCTCCTCAGTCTTCAAGAGCGAGCCAACTCTTTGCACGTAGCCCTGGTGAGGCAGTGAGTGAAGCGCTGATTTTGCTTCTGCAAGTTCCTCCTTGGTCTTTGAATACAGGACCTATGACACAAATGAGAACAATCGGAGTGTGTTAACCATGTTTAATGAATTAATGATGCACAATAGTTCCTTTTTTTTGCCTCACTCATGCATGAGCAGGTACTTTGGCACAGAAAAGTTTGGTTTTAAAAAAAAAAGAGCTAAACTCAAATTCTGAAATTCCTTCTGAAGCCATTTTGCTAGCAGCCCATAATTAAGTTCCAGATCAGTTGTTAGGATTTCGTTTCTGAACGAGTATTTGCAACTGGTTTTGCTGTTTTGTAAGGGTTCACACATGCATACACGCACGTGCGCACGCACACATTGCCTGCAGCACCCACACTGGTGCATTGTTGTTTGAGGGAAAACTACAGAACAGAAAAGCACAGAATGCATTATAATAAACAGTTGATGTCATGTACCAAGCCGTTAACGCAAGCCATGCATTTTACGAGCAAATGAATGAGGCAGTGGAAAGAAAAGTGAGCCAGTGTGCAGAAAAAGGAGAGAAATACCGAGGGAAAGACATGGATAGAGTTTCTTTCAGTGTAATGAGATTATGAGTGCTTCGAGATTATGAGCGCTTTGCATAAGGGCAAGTTTAAATTGCAGCTGGCTTTGTTGGATAAATAACTGTCTTCTGCATTATATTATAGGTCACTCGAGAAAGGAACTTCCAAATACTTGTAAGCAGAGGCCGCAGATATTCTCATGCCACCAAGGAACAGACAATTTGTGATGATTGTTTTCTTTTTGTGAAGTGGCCTAGATTTATTTTGAGGCGTTTAAAGTTGTGTTTCCTTCTTTCGTGAAAGAAGTGCTGTCGTAATATCAACCTGAAGTATAACTATACCTGTTTCTGAGCAAACGCCCGTGAAAAGGGTGTTTAACTGAGCTAGTTGTTGCATATTTGATGGTGGTTCCAACACTTTTGGTCGAGCGAGAACAAAGAAAGGAGCAAAAATTGATGGGACCACTTTGTTGACCTAAAGTGCAGTGAGACGAAAGCCTTTAGCGCGGTGTTGCTGCTTGTGTCACTGATGTTAAGATGTTAATTAAGTTGTGAATCTTAAATGCTGGAGACAATGGAGGGTGTTTGGGAGGCATCTGTCTGATTTGATGCCTTTCTGCAAACACTCTCCAGCGGCCTTCGGCCTTACGGTAGACAAAAATAATTGTGGGACCAAAAATTAAAATAAAGTGACCCTGCCCATTCCACTAGGTATAACGGGCTGCCTTACGCTAGACAAGGAGAACTACATGTGCGTTGGCAAGAAGTAGCGCATGCGTTAGCACACTTGGCTGCAGAACGGAAGGATGGTGGTTCAAATTCCGCTGTGCACAAGGAATTTTTTTTCTTGTCGAGTTGATGTCATTTGATTGACAGCTATAGTGTGACAGATTTCGCGGACAGGCAGACAACGATGAGCCATTAAAGGCTTTCGCCTTAATAGACAGATGTGGGCGAAGCTGAATATTTTGCTATGATTTTTCGTCTCCAAACAGAAGACCCAGGGCTAGGAAATAACATAATTTCAGGAATCCAAACTTTAAACCAAATCGACCCGTTTAAGAAGAGGAGAAGTCGGCCTGGCTGGTGCCTGATCTGACGGCTAAAAACAGCGGTTACATGAGACAGATGAGATCGGGACACGATCGACGCTGTCCCCACTTTTCGCACTGCGCGACACGTGTGTCAACAGACGGTGAGCGCACGTCGGCTCTGCCGAAAAAACGCCGGTGCTTCCCTTACTATTGTCCTGAGGTAAAATCATTCTGGCTAGTGCAGAGTGCCAAAAACTTATTTTATTGAATGCCTAGGGTAGAAACCAACGGCAGAAACGCTTTCTAGACATAATACAATACACTGCGGCGAAATACGCCTTACATGGCCAACGCGATCCCGTGTACTTCGAGGAATACTAAGTTGAACGCATCAACTATTGCTATGGTTCTCAGAAATTCAAAACGCGCCTACAAGCCTTGAAGACCGGCGCTGCACCACCTCAACTTTGACCGCTCCTTTGACCGCTCCAACGCCGCCTCTCTCTCCCTGCGGCGCCATTTTGAATCACAGCGGTCGGTCGGGCTGGCTTGGTGCAAGCAGCTGAGCTTCCGTTTTTCGAGGTCCAGTGGCTGCAGACGATCGCTGGTGGCTTTATTTGTTTGACAGTGCTCAACCGCATGACTGAGGAGTTTCTCAAGCCCACCGAGGCAGCATGACGGGTTGTTGTGTGCCAATGTGCGCCGGGTCAACGCGTAAAGGTCTACGCTGTTTTCGCTTCCCCCGGGACCCCGAGCAAAGGAAAAAATGGGAAGCTCAAGTAAAGAAGGATAAGCCCTATAGTACATAGCATGAAATGTTACACCTCACTGTCCTTTTTACCACTCTGTCTCGTTCTGCTATTTCGGGGTTTGCATCTTTTTTCTCACACTTTGTTTTCATGTTTGCGGCGAAGGTTGCACCACACTGTGCACAACATTCTTCCCCTAAATCTCGTTGACTTATTTCGTGGTTTGAACCTTTTTTCATGCTTTCCTTTTATGTTTTCCTTTAAGGTTACACCCCACGGTACATGCCTCACTTTTCTGTCCCAATGTCTTGCTTGCTTATATTGTAGTTCGTGTTTTTTTCATGACCTGCAATTACAGCTGGCATTAAATGATTAATTTGCATTATCTTTTGTTTTGTTCTCTGTACACTCTGTAAGAGGGTAGGCTGAAAGGCTATGTTACATATTTGTCTTCCTCAGTAATAAAGATCAACATTTAGGTAGGAGTTATTTTTTGAACAGCCTAACCCATCAGCACACAATTTTGCAGACAGAATAGGAAATACACGGATAGCCAACGTTAAAAACCATGTTTTTTTTAAACAAAACCCTCTATGGTCTATTTTTTTCGAAAAGCGTGACTTTTCAATGTCGATTAATTCGATTTCGAATTTAAAATTTTCAGAATTACTGCAGTTTTTAATGACTAAAATCCAATCTTTTTTGAGCAGGTTTACATGCATGGTTTATTAATGAATACCGATTGGCTTGAATAAAATAAATATGAAAAATGTATGTAGAATTGTGTTTCACAAACTAAGGAATCGCAGGAGAGCAACCGGTGCGTATGTCCAGGGCGCAAACGAAGTGTGCATGCGTGCGCACACAAGAACATTCGGTGGTTGTGCGTCCCTCATAGAAATGAAACGAGTGAGAAACTTCCAATAATCCTTTATGCTATCGCCAACGAGGGGCGATTCGTTTTCTTTGGCCTCGAGAAAGAAAACGCAGCAGCAGTGGCAACGTCGGTGTACGGCGGCATCATTTGTATATACCAGCGCCCGCCCCATAAGCAGATGTAATTGCGCCCCTGTGAGCAATAAACGGGCTAGCAACTCGCAGTTACCCTTTCAAAGATTAGAAAGCAAACAGACACCAGTTTTTGCGAGCAGAAGAAGTGGAAACAGCCCGCACGACGATAGCGAAGCCACCCGCAGCGCTCGAGCGGCTGACGACACGCGGGCGTTAACAGAACGTGGGAATTAAAATCCAAAATATCACGGAAAAAACAGAGGCATCAATTTATTCTATCCGCATGGTGCAGCAGCACCTGCCCGGCAACAGATGTTTAAAATATTAGCGCGTTTTTCAAACCAACAGACGGAACAGTAAATGTTCAACCTCGACCATCTGGGGCTGTAAAATTAAGTCATGCAATTACGTCTTCGACCATCGGATGTTAAAATGGCTATTATGAGAGAAAAGACACGCAGTGCGGTGTTGATGAAAAAGACAGTTCCAGTCAGAAGCACTCTCACGCCCGCCGAAAGTAAGAGTGGCGCCGTTACACACGCTAGCGCAGCTGCTCCCGTGTGATTCAATATGGCGGCGCCCGCGATGTTGTCTCCACCCTGTACGGCGGCGCTGGCATCGAGGCACCCTAGCCCGCTAGCGACTGCAGCGCCACCTCGCTTGTTTGCAAACATGGAGGAGGTCTATACCATGGGTCACTGTATATAGTGTTCCATTTGTGATTCTTATGCCTGCTACTGAATGTAGAGTGAAAGAATAAAACAACTGAAATCTTGCTTTACTTTTGAAACTTGGATGAGATTAGTCCAAATGCCCTCGCTTTATAAACCACTGCTATTTCTGAAAGGCTTACATAGTTTACTTCCCTTTTTTGAGTCATTATAAGGACACTGCTATTTTCTCTTCAGTATTTCAGGCATTACTGTTTAAAAAAATTCAAGCAATGTAATGTTAATTTCCTAGTGTTCATAACCTGATGGTATGCATACCTGTCCTCATGCAGTAATTCATTCAGACAGGTTCACATAGGCACAGTTTTCAATATGGCCGGAAGGGGGGAGAGGCAATTACCGCCTTCTCTCTTTTCATCCCTTCCTTGAAATTAACCAAAGCCCTTGCTCTTTTGGCAAACTGTAGCAGGTGTAACAAAACGAAAAAGTCAGGGCAAGCAAACAACAGAATTCGTGAAATATATTTGGCGAACGGCCTGCACCTATATAAGAAAGCATGAAGTGAAGGGAAAACGGTAAAACAGTGTCAGCTATGAAGAGTGCTTACCAAAACTTTAGAAGTTGCGCGGCCAGGAGGTTCTCTGAAAGCCAAATCTACAGAGTGAATTCATCGACAACACCAGCTGTGCACACTGCAATGGCTTACGAAAAAATTTGAGGCCTGCCTGCCAAGGGACTACTTCCTTACATTGTCAAACAGCCAGCACACATACAGAGCAGTAACACCGAGTAGGTTTCCTCAATGTCGTAGCTATCAGTCGTAATGAAGCAAACGCTTGACAGGTCCAACAAGTCCATGCAGTAATGCATTCTGATTTTCACGGTTCGCTCAGCTTCTTTATTTTTTCTCTGGGTTCATAACCAACAGCAGACCTACAACACTTCCATACAGGACACCCTGCAACGTGGCCTAGATTTCATCGAATCCTTTCTCACCACCGCTGGCCTCTCTCCTGCTCCTGAGAAATCCGAGCTTCTCCTTCTCAACCATTCCTCCTACCAGCGCTCACACAACCACTTCGTCTCTCTCCACCTTTCTGGCTCTCCCATTCCTGTCGTCACGCAGTGCAAACTTCTTGGCTTCCCTTTGCATGCGGCCAAGAATGTGCAAGCCCTCCACCGCGCTGTCACCACCTGCCACTCGGTAACTCACCTCCTGCGGTGCGTGGTCACTCGACGCTGAGGTCTCCACGAGGCTCATGCGTTCCGAGTTGCCATGCGCTGGCCCTCAACCAGGTCTTGTAGTTTGCACCCTACGTTTCCTTCAATCAGACTCAACTTAACGCTCTCGAGACTGCCCTTGTGGGCCTCTACAAGGCAGCTCTCAACCTCCCTATCACTACCTCTACCGCTAAGCTCTTCGACACAGGCCTGTTCCATTCTCCCCGTTCTCTTCTCACTCTCCATCGTGACTCGCAGCTTGCCCGGCTTTCCCTTACCCGTCAGGGTCAGTGGTTATTGACTCACGCGGGTATCTCGCCCATTCCAATCTTCCCGTTTCCCTCTCCTATTTTCACCCCGGCTCCCAATCTTCGTATCCTCCCCCTCCCGACCAACATGTACCCCATCCTGCACGCCGGCTGTCGTCATGCAGCCGCACAGCACCATTCCCCTATCTTTGATACCCAGGGTGTAGCCTACACGGATGCCTCATTCGTGGCTCCTCGAGGTTCCTGCAGCTACGCCCTGTACCATCCACACCTCCCCGCTCCTGAAACCCACACCAGCGAGCCGTATCTACACCCTCCGGACGCATTGTCCCTCGAGGTCCTCGCCACTACGCATTCCCTCCAGTCATTTGCCCTCCTTCCGTCTCTCCAAGAGTGCACAATCTATTCAGACTCACAAGCCGCTATACACCGCATACAGAAACGCACCCTAACCCCTTCTTCATTAAATTCAAAGGCGCCAAACCATACGCACACACACACACAGGAGAAGAAAGAAAGACGAGACAGAGCGCCACTCACAACTGATTTAATGTGCAGAAAGACACGTACATATATGTCACTGTCGGCGCATGCGCAAGGAAGACATTCAGCTTCGTGAGGATAAGCAGCGATCAAAAAACGCTTTTTCAGCCTTATACAGGTTTATCGATGTTTCGCTGACGCACAAGTTGCCCCTCTTTTCGATATGGAATGCTTCTATCAGTTCTCTGGCTTTTGTCACACTACTCTTTGCCAAAATCCGCACATCAGAAAAGCATGGTTCACAAGTGCGCGACGGGCAGGTTCTGATGTGCATGGGTAAATGGGGGCCATCTTTATTTTCTTCTACATTTCTTTGGTGTTCTCTGATACGCTCATTGACACATCGCCCGGTTTGTCCGATGTAGGAACTGCCGCAGGAGAGGGGAACTTCGTACACAACCCCTACCGCACATTTCGTGAACGGTCGCCCATGCCTGGTACCGCAGCCACTTTCTTTTACTTTTTCTTTTCTTTTGGCTATTCGAGAGCAAAGGCTTCCGAGCTTTTGGGGGGCGGTAAAAACGAGTGGCACCCCATGCCTACTCGCAACCTTCTTCAGGTTGTGGGCCAACTTGTGCACATACGGCACAGCCACCGGTCTCACCTCTTCTCGAGGGACCTCCTCCCCTACTCCTACTACCTTCTTCTTCAACTTCCGTAGGAGGCTTTCGGCAACCTGTGTAACAACTGAACCAGGGAACCCGGCTGAAGCCAGCCTAACCAATTGATTATCAAAACTCTGTCGCATCTTGTGAACACATGACTTCCCTAGAGCAGACTCAAGGCAAAGTGAAGCAATTCCTCTTTTAACTACTTTTGAATGCGAAGAGTCGAATGGCAGAAGCCCCTTTTTTGCACGTGGAGCATATGCCCAACACACCTGATCCATACAGAACTCAATGTTTAAATCTAAAAAGTGCAAAAGATTGTTTTCAGGCAGTTCATAAGTAAAATCCAAGCCTTTTCCATGTTGTCTAAAAAGGGATAAAACACTGTTTACTGTACCAGCGAAGTTAGAGCTGCCGTCCTTAGTTAAAACAATCAAGAAATCGTCAATGTGTCTAAAAACTTTAAAAACATGGTTAGTTGGCAAAACCTGCAGAAGCTTTTCGTCAATTTGTGACAGAAAAATGTTGCATAAAACCGGGGCGACACACGAACCAATGCAGATACCGGCCTTCTGCAGAAAGAAGCCATGGTCAAAAGAAATAAAAGTAGACTCTAAATAAAACTTTAACATACTTAAAAAATTATCAGTAGAAATACCGGCTGAGTTCTGAAAGGAAACAGGATCATTTCTTTCAATACAGTCCCGAACAGAAGTAAATAGGGCATCATGGGGCACGGAATAAAATAAATCAACAACATCAACTGAAAAGGCACGCCCAATCCCAGTCTGAGATTTCAGGAAATCACAAACATCTTCAGAATTCAAGGTAAAAAACGGGTCTTGTAAATCTAGCTTGCTCAAGTGCTTCAACAAGTAGAGACTAATATGCTTCTGCCACGACCCCTTTTCCGTAACTATTGTTCTGAAGGGTACACCAACCTTGTGTGTTTTCACCGAGAAGAACACATTCAGGGCGTTATTTTTGGTATTCTTGATTTCTTTAGCAAGGCTGGACAAGCCCAAACACTCGCACATGGATACTGCACGGTTTTTAACTTTTGTGCACTTTACAGGGACAGGCGTAAAATTCTTCTTAATCGCTTCATCTGCCCTTCTATCCAACAGGAGGTCGAACGAGCGGTCTCCGCACTGCAGCCGTCCATCGTTTTCCTCCGCTGGGTCCCTGGGCATTCAGGGCTTGACAGCAATGAGCTGGCCCATCAGCTCGCCCGCGACACACTTTTCCGGGCGCAGTTGATCCCCTGGCCCAAGCCCTCGGAGGACGATGGGAGACTCACCCTTCGCCGCACCATAAATGAGGTCTACCACGAGCTCCGACTCGACAAACGCCTTAACCCTCCCCCTCATCCATCACTCACGGTGCCGGAGGCTCGCCTTCTTCGGCACATCCAAATGAATGCAGTCATCACCCCGTCCCGCCTCTTTCTCTATCGCTATCTATCGAACCCTTCTTGTCCCAACTGCCCCTGTATCTAGGCGGACCTGGCCCATTGCCTCTTCTATTGCCTGGCTGCTCAGCAGTCGGGTTCCTATCCCCCACTTTCTCTATCCATCACCACCTGGCTCGACTGGCTTGGCGCTGAAGGGGAGGAAGAACAGCGCCTTCTGGTCGCCCAGGCGGTCGACATGTTCGGCCTGTATATTATGGTCGAACAAAAGTCTTCTGCTACTACTACTACAAAGCATCCTTCCATATTTTCAAGACCTGGAACTACCCTGGAACAGAACAAGCCATCGACAATATATTGCTTGAGTTCTTAGTTTGCTTGGCTTATGCATGCGGTCACTGAATTTCATGAAACGAATACAATTTCCGCTACATAATCCCTTGTAAAATGCGAGGTTTAACGTCCAGAAGCGATTTATGGGCAACGAAGGTCTCCGTAGTGGAATGCTCCGGATAAATTTGGACGACTAAGGGTTCCCTAACGTGCGCTTACTTAAGACAGCACACGGGCGTTTTCGTATTCCGACTTTAAAGGGATACTGAAGCAAAACTTAAAATTGAACAAAGACGCTGAAAATCCATTCTCGGAATGTGATTACACCGAAATCTAGTCGACACTGCGCATATTTTTCAGTGGATGGTTCTATTTTCGATGTTTTCTGTGCGCGCCAAGCCCTCCCGGCCGGCGCGAGGTGAAGAGCGTGACGTCATGACACCCTCGTCCGACAGGCAACCGGTTGCGTCACTCGAAGCGGGATGTCGCACTGCAGTTTGGATAGACCAAGCGATAACGGCGCGTTCACACTTGGATATTCGGCGGCGAGAGCGAGCGGAATCCGCCACCGCGGCAGAGATTCCGCCGAAATATCCTGCGGAAAGCCCGATCGGGACCAATTTCTGCCCCCGGAAAAAATTCCGTCAATTCTCACTGGCCAATAGGACGCCGAGTACGAAGTTGCATTCCCGCGGCGACAAAATATGGCGGCGCCCTTCGATGCATGACGCCTCGCTTCGGGCTGGATTCGTCGTTGTTACTGCCTTCTTCAGCGTGTTCAATGGCCATAAATGGGCCACCGGTCTTTCGTTTCGTCTCCTGTCGCCCATACGAAAACGTACGAGTAATAAATTTCCTTTATTTTTTATTTAGAGTACTCACTTTAGGCTTAAGAGGGGCGTCGGTTTGTAGAAAGCATGGTAGAAAGCAATGGTTCCCCTCCTAACCACCAGATGGCGACACAAGTCTAAACAACGTAAAGCTAACAAAGGCTCTGTAGTAAAGCCCAACGTCGTGTCTCTGGGTGCGTTCCAATACCTATGAGTAGACGTCTACTTAGACGCATGGAGGAAGGAAAGAACTACTTAGACGTCTTGCCGGACAGCCGCCATTTTGAGACGCCTTCCATTTTTCACGAAGCCGTCTAAGTAGACTGCTTCGCCGAAGTCAACATCAATGCAGGCTAACTCCCTGTCTAAAGATGGCGGAGCAGTTGGTGCACTCGGAGCTGAGCGAGCCGTGATCTTCGCGAGCACTGGAGCCCGGAGACGCACCATCTTTCAAGTGCGAGTCATTCCGTTAAGTTGATTTTAGTAAGAACTGGCGGCCAATAAAGCAGTCTTTGTCGACCTAAGATTGCTATAGCAGCTTATATGTGTGAATCGCGGGGGAGGAAATCATGCGGGTGAGATCGTCTGCTATGCGGGTGAAATCGTCTGCTAAAGCGGTAGCGATGAACCTATCATTATTGCAGCAAAAACAACAACAACAACAAGCAAACTGCTAACAGCGCGTTTCTAACTTGTTTTATTAACAATTTTTAAGAACATAGGAGTGCAACTATTGGTAAATTTTAGTTCAAGTTGTATGCCGCAAGGCGGCGCGTGAAGTAGACACGTTCCAGTATGTAGACGGCTCCCTAGACGTCACACCAGACGCCTTGTTGGACGTCTAGACAATTGGAACGCACTCTCTCTTTTAAAAGTAACAATGTTAAAATTGGCGTAAGGTCCGGACAAAATAGCTGCATTTCGCGTACGTAAGCATGCACACGGTTAATGTATGTAGAATGCATCAATTAACATCTTGCCATATCTGTGTACGCCCTGAGCAGAAGACACACAGACGACGAGCGGCCGACGAAAAACTGGACGGACGGACGGACGGACGGACGGACGGACGGACGGACGGACGGACGGACGGACGGACGGACGGACGGACGGACGGACGGACGGACGGATGGATGGATGGATGGATGGATGGATGGATGGATGGATGGATGGATGGATGGATGGATGGATGGATGGATGGATGGATGGATGGATGGATGGATGGATGGATGGATGGATGGACAGACGACGAGCGGCCGACGAAAAACTGGACGGACGGATGGATGGACGGATGGATGGATGGATGGATGGTAATGGATGGTAATGGATGGATGGTAATGGATGGTAATGGATGGATGGTAATGGATGGTAATGGATGGATGGTAATGGATGGTAATGGATGGATGGTAATGGATGGTAATGGATGGATGGTAATGGATGGTAATGGATGGATGGTAATGGATGGTAATGGATGGATGGTAATGGATGGTAATGGATGGATGGTAATGGATGGTAATGGATGGATGGTAATGGATGGTAATGGATGGATGGTAATGGATGGTAATGGATGGATGGTAATGGATGGTAATGGATGGATGGTAATGGATGGTAATGGATGGATGGTAATGGATGGTAATGGATGGATGGTAATGGATGGTAATGGATGGATGGTAATGGATGGTAATGGATGGATGGTAATGGATGGTAATGGATGGATGGTAATGGATGGTAATGGATGGATGGTAATGGATGGTAATGGATGGATGGTAATGGATGGTAATGGATGGATGGTAATGGATGGTAATGGATGGATGGTAATGGATGGTAATGGATGGATGGTAATGGATGGTAATGGATGGATGGTAATGGATGGTAATGGATGGATGGTAATGGATGGTAATGGATGGATGGTAATGGATGGTAATGGATGGATGGTAATGGATGGTAATGGATGGATGGTAATGGATGGTAATGGATGGATGGTAATGGATGGTAATGGATGGATGGTAATGGATGGTAATGGATGGATGGTAATGGATGGTAATGGATGGATGGTAATGGATGGTAATGGATGGATGGTAATGGATGGTAATGGATGGATGGTAATGGATGGTAATGGATGGATGGTAATGGATGGTAATGGATGGATGGTAATGGATGGATGGTAATGGATGGATGGTAATGGATGGATGGTAATGGATGGATGGTAATGGATGGATGGTAATGGATGGATGGTAATGGATGGATGGTAATGGATGGTAATGGATGGTAATGGATGGTAATGGATGGTAATGGATGGTAATGGATGGTAATGGATGGTAATGGATGGATGGTAATGGATGGTAATGGATGGATGGTAATGGATGGTAATGGATGGATGGATGGATGGATGGTAATGGATGGATGGATGGTAATGGATGGATGGATGGTAATGGATGGATGGATGGTAATGGATGGATGGATGGTAATGGATGGATGGATGGTAATGGATGGATGGATGGTAATGGATGGATGGATGGTAATGGATGGATGGATGGTAATGGATGGATGGATGGTAATGGATGGATGGTAATGGATGGATGGTAATGGATGGATGGTAATGGATGGATGGTAATGGATTTACCCTTTGTACCGGACGGTAGCTTTCGCCACCTAGCCTATACTTCGTCCATTGTTAATTTATTTTTTCTTTTCCCTTTCTTTCCGTTTCGCTCTTACAATGTCTAGTCTGTCTATCCTTTTCCCCTCCAAATTCACCCCTCCCTTGATTTCCGCCACCAATCTTCCAACCTCCCCTTCGTCAATGTCACGTTTTTCCCATCCATTCGCCCGTCCTCCCCAGTAAATCCCAGCGCTATCTGTTGCTGCCCCCTCTGGGAGGGCTGGGCGGAGTTCTGCGCACCTCAGAACCAAGTGCTCTATGGTCTTCGTTTCCGTTTTACAAGCAGAGCACAAAATATCCACTTCTTCAATTTGGACCTATACATTTTGTTCTGAGAGTCCCTGTCCTAGCCTTAAAAAGCAGTGAACTGCCCCTCGAATTATCGAATAATCGCTCTTTTTTTGATGTCCTGTTTTCGTGTCCTATATATACCTAGCACCGATTTTTCCTGTATTCTTTCTTTCCACATCTTTCTTACCGTCTCCTTAACCTCCGCTTTCACGATAGTATTTTGTTGCGTCCCATCCCTCACCCGTAAATACTTCGTTCATAGCTTTCGGGTTCTATTAGTCCATTTTGTGTTAATAATTTTCATGTACAGATACTTGTACACCTTTTTTGCCCACCTTGTTTCCTCCGTTTGGGTTAATTTCTGATCATATTTCAGTTTGCTGATTGCCTCCCGAACCTCGAACGACGCCCAACCCATATCTCCCTGGACTCCCTCATTCGGAGTGTTCCCATCCCAACAAACACAAAACCTCCACAAAATCTCCCAAAAATGACCCATCGGGACATCTGGAATCTCCCCGGGAGGTGCTCATTTTTCCCGAACACATCTAAAAAACGTCCCCAGAACTAGCAATGTCCAAAAAGTTGTCCGTCCCATGCAAAACCCCAAAAGGTTAATGCTCGATTTCTCGGTTCTGGTTCAATAAAATTAATCCTCCTTTTTTCATACAGCCTGCAGGCATACAAGCGCACATATGTGCCAAAATTAAGGCGCATACTCATGTTACAGGTGGTGTAATACACCTTTCCACTCGTGTGAAAGCGATGCTGGCTCGGCCGTTCTGCACTTATCCGTTAACGTGAAATGTCCTAGCATTTTACACACAAAGGAAATATGAACACCTTATTTGGCCCATATAAGAGCAAATAGCAGCGCCATACAGAAGTCATATCAGTTTACTAGCTGTGCTCTTAGCACTAATTGCATCCTGTCGTCCATACCGGCTACCGCACCATACACACCACAATCAAAATGCAGTCATGTTTCAGTCAAAGAAAAGCAATACAGACCGAATTGAAAGTCCCTGCCGAATAAAACTTACGCGTAATGGCGCAAATCTGAATGAATACAAATAGCAGACGCAACCGTATGCACCATTTAATACACAGTGTACATAGCACTATGGCGCCATGCATGATGGCCACTTTTTTCTCCAGCTCTGAGAAATCTGCGAAATGAAGCAAGTAAAACTGAATACAGGCTGAAAGTTGATGCACCTTAAACGAGCAATCTAAGGGCTACAAAAGCAGATATGCACATGCAAAAGCAAACGTATGTAAAGAGCAACTTGGGTGACAAAAGAAAAGTCGAAATGGACGTACGCTGCAGACACGCAGTTTCAGGTCACAGATTTACTTCAAGTTGAATCTCCCCTCACGCTTAGAGACTCGGAGCAAGCTCCAGCACCGTATTATCAAAACAGAAAAGAATATTAGTTCTACTACTAGGCGAAAATAAAAAAAGTGCGAAAAGGGCCTGCAGTATGCTTAGATACATAAATAAAATAAATAAATAAAATCAACCAACATACCTTGACGACGTTGCCTACGGAAACGCAGGGATGAAAGAGAAGGCTGCAAAAGCTTTAACCATGAATTAAACGCAGCCTTCTGTCCTGCGCTTTCTCACAGCACAGCAAGCGCTCAAACATACGCGTTACACCCCCGTAACGATCCTGGGAGCTTTATTTTCTTGTGACTAAGTGTGGGGATAAGACTGCTTGGAGCCAGGCGGGAAGGTGAACGTGTAGAGGTACGTGCGGTGGCGCGCTGCATCCAAGGTGCGGCAGACCGCGCATGCGCCACAGTCCAGTGTGGGAGTCGAGATCAAGGCACAATTAATCCGGCCGGGGAGAGTCAATACAACCACGCGAACACTGCTCAAACTATACCGCTGCAACACGATGGCTGGGCGGTGGCGAAGTAGGCAGAGCAGACTACTCCATGGGCACTCGCAGAAAGAGACGGGTGGGTCTCTGAAGGTCCTTCCCGCCTCAGACCGTAGTAGACGGCCACGCTGCCACCACCAACGCGCTGCAGTCGTCGGAGGCGCTGAGGAATGCAGGGTGCGAGCGAGGAGTCGCCTATTGCCACGAACTCCGCCGCCGCGAACGCCGCCTCGAAAAGTGGCATCAGTAGGTCGTGAAGCTGCGCAAAGGACTTGCGATGCGCCGCCGCGGCACCAGTTCCAAAAGGAACGGTATGGGCACGACGAGGTGCGCGGGAAAACTGCCGTGAATCCCTAGCTACAATGTACACGACAGCCCAGATGGCGCAGTGACGAGAGCAAGAATGTCGCGCGCTGGGGCTTGTGCTCGAACGTCTGGGGCAGCGCGAATAAGAGCGCGCAAAATGGCTTCCGTCCAGCGAGGAAGCCGGGCGAGTGACGGGAGGCCATTACTGCACTTTTGCTAGACAGCGGCGCAGAGAGGAGTGCCGATAGTGGGAGACGCCTGGAGGGACCACCACACAATGTTGAAGTTGGGCGGAAGCTGGGAAAACGCTAGGACGGGAAAGCTGGTGACCGCCGCTGCCGGCGGCGCGATGAAAATGCAGACCGCCGTCGCCTGCCTGCAGCATGGAGCCGACGGCCACGTGCGAGAAACGCATGCGCCGAGAGAGATGCGGGGTTTACCGTTTCCTTCGGCTCTTCGAATGAAACTGCTGTTTCATCTCTCAAAACGACGAGTGCAAGAGCAAAACCTTCTCTCCCCGCAGCTTGTGGCGAAAGGGAGAGAGAAAAGAGAACGAGCAGTCGATTTTTATTTCTTGTTGAAAACCATTGGTCCCGAAAACGTTATACCCAGTTGCCTTTCTGGGACTAAAATGCATTAAAATTCGTTTTTGTTGCTTCTTAAAACTCTCGAAAAAAACGTGTCTAGACATTTAGTGGGAGCACTGTCTTTTTGCTTGTGCTTCTATGTCTTGCCTCTATGGTCTGGAAACGTTTGATAAATGCTGTACTGGGACTGGGACATTACATCCTTTTTTGGAGTTTGTGAGGAGGTTTTGTGTTTGCTGGGATGGGCTCCCAAGGCTAGCCTTCCTACACTTCTTTTTCTGACTGTACTTCTCATTTCATGCACAGGACTGCATTTCCAAATGTGAGGCCCGGTACCATGATTCCCTTCCATACCCCTCTAACCACCTCATACCTATTATAGTTCCATAGTGCTCGATGCTTCATAATGTCTGAATTCCTTTTTCCTTTATCCTTCAGAATCCTCTCATGCTCTTCCAGATATTTTTCCCTTCACTTAGCCATACACCTAGATGCTTATAAGTTCTCACGTGGTCTCTCATAGTGTCCTGTATTTCTAGTTGGTCTCCCTTCTCATCATTATATACCATTATCCCTGACTTCTCTCTACTGAACTGGAGTCCTAGCTCGTTGCCCTCCTCACCACAGATTTTAGCTAGTTCCTGCAGCCTATCTTGCTTGTCTGCTAGTAGAACAATATCATCCGCATACATTAGTCCAGCCAACACTTGGTTTACCTTCTGACCATCCTGCATATAACTCACGTGAACTCCTACCCTACTCTCTTCCAACCTCTTTTCCATTTGGCTCACGTATACCATGAAAAGTAGGGGTGATAGTGGGCAGCCCTGCCTTAGCCCTCTCTTAATGTTAGCTGGTTTTGTAGTTTCTCCCTCCCAGGTTACTACGACCTCATTGTCTGAATATACACGTTGTAGATATTCAACCAGATTTCTATCGGCACCATATCCCTTCAATTGGTCCCAAAGTTTTTCCTGATTCACATTGTCATAGGCCCCCTTAATGTCTAAAGATGCCATCCATAGAGGCCTCCGACTTGCCTCAGCTATCTCTATACACTGCATTATGACAAATAGATTGTCCTTCAACCGTCTGTCCTTTCGGAAACCGTTCTGCAACTCTCCCAAGATCTCCTCACGCTCTGCCCATTCTTCCACTCTCATTTTCACCATCTGCATTGCTAGCCTGTAAATAACTGATGTGACCGTAATTGGCCGCGGTAGGATTTAATGTTGTCCCTGTTTCCCTTGCCTTTGTATATTAGTCTCATCCTGCTCACTTTCCAGTCTTTTGGAATGTCTCCTCCCTCTACTACTTTTTCAATGATCTGTCGTATACTTTCAATTTGCTTTTTTTTGCCTAGTATGGTAATTAATCTCATAGGTATGCCGTCTGGTCCTGTCGCTGTTCCGATGGGAACCTTGCCTTCTATTCTGTCCCAGTCCCCTGCTGTTCTCTCCCTAGGCTCTTCCTCCCCTGCCCCATTGCTGTCCCTGCTCTCCCCTACTCCATCCGCCACAGGCTCTGCAAATGCTGCTTCGATTGTTTGTCTGATAAATTCTTGTGCTTCCTCTCCCTCTACCCTATTTCCAACCCGCGAGTAGCGATGGCAATCGTTCTTCTGCGGGAGCAGTGGGCGCGTGGGTGTTATGACGTCTAGTCGCAGCTTCCACAGGTGGCCGCCAGGTGCAACGATATGTCAATAAATCACGAAAACAAAACGTGCTATCTGCCTTTTTTCGCTAAAATGCTTGTCGCATTTATCAATTTCAGCAGTCGAGCTTTTGTTTACTTGTAAAAGAGCAGGCCCAAAAGTTTAGTTCAGGTTCAGCCCGTCGCGGCTGCAAGCGACGGGCTCCAGCCGGCGTTGGGTTGAACGCCCTGAGTTTTCGTGAATGCATGAATGGTTGAGAAAGAAGGGATATTACTCTTCTTATGTTTATTTCGCTGAGCGCAGAATGAAAGCCGGATTGGTTCTCAAGCGTATTAATTGTGCGAGTCTCTTCGTGCGTTTTGGAGCGAAAGCTACATTGGCCACGAACTTGCGATTTCGCTGTGGCGGTGCTCCGAGGAGGCACAGAGACCGATCTTGAGCCGTTGCCTAGCAACTGCCGCAGCTGGCGGACGCCACGCGCTCGCCGCGCCATCTGGCATGACGTCACACCACGCGCCTCCTCGCCGCCGCCGTTTGGTATGACGTCACACCGCTTGCCTCGTCGTTGCGCTCGCCTCCGCTCGCTTCGCCAGCCGAAATGCGACGTTAAAATTAAAGCAGCGCTAACTTTTAGGACGAATAAAAAGAGAAGAAAGGACGGGCGCTGTTCAGCGCCCGTCCTGTCTTGTCCTCTGTGTATTCGTCCTAAAAGTTAGCGCTGCTTAAATTTTAACGAAAGAAAATGCATAACCAACTAGCCCCGCAGCGTGTTTTATAAAATGCGACGTCGTTACCGAAATGTCATTAGACGAAACTGCTTCAGCTAAGTATATCATAGCTGAGCTAAGCCACTGCCATTTTTTTTTCTCCCAGCTGTTTTCTCTGGAGCTCAACTGCCAACTTTCCTGCGGCAGGTCCGTGTCGATGGGCCGGAATGGAAAAAAGGGAGTACATGTCCATAAACAAAAATGCACAGTGTTAACTGATATACTTGTTACAAGGTGTCGCAAATAACTCCATACGACGCGTCTGCGAAACGGAAACACTGATCTCGCGTTACCCGCTCCGCCGTGCTGCGAGCTCCCGTGGCCGGCCGGCTAGCGTATGTGTTGCTCGTATGCGCTTTCTGCGCTGCGGCCATGGAGGAAGAAAAAACTTTTCTTTCCTCCATGGCTGCGGCGCCTCCGTCATCGCGAAAGCGCCCTCCTGCTCCCATGCATTCGCGGCGCGGCATAGAGTTAACATACTTACTATACTGGAACTACTGCGGTGATCACGCGATAGTGCATAGTGCCTAGAATATACTGGCACTATAATCACACTGCCCAATTTTCTAGAGAATGCGATCATCATTATTAGCATAAAGATAACCTCATGGAGAAACGAAAGAACTGCATTACCTAAACTTATAGTGCCGACGAAAGCGCCTCTGCCGTCCATCTCGTAGACGTGTCCATGACACGTACGAGAGAATAGTGCTCTCACTATTTCGATTCTCAGACTGTTCTGCTCATTCCTGTTCGTAGCAAAAGCCCCTCCGTAGTGCTTGTTCTTCTTGCTTCTCTGCTTGTTTACGGGCCAATCATGTGATGAGGTGGCGAGTTCCACAGCCGGAAAGATTACAGACCAACCCGCTTTCCTCCTTTCTAGCTATCAGAACGCTGGTCGGTGGGAGCGCGGTCGGCTGGCCCTGTGTTGGAAGCTGTTTTTGCCCGGCGCTACGTGAGCTCCGTGTCTGCGGTCATGGCAAGCGGTACGCTCGCTGCTGCTTCTTGCGCGTTGCGCAGGTCCGAACCAGTGCACGATCCGACGACCTCGATACGCCGTTCCACGAGCGGCCCAGTTGAAAGCTAAATGTGGAGTTTAATACCTCCGGGAAAGAGCCGCTGTCAACGTAACAGCTGACGGTGCATACTACCTGGTGCTACACATTGTCGAGGTTTAAGTTCGGCCCGTGCTGATACTTGCGGTTAGTCACCGCGAGCTTTATTTCTTGCGCTTTATTGTATCGTGACTGAGGTAACGTGCTTCGGTTAGCCCTGTTCATTTCGAGGAAAAGGAACGTATTTACGCGATCGGTTTTACCCGAGCGGTGCTTCCGTTTTACTGGAGCGAAAAGCCCCAACGTAGTGCCGCTGCCACAGCGAATGGCTTGTGCAGCTTTCGGCATCGAATCGGTGCTTGCACCGAGGTAGCGTCGTTGTTTGGAAGTAGTACTACCAGTGCGCGCATGTTGCGTGTGCAGCTGAACAGCGATGGGTGAAATTGCGGTATTTGCAGCGAACCCATACAGTGACCGCTGCTTGAAGACTCTGTCCGTGGATGGCAAGGAGTACCGGTATTACAGCCTCCCTGATCTGAAGGATGCCCGCTATGGTGAGTTTTGACTGCTTGCTAGCGAGCGTCTTCCTGTGATGTGCTACGGAAGGGTAGTGCGACCACGCCAAGAGCGTGGTCTGTTCGTTTTCTTAGTTATACCGCTAGTTGCCTAATATGACCAGAGTTGCGGACCAAAATGTTTGCAGAAGTATGTCACTGTACAAAAAGCTAGCAGATTCATTAGTGTCTTAATTGATTCATATTTTCCTGTTGCATTGCCATGTGTTATGCTATTTTCTGCCGGTAAGGTCTGCTAGGAATCCAGGAATTCTCAGTTGTGTGGAAACATTCAATTTTTTTGCTGAAAAGGCAGTGTGCTCCTAATGTTAGCAGGTGAGCAGCTTTTTATCATGCATATCAGTTTAGTGCATGCTTGGTCAGGGATTGAATTCCTCTAGCGAAAGGGGGCCCTATCGTCAGCATGTGCATGCTGTGTAATTTTTTTCAATTTTGCACTAACAAAATGCATCTGCGTGTACACTTTTCGTACAACTGGTTTTCATCCAAGTACGTACATGTCCCTTGAAAGTTGGACCCTGGTCAAGACTCTGGTCTGGAAAACCTGAGCCTTATTGTCTTTCCTTGTTATAATATGAGCGTGTCTGTGCATGTATGCAGTGCAGTTTGTGGGATGTACGCACTTGCTGTAGTGGTATCAGGATGGCATTCTCAAACTGGGTTCCTTGGTAGTGCTTTTCTGAGCTCCCCGCCTCAACCATAGCAGGGTTTGGTACAGGGCATTTGACTACAATGGCAATTTCTGAAACTGATTAGTTGGGCATGAGCTCAGAGAACAGTCTAAATTTTTCGATAATTCGACATTTTGGGGCAGAAAGGAAAATTGAAATTAAGAGTGCTGGAATTTGGGACAAAATTTCTGCTTGTGAACTTCTTTAGACTGCTAACATTGAACCACAAGGATTTAGGAATTGTCAAAACAAAAAGCTGAGGGCAAAGCACGCAACAGCTCTTATGGCCGTTTCACATGATGCGGCGCGCACGAAAAACTTCGGTCCAGTCGCAGTGTCGCAGCGGCGCCAGTCGCGACAGCCCTTTCACATGCTTGCGGCGCCTGCGATTTCTGTTGGTGCGGCACGAGCGGCACCGGCATAATTTACCAATAATAAACGTAGAACACGCTTAAATTTTACTTTTTATTGAATTAATGTATTTTTATTAAAATATCAAGTACTTTATGCAAAGAAGGTATTCTTAATTTTTTGCTTTTGCACGCAACTACAATGAGGCTTCCGCTACGTCGTTTCCTGTGATGTCACACCTCTGAATTCTATTGGCTGACGGCCGCTTCGTTCGCAACGATCGCTGCGACTGTGCGGCGTGCGACCAACTGGTTGGAAGCCTGCCGCAGCCGCTCTGCGACGGGAGCGGCGTGCCCTTCTGTCGCAGTGCGGCTGAAATCGCAGTGCGCTGTGGCAAGAATCGCATCATGTGAAACGGGCATTAATTGTGTTCTGCCAGCAGTTGTGTTCTTAGCTGGGAATGTGTGGTGTAATAATTAAAACACATACAACCAAAAGAAAACGAAATGGACGGGACATGTACCTATAAATTTAATACTGTATGTAATCACTTTGCCCCATTCCCTTTGTAGTTGCTCTCTTGATGCACTTGAAATGCCTGTTGGTAAAGGTACGCGGGTGAATGAAAACGAACCAAAAAGGGCCCGACCAGAAATAAAATGATTGTGCATGCACACCACATTGGAGGCTGAGGCACAGAAGTGAGCGCGGTCGTCTTTTATCACCTTATCTCTCCCACCCGGGTCTCTGCTCCCTGCGGCAATCGTCTGTGCTGAGCCAGAGCTGTTATGAGGCTGTGATGGCCGGCCTGCAAGGCAGACAGTGTGGGGGTTCAGGCAAGCAGGGAGCACATTTTTCACTTGCACACTTTTTTTCCTTTGAATCGGGGTATTCTTGGACAGCATTGATATTTTTATTAATGCGTTACCATTAGAAAGGTGTATGCAAGCGGAAATAGCAACTGCTCTCTGTCAGTAGCCATAGGCCTACCTGCCCACCGGCAGGTAGGCCAACCTTAATATGGCACATCAGATAAAACAAACTTTAGTGTGTTAACCCCTTCACCGTTTTTTTATATCAACGAATTTCTTAACAAAACTGCTTATTTTTTTTATTCCTGATTTCGATTATTATTGCAATAAAAAGCATGCATTCGATCTTTGAAAAATATTTGGAGCAAACACAAAGTCAAATCAGCATATTGAAGTTTATTATTCCTCACAATACAGAAAACCAACTTCAGGCTGGTAATGAACGATAAAAATTAAAGAATGACCATCATCAGGCTAGCTTACAGTGAACGTCTTACCAGGAACTGCCAGAAAAGGAAACTGAGGGGGTCGCGTTGGGATGCTACTGGCATTGATCTTCATCTACTGAGCCGCGCCCGCAAAGTTCGCTTCTGAGCTGTCCTCTTCTTCATCGGAAAAACTGCTCAGCATAATGTCATCACTCTCGTCCTCGCTCCCTGAAACAATGTACACTTCAGTGTCTAAGTCACCATCGTCTGAAGAAGATGACGACAAAGAAAAGCGTCTTTTCCGCGAAGACGGGCCAGGAATACACACGTCGCCTCCGCCGGGTGCCATTTTTAAAACCCAGGTTGCCATACGAAAAAAAACGTTTATGTGGTAGAAGAAAACGAAAAACAGGTCAGCGCTGCCATCTGTCGACCAAAATGCCATCTAAGCCACACACGAGCGCTCATCGTCCGAAACGCTGAAGGGAAGAACCTATTCAGCGAGGACGAGCTACAGTCTTCCAAAACAGTTTGGGGACAGCTTGGCAGGGATGAGCACAGCTCATCCAAAACGGTTAAGGGGTTAATCTCGGATGTTAAAAGCTCAAGTATACCACCTCGGATTAACAAACATTTGGCTTCTAACGCATTCAAACGATTCACTGAGGATCACATAAGAGCTGTCTCTGTAGGTGAAAGTGGGTGACAGGTAAAAGCCTCATCTTGATGAGACCCAGCCCCCTTCTCTGTTTTAGTTGGAGTCAGTTTGAATGCGATCGCTCTTGTGCCGAGCAATTAAAACAGATTTTCTTCAAAAAAGGCCACTCTTAATTTCCTCGAAACAGTGGTGGACGTAGGAGCCAACTAATTTCATGCATTACGTTCAGTCCTCTTGCAAGTATAAACGGCAGTAGAGCACTTTGTCAAAGTAGATTTGTCCTAAAGTGATCACCTTCTAATTGATGCCGACTGTACAGTTTGTGACCAGGCAGGTACAGGTGCCGTCAAAAGTAAATGGAAGGCAATATTAACGAAAAAATTTAATCATTGCCCCCTCAATTCATGCATCCTTGAATACATATGTGCAGCCTAATTGTGACTGTGCGAATTGCACTGTGCACCCACAAACATGGACCATTATGCTTTAGATTTTATTAAAATAATTTTTTTTGACAAAGTCGCCTTCCATTTACTTTTGACGGCGACTGTACATGTTTGGAAGACAAGACTCTGGATTACACTGTTTAAAAAATAAAAGTACAGCATTAAAGTCGAGAAAGGGAGAAAAGAACAAAAACAGAATGAGGCTTCAGTTTGGACAACTTACACAAATAGAAAGCTTTTTCTCTTTTAAACGCAGTACAGCGTCATGAAAAGTGAAGAAGCAACAGAAAATAGGACATGCAGGCACGAGCACTGAAAAAAATTAAAAAAAAGTAAAGTGCATATAGCCTAGGTGGGGAACTGTTGCTGTTCCAGAGACAAGAAAATGTTCATGATTAGCCCATTTACAAGTATTTGTAGATAAAGCCGCTGAGCACAAGGTATATTTAGTAAAACAGCAGCATGGCATCCATCCTCTGTTCTGACAATGTGGCACCAGCCATGTGTTTTTCTGAATGTAGCCAAGCTTTTAATAAAAAATGACTGTAATGTCCTAGCCCAGTATAAATTGAGGATTGTTCAGAATTGTGTGGCCTAGTCTGCAGTATATTTTTCTTTCTTCTAAGTTAATTAGTTAAGCCTAATGAGGTAACTTCAGTTATTGACTTAAGGAACAAAGTGCCGATAAAAAAGTTGTAGATCGTCTCTAAAAACCACTAGAAGCTCTCTTTCTATCTAGGTACGATTTACTTAGTTTATTTATTGGCTTCTAAAAAAAGTTATCACGTGACCAGCTGCCGGCTGACATCTCTAATGGGCATGCAAAGGCTCATCGGGGAGAGTACTTCAGAAAAAAAAAAGGGTTTTGTTCTCTAAGGTGCGTCTCGGGATGTTGAAGTGGCACCGTTATCACATGGAAGCTTTTTTTTATTGTGCGAGTTGCGGTTTAAGGCTGGTGAAAAAACTACTTTACGTAAACGGTACCTTTCGTACTTTATGTAAATGGTCTACAACTTTCCCATTGACGCTTTGTTCCTCAAGTCAGTAAATTAATAAGTTGGCAAATTAGGCTTAACGAATTAGTTAGCTTTGAAGAATGAAAAAAAAATTTCACAGTTTAGGTCAACAACTAACAGCAACCTAACTAACAACTAAGGGTTGTTACAACAAATTGTGCAACAACCCTTAGTTGGTTTCACACGGCTAGGGCATTCGTGTTTTTTTGAAAGCTCGGTTACATTTAGCTGGGTCACCTGGTATAAGTGTGGTGTTGAAGGTGAGTCAAGGTCAGAGGGCTCAGAGACGACTGACACGAGGCGAAAAGAGTAAACCGATTGCATGCCAAGCAGTTTGTGCTGGGAGAAGCGACTGGATGTTTGCATACAGTGCCGGATGTTAGCAATGCACATGAGGTGGCATGCTTTTGACAATTTTCAGTTTTGCCGTGTTTTCTTTTGATGTAGTAGTTTTTATAGATCAAATGACAGTTGTTAGTTGTAGGTAAAAATATTGTATGATAAATAAGGTGTGTCACAGCTGTTAGACGAAGCCACAGTTTATAGATCACATCATTTGTGAAGCTCTGCTTAAAAACACGGCTATCCAGTTTGAAGGGTTAGCAGACAGCCGCGTCACCTATGAGCTGTAGCGTCAGCTGTTGGTGGCATCCTGCAGCTTTTAGTTTTCCGCAGTTTTTGTGTTTGGAGCAGAGCTCATCTTCAAACTGCGCACAGACAAAGAAGGGATATAGTACAGCGCTGTGTCTGTTGCAGGCAAGCTGCCGTTTGCTGTGCGCGTGCTGCTCGAGAGTGCTGTGCGCCACTGCGATGGCTTCCAAGTGAAGCAGCGGGACGTGGAGGCACTCCTGGACTGGCAGTCTCTGCAGGGCAAAGATGTCGAGATCGCCTTCAAGCCAGCACGAGTGCTGCTGCAGGACTTCACGTGAGTGGCTCTCACTGCACTGCCAGGGGCTGTCGGGGTGTGTGTTCGCCAGCAAAAGATGCATTTATTGTGGAGGAAATTGGGTTATTACAATGTTCCCACCATTCGATGTACAGCCACCCTGATTTTTAATAATATAGTGCGAGCGTGGACCGAACTGCTGGTCAGCGCCTTATAACGGCGATAAGCGTGCAGCAAGGCGAGAGTTCGCGCATGCGCACAAACGCAGAGCGTCGTCTGCTACGCTGTTCCGAGCACGAGGGCACACGCCCTGCCACAATATCAGTTCGCAAGATCCCGCCAAGTCGTAGAGCGCATGCGCATGATTAATATGCGAGACTGCATGAGACGTGATTTCTCTCTCTCTTTTTTCCTATTACGGGAGGCCAGCCTGGCGATGCAAAGTTATGACAAGAAAAAATAAAAGGAAGGAAATATAGCAGCACATTGAAACCATTGCCTGGATAGCGATAAACGGGGTTCCAACCGATGCCTTTTTATACCGTCGAGGCACTGCAAGGCTGATTAAAGAGCTGGTTGGAACCCCGTTGGTCGCGATCCATGCAGTGGTCTCAATGTGCTGCTATATTTCCTTCCTTTTATTTTTTCTTGTCATAACTTTGCATCGCCAGGCTGGCCTCCCGTAATAGGAAAAAAAAAAAGAGAGAAAGAAATCACGTCTGATGCAGTCTCGCATATTAATCATGCGCATGCGCTGTACGACTTGGCGGGATCTTGCGAACTGACATTGTGGCAGGGCATGTGTCCTCGTGCTCGGAACAGCGTAGCAGACGACGCTCTGCCTTCGTGCGCGTGCGCGAGCTCTCGCCTTGTTGCGCGCTTATCGCCGTTATAAGGCGCTGACCAGCAGTTCGGTCGACGCTCGCACTATATTATTAAAAATCAGGGCGGCTGTACACTCGTGGCGTCAAGACTGAAAGGTACTTTGTGATCATTGTTGTGAATAGATCGTGGTACTTAGCCTAGCGTCTGGGATTTGCAGGCATCAAAAAAATTGGGCGAGGGGGGGACCTTTTTAACCACATTCTTCTAAACAAGAGAATGCACATGGCATTATAGCATTTAGGTTGCTTACTATGGTGTCTACAATGAATGTCAAATGTTGTTCTTGAGATTTTCCTGCCAAAACTCTGGTTGGAACCACTTCCATTGCCGTCATATTGCCACATATCATTGTATTTCGCGCTCAAGGCCGCAGGAAAGGGATGTTATCATTTTTGTTTGTGACGCGAGAAGCGACCGGACTAATCTCGATTGATCACAGCCATGAAGAGCTGCATCTACGTTTATCCGGATCACTGGAGATGATCTTGACCTGTTATCCCGAAGTGCCTGTCCTTTGCCAGCTGCGGTCACCGTATCCCCGCAAATTTCTTAATCTCATCCGCCCATCTAACTTTCTGCCACCGCCTGCTGCGTTTTCCTTCGCATTACATGCCCTGCCCAATCCCACTTCTTCCTCTTGATAATGACTAGGATGTCATTAACCTGCATTTGTTCAATCACCCACTCCACCCGCCTTTTAATTCTTTCACATTAAAACTCTCTTGGTGTCACCACATTTTGGTGGTGAAAATAGCTGGTGCTGGCGACACCTGTCTCTCATTTTTTAGGCTTTCTAGCTTATGGAAGCTCCGTTTTCAGTGAAAGTAGTGGGCTTATGTTAGAACACAGCAATCTACCAACATATCTTTCACAAGACTGGATTTGCTTTGGTTGCATTAGTGCATACAGCAAAACCTTTGATACGTGACCAGAGCGATGTAATGTTTCTGAATTGTTGCTAAATTCACGCGTTATCGCTCTTGTGGCGATGCAGCTTTCCATGTCAGCTTGTATGGGCTGCGTTTATATTGGCATTGCTGAGACCCTAATACAGTTCACACTACTTCATAAGTCTTGATGGCGAGTCGTGCACTCACAATCGCAAGCTCATCTGTGTTAAGTTGGAAGCCTTTAATGCCTCATCGTTGTAAGCAGGAGTTGTCGACAGAAATGTCAAGCTTTTCAATTGGTTGAAATGGTCGTGACATCACACTGCACGAATTTCAAACGGGGACAATTGTGCTTTGGCTAGTAACCATGCAACCAATTAAAGGGATGGTATAATGATACTCCAAGTGAAATAAATAAATAAATAAAACGGTGTAGGAAATTGGTCGAGTTGGGGAATCAAACCAGGGTCTCCGGAGTGCGAGACGAGCACGCTAGCCGCTCTCCCCCATGCCAGCTCGATGGTTTGGAATGAACAAAGGTGCCTCTAGTGAATAGGGTGTCTTTGTTCACTCCCATCTTCCTCCCTTCCCTTTCGGCGAGGTTCAGGTGTCCACTGAGATATGCCAGACAGAGACTTCGTTAAAACATTAAGTTGGGCTGGTTTGTAACGGCTTGAAGGAATCATATTCTTAGCGGTTGCCAAGACTGTGTCCTGTGTGTGTGTGTGTCTTGGTGTTGTGTCTGTTTCTTACCGCTAAGAATATGATTCCTTCAAGCCAGACAGAGGTTCAGGTGTCCACTGAGATATGGGAGACAGATACATGTCCTTTCCTCAAAAACCAATTTACTGAGGACGGGCGATGGCGTTCTTTGGACTCCCTGGCAGTGTTAGAGGCGAAGCTTAACATCTTAATGGCTGCCGCGGTGGCTCAGTGCGAAGCTTAACATCTTAACCACATATCAGTGACACAAGCAGCAACTCCGTGCTTCAGGCTTTCGTCTCACCGCACTTTAGGTCCACATAGCGCCCCCCTGAATTTTCATCTCCATCCTCACCAAATGTGCTGCACAGGCTTTGTAAGTGTGCGTCTCTGGGTGCTGACTCCACAGTTGCTTGTGTTCATGATCACTGGGACCAATTTGGGAATCCACATCGGTCGCGTAGTGGTTCCACAAAATGGGACCCGCAGGAATGAGGAGTGGGGCTGGGCTGTCAACTGTTCCAAAGAAGCAGCGCAGAGTGCATGCAGCTTTGAAATTGCAGTCCTGTTAATGCTTATTTATTTATTTACTTACCCTCAGGGCCCAAGGGCATTACAGAGGGTAGTGCGGGTGAAACAAAAGAAAGTAAAACACAATACAGCAAAAAGATAACACAAAACTAAATGGTCGTTACACAATAAATGTTAATGACTGCACAACAAGATTTAAAAGGCAAGATCAAAATCGGCAAGCAGTAGTTGTCAAAAACCTAAAGCACCAATAAACGACAGCAAAAGTATGTTAAACATTTTAACATTGGAGCAAAAAAAAAGGTTAGTAACAGCTGTACGAAAAGAAATGTCATCTGTAATTTCAGCAATGGCACGAGGACGGCGATTCCAACTGTTAGAAGTGCTTGGAATGAAGGAATCATGGCAGTATTTGGTGCGACATAATGGAATTCCTACCTTGTGACGGGGATCAATGCGTCATTGCCATTGCCTGATTGCCATTGCGTCATTGCCATGCCAGCTTGAGTTCTGTCTTTGTTTCGAGTGCTTGAGCCATTTATTTGCCTCGGTTTGTGTTCATTTGTCTGGTATTCTCAGTCATGAATAGCAGTTCGCCAGTATCCCTGAAAAATAAAGTACCGTATTTTCCGGTGTATAAGACACGGCTTTTTTTCGAAAATCTTGCTGGTGCGTCCTATACAAGGGTGCGTCTTATATGCAAATCTTTCATCTTTTTTTTGCGAGTTCATCGATTACTCCGGTTCATGCTGAAGCTTTTTTCACCTAAAAAATATCACTACCAATAACGCGGTTGTAACACGGTTAATACTTCAATACCGGGACGGCCGTGCGCGACATTCTAGGTGATCTTTATCATGAAACGGCGGGGATGACGACTTCCGGGATCACAAACGCGTGGCTGTTTCGGAGGCCCCAAGCAAAAGTAATGAGAAGTGCCAAAAGATGGTGACAATCGCGCTTCTCGCCATTGTCAAGACAAGCCGGCGTTCTTTTTTAGTCACCCTTTGCAACTTTTTTTGCTCCGTGTACGTAGTGCATGTTTCAGCCGAGTTGCTTCCAGAAATGGGTGAACCTTTTGATAGCGCATCTGAAGATGAAGACTTCGAAGGTTTCAAGTAGAAATAAAATGTTGTTATGGACATATGGGGAGCTGTATCATTTTTTCTTTCTTTATTGCTAAAACATGGACGGGTATGCCGTGAGTGTTGCCTTTTTCGATCACTTAGCGTTGCTTAAGAATTGCTCACAGGTACGGTGCATTTTGCGATAGTCGCGCAAGCGTGTTTAATTAAGCCTCACTAGCCTAACTGGGTAAACTGGGGTGCGTCTTATACACGGGTGCGTCTTATATACGAACTTTTTCAGTGACAGCTTGCATATATGGCAGGTGCGTCTTATACAAGGGTGCGTCTTATACACCGGAAAATACGGTATATAAGCACTGAAGGCCCTTAGTTGCCCATGATTCTGCAGGTTTGCGAACAATCTTGTGCTGAAAGGAGGATAGGCACCTAACTTTTGGGGGTGTGTTTTGTTCTTTGTAATCATGCGCAAGGCATTATTGTACATGGATTACCATAAGGTATCCTCCTGCGACTGCTAAATTATTTATAAGCAAAAACGCCGAGATTGTGCCATTTCTGTGATCGGGAAAACCGCCAACCTTGGCTGGTAATTGCAGGCCAATAGCTCTTGCGAGTTGTCCTGCCGAAAGTTTTGAAAGTGTGCTAAATATTTGGTTGATGTTTACTCTAGAATCACACAAACTTTTTGATGTCCACCAGTGTGGATTTAAAAAAGCATGTTGTGCAAATGACCCTCTCGTCTGTCTTGAAAGCACAGTCCATGAAGCATTCATACGCAAACAGCACTGTCTGGCAGTATTTTTTGACTTGGAAAAGGCTTATGATACCACCTGGAGGTTTGGGATTCTTCATTACCTAGCAGATCTAGGTATCCGTGGCAGAATGCTGAACTGTTTAAAAGACTTACTTTCTGACCGTTCATTTCATGTTTCTCTAGGTTGCACGCTTTCGAAAAAATTCATCCAAGAAAATAGAATACCGCAGAGGTGTATTCTATTGCTCTTTATTGTAAAAGTGAATTTCATACAAAGTCTATCATGTATTCCGTGTATGTTGGTGACCTTCGAATTGCATGTACGTCTTCTGGCATGTCAACATGTGAGAGACAGATACAGCTCACACTCAGTAAACTAGCGATTTGGGCAGACCAAAATGGGTTTAGCTTCTCTCCACAAAAAACAGTGGCTGTCATTTTTTCACTCAGAAGAGGCTTGCAGATTGATCCAACCCTGCACTTAAGGGGGGACATGGGTCTTAGAACATTTTTTTTATTTACGGACCAAATGCAATGAAACTGCACAGACTTATTCAGTTTTTTCTGCTGATTTCAAATATGCAATTTGTTTATTTCTAGACCAATTAGTTCCTGTGATACTAATATATATCATGTCATTGTGTGCTCAAACAATAGAAAAAAAATGGGCCACCAGAAATTTAATTGTAATATGTGGGTAGATACTACATTGTGTGAGGAATGCAACGCTGCAAGCAGTTTTCAGTTTTTTGTCCGTGTGGACAAATGGGCTTAATAGTTAGTTTTCAAGCGAGTTAACCAGACATACAGTGCCAGAAAACACATGACACACATGAAACTAACTTTAAGCCCATTTGTCCACACGGACAAAAAACTGAAAACTGCTTCCAGCGTTGCATTCCTCACACATTGTAGTATCTACTCACATATTAAAATTAAATTTCTGGTGGCCCATTTTTTTCTATTGTTTGAGCAGACAATGACATGGTATATATTAATATCTCAGGAACTAATTGGTCTAGAAATAAACAAATTGCATATTTGAAATCAGCAGAAAAAACTGAATAAGTCTGTGCAGTTTCATTGCATTTGGTAGATAAATAAAAAAAATGTTTTAAGACCCATGTCCCCCCTTAAATGAAATTGTGCTGTAAGTATAACAAGAACACAAATTTGTAGGCATAACTTTTGACAGAAAGCTCACATTCTTACCCCACATAAACACCCTCAAAAAGAAAGCTTCCTGATCTCTAAATATACTGAAGATACTCTCACGGAAACAGTGGGGGTCCTTTAGGTTATGCCTTTTACAGATCTAGTATTCGTTTATTTGCGGACGACTGTGCATTTACCATCCCATCACAATTTTTTATCACAATTTTTTATCACAATTTTTTTGCAGGATGACTTAAATGCTATTTCTGATTGGTGCACAAGGTGGCAAATGCAAATAAATATTGGCAAAACGAAAGCACTCACGTTTACTAAAAAGAGACAGGTTGCACCTCATACATACTTCATTAGAGGCAATGCCATTGAACGTGTATCATCCATTAAATATCTAGGAGTTCATTTATCTTCTGATCTCACTTGGAATGTTCACATTGAGTACATTATTAACAAGGCCGCTAAAACATTAGGTTTCCTGAAGAGTAACTTGTATCAAGCTAACCAACAAACAAAACTTCTAGCCTATACATCTCTTGTCAGGTCCCAACTCGAATACGCTTCCATCATCTGGCACCCTCATCAAACTTACCTCCATTGAATCACTTCAGAATAAAGCAGCCAGGTTTATTGCCTACGATTAATCATTTTGAACCAGCGTAAATAGCCTTAAGCAACAATTTAACTTATTGCCCCTCCAAATTAGAACACAAAATGCCCACCTATCGTTCATGCACAATCTATATCATGGTTCATCAGAATTTCGAGAATTGTTTCTGCGTCCAGCTGCCCACATATCTTCTCGTTTAGAACACCCATTTAAAATCAGCCCTATATTCGTGCGCACAAATTTGTTCAAATACTCGCCTCTTTTACTTGGCATCTCACAATGGAACAGTTTGCCTGCAGATGTCGCCTCCATATCTGATCATGCATCTCTCCTCAAGGCTTTAGAAGGCATCTAATGTTAGGCTGTTTTGATTGATTTGTTGTTATTGATTGTTTTAGATAAAACTACTTATCTTGTTTTTTTCCCTTCATGTACAGAGCTAATTCTGTTATAGCCTTGTGTAATCATTCAAATCTATATATCTGTTGTATAAATGCACAGGTTCCAAATTAGTTTGTCTTCCTACATTTTTTCAGTTTATATATTCTATGGTTACCTTATAAGTGCGTTTTTGCTTATGTGCATATGTAACCAATCTTGAACAGTTGTATTCCCCCCTCCCCTTCCTATGTAATGCCCGAAAGGGCCCTTAGGGTAAATAAATAAATGAAATCTACTGCTCCGTAGTATGGTCAACTTTAGACTATGGATTCATTGTGTATGGGTCTGCAAAACCATCATACCTGGAAAAACTGGATCCTGTACAAAACATGGGTCTGCATCTATCAGCTGGTGCATACAGAACATCCCCCATTAACAGTCTGTATGTAGAAACAAATGAACCATCTCTTGCAAACAGAAGAGCGATGCTTACCTGTGCATATGTACTGAAAATAAGATCCTTACCAAAACACCTTTGTTACACCATAGTTACCAAGTGCACATCCAGAACACTGTTCAATAATGAACCGCAATCAGTCAGACCTTTGTTATTACGCTTTGAAGATGCATGTGATGCACTAGGAATACTAGGTGCCGTACCGGAAATTGCCCCGAGACATGATCCACTGCCGCCGTGGTACTGCCTTCCCACTGCTTGCGACTTCACTCTAACACAGTTTCGGGAAAAACAAACGCCACATGAACACTTGCTGCAAGAATACCTGGCTTTGAAAGAGAAGTATGCAGGCTACATGGAATTTTACACAGATGGCTCCAAAACAATGACGCACGTTGGAAGTGCAGTAGTACAGGGGAAATGGAAAAAATGGGAAAAAATAGTAAGATTGCCAAGTTATGTATCAATCTTTACTACTGAATGTTCTGCAGTGTGTATTGCTCTAGATAAAATAGCACATGAGGACATCAAAAAAAGAATCTACACTGATTCCCTGAGCCTACTCGCAGCGCTGCAGTCAAGAAACACAGTTGAACTCTGAATAGGCAGCGTCATTCACAGCATTGAAAAAGTCACAACACAAGGAGATAAGATAAAGTTCTGCTGGGTCCGGCATAGAGGGTAATGGGAGAGCCAACTCAGCTGCTGTACAAGCTCAGAGTGGTGAAATAAAAAATGTGAACATACCTTATGAAGACTGCATGAAGTTGGTGCATAATAAGTTTAAGAACAAATGCAGAAAGAATGAGATAATGAACTGTACAACAAACCACTTCATAAAGCCAACCTAGGGGAACCAGCAACGTTTCATGGAAGTAATCTTATGCCGCCTTCGCATCGGACACACACACACTTGACCCACAACTTCTTACTGACGAAGCAAGACAAACCTTTTTGTGCGAGATGTGGAGAGGGACTCACACTAAGCCATATTATATTCGCATGCTCAAAACTAGAGAAACTAAGAAAAAAGTATTTTACTAAATTTTACAATGAATACATACCTTTTCACCCAGTTTTGCTCTTAAGAGATAATTCAACTGTTGACACTTCTTATGTTTTTAGTTTTCTAAGAGCAACAGGTTTTCTTCGGAAATTGTGAGTTCTTACCCAGTGCTCTGCTTGATTTTACAATACACCTCAGCCACTTCTTCACTCCTGAGAAGAAGGATGAGGTTTATTTAATTGGTTTGGAGCCTTAAGATCCTTGCCCAGCCAAGGATGGTGGGTGAGGTTAGCTGACATTGTTTAAAGCCTGTACTATTAGCCATCTTCATAATTTCATTCTTTTTTCAGTACTAGGTAGTACGAATTCATTTATTAAGCCCTCTACACCACTGATGTTTCTTAACATTTTTCTAAAATTTTGCAGTTGTAACAAAAATTTTTCTATACGTTGAGCTTGGTGCATGATAGCCTCAGATGCTTATGCACCACTAAATGCAACACAGCACTTCTTGGAGCAGCCCCACCAGTGCTGGGAGATTAGTGACAACCAAGGCCATCATTGTTGGCTATGTCATACAGTGGCACTACAGTTAATATTGGGGGAGCAGCAGACAGCAAAGGCCATTGTTGTTTGCATAATGGAGTGACACTGACAAAAAATTCAGAGGGCACTTTGGCTTTTCTTAAGTGCTGCAAGGCGAAAGCCTTTCCTGGCGCACTATTTGGCATTGGCTGCTAGACTGTTTGTGCCGTACTAGTGCTTTATTTGACTACACACTTTGACTACGCATTACAGCTACACACTTAGACTGCCGGCTTTTGCTGCTTCTTTAGCACGACTCTCTCTCTGCTTCGATGAGTTCGATTGTATCCATGGCTCTGTTCGCAGTAGTGAGGTATGTAATGTGGTCACCCATGGGCGCCTTACGCCCCCTGTCGGAGCGGGCGACAACTATTTTATTAGTTGTCGTGTGCTCCAAAAGGGGGCATCAGGCATCCGTGGGTGACCTCATTACTTTGAATCCGCGCACTGTGACGTCATAACCATTTTGACCAACCGAAAAGCGTGGCACCTCTGCTGACAATCTTCTGTCGACAATGATGAGGCATTAAAGGCTCTCGCCTTAATATTGGGAAATATTGGCAGCATTGTCCCCTTTGTAGGACCAGACGTAACCAACATATTTCCATTATTGGGTGTCTAGTACTTCTAGGGAGTCAACAAAATAGATATCAAATAAATCTACACCGAAGGAACTCAATATGAGAGAGCAATGTCGGCAAATTCGGCAACTCTTCTGATTAGGAACATGTGCCTTTTTGGTTGTGGTCGTACAGAAATGTGTTTTGGGTGCTGCATCCCGTGTGTGTGTGTGTGCCTGCAGGGGTGTTCCAGCCGTGGTGGACTTTGCTGCCATGCGGGATGCTGTGCAGAGGCTAGGTGGGGACCCCTGCAAGATCAACCCGCTGTGCCCCTCGGACCTGGTGGTGGACCACTCCATCCAAGTGGACTTCTCTCGCATGTGAGCCCCGACTGTGTGTGCCTCAGGCTTTGCACTGTGCAGCACGAGTGTGGAAAGTGCACGGCTCCAGCACCTGTGGGCACAGAGATGCATGCTGCACTTGCTCTGATGACTCGGGGCATTTAGCTGCCTGTCCTGGCAAAAGGGCTTAGGGAGTGCAGAGGCAGTCTGCTTATTGGGTGCGTTTCAATTTCACCTAGTAGGTGACTTAAGTGGATGGCAGCTGCCTTTCCCTTGCACATGGCAGTAGACAGTGCACTCTCCACCTGGGAGAGCGTAGCTGCCTGAAATGCTCTTATATTGACAACTATTAATTCAGAAGCAGCGGTGGAGATGAGAGGGAGGCACCTCTTTTCCCCTGGAGAGAAATTTCTAGTGCAGGGGCAAAAAAAACGACAAAGCCCCTCCTTTCTTAATGTGAGCGTTAGTACCTCCATATCGGAAGGAAATTGTGCAGCGTCGGCGGCCGTTTGAAGCTTTGCTGCCAGAGCCACCAGCCCCTCTGGCAACCTAGGTGGGCCACCTAGGTCACATGACCTTGTGGCATGATCACAATCTGTCGAGACCAGATTGTGTGCAGACTGACCATTATGGCAGGTGTCAGTTGTTTTAATGATTGGCCGTGCGAAGTTGCTCGGGCAGAGCAGTCTGGGCCGTACAAGCCCCACCATTGGCAGCAGCTGCCATCACAGGGAAGTTGCGCATCGCTTATCTGCTGCACCACTTCGCCAGGAGGGGTGTATATAAATGTAAAGGGATGTATAAATGTAAAGACTAGAATTAGCTATTCTGCATATATATGGCGATTAACCGATTAATGCTGTCAAATCATACCTTTAAGGCAGGACTTAAGTGTACCCTACAATTGATGAAGGAAGTGCAGAAAATGCACTGTGCAAGTAGGACTGCCATGCACCCTCCCGACTGCCTTGCACACTCAACTGCCATCTCCAGTAATGACCCATGAATGCTCCCCTGCTCTGAAGCAATATTTGTACTACTCTCAGAGGCCCGTCATTTGGGGATAACCACTGTTATCTGGTGTATGTCTGTGTGTTTAGTTATCTGCTGAGATGGGTTGGAATGTGCCCCTCGCCTTTTGTGTGTGTGCCCCTCCCCCTTCCTGGGAGGAGGAGGTGGAGGAGGGGCTGCCCTTGAAGCCAGCCCTGTTTCCAGCCTCTTGTGCCAGGTGCCCAACCCCGGAGGAGGAGGTGGAGGACTGTGGCCACGCCTGCAGCGCACCGTCTGCCCTTTCCATGGCCGCCCGACCGTCGGGTGCGTCCCTGAGTGGTAGGGGGCGCCGGGTGAGTCGCTCCATGGGGGCGCACAGGGGGACACCGCAGCGAGAACGCTCTGTCGCAGATTCCGCTTTCGAAACGAGTGTTCGCTGCATGCATGGCTAACTGGTTGTGTGTACTCTGGCAGGATTGAAGGCCGGTTCTGCTTTGTTTACGTTTTGGAGCAGCATAGAAAGATGTGGGATGAACTGCGTGTTCTATGTGTACATGTACTACATTGTTGCGCATTGGCAGTGACACAACAACACCCATTTGGCTCTCACATCAACTACGTTTGTTGCCCTGCCTTTCTGTCATCTCCATTTTTCCCTGTGCCATTCCACACCTAGCGCCCTCTTGTGTCTTCTCAATACTACAAACTCCACAAGTGCCCTTCCGTGGCACTGCCCGCTTCTAGGTTTGTTGTAGCAGGCATCTTTGCTGTCGCACACTCCTAACAACATAACTGACACTTGCACAAGTGGACATAAGTGCAGCCTTGGTTAGAAGTTGAGTCTGGTGGTCTGCTTCTAAGCCATGTAGTGGGGCTCTTGTAGTATTCGTGTAAGTCCAAAACTTTGGAAGGGGAAGGGCCAGAGTTCCTCTTACCTTACACGAGATGCATAATGAGCCATCTGCATGACTCATAAGCAAGCTTCCCTGGGCTCTGAACTTTTGACTAAGGCTGTGCGTTTATGTGCAGAAGTTTATGGAATGCAGATTTGAAGAAAAAATTTAATTATGCATTACCTTCCTAGCCATTCAGCTGGTGACAGTACTTTTCATAGCCTCTCTGCATAGAAGTAGGCATTTTTCTGTGAATCTGTATCCCTCAAACTTGTGTCCATAACTTTACGCGTGAGGACTTGTACTCATGTAGCTGCACATTTTTGCATGTACACGTGTTGTTACATGTACTGTGCATGTACATGTACTGTCCTTTGCTGAGGTCTCTGCCTCCATGCCTTCATTCCACGGTAGCTAGTGGAGGAACTCTGCCTCCACATCGTCCTTCCATGGTGGCAGGTGAAGGAACTCTACCTGCACGCCTTCATTCCACGGTAGCTAGTGGAGGTACTCTGCCTCCACATCGTCCTTCCATGGTGGCGGGTGAAGGAACTCTGCCTGCGCGTCTTCGTTCCACGGTAACTAGTGGAGGAACTCTGCCTCCACATCGTCCTTCCATGGTGGCAGGTGAAGGAACTCTGCCTGCGCGTCTTCGTTCCACGGTAGCTAGTGGAGGAACTCTGCCTCCACATCTTCCTTCCATGGTGGCAGGTGAAGGAACTCTGCCTGCACGCCTTCATTCCACGGTAGCTAGTGGAGGAACTCTGCCTCCACATCGTCCTTCCATGGTGGCAGGTGAAGGAACTCTACCTGCACGCCTTCATTCCACGGTAGCTAGTGGAGGTACTCTGCCTCCACATCGTCCTTCCATGGTGGCAGGTGAAGGAACTCTGCCTGCGCGTCTTCGTTCCACGGTAGCTAGTGGAGGAACTCTGCCTCCACATCTTCCTTCCATGGTGGCAGGTGAAGGAACTCTGCCTGCACGCCTTCATTCCACGGTAGCTAGTGGAGGAACTCTGCCTCCACATCGTCCTTCCATGGTGGCAGGTGAAGGAACTCTACCTGCACGCCTTCATTCCACGGTAGCTAGTGGAGGTACTCTGCCTCCACATCGTCCTTCCATGGTGGCGGGTGAAGGAACTCTGCCTGCACGTCTTCGTTCCACGGTAACTAGTGGAGGAACTCTGCCTCCACATCGTCCTTCCATGGTGGCAGGTGAAGGAACTCTGCCTGCACGCCTTCATTCCACGGTAGCTAGTGGAGGAACTCTGCCTCCACATCGTCCTTCCATGGTGGCAGGTGAAGGAACTCTGCCTGCGCGTCTTCGTTCCACGGTAGCTAGTGGAGGAACTCTGCCTCCACATCTTCCTTCCATGGTGGCAGGTGAAGGAACTCTGCCTGCACGCCTTCATTCCACGGTAGCTAGTGGAGGAACTCTGCCTCCACATCTTCCTTCCATGGTGGCAGGTGAAGGAACTCTGCCTGCACGCCTTCATTCCACGGTAGCTAGTGGAGGAACTCTGCCTCCACATCGTCCTTCCATGGTGGAAAGAAGGAACTCTACCTGCACGCCTTCATTCCACGGTAGCTAGTGGAGGTACTCTGCCTCCACATCGTCCTTCAATGGTGGCAGGTGAAGGAACTCTGCCTGCGCGTCTTCGTTCCACGGTGGCGGGCGGAGGTTAACTGCTGTCAGCTGTCAGTAGAATGGTGTTCCAGATCTGCAAAGAGGGCCCCTCCCGCAGAACGTGAGCCGTGAACATCATGCTGGTCTCCCCGGTACGCTGCTAGTTTGGCCGTTATCTAGCTCCTAGCTAGATCATGCGCATGCTCACTGTGCTGCCGGCAAAGAACTTGCGGGACGTGCGGGGTGGTATTGTACTTGGATGCACCTGCTCGCCACCGAATGCCGCAGGATGTGTGTGCTTGGGCCACGCAGTCTTATGCGCTGAGCCATACTGAAGATTAACTCCGAAAATGTGGAACGCTAGTTTTAATCAACCTCAGTTTCCTGTTTTGAAGCAGTAGCTTCTCTGTTAGGTGAAGTCGGGTATCGCCGTGTGTGCAACATCACGAGCACAACTAGCAGGTGGCGCCAAGAGAGCAACCCAGGGGGCAGGTTGGCCACCTAGGTCACGTGATCTGCCCATCGTGGTAGGTGCCCACTAATTAATGATTGGTCACTCGGGACGCGCAATATGGGCCACACAAAGCACACCGGTACAAGCGCTTGTCATCACAGGGCAGTGGCCCATCAATTAACTGCTGCACCACTGTCCAAGGAAGAGTATGAGGACTGCCAGGGATCTATAAATGTATAAAATAGAGAATGACCTTCTGCATAAATGGGAATTACCCCAATACGCTATCGCGTCATGCCCTTAAGGCGGACCTTAAAACTGTCCCCTCCTTTTTCTAATTCTCTCCATTCGTTGCGTCCACTGAGCAAAGAAAACTTGGCTTTTGTGCTGAATTGCTTTTTCCAGTTGGGTGCGCTGTAGCGTGCTCCAGCCTCGCTGGTTCTGCGTGCAGGCAGGGCGGGCTGGGCTGGGCTGAGCCCTTTTGGGCCGGGCCCACTGACTGGCTGTGTAGGGTGGATATCGTAATCCAATGTTGCTGGCTATGGTTTGGACAACATGTTTGTAGCACAAATACTTCTTGTTTGCTGTACACATAATGGTGTATTGCTTATTTGGACATAGATCGAAGTATGCGTGAGATACACTCTTGGAAGACTTGGTGAGATATGATGCCCGGTATACTCGATGTGCAGGGTCCTTCAAAGGTGAGGAGAGCAGGAAAAATGGCTCTTTTATTTGTGAGTTATATTCTGACCAGAGATGCAGATACACTGCTTTTTGATGAGGCCAGTGGATTGTGCAGCGTCTACATTATTTGGCTACTTGTACTGACTCTATGTAGTTTTAGTCAGATATTAGATATGATTGTACAGTTAACACACATGGAATTTTGGCTGTTGAAGTGTAGAATATTCTCCCATTGCAATAAACACATTTTCATTTTCATTACGCGATTATTCGTACAGAAACTGCACTTTGAGGTAGTGTTGATGCGTATACTTATGCTCTTCATCATTGCACTTTAGAGGTCAACTTCGGTGTTTTTTTTTTTCAGCATTTTCATTTGATAATCACATCGCATTATGTAGAGTCGCCTCTCTATGGTAAAAAAAACTCTCTAAGGTAAAAAAAAAAACATTTTTAAAAATACCAAATACAAGCATTTTAAAACTGCAGAAAACAGGCAGCCGAAACCAAGACTGCGTTTCAGCCATCCTATTATGTCACAGATACTCGCACAAAACCTACCTTGCGCACATTGACTGACTAAACTGGTGACTGTAAGCAACAGCTGGGGTCATTATTTGCCTGAGGTGACAAGAACAGGCATGAATTTTTGTCCTTAAGCAAACATAGAGTAGTGAATATCAACGAGCGTGCCAACCTGAAACATCACACACACAAGGTTGCCCGTAGAAATTGCCCCTAGTCAGGCCATGAAATTGGAAATTTTAAAATTCATTTGCATTGAACAAGACTCCTCCCGGCTGCGAAATTTGACAGAAACGACCACATTTGTGTGGAGAACTTGCCCTGAAAGTTTCAGAAGGATTTATGGAGATGCAAAGAACGCCGGAGTTGCCCTAATGTGCAGCGCCCTATACCCCTTTCAGACTAGCAAATTTAATGTCATTCTCATCGAATGACATTAGCTCCTAATGTCATTAATCGGCTGCTACACGGGAACATTTAATGTCATTAGGTTCGAATGTCATTCACCATCGAATGAGTTTGGGGAACTCATTCGCATTCGATCTCGAACCGAATGCCTACTCTGGACACCAGATATGCAGCAGAAACAAGTGACGCGAAGAAATAATGAGCGCGCTGCCAAAGTTAGAGATTGTATTTATTTAGTTCTGCTAAAAAATGTTAATTTTGGTGTGAACCTGTTTGCACTAGAGGCTCTCGTAGATAGCTATTACTACTAGTATTACTCTGGGTCTCAGCAGCAGCCAACACAAGCGGCGAGTGTGAAGCAGACCTTTCCCGCGACCGTCGATCATTTTGGGTTGCGTGTTTTGTTTGCTGGTTGGCATTCCATGTTCGTGTAGCTCGGAAGTACTTAAAGTGTAGCTGAGCAGATCACCTTTTGGAAGTCATTTCTACGCTCCAGGCTCCAGCGCGCGCTGCCGTGTCAGCCATTTTGTTTGTTTACATTTATCGAATATGTGGTTGACTTTGTACTTGGTTTGGCTCTGATGGCTAGAGTGCTGCAGAATGGTCAGAAATGATATTTTAAGCTGATAATATTGCACAGAAATGTTCTCACCCGCTCTTGAAGCACTGCACAATTTCAAACATCTTCATGCGTGCTGATGTCTTTCAGTTGCACTTTTTCTTTTCACTAATCACCACTGCCATCATTTTCGAATGACGTTTTTTACCGTGTTTCACCGAAAGAGACCGAATGACATTCGATGGTTTGAATGGCATTCGGTTCGAATGACATTAAATCTACTAGTCTGACAGGGGTATTGAACGGGCTCTGAAATTCCTTGCGAGGAGAGCGCGTCGACTCGCTCAATCAGTGCGTTGTGTTGTCGTGAGCACCTGAGCCACATAATACTCACGCGCTCGCAGCAGAGAACCCACAATTGCGCGCGAAAGTAGGCAAGCCCTTCCTGGTGACGTTTTCATGCTCCCACCCTCCTTCGTCGCTTGCGCCTGCATGTACAAGTTGAGAGATGGCCATGGGTTAGGTTCTTCCAGACATCAGGCAACTACCATGGCCATGGCCCTCCGGTGGGTCGGGAAGCTCCGCCTACGGAGGTGTGGCCGGTGGAACAACGCCGACGTTCCATCGTGCTAAAAGTGACGAGAGAAAGGGAAAGGCGCAAAGACGCTGAAATTCAAATTCTGACCAGACATAACTCGGCTTCTACAAAGCGCATAAAAAAAATTCTTGCTGGACAATGTTTGTAAAGCAGCTTGCTTTAACATCCCGGGCTCGCCGTAAATTTATTAGAGCTTCATACAGGGTCCCTTTAAATAGTGTAGCAGAAATATGGCTGCTCAGGCTCATCAGAGTCATTTTTTGATGCACAGTAGAAGCAGCCAGCTTCTTGTCATTCCTCTCGGGTGCCATCTAGAAGCTTTGCTATTGTGCAGGGTGGCTTCGCTGCAAACTCGAATGCCTGCTATGGGGCCGACAGTGAATATCTAAGGCTCTTCTTGCTATCTTCCTGTCAAAGCTCAGTTGGAAGTAGTTCCATTCCCTTTGTATGTGATATGCATGAGTCGTCACCTTCTAGAATGTTCGAGTACCTTCAGGCAGGCTGCTCACAATCCAGTGCTTGCCTGCCACCTTCCATATTGGACAGGATCACAAGGTCACGTGGCCTCTCTCGACGAATCATCCCTTTAATCCCCAGCTCCCACTGTGGGCAGATTGCTCACAATCCATTGGGCCAGTTGCCACCTGTCATGGTAGGCTGGTTGGGATGACGTCAACCTCTCTCGACCAGTCTGGGAATTTCGTGACAGAAAAGCCGGAAATTTTTTTGTGAAACAACAACCTAAACGCTGTCTCATCAAAAACATGCCGGTGGCGGAGTAGGCGTGCTGGCTAGCTGGTATGTGTCATGCATAGTGGAGCCAGCAAAGAAACATGGGCACACGGAGCATCCTTGTTTCTCTGGTGCTTGTGTTTTTCGGTGGTTACACCATGTGCGGTGTAATAAATCCTTTTGATGTTTATAAGAATGGTTTGGTGTGCTGCACTGAAGGGAGAGTGTAAGGAATGGGATGCGATCGTAACTGCAAATGTTGAAAAAAAGAACCCCGGAGTACGGAGGACTATGACTTTTGGTTCTCCTCCGTCGGAGCATGTCTGTCACCCACCATGTGCCCTAGTATACGTCCTTGTGGCTCAGTGGTTACGGCACTCGGCTGCTGGCCCGAAAGACGCGGGTTCGATCCTGGCCTCGGCGGTCACATTTCGACGGAGGTGAAATACTGCAGACCCGTGTACTGTGCGATGTCAGTGCACGTTAAAGAAGCCCAGGTGGTCGAAATTTCCGGGGCCCTTTGCTACGGCATCTGTCACTGCCTGAGTTGCTTTGGGATGTTAAACCCCAATGAATCAAATCAATAAATCAAATCTCTCTGGGTGCCGCCGGTGTCTGGAGCCGTGCAGAGGAGAGTGGGGGTGCCCGGTGGCTGCAGGGGTCCCCTTTGTTCCGCAGGGCAGACGCACTCCAGAAGAACCAGGACCTGGAGTTTGAGCGCAACAAGGAGCGCTTCCTCTTCCTCAAGGTGGGTGCACAGTGGCATGTTCCAGCAACAGCTTGGCATGTTGTAATGGAAATATCCATACAAGGATGCTCCAACTTTCCAAAGCCCCGGGGTTTAAAACAAACAGGAAACGAAATTGGGAAGCTGGCACAGGACAGGGTTAAGATGGGAGAAGCCACCATCTTGCACTGGCCGTAGTTCAACTGATGATGACAAAATTATTTCGAGGTCCTGGCTATCTTCTGTCTCTTGACTTATTTGCTGTCAGTATTCAACACGAAAATGAGGTGAAAGCATTCAGAAATGCCTTCTGATTAGGAAACAGATGGAAAGGTGGAAAACAGTTGGAAGTGTAGCTGTAATTCAACAGCGCGCTGTATTGGCCGAGTTGAAGACCAGCGCTGAGCAGGCAAAGGACCAACGAAAAAGAAGACTCGGGCTTGCCAAACATAGTTATGCTATGTTTGGAACGTATGCAATCACGAGTGACCGAGTTGACGCAATGCACTGTTCTCCAGTGCCATCTGCACATCCCCGCTGCTTTCACTTTTGGAACATCGTACCACATGGCTCTGCAACAGTTCATGCTCAAAAGCAGCGAAAGATAGTAGGGCATAGCGAAATGGTACAACATGTGCAGCATGCGTCTATCACCAGCGCACCGTTGCTGATGTGTTTTTGGCGGCAGTAACTTTCGTGTCAAGACCAAGGACGGCGGAGTGTGCTGGTGACGCAGGGTGTTGTTTCCTGGGGCAACAGAGGTGGGCAGAGCGAGAAAAAGAACATGCATGAAAAAGCAGGTGCCTCCGCAGCTAGTCTGCCAGCGGTGATGCAACCCATACGCTCTCCTCTAGCTCGACCTCCCCCACTCTCCCCATCCCAGTTGTACGCGGAGGTTGTCATGGCTGCTGCCACAGTTGCGCTGTCAGCGTGATCACTAGGCGTTTCTCTCCGGAGTAACGGGCTTTTCTGTACATGTTTTCAAAGTGATTTCACCTACATTTATTTCTTTTTTGGTTTCCGTTCAGCGTTGTCCTTTCCAGTTTTCTGGATGTAACAAAACCTGGATATAACGAAAAATCCCGGACTTTTTCAATTTTTTTTTTTTTGCAAAACATTTTGGTTTTTAATTTTTGCGATGCAGTGTTCACGAACATATCTAAAGTGACAAAGATATCAGAGATGCGGCTTCCCATGGCTCTGTCAGCCTGTTTGTGTTTACTCACTTGCTGAAAGATTTCTTGACACCCATTTTGTTCAGGCTGTGATGGCCGCATTGCTGAAAAGGGCTGTGTGTGGAAATTTCGGTGGTGAAATGTGAGCCAGTGAAAGTCGCGCTTTGTTCTTGTTCTTGTGTGTGCCTTAGTGATGATGCTTTGGGCTGTGAAATCTCATTTCTTTGATTGAATTCCATGATGTAGCGGTTTCTGACATTCTTGGGATTCGTCTTGCTGCTCAGTGCATTGATAAGAGAGCCAGAAAGAATGGAATCATTAGCTGACAGGCAAGCCTAAATGGGATTTCTAGGATGGATATTTGGGCTTGTTGATAGTTGATGGTTGATGAAACAGCATCAGAAAAGATACTGCTGTCCTGTACTGCATGTCTTTTTTTTCTTGACCCAAAAGAGAATCGGAGTTGCACGGCGCTTGAAAGCCCGTTTCTTCTTCTTCTCTGCTTCCTCTCCCAGTGGGGCTCCCAGGCGCTGCAGAACATGCGCATTGTGCCGCCGGGGTCGGGTATCGTGCACCAGGTGAACCTGGAGTTCCTGGGGCGCGTAGTGTTCCACAGCGATGGCTGCCTCTACCCGGACAGCCTGGTGGGGGCCGACTCACACACCACCATGATCAACGGCCTCGGGGTGCTGGGCTGGGGTGAGTGTGGCGCCACCTGGAGGCCTGGTACCCAGTTTGTATTAAGGCGAAAGCCAGTAGTGCCTCATCGTTGTCGACAGGAGATTGTCAGCAGAGGTGTCCCGCTTTTCGGTTGGCCGAAATGGCTAGACGTCAGAGTGCGCAGATTCGCAGCAATGAGGTCACCCACGGATGCCGGACGCCTCCTTTTGGAGCACACGCCAACTAATAAAATAGTTGTTGTTTGCTCCGACAGGGGGCGTAAGGCGTCCGTGGGTGACCACATTACATACCTCATTACTGCGAACTTGTAATGTGTAGTTGCAATAAAGCACTAGTACAGCACAAACAGTCTCACAGTCAATGCCAAACAGTGCACCAGGTAAGGCTTCCCTTGTACTACGGCTTCCCTCGTAGCCTGAGTTGCTTTGGGGCGTTAAACCCCAATAAACCGAACCAGACCCTGGGATGGGCCTCAACCACCCAGATGCTGTCGCAGATTGTGAAGGCACGAAAATGGAACAACACCAGGGTATGGGTGGCAGTTGCACAGGCTGGCTTCGAGCCCATCATTTCTGCTGTGTGTTTTTTTTCTTGATCTCTGTGGCCTGGTAATTCAATTTCTCGATTCTAATCGGTAAAAATTTAGAACAGTCAAAGCAGTCGCTGCAAAACAACCTCCACAAGCCAGGCCGCTTTCATGTGGTGCACATCTTATCACAGTGATCTGGAACAAGAGGATCACTGCTAGTCAGGTTCACAGCCAGCTCTTGACTGCATCATGGCTAATAGATGCCTGATGTGCCACGTGGTGCTGCACGTCGTCTTTTGACTGGTGGGCGAGGGTGGCAGCTCTCGAGGGCCGTCAGCGCATTTTTTTTATGCCAGGCCTAGCATTGCCACGTGCTGGCAGTCGATTTTATGAGGAAATAACAAGTTAACTCATGCGACTCATCATCATCAGCCTGACTACACCCACTGCAGGGCAGAGGCCTCTCCCATGTGTCTCCAATCAACCCTGTCCTGTGCCAGTTGCCGCCCCTGTATCCCCGCAAACTTCTTAATCTCATCCACCCACCTAACTTTCTGCCGCCCCCTGCTACGCTGGCCTTCTCTTGGAATCCACTCCGTTACCCTTAAAGACCAGCGGTTGTCTTGCTTTTACAGGCCCTGCCCAAGTCCATTTCTTCCTCTTCCTTGTGTGACTAGTGCACGATAACTTCCCTTTGGGAATGTCGCGATGTTTCACAGCAAGCTGAGGTGAACAAGAAATGTGTGATCTGTGAACATTTAGGAAGGTTGAATCATTAATAGTGAATCGTTGAATAGTGAAAGTGCGGGGCAAATCGAATCAAACAGTGAATACCTTTCGAAAAGTATTAAAATTTTCAAATATTCACTCGCCCCTAGTTAAAAAATAAAATCACAGCTGTCACCACAACCAGCCGTTTGCATAAGCTAAACGAAGTGTGAAGTTTATTTCCTTGAAATGCATGAAACATACATTTATACACTGATTATTCACACAGAAAGATGCCCCGGAGCAATGTGCTATAATGGGACCTCTTATATAAAGTGGATAAACAAATGACAATTGTCAGTCATAGCAACCACAACAGTATTATGTTTAGGAGTGTGAGGTAAATATTGTGACGTATTTTATTAAAGATAGTACATATTGAAACATAACTGATTCAACTGATAAAGAGAGCATAGTGTAAGTAAACAGGACAAAAAGCAACTAAGAACATAGCATACTCACAGCTATAGAAGTAAACATATGAAGTTGGTGTTTAAATGACGATAGAGATGGTGCTTTTTTTAATATCTTAGGGTAATGCATTTCAAACTTGAATGAAAATCCAGCTGTTTGTATTCTTGAGTTAGTGCAAACTTTTGGCAGCAAAAAATTATTTTGATGCGAAAAGCACATAACATATGGGTTAGTAATGTCAATCATGAGTATGAATTGCAAAAGATTATGATCATTGACTACTCTATGACCAAATTTTAAACCAACATTCATTTTTATGAGATCATATTCTAAGCTTGGAGTGTAAAGTGGTTGTAAGAAAGTACCGATTATTCCAAGCGAGAATTCTAAGAGCGCGATTCTGAACAAGTTAGAGAGATGATAAATGGGAACGGTATGTCAGTCCCGAGAAGTTATGCAATAATTTAGATGGCTACGATTGAATTCACAATAGAGAGGACAGTTGCTGCAGATTCATCAAGCCAGGCTGCACAACTGTTCACTTCCAAATGCTGATCACGAGAGTCCTTTTTGGCCTTGATCTCATGAGTTTCAGTACAGAGGCAGGAAAATTTTTAAATTCAATTTTCATAGCAGTAAATTCCTTTTTTGCTGCCATACAAATAGTATCAACTTAGCTAGAAAGAGCCGGAGGGTGTTTTTTCATGCGAAGAATAATTGGATAACAGTGTCCTCAGTGCCCTCTCAAATGTGTTTACAAAAGGAGTCTGTGTCAAAGGCACCCTTGTATTTCATTTTGAAATATAATCTTGTTTTTCACTGTTGTTATTAATAAGTCTTTAATGCGCAGTGTTGCATTTTTGTGACATACTACTTGCTTTCAAAGTTTGATTGTTTGCCATCCCTCTAGGAAGCTATGCGAAGAAAAAAGGGGGCACCAGTGTGCGACTTACTTACAGCCAGCCTTCAGTAACTCGGCCCTGATTTTCCGACAACTTCTGTGATGCATATACTAGGAACAGATAACCCTGGGCCTTCGAGTTGGTCTTTTACGCAGCTTACTCTGGCTGCACAAAAACGGACAAAATGTCCGTTGTTACTAATTAAAGACATACCAATACCTCAGATTTTAGTGGTGCTAACAGTTCGATCCCGGCCGCGGTGGTTGAATTTCGATGGAGGCGAAATTCTAGAGGCCCGTGCGCTGTGCGACGTCAGTGCACGTTAAGACACCCCCGGTGGTCGAAATTTCCGGAGCCCTTCACTACGGCGTCCCTCATAGCCTGAGTTGCTTTGGGACGTTCAACTCCCATAAACCATAAACCATTAGTGGTACTAACAAATTCTAGATATTGGCAGTTGAATGCGGGTAGATTAGCTAGCATAATATGGAGATAGTGATTTTTCATCGATATCCTTCATAATTTGGGCAGAAAAGAGAAAGTGGAGAGACAGTTTTGTTTGATTGTTTCTTTCGGTTTCTTTGTTCAGTTGCATTGTAGTGTTGACTTTTCGCTCTTTTTTTTTTTTCCTTCCTATTGCTTCTGTGTTCGTATTATACTTCTTCAATCATGAGGATCCATAGCGCACAAAATTGAAGGGACACAACACAAGCGCTAATTGGCGCAGACAGCCTTATAAATTATAGATGACGTAAGGTACAGGTATAAATGACTAACAACGATTATCTTGTCAAGTTCATGATGTGTCAAGGAATGAGAAAAAAAACACAATGCAAGCCACCAATCAGTGAGCACATTCCACACTATCGCCTGCTGCCTTGAATCTAAGGAAGCTGTCTTTCCTTGATAATGACACCGAAGGATCACGAACACAATTTTCCAGTCCCTCTTTTTCCATCGCCTATAGATCCTCATGTTGACTACCCGCTAGTCGGAACCCTGACCCTCCTTCAATCACCCTTACACAGGGCTCCGCAAACGAGCCTGTGAGTGGCAGTGAGTAATAAAGGGATATAAATGTGCAACTGGTGTGTGCAGGTGTGGGTGGCATTGAGGCTGAGGCCGTGATGCTGGGCCAGGCGACCAGCATGCTGCTGCCACCCGTGGTGGGCTACCGGCTGAGCGGCCAGCTGCCCGCGGGGGCCACCTCCACCGATCTGGTGCTCACCATCACCAAGCACCTACGCCAGGTCGGGGTCGTCGGCAAGTTCGTCGAGTTCTTTGGCCCCGGCGTGGAGCAGCTGTCCATCGCTGACCGGGCGACCGTGTCCAACATGTGCCCGGAGTACGGGGCCACCGTGGGCTTCTTCCCCGTCGACACCAAGACGCTGGACTACTTGCGCCAGACAGGTGGGCTGCCGAAGGGCTGCGCAGTTGCGGTGTGGGATACTGCGCGGGTTTCCCCGCAGGAGCGACGATAAGTCTGAGGTTGCTGATGAGGAAATCCAAACTACCGTATCTACATTTTGGAGTTTAAGGAAAATGGGCCGTGTTGTAGGTCGTAGGCGACTCGCTACATTGTTCTTAACTCAAGCTGAACCCTTTTTGTTAGTCTAAACTTTTCTCCGCCTAGGTGAGTGTCGGTAAGATAGAGCCATTCATGATCTGAGAGAACCTGCCATATGCGCTCCACTCCATTCTTGTTCTCCTAGTTATTTCCCTCTCATGATTCGGATCAGCGGTCACTACCTGCCTTAAGTAGGTGTATTCCCTTACAACTTCGAGCACCTCACTACCAATTGTAAACTGATGTTCCCTTCCGAGACTCTTCAACATTACTTTGGCTTTCTTAATGTTAATCTCATCAAAATTTTTATTCCAGAGTGCCGATTGGTTCGTTGTCCCTTGACCATTCCCCCAGACTTCAGCTTGGTTGTCCATGAGGGAGGGCTTTTCCTGCGCGCGCATGCCAGTAGCTCCTAGAAAATGCCTCGCTGGTCACAGGCAGACCGGTTGCCTCAGGTCCATGTTATTTTGAGGGAGCGGGGTTTCTTCTAGACAGGCTAGTCAAGGGAGATTTGTCGGAGTGGTCCAACATGTGAGTCCCGCGCCCCCCTGCTGGTCTTGATTCCAAGAACGCTTGCCAGCAGCTTAATGGTTTCACCAGCCATTGCTCCCACATGCTCCGGCTGGCACTGACTCCAAGAACTTGTTCCAGCGGCTGAGTGGTTTCACTAGCCATGGGTTCCACATGCTCCAGCAGACATTAAGTCCAGGAATGTGTACTAGTGGCCAAGTTGTTTCACTAGCCATTGGTCGCGTGTACTTTGGCTAGCATTGATTCCAAAGACTTGTACCAGTGGCTGAGCAGTGTCGCTAGTCATCAGTTGCATGTACTGTGGCTGGCATTGATTCCAGGAACGTGTACCAGTGGCTGAGAGGTTTCACCAGTCATGAGTCACATACGCTGGCTTGCGTTGATTGATTCCAGGAACTTGTACCACTGGCCAAGTGATTTCTCTAGCCATGGGTCACATGTGCTCTGGCTGGCATTGATCCAAGTAGCATGGTCACAACAGTGCACAGTTCTATTTCGTGAATACAGTTGACGACCGAAAATTCGGACGCCTAATTTTTCGGAAATGCTTGATTATTCGGACTTTTTCGCGGCACCAAGACATGGCCAATAGAGCCAATGTGGAAGAGCGCTTGAAATTTCGGACGCACCGCAACTGACCACTCGATTTTTCGGACCTCATTCGCACTCGCCGCCAGTACCCAAGCCGCCATACAATGTGTACAGTGGAACCTCATTGACTCAAACTGCAGGAGAGATTGAAAACTTGATCAAACAAAACGAAATTCAAGCTTAAAGGGAGCCTCTTAACTTGCGACGCTTAAATTCTGCGCGAGTCGCCACAGTGCGCTCGCATGTTTTCGAATTCGTACTGTTCTTGAATGTCTTCCGCCGCACGAACTTGAACCGTAGTCTGAGTTCATGGAACTCATCTGTGCCGAGTCTTTTGTTCCGAATACGGAGCGCGAATACGATCGCAGAGGCTACGCGTACGTCGCGGCCTCCGCGATTGAAGCGCGCTTTGGGCGCAGCGCCGGAGCAGATCGCACCGGCCACGGTGCGCGCCGTGGCCTCGCCGATCTGCTCCAGCGCAGTGCCATTCGCGGAGGCCATGAGAGCGCACAGGGCTTCCAAGTGCCGTCTATGGATGGCGCCCGAGGCCGTGATCATCATCATAAACAACTTTTTTTCCGCCACGATTTTCTGCTATTCACATCGGCATCAGTATCGCCAGCTCCAGCCTTTTGTGGCGTGTTATCGCGTTCGCCGTAATAGTTGATTGTGGCTTTCGCGTGCTGCCACCGAGCTTCACAGTTTTAGCGCGCGATGGTCAAGCACCTTAAGCTACATGGCTGGGAGTTAGCTCTCGAACACGGTAAGCGTGCGGCGGGCAGGAAATTCGACGTGGCCGAGAAGTGCGTCCGATGATGGTGAAACCAAAAGAGAAACACAAGCTGCAACAAGCGCGCTTTCCGAGGCAAGCTGTGCGAGTTTCCCGAACTGGAAGAAGAGCTGCTCCTCTATGTGATGGAATTTCGGAGCAACGGCTACGCGTTGACAGCGGACATGCTGCGCGGCTTCTATTGGGATGAGCGTGCACCAGAGCACAGCACCAGCTCAAGAGTCGAAATACTCCGTGAGTGACAGTTGAACATAGAATAAATGTCACTCATTCCCTGGTTGGTGTGTTTTTACTTAAAAAAAAAAAAAAATTTTTTTGCACATCGCGTGTATGGGCCACACCCCAAAAATTGGCCCTCGAATCTGGAAAAAAAAAGTGCGGCCCTTATACGTGTTTATACGGTATGTCGCACGGCGAAATATGGTCATGAGGAGCTTTAGAATGTGTGCAATACAATTGACCGCTTTCTCCGGCATACTGGCAATAAGTCCGTGATTTATTCGGTGAAATTTGATTTTCCGGACTGCCCGATTTTTCGGTCGTTTTCGCGGTCCCTAGAGAGTCCGAAAAATCAGTCGTTGACTGTAGTATACAGCACCCCACTTTCCAGGCTCGGGCCCTGTCTCATCTTACACAGCTTTCTGAACGGAAATTCTTCCTCAAAAGCGTCTCGGGATCTAACCTGATAACTAGCATACTCACCCGCTGGAAGAGCTCAATGATTTGCATGCTGTTAGTTGGACGAGGAAGTTTTCAGGTAGAGATTGGTTGCATCTGGCACAGGGACGGTTGTTAAATGGGTGTCGTTATTTGGGGCTTTTTTCTTGTAGTGGATGTGGGTGGGCTGATGATGATGATGGTGAGTTAATATTGATAAAGACTCGAAAATTTGTTTTTGAGCAACACTACGTGTTCATAACTGCAGCACTAATCTATTGCACCACAGAACCTGTATGGGAATGAGTGCTTCTAATTGTGCTCATTCCTTTACACGGTCATAGAGCAACAAAGTTGCAGGATTCCACTGCTTGCATTCTTGGTGGGGTGCATAGGACTGAATGATGCCAGGTTTCCTGACTGTGCCTCCTCTTTGCCGAAATTTTCAAAATGCAGCCTAGGTACAGGGTCCGTCAAAAGTTCCCAGGCCACATGGTCCGCTTTTCATCGGTACATCCTGACACTTAAGATTCCGATAGAACTATTGAGGTTCTCAGATGGTAGAACGATCCTTCTTCTATTCTCTACAGATATTTTGAGCTTCGAGGGTATCTCAACAGCCCGACTATGCTGCTCAAAAGCAAACCCTGTGGCCTTGGAACTTTTGACGGACCCTGTACCTCTTGTTGCTGGGGCACTGAGGTCAAACTAAAGCTGACCCGTGTCATTAGATTGCCTTGTTCTAATGACACGGGTGTGCTGCTTAAACCAAAGTCTAAGCTGTTATAGCTAGCAAGGGTCAAAATTGAAATATAGGTGTGAAATACAGCTATGGTGTGTCACAGCAGTTTATTGGATGCAGATCCTTGGGGCCTGGCTAAAGCACCACTCACTTCCCGGTGGCAATGATGGTGTCCTTTCCAGGCATCGCATCGTGACCTGGGTCTAACTGGTGGAGGAACGCGTTTTTTTTTTTTTTGCCAACTAATGCATCTTTCATTGCGGCACAAACATCAGCATAGCCAGAAAGGGAGATGGAATTGATCTTTACAAGAATAAAAGAGTTGGTAGAGTTGTATTTTGTGTCCCCTTGAGCTTGCCATGCTTTGCGCACTCAAGACACTGCCACCTTTGTCTTTTCAGGACGGGATGAGGCGACTCTCCGCTATGCGGAAGCGTACTTGGCAGCCAATGAGATGCTTAGGAATTACTCGGATGCCTCCCAGGATCCTGTCTACTCACAGGTGCGTGTCCTCTGCAGTGCTCCACTGCCAGCTCCCTTGCAGTTGCTGTTGGCAGAGGTAGCAGAATGTAAGTGAAGATTATCGCAGTGCCACTGAGAAACTTCAATCTGTCACTTCTGCACATCACTTGTGCCACTATTGGCAGGGGGTTAAATAATAAGAGCATTCTGAGGGCCTGTGTTGACTGCACTGTTATTTCACGAGTTGGAAGTTTTGGGGGACTGTTGTTTATTTTCGCACGTGCAGGTAGGCCCAGGTTTAAATGTAGCTGTGCATTATTTGCATTCAACCAATGATTACTCTACAAGTAGGAGTGAGAAAGCATACTTCTTCATTTCGACTAATGTCAGGGTAGTGATCGCAACCAAGTTTGTTACTTCAAGCAAGCTGTCTGTTCCCGTTTATTCTGGAGTTAACGTGTACAAAATCCACTAAAGAATGCTGCCACAGAACAAACGCCCAGGGTTGAGAGACTGAGCCCGCATTATTTTGCCAGAAGTGGGCCAGGTTGTTCCAAGGGCCATTGGTAGTTATCGAGTAGCAGAAGCTCTTGAGAAAGTTTGGCACCACAGGTGACATTTGTTGTTGCTGCATGCAGGAGAGAGAAATGTACGAACGTACTCTTATCCAGTGTGAGGCCCTTAGTTGATGAGGCCACCATGGAGGTCTGAGATGCACTGGTGTTCAGAAACAGTTGGAGGGGGGGGGGGGGGGCGTGCGTGCGTGCTCTACTTTTAAAGAGCAGAAACAAGGAAGAGGATTGGTGGAGGAGCACAAGAGAGTACTCTAGATGAGGGAATTTGCATTTTATCCACAGAAATTTAGCACGCTAGGAATTAATAGCAAGGTGGGAATTATCACTGCCCCAATGCTAAGGGGATTCTACTAATCATCTATCAATCTATATGTTGGGAGAATTAAGGGAATATGGTAGGGTAAAACCCCCAAAAAATCGAATTTTCAATTTTGGCACAGAAAAATCGACCGCACTATAAGGAACAGACCTGTGGAAGCGCGACGTCGAGCGCCCGCTCAAAGCTGTTTAAATGTCTCGCTTAATTGTGCCGCGCACCCTGGCGTTTAAAAATGGCGGACGGTCGTAGGAGGCCGGTTTGTTTATCGTTGTATTTCGCGGTTTTCTTCATTGTCGCGCGTTTTTTTTTTTTGCTTGTGTGTGTGTGGCAAGTAAACGGTAAATACTAAACGATCATATGCTGTCGAAAACATTTAATTATTAGCAGATATGCCGCTAGTGATGCTCCTGTCGTGTGTCGTCTTTGCATGCGTCTTTGTTTTTGTTCCCACAGTTACGATCGTCGTCGCCTCTGTTTCTTGTTTCGAACCTATTACTTGCCCAGAATCACTTGAGTGATTGTAAAGTTACGTACGATGGGCCATCTGGTGGAATGGAATCTGCTTGAGCTGTAAAAATCTTTGGACGACCTCTTGAAAAGCACCAACTAATGTACACAAGTTACATCGGTGATGGAGACTGCAAGGCATACATTTCTGTCAGAGATTCGCAGCCCTGCGAGAAGGCCATAGAAAAACATAACTGTGTAGGACATGTCCAGAAGCGAATGGGCACCAGGCTCAGGAACATCAACAAGAATGAGGAGGGGAAAAAGCTTGCCGATGGTCTGCCACTTTCCAGGAAAGGACGCCTTACAGAAAAGGACATCGACTCCCTTCAGGTTTACTATGACAGGGCTATTCGGAGTTTGGATAATATGAGAAGAGCTGTGTGGGAGATGTATTTTCATAAGTTATCCACAGATACCAAGCCTAACCACGGACTCTTCCCAAAGGGGCCATCTTCATGGTGTGGGTATAACCGAAGCCTTGTTGAGGAAACCCTTGAGACCTACTCCCACAAAAACTACATTCCTGAGGCTGTGATGAACGTCATCAAGCCGGTGTTCAAGGCTTTGTCAGATCCAGGTCTCCTGAGCAAATGTCTTCATGGGCGAACACAGAACACCAAAGAGTCACTCATCCAACTCATCTGGTGCCGCTGCCCTAAGACAACATTTGTCAGTGCTGACACACTGAAGACAGCAACTAGCGATGCTGTAGCCTACTACAATGACGGCAATTCTGCACGTAACGCTGTTCTGGAGGCCATTAGAATTGTTCCAGGTGTGTTTTGCAATGTTGCCCTCGACAGGATGGACAAGGAGCGTGTTGACAGGGCAGAATTCTGTGGCTCTGCCGAGAGCAAGGAAAGAGGACGGGTGAAAAGGAACATTAAGAAGGGTTTTGGAGACACCAGCAAGAAAGACAGCAGTGAAATTAATTCTCCTGGGGCATTTTGATCATTCATAGGCAGTATGCGAACATAAAACTTCATTTTTCTCAAATTGCGTTTTTTACGAATTCTTCAAATTCAATGTACCTTTTCTCAGAAAGTGCTCATCCGATTCCAGTGAAACTTTGCAGACATGTACTACAACCAGTCCTAAGTAATCTGAACGAACAAAATCACTGATTATTTAAATGATAATACTGGAAAAAAAATTTAATTCAAGATAACATCCCCCGTGACACTGTGCATGCAGTTATATTATTTTTTTCTCCCAAACACCGAAGAGGATATGACATCTCTTTAGTTCAGATATAACCTGTGGGTATTTAGAATAACATTGCCTAATATCATCACATTCCTCTGTGTGGTTGCAGAGAAAAGGTACACTGAATATTAGGCGTGTGCGAATATTCGAAATTTTCGAATATAATTCGAATATTATGTTTCTAGTATTCGTATTCGATTCAAAGTCCAAGTATTCAGCTTGTTTCGAATATTTGACACGACGCGAATATTCGTATCCAGCCGAATATTCTATTGCAAGCACCGGCGTTCATTTTGGTCCGCAAGTCCTATCGACTGAGACATAACAACAAGGCGGCGCCCAGAGCAATGCGTAACGTTGGGCCATGCAGTAGCTGACTGCACTGGTGAGCTTCTTTGTGGCTATACGTGCGAAGCTGGTAAAGTCAGAGCTGTGCACGAAATACCTCGCAATACGATCCAGTTCAGTGCCAAGTGAGAGGGCATTTTCTGTGGCTGGAGAAGTCGTTTCAGCTAGAAGGGAACTACTTCTGCCTGACCATGTGGAGCAGCCGGTTTTCCTTCACGACAACCTTGTATGTTCATCCCAGCAACGCGCTTTTCTGCTTATGGCAAGCTAGCCTTGATCAATGCCGTGTACCAGCCATCTTCTATGATATTTCCACACTTCTAAAAACAATGTTCGAGACTTTGATACTTTTTGTGCAGCCACACACACGTTCTGTGCTCATTTCATCACTGATAGTTGAACTGTGATGTTCTTGGGTGCTCAAATAAATGTTTTGTAGTGGTTAAATGCGTCTGACCTTGATTATTCGATATTCGGTTCGATATTCGGAACCAAGTATTCGTATTCGATTCGTGTTCGAAAAATTTGATATTCGCACACCCCTACTGAATATTTAAACACACCTGAAAATTTGGGAGCACGCCACAGAAAAGTTGCGCCATCTAGACAAAAACAAACTATGCCATAGTGTACCCAGGGGCATCTTCTGTAAGCACGCGAAATGTGATGTGAATATCTCTAACCGTTTTTAAAATATAGCGTTAAAACTAACATGCACCATTTACCCTACCATACTCCTTAATGCGAGAGGCTGTTAGATGTATGAGGATGTGGGGAAGATGGGCCGAAAAGGCAGGGGAATAAAGGTTGGTGAGACCCATTGCCACCAAAGTATGAGGTGACAACACAACCTTTCCTTCCTTCCTTGTTGGCTTGGCTACAGAGATTATCCTGGGAATTCACCTGCAGTGGCATTCAGCTGCGGTATGGTCAGCAATAGACATGCACTGATAGTAACACTCGGCAGTGGTGAGGTATCTGCGGGTAGAGAGACTCGGTCGGAAATGTTGGAGAACAGAGCAGATGCCAAGCTGGCCGTCCTGCACTTGTGCTGGTGCAGGTGGTGGAGCTGGACCTGGCCAGTGTGGTGCCCTCGCTCAGTGGCCCCAAGAGGCCCCAGGACCGGGTGGCCATGGACGCCATGCAGGAGGACTTCCGCCAGTGCCTGGCCGCCAAGGTGGGTCCCCTTGCGAGAGTGAGCACTGGTCGGCACTCCATTGTGACCACACTGCCCAAAAAGTGACCACACATGGCTGCCAACTGGCAGCTGAATTTTTTCTCGGAGGGTATATAATGTAGTTGAAAAAAAAAATGGCTGGCAGTTTAGCATAGCGAAGCAAAATGTTATGCGAAAGCACGGTTTTTTGCTAGTGGACACGACCACATACCTGAAAAAGTGATTGAGGTGTCCACTGACCCGGGAAGTCAGTTGCACATCAGTAAATAAAACATATATACCGGGTGTTTCAGCGAACACTTTCAAGAATTCCTGAAAATATTGGGTTCAGTATAGCAAAAAAAATAGGTATACCGTATTTACCCAATTCCAACGCGCCCCCGATCCCAATGCGCACCCAATTTACGGCACAAAAAAAAAAAAAAATTCAAGCCCCGATTCTAACGCGCGCCCGATATTGGTAATGAAAAAAAAAAAAAAACTACAAGCCCCGCTTCTAACATGCATGTGACTTCCACGAATAAAAATAATTTGCAACCGTTTCTATATTTTAAGGAGAGATGCGGGTGTACCGCGATTTTTTTCGATAAAGTCGAATTTGTATTTTCTTGCGTTTTTTATTCCCCCAAGCCTGTTCTTTCATGTATAAAAAAATCAAAGCCGATAATCAATGGGAAGTTAGTAAAAAATGCAATTAAAGCACTCGCGGTGGCTCGCGAAAGTGCAAATTTGACCGAATTTCGGGATCGCGGCATTTCGCTCCACGGCGTCGCCCGCTCTTGAATTTTCGCGGGAAGTAGGCCTACCCATCTTCTACCAGAAGCCACTTCGGCAGCGGCGCATTCTTGATAAAAATACGAAAAAGAAACATCGTTTCCCACCCAAGTCGAGCGTCGCGACTGGCCCTTCAAATCACGTGGTACGATCGGAGCCCTTCCATTGGCTACGAGCATTCCACCGCACGGTCGGACGCAGGCGCTCTTTCTTCGTTCTGCCGCCACCGAGACGTGAACCAACGCTTGTGCCCGGGTTTTTCTCCTTTCTCCGCTGTTGATGTTACAGAGAAACGAGATTTTCGTTCACGCAAGTTCCTGACAAAAGCATCAGTATAAAGGAAGACGCCCCAAGCGCGAGCGGAGAGCTCCGGTAACGGGAGGTTCGTCTGCACTGTGGCAACGGCGATGCACCATTTGGATCCTTCAAGCTTCTTGCGGAGCATCCATGACTTCGTCAGTGCATCTGAGCGAAAGATAAAGATGTTCGACAACCAAAACAAGCATAAAAACGAGCGCGGAAGCGCTGTTATCTGCGAGATCGGCATGATGCACGACCTCGCCAGCGGCGCGGCGTGCCCCGCCTGCGGTCGATGTAATCTCTGTCAGAGAATCGGCCGCTAAACAGAAAGGACTCTCATCGTTTTTGGAACTTTACCGCCGAAATGACGCGTTTCCGTCAACCGTTTTTTCATCAACATATTCTTCGAGCCGCGTATCTCGATCGTGCAAAGGCAGTGATGAGGCGTCCGCCCGCGGCAGTGCACGGGATACCGTCGCCGTGAACGTGGTCCATGGTCGCTGAGCACGCGACCAATGACAAGCGCCACACCGGTTGAAAACGGCTCCTGCGACGCAGAAAACGACGAGCAAACGTGCTCCCGTGTTTGCCAGCAGTTAGTGAGCTCCCACATCGTATAATGGCGATGACAATGGGCAGCTGTGGGGCAGTTTCGGTTTGCACTCGAATCCAATGCGCATGCGATTTTGAGACATATTTTCGGCGAAAAAAGGTGCGCGTTGGAATTGGGTAAATACGGTAGTATCACACTCTCTGGCCAGGCAGACACAATATGCGGTAAAACCCCTCTAATTATCCAGGTTATTAACAAAAACCTACTAATTAACTTTTAAATTATCGTAGCTCGGTGTTTAGTCCTAATTAGGGGTTTGATGTCGTGAACAAGACGATGTAATATCAGTTTTTAAAAACGGAGAAAAACTGAATTTCTAGAGCCCTGCAGCACAAAGAAATCTGACGCTTTTTCCCGCACGCGACTGAAACTGAGCGCATGAGGAGAGCCGGAAGTATATGGTGTAAGCAAAGCTGACTCCGTATGACTTTCAGAAACTGCTCGATTTTCGCAACTGATGCTGAATTAAATGTGATGAAGACCACAGCACACCCAGTGGTAGATGCTGAGGTTGAAAATGTCTCAAGGGCAGAAAAGTGTGCTTTTTGGGAATAATTATTGCGTAATTGTCGTTGAATGTGGAGCATGTGTTCCCGTTTGTAAACGAGAACAGAAAACTAGGTGAGTTGGCGGTGATTGATGTTCACGCAGCTCAAAAAAAAAAAGAAACTGGAGCCAAGAGGCATGGACAGTTTTGTGCTACGTGAATGTGATTCCATTTCGTATTGGAGCTACCTCTTGACAGGGTGAAGTGTGTGTGTGTTGGCAGGTGGGCTTCAAGGGTTACGGCCTGAAGCCGGAGCAGCTGGTGGCCCGAGCCCACTTCACCCACGAGGGCCAGGAGCACACCCTGCAGCACGGCTCGGTGGTCATCGCGGCCATCACCAGCTGCACCAACACCAGCAATCCGTCAGTCATGCTGGGCGCTGGTGAGTGCTGCGGTTGACTGCGCAGCTGTGCAGCATCAGTGCTTGTCACCACCGGTCCCTAGCATGGGGAGCTTCACAGTCCCTGCCTTGCAGCCACCAGACTGTGGTTACCTGGTGAACAGACCCCGATGGACATTAGGCTTAAATGCATTTTATCTAGTGATACCGTAAAAACCGGAATACAGGTTGAAATTTTTCTCAAAAAACCATGGCAAAAAGTCAACCCCGTCTTATATACCGGTCATTGGGGAAAAGCCACGGAAGTCTTGCAACAATGAGCGGCTGAAGTCGACAGCCTCCATCACCATCACCATCAGCAGCAGCGCGGTATGGCGACATTGTGGCACCGCCAATTTGCGTTTCTGTTGTTACAAAGTTGTTTTGGTTTGTGGCTGGGAGTTGTCGGCGTGGAAATCTCTCCCCGCAGAGATGGTGCGCAAGTCGTTTAGAAAATGCAGCATAAGCAGTGCGCTAGACGGCACAGAGGATGATGCCCTATGGGACGTGGACAGCGAGAAGCAGTTGTCATCCGACTCATGCTCAGACAACTCTGATGACTCAGAGTAACTCTTGCACTCTTCGTGCCCTTCTCTGTACTGTGCACCCGGCCAATTCTTTACCAGTAATGCGCGACCATTGACTCACGTGTTTGTCAGCGCCTAATCATGGAGCAGCGAAAGAAGCGAGAGTAAGCATATGTGTACACATGTGCGTGTCTCGCTTCTTTCGCCGCTCAGCGGCGTTAATAAGGCGCTGACAAGCACGCGGGTCGGGGTCGATGGTCACGCAATAGTGTTAAAAAATTGGCCGGGTGTACATACGAGCAGCATCTAATTGAAATTAAATACTGTCACCATTGTGCAGCCGGTTGAGTTGCATTTGTTTCAAGCTAAGAGTGTCTTTCGGTACTTTTTCCGTTCAAAAAGATTTTTTTCATTTTTAGAATTGGTTAGTTGGGAGGTCGACGTATATTCCAGTTTTTACAGTAATTTTGGACAAGATGGGCCCCCTTTCACGACAGCTGCAATTACTTACTACAGGTGTAATAGGGCCAAGATTGGGCCAAGATTGGGTCAGTCAGAAACACGCAAAACCAACACTGGGGGTTCCATAAAAAGCCCTCGTTCAGACCGCTTGTCCATATTGGGAAGCCGGGTGTCGAGTGGAACCCAAATGTCAGTCTGACTCGGTCAGTGGCCCGATATTATCCCTTTTAGATTGACAGCACATCGTTAGGCTGCAAATGCAGGGGCGGGAATGCTGTGCCAATTGCGCCAATCTGCGCCATTGCATTGAACCTGCAACATGCTGCTACAGTTAGTGTATTTTTTGTGAAACTGCACCTAAATACTATTCCAGCAACCAATGTGAAGAGGCTGAGGTTGCTGCTGTTGAATGTCCACAGCTGCTACTGGGTGATATGCAGAGGCATGTCGTTGGTTCCTTCTTCCACCATGTGGCGAGAAAGATGGCCAACAAAATCAGACCTTGTTGCATTTCACAGTGGATGCCAGATGCAGAGAAAAAATTGCTTTGAAGGGGGGGGCCGTGGCTTTCGGAGGTAAAATTCTTTATTTTTTGGACACAGAGTGATGAAATTTGGCATCTTTATGCACTTCGTTATGCCAAACTTGCAGAAAACTTGGCTTGACAATGAAATATAGTTGGAGCCTAGAGTCCTTTTAAATTTTAGCCAAGAGAATGGTTCATGCTGTGACATTCTCTAAATATCTTTCTCAGGCCAAGTTTTTTGTACATAGAACTTTATATCTGTGCTTGCATAATGCACTGATTACAGTCATGTCAGCTTAGTGACAGAGTGGAAAAATGAGAGTTAGAATTATAGGAAGTCACTGCATAAAGAATGTACCATGGAATGCAGCAAACCGCATGAAAATCCATGAAGCCATTGTCGTGCTATGCTTTCTTCAAGCAGGGCAGTCGGGTCAAAAAACATTTCTGAGGAAACTGGCATTTTCATGGAGATCTCAGCAATTTTTTATTACCTATGGTGACAAAAATCATTTTAAAAGTCGCTTCTGGGCTGTTTCCGGGGAAAATATTTCGAGATGTAATTAGAAAGATCTTGTAAATACAAAACTGGCTTTTTTGTAAAATCAAATTTTTTTCGATATTTTTGTGATTTGAAAATTGCGTGCACACTTAGATGACACCAAGACACTGAGGCCACAGAAGGCGAAGCCCTGTTCATGCAAAGCTTTGGTTTTTGCATGGAGTCAAAGCTGCATTATATTCGCAGCCACGTTGTATTCTTTTAATTTCTTGTTCCATAACACTGAGACAAAATCGATACTTCAATAATAAAATGTGATTACTGAAAATAAATAAAGGAATAGTAGCAGCAGAATGGAAGGAAATTCTGAGTTTTTCTTATATAAACCAACACTCTAGCCACTTAAGTTGACAGTCAATTTCCAGACAGCATCCTGAGCTCTATCCAACTCCAACAAGTGATAGTAAACACACTTGTTTTTGCTTGTCTGAGTGACTTCACTATAAAGAAGTTCCACTGTAAAAATCTCTGTGAAAGGTGTGTGGCTTTCCTTAGTAGCCTTTTGACTTTGCTTGGGTAGATACGAATGAGTAACTGCTTTCTTCTCTTAATTATTTATTTATTTATTTATTTACTTACTTGATACTTCAAAGGCCCCTGGTATGGAGCATTACAGGAGGGACGGGCATGGCAGTTAAATATCAATGGTCTTGACAGCGTTCTTAAAATGAATGGCGTTGATGTGATGCACGGCGTCCTGTGGTAGATCATTCCTGTCCTGGGATGACGTGACGAAAAAAGATTGAGAATGAGTGGTAGTTCTTGCGGTATGGGTGTAGACGGCCTTATGGTGGTTAATACAGTTTGAGAGGCGATAAGCAGGTGATATGACTGATCCTCCTAAAGATGAATGATAAAACATATGAAAGAGGCACAATCGAGAAATTTTCTTCTTCTCTTGTTTATCATTGCTTGTTCACCTTGCCATGCGAGATGCAGTGAGTGGAATGATCATTCCTGAGCAGTGCTGTCATGAGCAGGAAATAAGCGTCCCTAGCTGAAATGTGTGCAGTGGTGGTTGCATAATGCGAGGCTGTTGCCCCCTGGTGTGCAGGTCTGCTGGCCAAGAAGGCGGTGGAGCGGGGCCTGTGCGTGGCCCCCTACATCAAGACCAGCCTGTCCCCCGGCAGCGGGGTGGTCACCTCCTACCTGCAGGAGTCCGGGGTGGTGCCCTACCTGGAGCAGCTGGGATTCCACATTGTGGGCTACGGCTGCATGACCTGCATCGGCAACAGCGGACCCCTGCCCGAGCCGGTGGCCGAGGCCATCGAAAAGGTGCCTGGCCCATCTGTCGCTGCGCGTCTGGTGGTGGATCACGAAAGGCAGTTTACCAATATCCCTCAAGAGAAAAGTATACAGCACTTAGCTGTATCTTACCGGTACTCGCCTATGGGGCAGAAACGTGGAGGCTAACAAAGAGGGTTCAGCTTAAGTCAAGGACTACGCAGCAAGCTATGGAAAGAAAAATGATAGGTGTAACGTTAAGAGATCGGAAGAGGGCGGAGTGGGTGAGGGAACAGACGCGGGTTAATGACATCCTAGTCGAAATCAAGAGGAAGAAGTGGGCCTGGGCAGGGCATGTAATGCGAAGGCAAGATAACCGCTGGTCCTTAAGGGTAACGGAGTGGATTCCTAGAGAAGGCAAACATAGCAGGGGACAGGCAGAAAGTCAGGTGGGCAGGGGATGAGATTAAGAAGTTTGCGGGGATACGGTGGCGGCAACTGGCGAAGTGCATGGTTAAGCGGAAAGACATGGGAGAGGCCTTTGCCCTGCAGTGGGCGTAGTCAGGCTGACGATGATGATGATGATGATGATGATCTGGTGTTGAGGAGTATTTATTTTGCTGGCACGGTCGATTTGTGTGACTGTGGTGGGGCACACTGTCCACATGCAACTTCCTGCAGTGGTACTGCTACTGTCTGGTTGGCTGTGCACCGTTCCCATCAAAACAGTAGTGCAACCCTCTTCTTCCTCTGCCACACACAACCTGCTGTCCCTTAAGGGGGGAGCCTGGTCTTGAAAAGAAAATTTGATTAATCTAGCCATAGCTATGAAATTTTCAGGGCACATGTATTTTTGTGCACGGATTCTAGATATGTCATTCCATTTCATGTAAAACAATTACTTGAGCACTTGTGCAAGTATTTTGCGAAGAGTTTTGAAGAAAGCTGCCACTTAAGAAACAGGAATACACTTTTTTCTCCTCATTTCTGAAGAGACAATTTCAAAACCCTATAACTTAAGTTCTATGATAGGCAGGAAGACAATTTTACCCTTATTGCATTCCTTGGTGTCGAGAGAACCCAATGGCACACATTTCAGCAAGTTTCCCACAAAAAACTTTTTTCAACGTTCTTCACAAAATACTAGCATAAAAAGTGCATAAGTGCTCAAGGAATTGTTTTACATGAAATGAAATGACATGTTTAGAATCAGCACACAAAAATACATATTCCCTGAAGATTTCTTAACTGTGACTTCAACAAATTTTTTTTTTTCCAAGACCAGGCTCCCCCGTTAATGTGTCACCTGCTGCTGCTACCTGCACTCTAGCCCTTGCGTGGAATGGCATGACTTTTTCTGCCAGTATCTGTGATGCAGCTGGTACGAAAATTCGAAACGACCACTGCGAAAGCAGACGGGGACAAGAGAAGAAACACTGACAGCAGGACGGGCGCTGACCTGAAGAGGATAGTCAGCGCCCCTCCTGCTGTCAGTGTTTCTTCTCTTGTCTCCGTCTGTTTTCGCGCTGGTCATTTCGAATCATGTCCCACCAATTCGCCCAAGCAGCAATTTTGATAGGAAAACTAGCAGAGTGACAGGGACTTTCCCCTTCACTGCCTTGGAAGTGCTGACCGGCCAGGAGTGGCACCACAGGTGGGTGTTTGAATTCAAGCTTGGGGAACCAGCCAGCTTCATCTTCAGAAAAAGAATCTCATGCGGCCAGCTTTCTTCCGAATGAAATGGTACTGAAGTGCAGACTGTTTGATAACAGCTGGAGACGAGTGGCTCGTGGTTTGTGTTACTAGTGCTGCTGCTGCCTAGCAACGGCAAATTTGGATGAAGCAGCAGTACCTAAAACAGGGCTCTGTTGTTGCTCTAGAACCGGTGTCTGTCCTTGCCTTGTGCACCGCGTTTGTGGCAGAATTGCACAGGGCATTATGTGTGTGCATGCAAGGGTGGCATACAATGCGAGGCAGGGGCACAAAATTTCTCATCGGTTCATGGCACGGTTCGAGACATGAGTGACAGGCCACACAAACAGAATCGGTGACATGGTGGAGAGCACCTGACTTTGGCTTAAATGCAAGCTAACTATCGCCTGTAGGTGGAACATGACAAGGGACAAATTTGCAAGTGTGATCCAGCCAATTTTTTACAGTAGAATTCTGAGTCGCTTTGGGACGTTAAACCCCATAAACCAAACCATAAACCAATTCTTTTTTTTTTTTTTTAATGACTGTCCAATTATTGAGACCATTTTTGTGGCTCTGCCAAGTGTAAAAAAATTGGTCCGTGAATGCCTTCTTGTGCATTTTGTAAAGACATTGTGTGGTTTTGTGTTGCTTGGATCACTTGGGAGTTGGAGTCGGACCAAAAGAAAGAAATGACAATAAGTGGTTGTGTGGAGAGTGAGCAGAGAAAATGAAAAAAAAAAAAAAAGGAGTGCCATCCCTGATTGGGATCATGCAGCTTGTGTCATGTCATTGGCTTTGGCCATGCATAGTGCAGTAAAGTAAGGTACTGCAAGGCTGACAAGAGCAACTTATCTGTATGTGTCAGAATGAAAATTAGTTTCACCCTGCCAAGATGCATCTGTGCTGCTGAAACCTGGAGGCTAGCCAGGTGGCGGCTTGAAGGTCAGTGCTTGGATGTGCGGGAAGGAAAATGACTTGGGTAGTGTTGAGAGACATACAGAGCTGTCAAAGAACAAACTCGTGGTAGCTCTGCAGGAGTCGAAGACAAGTGGACTGTTGGTCTCTCAGGGTAACAGAGTGGATTCCCAGGAAAGGCAAGCATACCCAGGGACAGTCCCTTCAAGTTGATCCTGAAGAGAGCCTAATCTGATGGCAGTCTAATGCGCCTTGAAGCAGCGCCCATTTCAGTCGGAGGAATGTCTGACTTATACTATACACAGTTGTGGTGTGTGTGCAGCATCCTTTAGTTGTCTCACAGCTGCTGGTGTGAGAGCACTCATGCACTGAGGCTTCAGAACTTGAAGCAGAGGCACGAGAAGTAATAATGCCTGCCGCCATGCATCAGCAGCAGCAGCAGCAGCTGTGCAGGCCTGCTATGTGCTGATCCAGGTGATGAGAGCTGTGGTGGAATTGCTCATTGCAGGGTGACCTGGTGGCTGTGGGCATCCTGTCGGGGAACCGCAACTTCGAGGGGCGCGTGCACCCCAACACACGGGCCAACTACCTGGCCTCCCCGCTCCTGGTGGTCGCCTACGCCATAGCCGGCACTGTCGACATCGACCTCGAGAGGGACCCCATCGGTAGGCTCTCGCTCATTTGGGTGCATCCCTCTCCACGTTTTCCATTTATTTATTTTATTTGACAGATGTTTACTATGTTTACAATATTTTGACTATGCCTACCAGTAACACCAGGAATGCTAGCCATCTCAACTTCAATCTCCCTGTAACACGCAACATTTATGGTCAGCGACTACTGCAGTTTCGTGGTGCAAAAATTTGGAATGACATCCCGCTGGAGGGGAAAATATCCACAAACTTTGAATATTCAGTAGAAAGACTTGTTCTTACCAGTATATAGTAATTACATGTAGTGTTTCCAATTTTCTGTTTGTTTCTTTTTCTCTATTTGTACTTGTGATGCCAAGTGTGCGTAACTGTGGGCCCAGACTAGCTATGGCTATGGGCCCAACAGATTCTGATGTATGATTTCTTTTCTTTCATTAGAATTTTCTTTCATTAAAATGGAGAGAGAGTGAGATGTGCGATATACTTTTTAAAGCTGGAGCGCGTAGCTTTCCGCTGGACAGTCTCCATTGCCTCGTTATTCTTCCAGGTATAAAGGGTCCCAAACTGTGCAAGCATACTCTGTGTAAGCGTACTTTAATTTAGGTCTAATGGGACTGTAATATGCTAACTGCGTTACTGGGGTAGGAATGTTTTTAAGTTTGTGGCAAAGAAGACAAGTTTTTTGTACGAGGATGAGCATGTATTGGCAGTATGGCTGTTGCAACTTAGATTACTAGTTACGGTAACACCGAGGTGTTTATATTCCTTAACTTCTACGATAGAATGGGATGGAAGGTTGTATGGAAATGAGTGTGCAAATTTTTGTTGGAAATTTTTATAAAAACTGTTTTGGCAGCATTAAGCTGCATATACTAGTTACTGCACCATGTGTCAATTTTGTGGAGGTTAGAGTTAAGGAGAATTTGGTCTTTAGGACTGTTGATTTCTTTGAGCAAAATCAGTCATCGCAAAGAGCGTAATTTTGATTTTCGGATATAACAGTAACAATATCATTTATATATATGTATTAGAAATAACAACGGGGTTAGTACACTACTTTTTGGAATGCCTGAAGTAACTGGTAAGGAATTTGAAAGATAAGCATCAGTGTTAACAAACTGTACAAGGTTGGTGAGATATGACTAAACCAAAGTGACTACAAATTTAGGAAGAACAATTCAAGTTTATATTTTAGTTTAGTATGTGACACAGCATCAAGAGCTTTTGGAAAACCTAAAAAAATGTCATCAACCTGCCCTGAGAGTGGTTGCAAAGCTATGCCATGCAATGGAGGCTCCAAAGCTCATTTAGTGCAGCCACTGCATGTTTCCTCACATAAATGTTGCCTCACATGAATTTTGCCATGAACCAGTAGAGAGGTGCCGAGGGGGAACCCAGGAGTGCTTTTATTCCCCAGCCAGGCTAGTGCGGATCCTTCTCATGCGCCCATGGCCGCTTCATCTTCTATTGGTCTCAAAACAAGCAGTCGCCTGGTGGTAGAGCATCCGTACTCACATTCGGGAGGTCCTGGGTTCAATCCCCAGTGCCGCTGGGGACCCACCGGTTTTCTGATGGGTGCAAGACTTGCCCCAGCTTGGTGCTCGGCTTTTCTAGGGTGAAATGCTTGGGAAAAGGCAAGACGATCAATGCTGCTGGGCAGATTCTTGCATACCAGGATGCCACTCGTGCTTTGAAGGCGCACAAAGCAAGTAGAGAAGCCAGGGCGGCCCGGTTAACTTTTGCACTTTTTTTTATATCAACATGGTGTACCAACTAGCTGAACTGCCCCTTTTAATTTGTCTTCTGTGTAGCTCAACACACAGCCTTTGCCTAGCTAAGCCTTATTTCTGCGCCCTCCTTTGATAACTGACGTGTAAAGCGAAAAAAAAAAAATTCAGATGGTTTGGAGGAGAAGCTGTGTAGAGACTGTGCAAAGTGGAAAGGGCAGGACGGCAGGCCAAGAGGGATTGTAGGGGGCACATGCAGTGAAGGAGCTCAAGAGAAAATGTGCATACTCTGTGTCTGCTGTGCCCACTCTCGCTGGTCGAGAAATGAACTCCCATGGGTAAGGAAGGGAGCACAGGCCAGCTTGAGTGGGCACAGAGTGTGTGGAACAATGTGTGCTACGGGGCTCCCCCTGAGAGAGAAAGCCCGGTCGACAAACAGTTGCGTGCAGTGGCAGTTTTGCAGATTTCATCAGTCATCCAGTCAGAGCCTTGATCTGCAGGCTTATCATATGTTGGGGTGGCTAACTGGTTGCTGGTCTGTGGTGTCAATACGCAGGTCAAGGTTCGGACGGGAAGCCTGTCTACCTTCGTGACATTTGGCCTTCGAGGGATGAGATTCAGGTCAGTAGTCCGTTGGCTTTGGCTCGAGCGTATTGTTGAGCCCTTGCTTAGCACTCCACTTGTTGTTTGAGAACAGTTTGTACTCAGTGGACTAACTTCTATTGTCTACTAGTTATAATCTACTATCGTATTTACTCTCATAATGGGCGCACCCCCAGTTCGGTCGCAAAAAATCAGATTTTTTTATTTTCGCGCGTAATAGGCGCACCCCGAACTTGGCACTGTGATCAGTACTGTTATTTACACGATTGCAAGCCGACGCCTCCCCACTCCCACATTCTTTATTTTAACAAAGTTTTTGCTGAACTTACTACTAGTCGTCACTAGTGCTGCTGCCGTCGCAGCTGCTGTGGAGCCACAGCACGTACAACGACATCGCTTGGGACAGCCGCACACAGTTTTCAGGGATTCTCACTTTAAACGTCTGTTTGGAAAGCTTCATCAGCCGGAAAGCATCCCGACTTAGGACCCCAAAAACTGCGGTGGAGTCGCATACGAAAATTTAGGCGCGCCACAGTCGCAGCTGCCGCACTTCTCGTCCACATCGAATTTTCGGCCTGCCGCACGTCTGCAGTGTTCGAGATCTAACTTCCAGCCGTGTAGCTATTAAGGCGCTTGTCCGTGGTGCTAGAACAGCAACGCTCGGCGGCAGCGCAAGAAAGCCACAACTGGGATGAACTGACATGCTACGAAAGAAACCGGCCCTTTGACAGCCATAAAAAAAAACTGGAGCTGGTGATGCTGATGTCGATATGGATAGCGAAAGCTCGCGGCGGACGAAAAAGTTGATGATGATGATGAGCTTGACCTTTGGCGCCATCCGTGGGCGGCACCTGGAAGCTCCTGTGCTCGTGTGTGGCCTCCGCGACCAAGCGCACATTGCTCGCAGCTGGAGCTGATTGTGGAGGCCGCGGCGCATGCATTTCGAAGGCGTGCGGTGTGGAAAGTTTGGGTGTGGCCCTTACACGGATATTTTTAAAAAATAATTTCCTTTGGGAAAACAGGATGTGGCCCTTACACGGGTTTGTTTATGCGGTATGCTCAATTTTGCGAGCAGAAAAATTTCCGGAAATTTTTCCGGAAATTTTACCCTGGGTAATAGGCGCACCCTGAACTTTTGAGCCGGATTTTCTGGAAAAAAAGTGCGCCTATTATGCGAGTAAATACGGTACTTTATTGTTTATTGTCTACTTTGTGCAGAGATATGTGTCCTACTTGACTAGACAGGATCAGAGTATCCAACCTGTAATGTGGTTATGCAAAGTAAAATCCATAAAATGACAAGACTGGCAACCAAAAATAAAATGATGTCAAGTGCAACCTAGTAAATTGTTTGGCAACTGTACTAATGACGCTGCAGGATGGTTTGAGTGTTTGAAAGAGCCCTCAAAAAGCACACATGCAAGGTAGCTGTTGCCGTTTGCTGATTGCTCAAAAGACGTTGGTTTGGGAAGTGGCTCTCTGGTGGGTCCCTCCCACATGCAAGTAAAGTTGACCTTGGCCCGCCAGTGGATCACGATGCGCAGGGATTTGGGCTCCAAAAATCGCTGTCACAGTGATTGTTTGAAACGAAACATCCTGGGGATAAGGCCTGAGTTGAAAGCCAGCACTTGCCCTGTGTGTGTGTGTGGTCATGTTTTTTTTTTTTGTCTTGCCCACTGTTTGCTATGCAACGAGTGGATGCCAGTCCGTCCAACCTCAATAACATTGCAGGCGGTGGAGAGTGAGCACGTGCTGCCCCGGATGTTCAAGGAGGTGTACGCCAAAGTGGAGGTGAGACTCTTCCTTTATCATTGGGGAGCAAGGGTCGAGGGCAGCAGTTGTGTGTACTACGGGTGTTGCATCATGTGGGTGGCATGCACGTGCGCCGACATGGGGAGACTTGCCAAGAGCGCTGGAGCAGTGTTTTGCTTAACAGGAGTAGGCAAAAAATTTTAAAGTTGATGCTGTGCGACAGCTGGAAAAACCGAACTGGCTGGTCAGCTGTGATACTCTGAAGTTTTCTTTTCGGAACGAAGGATCGCAGGTCAGGCGACTGGTGCCTAGACCGACAGCCGCGGGTCACATGCACACAGTCCGAGCAGTCTGCAGAACCGTGATTACAGGCTGTCGTGCGCTGCTGGATCTCGTTATTGCATGCACGTTTTTCCATCTTAATTCCTATTTGGAACACCCTGGGGTGACATGGTGTATGCCATTAAAGTGCTCTGCCAGCCTCTCTCTATCCAGCTGGTTCCCGCTGGCTGTTGTATGAAGCAGGGCGTGCATAATTTCTCATCGTATAATCGAGGCTTTTAATGCATTATCATTGTGGGGGATTCACGGCCCCTCGCCAATTCATCGCAGAATGCAGGAGGGATACATAATCGAGGTTCCACTGTGCGCTGGTTCTGGCGGTGAACCAGGGTGACAAAATCTCATTGAGCGCATTGCAGAAAAGGGCTTAATGCGTGGAACAGGGCTTAATTGCCGATCTGTTTTGTTGTGTTTGAGAAGAAAAAGGTATCACCCCGTAGGCATTTCACAGTGCAAGCCCTGCATGCTGGGACGTCTTGCCGGGTGTTCACAGTGTCTTCCCCCTTCTGCACAGACTGGCAGCAAGCACTGGCAGGCCCTGGATGCCCCCAAGTCCCTCCTCTACCCGTGGGACAGCAACTCGACGTACATCAAGTGCCCACCCTTCTTTGAATTCATGGTGGGTGGGGGCCATGCAAGCCACACATTTTTTGCTGCAGAGCTTACTTTTCTGTAGAGTTGTGCAGTTATCAAATTTACGGTTGCGAAGCCATAATAAAAACATTGGTTGCAAATTGAAGCAGGTATTTTCGAATAGTTTCGAATATCAGTACTGGCAGTAAAACCTAAAGACAAATGCTTTGCTTTTACACAAAATGCATCTACGATAAAAGAAACAGAGATACTGGAAACAAATGTTGTTGTCACCCATCATCAGTATAATTTGCTATACCTGTAAGTCTACCACGCATTAAATAAGCGAGGGGAAGTCAGTACTGGTGATAATAGTTTGTTTAGGCAACAATTGCATTTACTGAAAAAAAGTCTCTTATCACATTTTGGCTTAATTCGCACGTGATGATGGAGCTTAATGTACGCTGAAGAATAACCAGTTGGGCAAGTTGAACGTAGTTCATCTTGAAGCAAAAATTCAGTGTCTATTCTTTCTGTGCGATTCATCCATATGCACTGAATTTTTGCTTTAAGAGGGGACAGGGTAAGCAAAAAATAATTTTAAAAGTTCGCATTTCTAGCATTGCATTCTTTCCTGCATCTTTTCCAGTGTTGCGCCTTTTCTCACATTGTACATTTCCTTTAAAGAATAGGTTTAAAAAGGAGGAACCGAACAACCAGGCCGCCTATTGTGTGGAGGCAATGTCTTAACAGCCATTTGAGACATAATTTCATGACTGGAACTGAATGTTCCTTAATTCAGTTGGAGTAGAAAGCTATTTAGGAATGGTCTTGGAGCTCTTAGACTCCATGATTGCACTGTGGTCCTTTCTTCGAATCATCTGGGAGCAAGCTCCGAAAAAATCTCTCCAGTACCACAGGCACTTAAAATGTCAACAGTGGATGCTCTCACAGTATTTAATGATGGTAACATAGCAAGAGCCAAGGTTCTAGAAGCCTTTGGGCTAACCTGATTACACTCGGACAGCTGAGAGAAGTTGACCGGTTGACCGGCATCAAGTTTCCTCTGCTGGCTTGGTAGCACAGCAAGTAAAGAAAAATAAACGAGTGGTAAAGAAACCCAAAGATGAATTGAACAATGACTGTGGCGGTCTTACCTATGGATAAATCAGTCAGCGAATGGCCGAAGCGAAAAAGTTCATCATAAAGTTACTTTTTACTTTAAATTCATTTATCTTAAAATGAGATTTTTTTTGTTACGACTGTATCATTATCCTCAAAGACGACACAATTCAGGAGGACAATTCTTTGCCTGTTTCTTATACAAGCATGTGGGATTGTACTGGACCAAATTAGGCATATACAATGATCTGTTTTCTTTGTATAGACATGAACACTGCCAAAAGTGGCCCTAAATCTAGTCCTATCATGAAAAATCATAAAAAATTAGTGTTTTAGTTCTGTTATATATTTCTGGTTTAGTCAAAAGAGCATAAACCTACGATAAAAATTATATAAACGGGTAGCTGCTATCTTTTTTGGTTGTTGAGAAAAAGTGTACCTGAACATGGCCGAAAATACATGGGAAGGGTAGTGTTTACCCTGTCCCCTCAAGATGAACTGAATGCATGCAACAGATACCATGAATGCAGCAGATACCATGTTGCAGGTCTGTGGGGGGTTATCGGATTAGAAGGGCAAGGGCAAAACAGACGCAAGAGCAGCAACCAGAGTTGCAGTTTGAGTGGGACTGTCCTTTCCACTCTGCTTTGCGATGCCTGAAGACAGTGCTGGTTGCGGAATGCCATGCCACGTGCAGCGTCCATGATGAAACCATGCCACTAGAATGTGCCCCAGCGTGTGGGCTGGTTTTGAGACTGAGGTTTCTGTTGTACGTGTTTTTAATGCGACAGCTTTAGAGGTCCCAGCAAGGAGAAAACGCGGGATCCGACAGTGTGACAATATTTGGGATCGGCCTTTAGGTCCTAATGTCGAACAGGAGATGGCAGACTAGCAAGTATTCTTGGGACCATAGTGCAGCCATTAGTTAAATGTTGGGCTCAGCAACATCATCTGCATCATTGGCGTATCTGTCTCAACACTGCACGAGATTGTTGTGCATGTGCAAGCTTGATTTGATGCCCGGCCAAGTATTACCACTTGCTGGCAGTCAGCACCCTGAGGAAAAAGCAGGTTAACCCATGTGTCAAGTCCGGGATACTGCCATGTGGAAGTCCTGTGATGTTTCACTGGTAATTTAGATGAATAGTAAACTGTTTAAGAGGTTGGAATAGTGTAGTGTGGTACGAATCGCATCAAAAAGCAAAACCTGTTTGCCAAGTGCTCAAAGTTCCGAATATTTTCACAGCTATAATCATTTTGTCAAGTGTGCAAACATGTCCTCTGTGCATGTTCTTTCAACTTTATATAGTCATTTCGCTCAATATGGCCCTTAGGGTATATCGATAAATGGATATAGATCAGCTGCGTATATATGTTAATGCCTCAATTCTCGATGCCCAATTTTACGAAGGAAAAAAGGTTGACTTAACCTGTGGTGATATACTACCGCAGTGGAAACCTGTGCAAGAAATACCTGAGTTGCTGTTCTTGTTGGGCAGGGGAGAGTAGACATTTGTTGCGAGGGTGGTTGCCTGAATACACCCTTGGAGGCCAGTACACATAACTTGAAACATCTTTACTAGCGCAGTCATACAAGGACAACTGACTTGCAGGTCTAATCTTCTTTCGCTCTCCTCTGAAAGCTGTAGTACAGATGTTTGGCTTCCTCGTCTGCAGGAGCGTGAGCCACGGCCTACTCAGTCCATTGAGGGTGCGTACGTGCTGCTCAACCTGGGGGACTCGGTCACCACAGACCACATCTCGCCAGCTGGCAGCATTGCGCGCAACAGTCCAGCAGCCCGCTACCTGGCTGCCCGCGGGTATGTGCACCGTACGCCAGCTTAGGGTGATGACTTTGCTCCCCAGGCACAGCTTCACGGCACTTGTGTTCCAGGTGGCAGCATTTCTAGGTTTCCAAGCCAAGACATCGTGTAAAAGATATTGGCTGGCGGTTTAGCATTGCTGAGCACGAAATATTGTGCGGAAGCAATTTTTTGCATGTGAACACCACCACCACGTATCTGAAAGTGCGATTGAGGTGTTCACTGAGCTGGCGAGCCGGAGCCTACTGCCATGATGCCATGATTGCACCTGGAGCTCACCCACTCCAAGTGGATCCACTCGCACAAATTATCTCTAAAGACGCTGTTATTTCCAGCAAGAATAAAATGTGTGCTGGCTGTGTTATGTTACCACTAGAGTTTGTGGCATTTTTATTGGGGAGATAAATACGTTCTCCCCGTTTAAACATGGCTGACCCAGTTCAAAACCGCGCAGACACCACCCTGTGGTCACGTACGCTACCGAGCGCATGCCGACCATGGCGTGCCTTGCTCTGAGGGAACAAAGGAACAACAATCTGGCTGACACAAACGAGGCATTTAATGCTACAATAACAATAACGCCAGCTAGCAACAAAATACGCTAAGGAATCGAGAACATCCGACTCACCAGTACGGTTACGAGCGAACATTCGTCCATGCTATATGGGGGAAACTCCGAGGCTGGACAGGACGAGCTGTGGGAGAACCCCCCCCCCCCCAAGGCTTCGCCATTCACCCCGCCGACAAAGAGCGGAGCGCTGCGTGTGAACCCGGAGCAAAAGAGGGCAGTCTCTCCCGCGTGCGCGCAGTAACCGCGCCATCCGTGGCGCTCATGTCGCTGCAACGCTGGCACCCTCCCTTGTTAGTTGAAGTAACACGGCTAAGGAGGGTGCATTGCGGGGAAGTGAACCACAGGAGATGAGTTGAGGGTGCATTGCGGGGAAAGCATACCACAGGGATTGAGTAAAGCGTGTCCCCGCAACCCCTTGTCCACCAAAAACGGTTGTCCGAAAAATTGCTGCACCGCTATTTCAGACCGTATAAAGTACTCAGCCGTGTCAGCGACGTAAATTATGAAGCCATTCCTGATGGAACTGTGGCCACCGGCCGTTAACGACCACTAACTGATATTGTGCATGTGTTCAGCTTGAAGTCATACCTTTCTCGCCACTGCAGTGGCCTTAACGCTGCATTTTAAAATGATCTCTCTCCTTCAGCATGTTATTGGGACCTTTTATTTATTTTTTTTGGCACAGCTTTCCTCTAAACTGAATGCCTACTTTTCTCCTTTTTCTTTTTTTCTTTCTTTGCTTTTCTCCTTCTTTTGTACATGCTCTCATTCACGGACAGACTAATGCCAGGCGTCTGACCAACGCCACCTCCGCTCTGAGCAGCGAGGACGACGAAGTGGACACAGTCGTGTGAGGAGCACTCGTGCTGGGCTAGGCCTTCTGCGATTAAACTGGGCCGCTCTGAGGTCCCCTACTGCATCTGCGGCTGCCCTCCTTCTGGTTCTTGACAATATAATTTCACATGTGTGTCCGTTGGTTTCATTGTCAGTTTTATTTGCAAAAATGGCCCTGAACAACCCTCACTTGTTGGTGGAACGATTACTTGCATGTTTTATTCATCTCTCAAATAAAGTGACAGTGATGTGGTGTCCGTGCATGTGGCTGTGCAGGCTGACCCCACGTGAGTTCAACTCATATGGAGCTCGCCGTGGGAACGACGATGTCATGGCTCGAGGCACATTTGCCAACATCCGCCTGGTGAACAAGTTCTTGGACAAGCCAGGCCCGCGTACTATTCATTTGCCGTCGGGAGACGAAGTGAGTACCGAAAGCCGTCCATTAACAACCCCACTGGGCCTTGTGGAAACAGTTTGTGTGTACAATGTGTGTCTTTTGTTTTATGCCAGAAAGAAAGATGAGTGGTGGTAAGTAGCCCAATTTTTATGGTCCAGCACTCCTTTTACAGTACTGTCTTCAGCAGCAGCTGACCTGAATGGCAATTGGGTGGTATCACACTGCAGCACAAACTGTGAATGAGCTTTCTGTGGCAGTTTGTTTTAAAGGGACACTGAGCAGAAATTGAAGTTGGCTTGTATCGACAGAATACCAGCTCCTGATTACAAAAACGCAACTCATACTGATAACAAAGCTCTTGTAACGTAGAAAAGAGCAAGAACCAAAATACAGGTATCGCCGCCACAGGCCAAACTCGCAAGTACAAGCGTGGTGACGTCATAGGACAAAGCAGTGTTGCTAGAACCAATGTTTCTAGCAACACTAGGACACGAGAAGCCAGAATCACTGAGGCGTAGCCAATGCATGCGCAAATCTCCTTGACGTCGCCAGATGGCGCCACGTACCCGGCAGCTACACGCGCGCCTGTAACATCGGGACCAGTCAGCGCCTGCTCACCTGCGGTAGGCAGGCTCCCGGTATTCCGCTAAAGGTAACAAGGTACACGGTATGCTAAAGAACTTCGTTGACGACTTCGAGAACAAGATCCATCGTAACGCTGGCAAAACGGCGGTGCAAACGTAAACGAAGCGACGGTAGCGACGGCCGCAATAGCCGATAGATGCCTTAACGTGCGGCCGGCGGTAGCTTTCTTTTCGGCTGCTGCTAGGCCGCACTGCTGGCCGCCAGAAATCACTGAGTCTGCGTTACGTCATGTGCACGTCCTGTTTCTCGTCACTTAGTCCTGTGTTGTCTTAAGAGAGTACCAAGTTTGAATCAGAGTGGCGAGAAAAACTTTTTCAACTTTGAATCCAGGTTTATTAGAAATAAATGCATCTTTTGCTGCCGGCAAAGTGGCAACAAAGCCATGAAATGTCGAACTATCGGATTTTTCTTTTAAAAAAATATTAATAGAGCTCTCCTCACTGTCCCTTTAACAAATATCATCAATCAGGTTTGACAGTACTTTTATTAAGACAGGATTTCAAATTTTGGCATTAAAATGAACAAACTGAGTTCTCTGTCATGGACAGTCTTTCCAATTTTAAGTTGCAGCGTTGCTTTCCATTTGTGAAATGCTGTGTTACTTCACTGGTAATCTGCCTGCTTTGTCTATGCATCCCTTTCTGGATGTTCTTTTTTTTCTGCCTGTGAAGCATTTGTTATTGATTTTTTGTTTTCGCACTGTGTCAGTACCTTTGGTCTTTCGTTTTACAGTAGAATCTCGATGATACGAATTCCTCGGGAGCACGCGAAATATTCGTATCACCCCGAATTCGTATGAGCCAAAACAAGTAAACCTCGACATGATAATGAACACACTTGGTGTAGAGAGAGGAACTCGAGTGAGAGACAGCGGGAAGCCTCGTGCCTGCATGCTCTGCCGAAGCGCGATTGGTGGCCCCGAGAGGGACCGTTGAAAAAAAAAAGCTGCCAAAGCAGCTTTGAGAGAAGAGACGGAGGAGAGGCGGCGTTGGGCGAGGAGACAGCCCGGGATCAGCCGGCCACGGCTATTTCCGGCCGAAAAAGTCCGTAATGCTTGTCTGAACTTTTTTGCCATCGATGTCGCGGACAAGCCCCGCCTGAAATGCATAAAACCGTGCAGCGGTTTCGTCGCTCACGCTGCCGGCACTTACGGTGCGGCGCAGAACGTCCAGAGCGTGAAGAGTCTCTCCCGTTGACGGCGGTTGATCACACTCGTCGGCGTCTTCACCATCGCTGTCAGGTTCATGTTCGCCATCATCTGCTTGCTCGCTAACCAAGTCTTCAATAGACCTTAGCCCGCAGGTCGCGACGTTGTCGTCCGCGGTAACGAAGTCTCGAGCCGAAGCTTCCGTTTCCAAGCTGTCCCAGCCATCAATGGTCAAGTCTTCATCTGGCTCTTGGCAATCTCCCGCGGAGGCCGCATCACGCCCGATGGCAAATCCGCACTTTCTAAAACAGTTTGAGATTGTCTCTGGAGTTACACTATCCCAGGACATAGCTATAAAGTGTAAAGCATCCAAGAGGCTGATCCGCAAGTTGGCTTCTTTGCGGTCAATTTTTGCCAGCAGACGCCTCACTAAAAGTCCTTTGAAATGATGCTTCACATTTCGTATTATCCCAGCGTCCAGTGGCTGCAGGTGGCTCGTAGTATTCGCCGGCAGGAACCTGACTGTCAGGTTATTGAACAACATTTCCTTTGGGTGGGCAGAGCACTGGTCCATGAAAAGCAAAATTTTCCGGTCTCTTGACGCCATTTTGCGATCAAGGCTTGTCAAAAATTCGCGGAAAAAATCTGCAGTCATCCACGCCTTTCGATTGCCTTTGTAAATGACAGGCAAACGTTCCGCCGATCGGAAACACCTCGGTTTCTTGGACTTACCGATGACGGTAAGCTGGAGCTTCTCGGATCCATCCGAATTGCAACAAAAGAGTACTGTAACTCTCTCCTTGCTCTTCTGGCCGCCCTGGCATGCCTGTCCTTTCACACACAAACTCCTCTCCGGTTGAAGGTTGTAGAAGAGGCCCGCCTCGTCGGCATTGAATATGTCGCGTGGCGCGTAATCTGAAATGAGCGCCGGCAGCGTGTCCAGCCACTCGTCAACAGCTGCCTCGTCCACTTTCTTGCCTTCACCTGAGACGACCCGGTAGACAAGTCCGTGCCTCTCTTTGAAGCGGTGCAGCCATCCGCCAGACGCTTGGAAACCTTCAATTCCAAGCGCAAGTGCGATGCTGTCGGCTTTTTCACGCAGCACCTTGCCGTCCACGTTGACGCCGGCCGCCGTCACTTCGCGGAACCAAGTCAGCAGGACCTCTTCCAGCTTGACATGGGTCGCCGTTTTCGCCTGCTTGACGTTCACACCGAAGTGCTGCGCATTCTTTAAGATCACCTCTCGCTGCCCAACAATGGTGCAGAGCGTCGACGGCGCTAACCCTAGCTCTTTCGCTAAGTCGACGCGCTTCTTCTTGGGGTTTTCGTCAACCTTCTTCAGCACCTCAAGCTTCTCCTTAAAAGAGAGGGCTTTACGCTTCCGCGACATGTCGGCAGCTGCGAACGCTTGCGTCCTTGTCAAATTTGCGCAGTTCACGATGCCACGATACAGCGAAGCTCACAAAGAGGCGGCGAACGGAGAACTGCGGCGGCGGCAGACAGCGGCACAGGCTTCCTGGGAGCAGCTGGCGAGACAACTTTTCGATAGACCAATGAGCTGCCAGCAAATGGGTGACCGGGCACGTGACTCGCCTTTGCCGCCCTTGGTTCGTCAGGCTGCTACAGGCACGATCTGTCTCGAGGGGGGCGCACGCTCTTAAAAAAGAGCGAGCGCGCACCCCTCGAGACCGGCCGTGCTACAGGTTACAAAAGGGAGGTGAGGGTAGGATGGCTAGCGGGATGGAGAGGAGGCAGCTGGAAACCCCTCTCCACATCTGCGTGCCATCAGTGGCTCGGTTTGCGCGCTCGTGCAACGTTCGTTCGTGTATTCCGCGGCGAGGGGTGGAGAGGAGTCAACGGCGGCCGCGGCGGGTGTTCCCCTCTCCTCTGGAGACCAGCCGCGCCGGCCCGCTCGCATGCGCCGCTGGTTTGCGCGTTCGTATCATCCGCGGCGGGTTCAGAAAGTGTTCGTATCACGCCGAATCTTAACGTATTCTGTACCATGTAGTCCGTTCAAAGCATTCTTTAAATTCGTATCATCCCGAAATTCGTATCAGCCGTAATCGTATCATCGAGATTCTACTGTATGTCATTGGAAAATGCTGAAAACTCAGTGCCAGGTCTATCTCTAAAACGCTTGATCACTCCACTCTAAGTTTTTCTCCTTAAAAGGGTCATGGTTAGTAACACAATTCAGCTTTTGCTCTAAAATATTTGGCGGACACTTCTGTCGTGTAATATTTGCAGAGACAATCACGCGCAAAAGGCGATTGATGTTGTGATTTTCTACAGATAGGGAAAGGTCCAGCCCGAGCTTGTTGTCAGTGTCCTATCCATCCATGTTAGTTTTTGATGCGTTGTTGGGGAATGACCCATCATAAGCTTATGGGGTGGCACGGCTTTCAATACCCTTCTCATTTTTTGTTAAATTTCAGTTAAACTTTTTTTTCACTATAGTAGTGTTTTCAAACTTGTTGTATTTACTTGCATAATGAACCCACCCCCTTTGTCTTTGAGAATTCACTTTTTTCTATTTTTTTAAGCATTAGCTTTTCTCAGCGCTTTCTTCAGTTGCACATTGTCCACAGCACAGACCTTGGCAGTGCACCAAGATGCTGCATGCCGGTGATTTTTCGGTGATTTTTCGGTGATTTTTCTAGCATTTCCCTGATACTCAGTGCCACCTCAGTGCCCGACACAAATTTTTTTAAGGTACTTCTTGGTGGATTTTAGCTATGGAAGTTTGTGAGAAAATGAGGCATACAAACAGATGCAATGATTTTGAAAAAAAAAATAAAGAGGATTTTTGGCCATTTATTGCGATACACTTGAAAGCTAGTCCCCTCTTAACCCTTTCAGGCGCTTTGTACACAATTGTGTAAGCGGCAAACTTACCTTTTTCTGAGACAATGGAGCACCTAGCTGTGATTTCATTGTTTCAATGAAATTGAGCACCCTTCTTGGTGCAAATAAGTTGTTTTTTGTGCCGTGTAGTGAATGCAGTAAATATTTCACGTAAGAGTGAGCTAGGTAGCACTTTGTCCGCTGTTTGTGTGCAGACAGATTTTGCTGCGAGTGAAAACGTTGATTGTTTTTACTCTTACTCAATTTCAAGCGTAGTGTGCATCTTCGAAACACAGAGTGATTCCACGATCCCTAGGGTGCTTACCTGACACACGAGAACATTTCGATGTTACTTTTTCTAACAAATCTGACACTCTGTGCGGAATTCTCCACATCGTTGCAGAAACTTACCAGCTGGTCTTTCATGCTCCAAAACTAACAAATCCCCTTTCTTGAGGCCTGAATATACTACTTAGGTGAAAAAATAATTGATTACAGTCAGAACAAAAAAATGGCTACTGAAAGGGTAAATTGGGAGGAGTGCTGCAGCGGTGGGGCAGTCCAGAAGAGGGGTTCCTCCTCTCCTGTGCCGTGGTGTGGTGGGGGGGGGGGGGGGGGATGCACGGAGTGATGATGGTGGCATCATTACAGATGGACATCTTTGATGCGGCCGAGCGCTACAAGCGGGAGGGGGCCCCCCCACTCATGGTGCTGGCGGGCAAGGAGTACGGCTCGGGTTCCTCCCGCGACTGGGCAGCCAAGGGGCCCTACCTGCTGGTGAGTGGATTTTTGGGCCAGGTAGTGATCCATACTCATAGGCGCCCAGTTTCCAATCCGCCGGGGGCCAGTTAGCAGCCTCTCTCTCTTTCATTCCCAGCCGCCACAGTGCCTCAGTGGTTATGACGCTCGGCTGCTGACCCAAAAGACGCGGGTCCGATCCCGGCCGCAGCGGTCGAATTTCGATGGAGGCGAAATTCTAGAGGCCCCTGTTCTGTGCGATGTCAGTGCACGTTAAAGAGCCCCAGGGGGTCGAAATTTCCAGAGCCCTTCACTACGGCGTCCTGCATAGCCCGAGTTGGTTTCGGACGTTAAACCCCAATAAACCAAACCTTTTTCATTCCCCCCCCCCCTCTCTTGGTGTGCTCCTTGGCAAGAGATATTTATTTATTTCACTCTCAGGATACACAGTGAATTACAGAGGGGAACAGCAATTCACAGAAATATAGAAGATAAAAAAAAAGGTAAGGGGCCCAAGTACTGATCCCTGAGAAAACCTCGGACCAAGTGGTACTGCAGAGGAATCAGCGTGTTAATGCGGACAAATTCAATACGAGAAGAAGGAAATCGAAGGATCCAGTTAAGAACTTCAGGGTCAATGTGCAGCACACTTACTGTATGTGTAGCAGAGAGTTGTTAACTTTATCGAATGCTTCAGCAAAGTCAAGAAATGCGCAGTGAGATGAAAAAGTGGAGTCCAAATAGATGTACAAGTCGTAAGTGAAGGAAAGTAGTTGAATGTCACGAGAGAAAAACTTTCATAACCATGCTCTGTTAGAAGAAATTGTTATCCTCCAGGAAATTAACAAGATGTGTAAATATATGTACCATTATTTTGCATGCTATTGATCTGAAAGACATGGGTCAATGGTTAGATGGGTTCTGTTTATCTCCAGCTTTATGTACTGATACGACCGTAGCAGTCTTACAGTTTTCAGTAGTACACCATGATGATATGATTGTGAGAATATGCATTTCATGAGGATAGAACTATATTGTTTAACATTCCGTATAAATTTGCCATTTAAACCATGAATTCCGCTAGAAGATGTAAGTTTCAAACCAATAATGGTATGATGCCTTGCAAGTCAAATATGGGGGGATCCATCGTGAAATGATTGCACAGTTGGAGATCGGGCCGTTGGATAACATTGAATGAAGAAGGAATGGCTGGAAGCAGCGACATCGCTCTTTGCGACTTCCCATCGCCCGTGTGAATGTGCCACTCCGTAGCAGAAAATATGCTGTCCCCTGACCCAATCGCTGAGTCTCCATGGGAGTCGAAGCCCCCCCCCCCACCCAGAAAAAATCCAGATAGGGCTTGAGCCTTCTAGCTCCCTCCCCCGCACTTGGCGACAAATTTGATTTGATTTGAACTGCCCTCCTAAGATATATTTTAGAGCAAGCCTCTCACACCGTCTGAGTGTACCAGTGAAGCACTTATGCAATGGTGCAAACGATGTGGTTCCGTGTGCAGCAGTCCTTCTCGGACTAGTCCGGGGTGCTGCCGCAGCAAGGCATCCATTTCACGAAAGTCGCCAGTGTGCAGGCGTGTGTGTGCTGTTGTTGGAGAGCAGTGTGACGGTGGGGTTGTCTCCTCTGCAGGGCATCCGCATGGTGCTGGCGGAGAGCTACGAGCGCATCCACCGCAGCAACCTGGTGGGCATGGGCATAGTGCCCCTCCAGTACCTGCCGGGGCAGAACGCCCAGACGCTGGGACTGTCCGGCCGGGAGCGCTTCAGCCTGCACCTGGGCAAGGACCTGGTGCCTGGACAGAAGGTGGCCCTCCAGGTCAGTGCAGCTTACACTGTCATGCGGTGGCGGCAGCATTCAGGAAAACTGTAAGAGGCTTGCGAAAGAAGGTTTATTTCACTCACTTGCACCCACAAAGGACTGAGCAGCTTGGCCACAGCCTCCCATATGACTACACCAGTCAACTCTCCGCCTTCAGTCCCCAGTGGCTGCGGAGCAACTGACCAAGGCGGTGGTCAGACCTGTGACGCAGCGGAGGGTGCTAAGAACCTCTGGCTCCAGACTGGCCCCCATTGGAAACTGATCATGGCAAAGTTTAACGCTAGAACCTTATCCAGTGAAGCTAGTCTAGTGGTGCTGTTCAAGGAACTAATGGGTATTAAATGGGATGTCATATGACATAGTGAGGTTAGGAGGACAGATGATCGGAGATTAGCGGACAGAGGAGAACTAGGTGGAGGATTCCTCATTGATTGTGATATAGCGGGCAACATAGAGGAGTTCTATGGTATTAACGAGTGGGTGGCAGTTATTGTATTTGTTTAAGAAGAGGTACAAACTGAATGTGGTATAGGCCCACGTGCCTATTTCCAGCCATGAAGGCGTGGAATCTGCAATGTGTCAAGTAAAAACACAGAACACTGTACTGATGGGCGACTTCAGTGCAAATTAAGGCAGGCAAGAAGCAGGCTAGAGACCGGGCAGTAGGCGAGTTTGGCATAGGCTCTTGAAATAGCAGGGAGGGAGGAGTTATTAGTTCAGTTCACGGAGTGAAATATTTTACGCATCATGAATACCTTCTTCTGCAAATGAGAGAACAGGAAGTGGACGCGGAAGGCCTCCAGTGCTGAGACTAAAAATGGAATAGACTTCATGCTTTGCGCTCATCCTGTCGTCGTGCAGGCTGTAGAGGTCCTCGGAAAGGTGCGTTGTAGCGACCACAGGATGGTAAGGTCTTGAATTAGCCTTGACTTTAGGGAACGGATTTCCTAGGTGTGGGATTCCTAATAAATCAGGATATAGTTGGCAACATCGAGGAGTTTTATAGTATTAACTAGAGGGTGGCAGCTATTGTAATTAGATTTAAGAGGTACAAGTTGAAGGTGGTGCAGGCCAGGGTGGGAATTTGGCCAGGGCGATGGCGACTCGCGGATACCGCATAGACAGCACACTACGGTAGCCTACCTTACGTTTGTCATCAATATTGTGACCACTGTGCCTGCTGCGAGTATCTGGATGTAGTAAACTAAGGGCGCATGACCATCACGTTCATTGCAAGTGGCCTTGACTGTATTGGAAAAAATAGAGAGCTTTCAGCAGAGAACTTGTGTTAATCCAGTGGATAAATATACAAATATTCACTGTGCTTTCCATTAACTGCAGGATGAAAGTTCTGAAATGTGTTGATGCACAGCATCATTTACCAGAAGCAGGTCATGCCAATGCCACTTGATTTGTGGCATGTGCTTGCAAGTGGATGCAGTGATGAATGACTTGTGACTTTGTGTGCAGCTGAGTGATGGCCGCAGCGTGGAGGCGCTGCTTCGCTTTGACACGGAGGTGGAGCTGGCGTACTTCCACCACGGTGGCATCCTGCCGTACGTGCTGCGCCAGATGCTGTGAGGGTCCTGCCGGTGCCAGCCCTGTCCGACACGCACCCATCCAGAGACCAATGCATTCTCCCAGCTGTCTGCACCTGTGCTGAACAGGGACAGTTAATAAATAAGAAGCAAGCATTGTCAGTTTCCGGTCGTTTCCTGTACCCTGTGCAAAGAGCTTGGTGAGCTGATTCACATACAGGCAGGGCTGGCTGAGCTGTGGCCCTCCTGTGGGCGACCAAGTTTAACCCTTTCAGGACCAGTGGTTCCAATGGAATCGCCAAATTTAGGGGCCACCAGCCTTGTATTGAGCAAGAAAGTCCTCCCATTTTTGCAGTAGTTCTGACGTTTAGCAAATAGCCAGCATATGTTAGTGGCCTTTCTATTGGCCAACATATGCTGGTAAGTAGGAAAGGGATGTAGAAACACCATCGCTTGGTGTCGCATCCTCCCTTGCACTGTGTAGAAGAAAGGAAACCATTTTTGTTTTTGTTTTTTTCTAATCACCTGGAAGGGAAACACTAAGCCTCACATTATAAAAACATAGGGTCACTGACCAAGTGAAAGTTTAATTAAACGTACTGACGTTTAGGAAGCCCTACGGCTTCCTTGTTCACAATGGTCAGTGACCCTATGTTTTTATTATGCCACCATACAAATTCTTCAGGTGTGGTGCATAGACAACGTTCGAGAATTGCGCACCGCAAATTTTGTCGGTGCACTAAGCCAGACTGTGAGCTCAAAACTGCAAATCCAGATAATGGATGCCGCCGCAGTGGCTCAGTGGCTATGGTGCTCGTCTGCTGTCCCCAAAGGCGCGGGTTCGATCCCGGCCGCGGCAGTTGAGTTTCTTTGGAGGAGAAATTCGAGGCCCGTGTACTGTGCGATGTCAGTGCACGTTAAAGAACCCCAGGTGGTCGAAATTTCCGGAGCCCTTCACTACGGCGTCTCTCATAGCCTTAGTCGCTTTGGGACGTTAAACCCCATAAACCAACCAACCAGATAATGGATCATTCCACGCCAAACAGCCCAGACGTTGCATTCAATCATCTCTCATTTGTTCAAAAAAATCATGATTTTTCATCATCGTTTATTTACCCTTACGGGCCCTTGGCTTAGGGCATTACGTAAGGGGGGGAGCAGTCATTTCTTAATAGTTATAGCGTGCGTAATGTAAGCCTAAAATATTTTTCCTGCAAAAATTTATTCATGAGGTGAGCTCAGTTTTAACTTGTTGAAAAGGCTTGAAACAAGGTACCGCTCAAGATTCGATAAAAAAATCCACATTTTTAGAAAATGATCCACAAACTTTTTAATGACGTTTGCACAAATTTTGGCTTACAATATGGTTAAGGTCATGTATTTTTGGATTGTATGAATGTTTTAGAATTTAAATAAAATATAAAATTATACTATTTTGTTATTTCGTTTAAATATCAACTTCCTTTCAAAAATTCAGAATTGGCCATCTTGCTTTCCCAGATGTCTATTACCTATAAAAAATGTTACAGCTAATGGAACTGAAGAGGTTGAGGTGAAATAAAATGCTGAAGTTGCAGAAAAGTGTGTTTTGAACCGTAAACGCCTGTTGACTTCGCTGTGGTGTTCCGGGTAAAAATGGAAACGATGGCGGGTTAGTAGAACAGTTTATTTCCTTTCATTTCTGAAGTTTTAATCATGGTGATTTTTTTTTTTTTAAGCGAAAAAAATTTTTGAAGTTGAGCTCTTGCGCCACAAGTTCCTTCATCTCTTAACAGACAGACAGAAAAACATAGTTGTTGCAAGTGAGTTTTGGACCTCGCTGGATCCCTGGGCCACTGCGCTGTCCCGCACTGCACCAGATTGGTCATGTCGGGACATGGCGTCGGCAGCCCGAGTCACCGCAGAAAGCTTCGATGTCGGGTCTGCAGACGTGAGAAGGACCTCCCAGTCATCCCAGCTCGAGATAGTGTGCTGTCTCTGCGGGGGAGGATAAGCAGGGCAGCCGAAAAGGATGTTGGAGGATGTAGCATGAGGGTCACTGCATAGGGATCACGCAGGGGTCGTGCCACAATAATGGGATATCAGCTCAGGGGATAACAGAGAGCTGGTCTGGAGGCGTCTGAAAAGGATCTATTGGGAGTGCATAAGAGAGGGGTGGGGAGGAGGGTAAGTCCGATTGACCAAATGGGGTATTTGCGTGAGCTCTGCAAAGGTGTGCGCCCGTTCTCTCGAGAATCCTGGATCGACACTGTCCTGAGCCCGGAAAATCAAACCTCGGGCCAATTTACCGGCAGCCTCATTTCCAGGGTTCCTAGAGTGAGCCGGCACCCACTGGAGCTCTACCATGCAAGGTAAAATCTGGGTAGGGGTGTCCAACAAATGCCTGGCAGGGTTGTGAATCCTGCCTCTGGCAACGTTGGACAGCCATTTTGGAGTCGCTAAAGATGTGTTAGAGAGAGAGAGAAAACTTTATTGTCGGAAAAGAAGGGTTCCTGGACGCTTAGCAGAAGGGCCAGGTGGCCGTTAGCTGATAGCTGGCGGCGACCTCCTCGGCGCGCTCGATGGCTCCTGCCTGGACGGCGGGGTCCGAGCTGCGCAGCACTTCTTCCCAGGCGTCTGGTGAGGGAGCTTCTATAAGAGCTTCCGGAGGAGGATCCTCCGGGCAGTCCCATAGCATATGATCGAGGGTGGCAGTGCTACCGCAGTGTTTGCAGGTGGGGTCTATGAGATCGGGGTAGATGTGCACGTAAATGTACGGGTTCGGGTAAGAATGGGTTTGAAGTCTTCTCCAAGCCACCTCTTGGTGCTTGGAGAGTGACTTGTGCGGGGGAGGATAGATTCTTCGAGAGAGTTTGTAGAATTGGGTAATTTCGTGGTACGAAATCACTTCCTCCATCTCGGATCCCCCTGGACGAGAGCCCACCGCTCGGCCGACAAAACCTCGAGCGTGTTGGTGGGCTGCTTCATTCCTTGGGTTCTAGCCACCATACCTGGGTTCCCTGAATGGGCAGGAGTCCATACCAGTTCTATTTCTCGTTGCAGTGTAATATTTGTGAGGATGTTTCTAGCAGTTAGGGATGTTCTACCGCGCGAGAAGTTGCTTATGGCAGTCTTGGAATCGCTGAGAATGATGTCAGCGTCAGTATTTGCTATGGCCAAGGCTATGGCCGCTTCTTCTGCTTGATCCGCGTACTTGACCGTGACTGAGGCCGCAGAGATTAGATAGTTTGGTAGAGCAGCTTAAAGATCTAAAGATGTGTTGAGCATCCGAGTGGGCAAGGGCGATGGCGGCCTCCTCTGCCTGCTCAGGCATAGAGTCCGATGGAAGACGGTGAGTTAGGGTACAGTGACCTAGAGTTAGGGGGTGCGGTAGGGCTGGATTGTTGCCAACTGCTACCGCTTCATGCATTCTACATGCGGCGTCTACCCAAATGGCATCGTGGTCTTGCCCATATTACTTATGAAGGGCATTAGCGCGAGATATGCGGCGAGAGATGTGATATTGTGGATGCACATTTCGAGAGGGGTTTCACAACAAGAGGTTTATGGATGTGTGTAGGCATGGGCGTCCGGAAGGGGGGGGGGGGGGGGGTTGCCTCCCCCTGGAATTATAGATATTATTTATGCTCTAGTTCCTTTTTGATGCTAACCTACCGCCGCCCCATCCCCAAACATCGGGTGCCCCCCCCCCATGGAAAAAGTTCTGCGGGCGCCCTTGTGTGGAGGGAAGGCTATATCCTCCTGAGACCCGAAGTGAATTTGAGTGCACAAAAACTTTGTACGGTTTCAGAATAAGCTGGTAGGAGTACAAAGGTGAAAAGTGAGAGATATTTTTTCAACAGAGCGAATAGTTTCAGCTCAGCACGATGTCCAATATATTGGACACTAGGACTCTAGCCGTATTTTCCCACCCAGTGGGCATGCCACAAAATACTTCAGATAAAGCTGTGAAAAGTGTGCGAAAAAATACTTTATTATGACAAAAGTCAAAGTAGCAAAATATACGTCAAGTGAATAAAAAAGTTTCGCTGTGCTCACTTGCTGTGTGCCTTTTCGAAGCATCTTCTGTGTTTTGTTATGCAGAAGAACTGCTGACATTTTGTGCAAAAAAACTTTGTTTTCATGGTGCACCCCTCAAACCTGCAGCGCGCAGCGTTAGCTGCGTCAGACAGCCTTGGGAAGTGGTAGGCACTTTTGTTGGTCTCTCCTTGTCGAGCCACGGCCGGGCGAGAGGGGTGACGCGCGCGCGCGCGTCACCCCTCTAGCCCGGCCATGGTCGAGCTTGCTTTGATGGTGGGCTCCACTCAACTTCACTGTCACTCTCTGTTTCTTGCTGTTTTTTTCCTTGACGTTTCTTGCTTCTTGACGTTTTTTGGGTTTCTTGCTGTTTTTGGATCGACAATAGTGTCGTCGTCGCTGTCCGATAGGTCAATGTCTGATGTGTTGGCTTGTGCAATTCTTTGTAAAACTGCTTCGGCCGTCTCATCAGGAACGCGAGGACTGTCTCCTACAACAAAAAAAGACGTTATTTCGTCCCCAGCCGTTACATACCAGCAGTATTCGTTCACAGTTATTGCGAAAGCCACATCAAAAGCGCGGTCAAAATAACCGGGCTGAGTCCCAGCGTCCAACGTATTGGACATGTGAAATCAAATTGAAAGCACAGAAAAGTTATGTCATGTAGAGTTACAATTATAATATCTACATGTTTCCTGTTCTATTTTTGTTGATATCCAACAAAATTTACGCGTTCAAAGTACGTAAAAATCGCAGAAACAACACTTACTTCTCCGGCAGGTGCCATAGAACGCCGCGCCGCTGAACGCCGTCATTTTCAAAGTGTTTTGGCGGGAAAGTGAGCAGTTTAATTTCAAAAAAGGTGCGCAGATGGCGCAACCAGTTGTCCAATGTATTGGACAAGCGGGTTTTATGAAGATGAATCTTTCGGCGCGGGAGTACTGGCTTAAAAGCTAATGTCCAATATATTGGACAAATTGCCATACACGGGTCTCAGGAGGATATAAGGTTTCACTGGTTAGCGGGTATGTTGATACGAAGGGAGGAGAGTATACATGATTTTAGTAGGGTCCCTAGAAAGACTTGCTAGTCTGGCGTCCGCCGGCTGCGGCGGAGGCTGCTGCTGGATGATCGCCGTGGTGGCGCTGCGAGCAACCGGTGTGCCGCGCCGGCCACGGCGTCTGCAGTAGACGCGCGCGTTTCGCCTCGCGAAACGAATTGGCTGCGCGTTATCAGATACTTTGCGCATACGATTAACACTCTTTTTTTCTTTAATTTTAGATTAGTAGTGGTATTTCAATGCACACTTCAGTTAACGATGCAGCGACGCAACCGTTTTTTTTTTCTTTTTGCGAACGAATTTCGTGCGCGTACTCATGAGTCGAAGGCGAAACAAACCCGCTCATTTTTATACCCTATTCTCCTCTCTGAATACTGCTACCGTGCCGTATCGTCATACCGTCTTCTGAGGAACTTAATAAATAAAAATACCTTGCATCAAGGCATTACCCTGGGATTCTAAACTGCACGACTGTGTGTTTGCAACAGAGCGCTGTTGACAGCGCGGTAATCTGATCTCAACTTGAACGGACTTAGATCGCAGATGGAAGTTAGAACACAGACTGAACACTGGAAACTTCTAGATGCAGCCACAATTAAAGCATGCAAGATGAAAACCCGAGCCCTGCAAATCGCAACGTGCTTTAGGCGAACTGCGGCATGCATTCCTTTGTGCATAGGCAACCGGGTTACCAAAGTATACTGAACACAAGCATGCATTCTAAGAAGTTTCTTTGAATTCCGTGCTTGGTAAAATAGCATTATTAGCGCATGCAATGTAGATCAGACGTACTGTCAGGGAAAATATACCTAAGAATCACTCACGTATGACGCCAAATAAAAACCTTTGTTAAACACATTTCTTTCCGTCAATTTTGCACTCAGTGTCAGGCTGATCACATTTTTGTTTGCACTGCCTACTGGCATCATCTCATCTTTAAAAGCTTCAGCTGCTCCTTCTTGGTAGCCCTTTGAACATTGATTGACTTCGTGAAGCGCAGGTGAACCAGAATGTAGAATTTGATTATGTCCATTTCACATCCATGTTTCACGCTGGCTAGAGGCAGAAAACGTACAAAAGGCAAAACATGTCTAGAATGACCCAGCTGAGTGTTCCGCAGCCCCCAAAGCCGCTGCGATGAGGAAGGCAAAAAATGACGATGAATGAGTTTGACTGCCCATGCTTACATCCAGACCATTTTTAACCAAATGTAATCACTAGATATCGTGTGTTCAACCGGAAACACACCAAGAACGTGTTCTAGACAAGCGTTTCGCCCTCTGTACATATGTTAAGAAAAAATCAGCGAAGTCAACAATTAATGCTCTTGTCGTGCAACTTATTAAGGCTAAAATAAGCGCGATGAAGCTGTCTTCAAGGACGGTGATAAATTTTCTTCAAGGGGCCAGAGGGATACAGCAAGGCACCATTATGAAAGTTTGCAGTGAAAGCTGCAGCTTGATCATTTGCTGTAGACGCTGCTTTTTCAGTCGTCAAGGCTGACACAGTTTTTTTCAGTGCTTTTTTAGCTATGTAGCCCGAGATATAATAAATTAGTCTTTTTCCTGTCGCACAGGAGCTGGAGTCAGATGTATACGTGGAGCATAAGAGACCAATGCAGTTTCTGCATCCTTGATCGCTACTTTATCAATTAGGCTGTCGAGAATATCCAACATATTCTAGCTGTATGGCTGTTCCTTAGGCACCAAAACTAATGAAGTGACCACTTCTGGTGCAGTTTCCCGATGGTGTTCGGTTCGCAAGATTGCAAAATCCGAGTGCATTAACAGCAACCGAACACAGTGCGGCATTCGTCATTATAGCTCCTGACGACTACCGAACCATGCTAAATAGGCTTTAAAGCCCGTCTTGGCTCAAGTTTGCCACCAAACACCAGTACTGCAAAAAAAAAAAAAAACAGCATTCCGTGCTCGCCACCAAGAAGCAGCGCGCAATACTTCCATAGCCACGGCAGGCACAGCACGGCGGTGGTGTTGTGCAGGCACAGCCAAGGGAGTGACACTCTCATAGAGCCAATGGGGACGTTTTTTTTCGAAGGTGATGGTGGCGGCACCTGGGAGAGGCGGTAAACGCATCAAAAATCCAATATGGCGGCGCGTTTAGGCGGCTGGTTGTGGCCGGTTGCTCGCGCTACAGTGCACTGTACTCGCGCGTTCCTGGTGCTGGCGGCCCCTAGCTCGATCCAAGCTTTGTAAATACTGGTGATTAACTGATCGCGCGCTGCATACACGCTTGATTTCCCAAGTACTTACGGAATCTGCTCGCTCGCTTTTGTATTTTGATGTGTCTGTTGATGTAGCATGGTGTATGGTGGCGAGCGGCGCGACTGCTTAGCAGCTGCGCTCGCTCGAGAACGAAAAGCGTAAATGGTTTTGTACAAAGAACAATTTATTAAAAGAACATCAGCAGTGACAAACTATGTTCAAAAAGTGATTTCGGGCATCAATGGCATTGCAATATCAGTGACAGGCATCCTAAAAATCAAAATAAAAAAACGCCATTATGTAAACCTAGAAGACATGAGCGCACAGAGAATATATAGGGGATAAAAAAAAGTTGTCAAGGTAGGTACAGTATACATAATAAAATGCTACATGACTGAATATAGGTTTGTACACGACTTTGAAAGAGATTTAGGTAAATAGCAGGGAAGTAAAACATCTGACATGTATTGAAACGCATCAGTCTTTTGGCTATGAATAAACACACGCAGAGAAAGGCAGCGAAAAATTTCAACCTTTGACTCGTGTAGAAGAAATCACAGTGCGTTGGGCTAGGGACAACATAATATGCTGCAGTGCTAGTTCTTAGTAAACAGACTCCAAGAAAAGCTCACTGTGTGACTCGACATGACGCCAATGACGCTGCTGCAGTGCGAATGTCGCCGACGTCGCCGTTTTCGCTTGCGCGGCTGACCGGGCGTCGTCTGCTTGTCGTCTGCTGCCGCGTTACCCGCGTCGTCATCTTCGCAACTAATTTCTTTGATATCTTATTTTTAATACATATGGCTGGTTATAATTTAGTTTATAAGCATGCTTTTATTACCGCCGATACCAGGATCGCTGCAATCGTTTCGAGCGTGGCGCCACCCTCGGCGCGGACGCGCAACTTGCAACATGCCACAGCCCTGGCACAGCGTTCCGAATGCGTGCAGCGCCCCCTGCGCATTCATCCGAGGCGCAGCCAACTGGTTCCGTGGGGAGCTCCGCGCGTACGGCAGACTAGCAAGTATTTCTAGGGACCCTAATTTTAGTTTCGATACCTGGGCGCCGCCATGTTTGTTTTACTCGAGCGCCGCCTACCGCCGACGCCATCTTGGACTGATAATTTGCAGCCGGTGGGCTGCTGCCGAAGCAGCGTGCGATCTCTGAAAGTGTCATTCGCCCGTTTTATTCCTGCCAAGCCTAGAAATTTTGGGTGGGCGTTCGCCTCGTGTCCATCCTCGTGTGTGCTATGCCATTAGCTCCTGCAATAACCAACTGGGAGCAAGTGACCATTCCTCGACGCAGCGAACGATCAGCATCGGTGAGTGCCATGCTCGCAGTTCACGCGTGTAGTTTTTGTCGCCGGTTGCCTGTAGGGCAAATGCGGCACGTTAGAAAAACGAAAGCAAGATGTGTTGAAACACAAGCTCGCGGAGAGCAATGAATATCTAGTTTTTCGTGGAGCTCAGTTTTTCGTGAACGCTTTTGCTGCCTGCTTGGACATGACAAGTGTGACATTTTAGATGTTGAGCTTGCGACAGAGTACCCCGTTTACAAACTGAACATTTTGGAAACAGCGAGTATACATGACCGAAACGAATCCACTTCTGATGATTAGAATGTTTGTTTGCGGAGATACGCGCTATGAAATTGAAATTCGGTCCCTCCTGCCGCTTGCCTATAGGGCTGTTCGTACTACGAGCGATACAAGCCAGTTGACTGAAAGCGATTCGCATTCTCGCCTTCTCCGCTCCCGCCAGCACTACTGGTGCACAAATACCAGAAAATGTGCAGTTACACGATCTAATAGGTTGGTACGCTAAGGAACGCTATTACCACTTACTGACAGGCAGAATCGCCGACCTGTTTTGAGAATTCCAATCTCAATCGGGTCGGGGCACTGCTCAAGTCGCTGCGTTTGTTGTACCTCTGGCACGGTTATGCATAGTGTGGATTTTTTTACAGTGCATTCGATGCGATTTCAGGCGAATAATTTATTACAATGCATGGCAGAGTTTACCGTCATGTGCATGCCGTGTATTTTTTCATCTTACGTTGCCAGCTGCATTTTTTCTCACTTTGCAGTTTGGTAAAAAAAGTTCATGTCGCCGCTTCTATTCATGCCATGCTGTGCAAATTAAATTAGTATTTTTGCACTAACGACATGTTTATTTTTTTCAGGTGGCGATCCCCACACCCTCCCGATATTGACGATCATGTGGGGCGGCGAAATTGTGGCCAAATTTGTGAAGTCCTCACATAGTGTACTGCTGAATTAAAAAACAGCTCTGCCAAGGCCGTCCAAATACTTGATCTCTTAAAATTATGCACAGATTATAGTTTGGTAACCAGACGCTGCGCTTCGTTCCGCGCCCGATATTATAGGCACAGGCAGTGGCCGGGTTTGTTTCTGACTGCATTTCGTTCACAAACTGCTCTAACGTTTAGCTTTTTGTTGGCGCAAGTAGTTTTTGTTCACCAACTACGACCACTGCCAATGCAACTCGGGACTGGCGGAAAAGCGGTGAAGAAATGGACACCGCACACGTGATGAGACCTTCGCATAACATGATGCGCGTGCATACTGGCGGCGTTTGTTTTTTTTTTCTACTTTCGTCTACGATGGATGGATGGATGGATAGGAGCGCCCCCTTTGAAACGGGGTGGTGGCAATTGCCACCATGCTCAGCTTTTCTTTATAATTTTTTTTGTTTACTGTGTTGGCAATTCTCATTAAGATTCTCCATCACCTTTGCCTACGGTTTCCTACAATTCTAACCTTATGCCACATCTCTGCTTTTCAGCCACCAATCCTCCAATCGCTTTTTGCTGACTTCCACTGCAGATTTGTTTACATGACCATTGTTATCTTTAAACCCTAGGGCCTCAGAAAGAGTGACTGTGCCTGCATCGACATCAGGATGGATACCATCACATTTGATTATGAGGTGTTCAATTGTTTCCACAGATCTACCACACACCGCACATGTGTCATCATCTTCGTTAAATTTCTTTTTGTAGCTGCGCGTTCTAAGACACCCTGATCTAGCTTCAAAAAGTAGGGCACTGCCTCTTGAGTTATCATAGAAAATTTCTTTCCTGATCTGCCTTTTCTAGAATCGATATAGTTCTACACTATATTTCTTTTCCATTGAATTCATCCAATTTTTAACTTCCGCGTTTTTAACCTGTCGTTTAATGCTCTTTCTCCGTCCTCATGACCGGCATACTTACTGGTTAGTTTTCTAGTTCTTTTCCGCCACTGTGAGTCAACGTTCTTTCTGTATAAATATTTAAATACCTTAGCTGCCCATTTGTTATCGTCCAATTTCCTCAGGCGTTCTTCATATAGTATTTTACTCTTAGCTTCCCGTGCCTCGAACGATGCCCAGCCCATATCCCCTTGTACTGCCTCGTTTGTGGTTTTGCCGTGGGCACCTAGTACTAATCTTCCAACAGCTCTCTGATTTACGTCTAATCTCGACTGAACTTCTGCCCTTAAGCACAGAACCGCATTGCCGAAAGTAAGTCCCGGCACCATTATTCCTTTCCAAATACCTCTTAGTACTTCATATTTGTTGTACCCCCATAATGCCCTATGTTTCATTATCCCGGCGTCTCTTCGTCCTTTTGCCCTAAGAGCCTGTTCATGCTTTTCCGTGTATATCTGCCCTTCGTTTAGCCATATCCCGAGGTATTTGTATTCGGCCAATTTGGGTATTTCGTGGCCTTGTATTGTAAGCACCTGATCAGTTGTATCGTTAAAAATCATCACACCTGATTTAGTTGCGCTAAAACAATCCTAGAGCGTCTCCTTCGTCTCCACAGCAATTAACCAAAATTTGTAAATCTTCCTGGCTATCTGCTAACAGTACAATATCGTCCGCATACATTAAACCCGGGAATCGCTGCTCAACTACATTTCCGCCTAATCTGTACGATAGATTATAACCCAGATTACTTTCTTCTAGCCTTCTTTCCATATTTATTACGTAAAGCATGCACTGCCATCTAGCGGTCGCCGCGCGCGATCCGCCATGTTGGAGGATAGCCGCCGGATTCACAGCACGTACCGGTACACGCTCGAGTTTCATCTTAATATGCCCACATATTGCTTAGTGCCTTGCTGTACGGGTCACAAAGACGCCCAGAGGAAAAAGCACTTGATTTGAGCGCATTTCTATTTTTGGACTGCGATCCCCCACATCCGCGGCACAAATGTTGCAGGACCGTCGCTACAAGTCGAGGCATCGCGCAACACATTTCGTTATCTCCATGCAGCTAATGAAATTAGAAATAAGCTTTGTAGGCACGAAGAAAATATCGCAGAAAAGCTGTTTTTCTCCTGCGATTGCCCTTGAAGTGCTGCGGTTATCGGCCTCGCAAGAGAGTAATCGTGATCAGCTGTTCAGTGGTACGGGTCGTGCTTTGTGTGAACCGTCGCTCCTAGCGTTATCCGCCGCAGCGATTATACGCGTTAGTTTTAGTGCGAATATTTGTTTGCACGGAAACACTAGCAAGGATTCACTTCATTTATCATGCAGCACACCACTCCGAGGCTCTTTGCAAGGCTGCTCATCACTAGTACGAACTGGCCGCTTGCCGCGCGAAGCAACTTTAAGCAATAGAGCAAACAAACAAATGCTGCATGAACTTTTCAAGGAAAATAAAATGCGTCGCATGTTGAGAGGCCACATTTTTCGACACTACCAACATGAGCGTGAGGTTTACTATCGTTTGCTTTTGGCGCCGACGTAACACACAGAAAACACTACCACAACAACAGCAATTCAAGCGGCACGCCCGTTCGCAAAAAGTATCGAACCAAATAAAAACTGACTCAAACTAGACCAAAATGCGCACGTTTTTAGCCGCAAACGAAAATTGCATTTGCATCGTACATATCCTGGTCTTCGGCGTCGGCAGAGTGACGTAGGACTCCGTGAAAAACTTGTAGCTCCGTACCCGGTGTCGTTCGGAAAGTGTTTTGGACGCGTAATAAGTGTCTGCGAAGTCACTTGGAAACTTCAGCAGCAGAGACAGGTCGACTGACCATTCAGTCATGTTTACAGGCTCAAGTGAGAGGAAATAAGACTTTCGAGCCAGCACAGCCGTAAGGAAGCTATCGCAGGGCGCGCTTAAATCCAGAGAGCAGAGGCGAAACGAGCTTCAGCCATCCTCCAACATGGCCGCTTTCCACTGGTTCTTCTTTTCTCCGATAGATGGCAGCAATTTTGCAAAGAAACATAGTGTAGAACTATATCGATTCTGGAAAAGGCAGATCAGGAAAGAATTTTTCTATGATAACTCAAGAGGCAGTGCCCTACTTTTTGAAGCTAGATCAGGGTGTCTTAGAACGCGCAGCTACAAAAAGAAATTCAACGAAGAAGATGACACATGTGCAGTGTGGTAGATCTGTGGAAACAATTGAACACCTCATAATCAAATGTGATGGTATCCATCCGGATGTCGATGCAGGCACAGTCACTCTTTCTGAGGCCCTAGGGTTTAAAGATAACAATGGTCATGTAAATAAATCTGCAGTGGAAGTCAGCAAAAAGCGATTGGAGGATTGGTGGCTGAAAAGCAGAGATGTGGAATAAGGTTAGAATAGTAGGAAACCGTAGGCAAAGTTGATGGAGAATCTTAATGAGAATTGCCAACACAGTAAACAAAAAAATAATAAATAAAGAAAAGCTGAGCATGGTGGCAATTGCCACCACCCCGTTTCAAAGGGGGCGCTCCTATTCATCCATCCATCCATCGTGTATAAAACAGTGATGTCTAGAAGACGTTCGTGTTCCGTACAACATTGCTGCTTTTGTTGTACAGACGCAAACACGCGCTTGACCGGTAGCTAAGCAGCCGCGGACGTTGCTCCGCGCGCCGGATTATCAGCCCAGGGGAGGACGGCAACAGTGGGGTGTCGCGCAGCGCGCGTGTTGGAGAGTATTTCTCCCTCTCCTGCCCGCTCCTCGTAAAATGAGGTGTGGGATTAAAGCCTGTTTGTGAGCTTAATTAACGCTTCTTCACTGCAGAGCACGGCACTTGGCATGACGAGCACATTTATGGCCAGATAACCACTACAGTTCGCCCTTTCTCCCAGTCGTGCATTTTTAAGGCTGGAGCTAAGGCAGATATCGCATGACATTCAGCGGACGGTAATAATTACCCACGAAGCATAAAACGTGTTAGAAATGTCATAAAACGGCTCGAAATGGCTTCACACGTCTTGCGCTCGACCGAAACGTCTCATAGACGTCTTCAGCAAGCAGTTCTTCTCTAAGACGTTTACATTAAGACGTTTCTTTAGATGTTTCTAGAATGTCGAACTCAAGTCCACGTCACGAAGATGCACCTCTGCGTTCAAGCAATAGACGATATGCAAAATGCGCAGCGCCATCTCTCGGCGCTCCGAGAACTAAGTCCTCCATGCATAGAGCTAATATCCTCCATGTTGGTACGGTACAGAAAACGAAACCGCTGCCCAGCGTTGGGTTAAATCGGCTGCGCTTCGTTTGAAAAGTAAAATGCCGATGCAGTGTTGCGCTACCCTCTCCACTGTGAAAAGACACTTCGATGCGTGCCAGAACTAGGTGCGTTCCAGCTTTTCGCTTTTCTATTTTTTTACTCCGTCCCAACGTTTTAGTAGCACAAAACGCCATGCGAGGTATCATGTGTCAGCACGCGGATCAGTGCGCAGCTTTCGCTTTCTGCGCTGATTTTTGACAAATCTCTCGAGGTGATTTGCGTTTAAATTAAGATAAGGACCACAGCCTTTGTTGTCTCTGATCAAAATTAGAAGCCGATTTCGTGCATTTATCAACTCTCCGGTCGGGCGTGAATATATATAGACGCATACTTGAACAACGTAATAGAGAAGGTAATTTTTTTGAGCGGGCCAATCGCTCGTGCCGTGGCGAAATAAGTTCACTCGAAGAACCATATGCCGATTACTGCTTAGTTTGCTACGTGTTCAGTTAAGTTTTTCCCGTGTTCAATTAGTTTTAGAAGGGCGAGCAAACTCTCTGGACCATACGCATATGTTACGCGCGTTAAGGAGACTTTGTGAAGCAATACACCCTACGTATAAAAACTGAGGTGCGAATGCTTTATTTCTTGAGGATTCCTATACCTTCGATATCTGCGGCGACGAAAATCTAAAAAAAAAGAAGCGAATAATATAGCTACTTTATTATGAAGGAGGGACGCATTTCTAAGCTAGAAAGTACGTGCAACAGTGTTCTGAAAACGCTTCAGGCCATCAGATTTTATTATCGTTGTGGTAAGCTCCAACAGCTTGCTTCGCAACAAAGCCATTTTTCTAAGTTTGGGAGTAAGCTAATTAAGTTTCGGAAGCCACCAAACATGCTAATTTCGCCCCTGCACACACAGCTTGACCAGCGTATCGAGTCCGTGCATGCACCTACAGCTGTAGCATCTTTCTCTAATCAAGCCGCCGCGGTGGCTCAGTACTTATCTGAAAAAAAAAAGCTCCGTCTTTGCTTACAATATTTTGAATTATATGTGCATGCCTACTTTCCTCTTGTTAATGTCGACTGACTGACTGTGTCTTAAGCAGGACGCGGTTTCAACGAATTGTGGCGGAAATCAACCGACGCCGGGCTCTGAAACGGTGACGTTGAAAACCGCGGATGCGCATTGCACATTACAGTAAAGGAATCGAATTACGCAGCTGGTCGAGGGTCTTGTGTGATTATACTGCAATGCACGAAGCTCCTGGCGTCGGCGCGAACGAGAGTTCGCACTGTCACAGAAGTTTGTCAACACACGTGCGCACTCACAGCAAAATAACCGCTCGCTACCCTATCAGATGAATTCGTGTCCACCTGGGAATAAAATAGCCATGATAATGCGTGATGCTTGAACTGGTGCTTGTGGGAATCCTGGCTTTCCGCCGTCGCCTTTGCGCGGCTAGCCGGCCTCCCGCGTTGTTTCTCCTCTTTCCCTTGCTCCCGCCTCAGAGCGGCTGGGTGACTAATCACTGTCATTTAGCCACAGCTCCGCCCCGGCTCCCCAAGGGCCTTTGCCATTGGCGCCTTTTGGCGGGAATCCGGGACCCGTTTTGGCGGCCGCGCACCCCGCGACCGTCCGAGCGGGGCCCAGGGAGAGAGATCCCTCCGAGACAGCGTAAGGTGCGTACGTTGCTGTTTGTCCGTGCCGGCCTTTGCCGTTCGGACCAGTGCTTCCTCGAGCTCGCCCGCACGTGTCCTCTGACCTGCAGCGGCTCGAGCCTGTCCAGCGGGGTCCCGCGACCTCCGACAGGCGTACATTGCGTTGTTTGCCCACTCTCTCTCGCAACCGGCCCAACGGTCGACACGAGAGAGAGATCACAGCACTGCCGCCATGACTGCCGCGGGGACATTCTCCTGCATGCGGCGCGCTAGCGGCGCGCATTGCTCGAGTCGCTTCGTGCGCGCAGCGGAGCCTTGCTCCTCGCGCGCCCCCGGGACGGGGTGACGATTGAGTGTGTGTGTACTGCTGAAGGACGACGTGAATAAACGTCTCCTTTGTGAACTTGGAGGCCTATTTCTTTGCGGCGAATCGCTCTCCTCCCAGCGGAGGTTGAGTGCGCTGCAGCGGTGTCCCAGTGTGTGTGTGGCGACGGCTGATCGGGGCCCTTGGCTCGCGCGAAGCTCGAACCCGCGGTGGGTGGTGGCCTGTGTCCACTCAGAAACCCACGACTGGCGCCCAACGTGCTAAGTCATTGGCGCTTACGCCTTTGATGACACATTAGCCGAGCAGGTCGCCTTGCCGATCACGCTTGCGCACCATGTCTACCCCCAGCGGGGCACTCGGCAGCTACATGTCGGCTCCCTACGGAGTTGTAGCGTCGTTTGATCCGCTGGCTGCTGTTCCTTCGAATAGCTAGACACCGTGGTTGGCTGCGGCCCCCATTGGGGTTTACGGCGACACAACCCAAAATGTCGACCACGCGGCTCCCATTGGAGCTGTATCGGAAGCACCCTGCGGTGCATCCGCTGGTCACATGCCTCAGCTGTGCACGCTTTCCGCCCAGTGCGAAAGCAGTTCGTGTCACGCTGCCGCAACCGGCAGTTTCGAACAGCAGCAGCCGTGCCCCGCGAGCAGTCAATTCTGCTCTGGGAACGGCGAGGCGCTGGCCCGGTTCCCTGCGGAAACCGCGCCGCTCAACGAACTAGGAGCCTTGCCTCCCTCGTTCGTGCAGCCCGCCCAAACCTCCACTGAGGCCGGGGCGCAGGCGCTGCTAGCCAGTGCTGCCCAGATGATCCAGTCGTTGTCAGGGGCTGTTGGGACACTTTTGGCCACGCCGAAGTTGTCTCACCCCGCGGTCAAGTTGCCCATGCCAACATACCGCGGGTATGATGACCTACTCAGTGCCCGGGATTTCCTTGAGTCCCTCACCCATTATCAGAGAACTATGGGTCTCACTGAGCAGGTGGTGCTTGCACACATCATCCTCGCAGCGCTGACTGACACGGCAGCTCGGTGGCATCGGCTTTCCGGCCACCGGGCAGCGACTCTCGAGGAGTTCCGTGCAGCATTCCTGCGCGAATTCCTGCCCGCTGACTACGAGCGTAGGATGCGGCGAGAGCTGGAGCTCCGTACTCAGGCTCCGGATGAGTCGCTGCAAGAGTATGCTCGTGCGATGGAAGACCTTTTCTCAATCGCCGAGCCCAGAGCCTCGAACGAGGAGCGTGTCGAAAGGACGATCAGGCAGGCACATCCGACCTTTTCGGCTTACCTGCGCGGCGGCCGATTCCGAGATTTGGAGGAGCTGGCCGCCGAGGCAAAGCGCATTCAAGGCGACATTCTCGCCGCGCGCGCCTATCGTCCGCCACCACCGGCAAGCGAGGCCCTTGAGCCACGTTGTGCATGGAGAGGGGCCTTGCAAGCCCTTACCCAACCGGCGACCACCCGCACAACCTGCCTTTGCAGCTGTTAGCGGGCAAAACGAGGCATGGGAGTTGAGCGACAGAGCTCTCGATCCCTACTCGTACGGGAGACGGGCAGCCTGCGCTGCACCGTTTTCTGAAGCGCGTGCTGAGGGGCGCCGAGCGCTCCAACGCACAGCGGAGGGGGAAACCCGACTCGGCCGACCCTTTGGTCGTGCAGCGGGCGGACCCAGGCAGGGAGAGGCGCCATTGTCCCGCGACCAAGCTCGCGGCGGTGCGCGCTGCTTCCGCTGCCAAGAGAGGGGCCACTTAGCAAGAGAATGCACCGTAGCCAGGCCTCCTGCGAGGCAGGGAAACGGCGGCGGGGGTCGGTCGTAAAGGGACCACCGGCCCAATCTCTGCTAATTCCCTCTGCGTACAGAGCAAGCTGCCTTGCTAATGCGCACGCGCCTTTTATTCCGGTCACCATTGCTGGCCGCGAATTTTCGGCGTTACTGGATACGGGAGCCAGCGCTTCCTTGTTCGGTGAAGAGGTGTTGTCCCACTTGCAAAAGCACTCTGTGCGCTTGCGGGACTGCCGTACGGCATTCAACCTTGCGAAAGGCGTAGCCCATTCGGCTGGCGCCGCGAGGCTGACTGTTAGGTGGGGAGAGCGGACGAGACGCACGCGTTTCATCCATCTCCCAGGGCTCAGTGTGCCCATGATTCTCGGACGGGACTTTCTCCTGAAAACCGGGATCGTGGTGGACATTGCGAATGGCGGCTATCGCGACGGACCATTTTCCCAGCTTAAGCCGTTCATTAGCCCACCGGCGTCAGTATCTGCCTGCGCAGTGAAGGCGTTCGGAGAGTGCCACGCTCAGCGGACAGGGCCACGCCCTTGTGTCGAGCGTTCCGTCGTTCAGCCTCCCCATCGGGACCGAGCGGCGCGGCACGACCAGGCACCACATCCGCTGGCCGCCAGTGCGGTAACATTGGATGACACACAGAAGGCTCGTTTGACAGCGCTATTGCGTCAGTACGATGAGCTCTTCACGGATCAACCTGGCTGTACCACTTCAGTGAGCCACAAGATCCACACTGGAGACGCGCTTCCTTTGAAGTGCAACCCTAGACCCGTCAGCCTTGCGAAAAGGCAGGTTATTGATGGGTTGCTGGATGATATGCTGTCGGCGGACATTATCCGCCGCTCGTCCATCGCCTGGGCGTCTCCGGTGGTGTTGGTGCCTAAGAAAGATGGCAGCCACCGTTTGTGTGTGGATTATCGCCGCCTAAATGCGCTGACTCGCAAGGATGCCTATACGCTCCCGACGATCAGCTCAATCGTAGGAAACCTGGGCAGCGCGCGGTACTTTTCCACGCTAGATGCCTCCAAAGGTTACCTACAGGTCCAGATGGCTGACACTGACCGGTCTAAGACCGCGTTCACGTGTCACAGAGGGCTGTTTGAGTTCACTCGTATGCCCTTTGGTCTCTGCAATGGTCCTGCGACTTTTCAGAGGCTCATGGACCGCGTCCTGGGGGAAGCGAAATGGTCCCACGCCATGTGCTACCTGGACGATATCGTGATTTATTCACGAACCTTCGATGAGCACTTAGGCCACATTGCCGACGTGCTCGAGAGGGTACGGGCTGCTGGGATGACTTTGAATCCTGCGAAAGCCCAAACAGCGCGGACCCGGGTTCAGTTACTAGGGTTCACGCTGGGCGAGGGCTCCATTGAGCCTGATGCGGAGAAACTTCGAGCCATACTCGAATTTCCCGCGCCCAAGGACGTACGCGGCCTCCGCCGCTTTCTGGGAATGGCCAATTTTTATCGGTCGTTCATCCCGTCCTGTGCCCGCGTGCAGGCACCCTTGACCAAGCTCTTGGGAAAGACTGCAGCGTGGCGATGGGGGCCCGAGCAAGAGCGATCCTTTCGCCTCCTGTCTAGTGCCATTGCCGAGACAGCGCAGCTCAGGCTACCCGACCTGACCAGACAGTTCGTAGTCCAGACTGACGCGAGCGATCTGGGTTTAGGAGCAGTTCTCCTACAGGAATTCGATGGCGTGCTGCAACCGCTGGCCTTTGCCAGCCGCTCCTTGCTGCCCTCGGAGAGGAATTATTCCGTGACCGAGAAGGAGTGCCTCGCCATCGTGTTTGCACTGCGCAAATTTGACGTCTACCTTGATGGAACGCAATTCGTGGTGCAGACAGACCACAGTGCGCTCAGTTGGCTGATGCGGCTCCGCGAGCCTGCGGGTCGGCTGGCGCGCTGGGCTGACGCGCTATCCCGTGCCCCACTCGCCAGCGGCGCCTTGACGCTTGTAGGCGGAAACAGCGGACGAGAGGCAAAGCTCTTCGTGAGCGCCTCGGAAGTGCCGACGCGAACGGAAATTTTGGCTGCAAACCTGAGTGGGGACGAGACCATGCTCCCCTCTGGGATGACTGGAATCGTTTTCAGCCGTAAGAGCTACTGAAAGCCCAGCAAAATGACCTTTTTTGTCGCGAGGTGAGCGACGGTCTCAGAGAGACGGAGCGCCGTGACGCTACTTGTACTGTAGCGGGCGCAGGGGGGAAGAAGCCAGCGTGTGTCGCGGCGAACCCCGGGGATTCATATTTGCTGGACCATGACGGGCTCGTGCTGAAATACATAGCCACCGATGACGAGTCCATCGACCCGTTCTAGGTGGTTATCCCCAAAAGTCTGAGAGGCGCACTGTTGAGATTCTCTCATGACGAACCACTGGCCGGTCATCTGAGTGGCTCCTAAGTTTTTAAAAACTGAGTCAATCGGTGACGTGGCCCGGCATGAAGCGTGACATTTTCCGCTATGCCGTTCCTGCCATGTCTGCCAAGCGGTGAAGTCACGGGGCGGCAAGCCGCCTGGAATGATTAAACCGATTGACAGTGTGCGTCCGTGGCAGATGGCCACCTGCGATTTGATGGGGCCTTTCCCCAGGAGCAAGCAGGGGTTCATAGACCTGAAGGCCTACGCGTCACGGTCTGACGAGCTTGCGCCGGTACCCATTGGTATCAAAGGCAAGCGCAAAGGCACAACTGGTGCTGCGGAACGCAAGCGTACGGAGCACCGGTACAATCTGAGGCGACGGTCACCGGTGTGATTGATGCCGGACGGCGGACTTTTCCGCAACCGAGGGCACGCAGCCTCAGCTAGCTGGCGAGCTTTCTCGTCAGGCCCTACCCAGGCGAAGCACGGTGTGTTATTTTTTTGTTGTTTTGGCAGCATGCTCAGTTCCAGCCTTGTGTGTTTATCAGTTTATTTATTTGTTTTGTTTGAGTCAGTTTCTAGCCACTTTCGTTTCCCCGCTTGTACGTCTGTTTTCGTTCTAACGTACCGAGATGTACGTACATAGGCAAACTTCAGCCCGCTCCTGCTTGCTCTTATCTTCTAGAAGGAATAGATTGGATTAGGTGTCGTTTGTACAGCGCGCCTTTTCTCATTTCCGGCCCGACTGTGGGTGAGTTTTGTGCGGCCCGTATGGAGGGGAAGTTGGCGGGGCGTTTGGGGCGATGGGGGGCGGAAAGTGCACCCTTTGACCCTCGCCGCGGCGCCTCTGGACGCTTCTGATGAGGGAATCGTTGTCGCCGACCAGCGTCCGCGCACGTGCCGGTGTATGCGTGTTTGTGGCTGTGGCTGTGTGCGCGCGTAACCATGAGCCAAGGCGAAGCCTGTGAGTTGTGCCGTGTGCTTCTGCGTGAGCGCGAGGATGAGAAGGACCCCTCGCTGTGGCCAAGGTTACACATCAGGACCCCGCCGAACGTCCTCGCCCGTTTCAGCCGGCGTGAAGGGGGGTGTACTAACTGTCTTGTGCCCGAACGTGATGTCGTGTCCAAGGGCGCGAGGTCAGTGCCCTGCCGCTGCCCCTTCGTCATCAACGGAAAGAAGACCGCCATCAGTCGTCGGCCCTCCCAACCCGTTCAACTTGAAGTCTGCGAGCGGTGAGTCGCCGACAGGTCCACTGGGCCGCGCCATCGAACTTTGAGGCTGGCATCCACCTGTAACACAGCTGTACAGTGGTATTCACATCTCCTTGTGTACCGTGTATATAATCTGCAGGCTGCTTTGATTTACTGAAGCGTATGCCCGTGTTTGTTTGTTTGCCTTGTTTTTCCTTTGTTTTCTTACGTTGTTCTGGCTGAAACTGAAGTGTAGCTAGTTTTTTTTTGTGTATTCATTTCTTTATTCTGGAACTGAAGTGTAGCTAGTTTTTTTTTTGTGTGTGTATTCATTTCTTTATTTTGGAACTGAAGTTTAGCTTATTTTTTTTCTCTATTCATTTCTTTATTCCGGCCGCGTGCTTTGCCGATGGGTAGGAGGGCATTTAAGGAAAGGGGGATGTGGGAATCCTGGCTTTCCGCCGTCGCCTTTGCGCGGCTAGCCGGCCTCCCGCGTTGTTTCTCCTCTTTCCCTTGCTCCCGCCTCAGGCGGTGGAGAGGCGGCTGGGTGACTAATCACTGTCATTTAGCCACAGCTCCGCCCCGGCTCCCCAAGGGCCTTTGCCATTGGCGCCTTTTGGCGGGAATCCGGGACCCGTTTTGGCGGCCGCGCACCCCGCGACCGTCCGAGCGGGGCCCAGGGAGAGAGATCCCTCCGAGACAGCGTAAGGTGCGTACGTTACTGTTTGTCCGTGCCGGCCTTTGCCGTTCGGACCAGTGCTTACTCGAGCTCGTCCGCACGTGTCCTCTGACCTGCAGCGGCTCGAGCCTGTCCAGCGGGGTCCCGCGACCTCCGACAGGCGTACATTGCGTTGTTTGCCCACTCTCTCTCGCAACCGGCCCAATGGTCGACACGAGAGAGAGATCACAGCACTGCCGCGGGGACATTCTCCTGCATGCGGCGTGCTAGCGGCGCGCATTGCTCGAGTCGCTTCGTGCGCGCAGCGGAGCCTTGCTCCTCGCGCGCCCCCGGGACGGGGTGACGATTGAGTGGGTGTGTACTGCTGAAGGACGACGTGAAGAAACGTCTCCTTTGTGAACTTGGAGGCCTATTTCTTTGCGGCGAATCGCTCTCCTCCCAGCGGAGGTTGAGTGCGCTGCAGCGGTGTCCCAGTGTGTGTGTGGTGACGGCTGATCGGGGCCCTTGGCTCGCGCGAAGCTCGAACCCGCGGTGGGTGGTGGCCTGTGTCCACTCAGAAACCCACATGCTTTAATGCGAGCATTAAAACGACAACAGCACACGGTCACGGTTCGACTTTCCAACCCACTTTCGAGTGCCGATTATTGCGCTCATCAGCGCCAGACTTCAAGCGAAGCTGAGGAAGCGGTAGGAGTAAGCTGGCGCTTATTGAAAGCACCTACATTTGGTCAAAGATCAGCTGTGAAAACAACGCAGCAGGCGAAGCTTGCCTGTTGAAATTCCACTCGCAAGAAGAAAGCGCGCATAGAAAACGATGCACCAGCTCGACGAGCTCGACCGACCTAAGATGGAAACCGGAAGTTGTGGGCGCGGTGTTGCCAGACCGCCAAGCGTTTCCGCCGTCAACGCAAAGAGTCATGGGTAAATCGTCTGCTAGCTACTTCCGGTTCCAAATTGTTCAACTGATTGCATGTTTCGCCCTATTCACCGCGTAAGTTGACATCGTTTATGCGATAAATAACTCTTGGTACTAGTCACTGATTGCATTGAAGCATATAGGACGAGACTACTGTATCGCCCTGCAAAATAGCTCACGGGTAACTTTCCCGTCAGTTTCAACCCATCATGTTCACATCACGGCACACAGCCAATGAACATACACTGCTGGCATTCTCTTTTTCCAGCTGTTCTGCTGGCAGAATACTCTGTACAGAAAACTGGCCGGTGCTTTGATGAAAGATTAAAAGAACTCGAATACAACGTCTCACGTGTTGCCACCACGGGGCACATGTCAAAGCACTGTAGAGACTGCAGGAAAGATGAAAGGGATGATGAAGACAATTATTGCCCTATATCGGGACTGCACTGTGATAGGAAGAAACCGCGATGCTCTGGCAAGGGAAACCATCGAAGCACTGGTGATAACACGGCTCCAAGAGGAATGCATTAGCGCACCTTCGACAGCTTTGTCAGAGAAAGTAAGAGATTATTTTGAACGTGAACGTTGACACGTGCCAGTTGCTTTTTGAAGGTCGATGTTTCGTATGCCTGAACTGTATCTTCTCCTTTCCAATTCTGGCCACCAGTGAGGTATTTATACTGACTGGTTTGCCAATAAAGGCTTCAGTTGCAAGTCATCGGTGTGTTCTGTCGTCCTCTCTTTCGCGCTTCAACTATGGAAAATGGCATATCACATGGCTGTTGTCAGCACTAAATATTGAATGACAAGCAGTGCACTGATTGAAAGAAAACAGAAAACAGCACAGGATGAGACCAGTAAGGAAAGAAAAAGATTATATTGTCACGACCAGAGGAGCCGTGAGGGTAGGCGTCGGGAAGAACCCAAGACTGGGAGCCTTCTTTTAATTATAGAGCCAGCTTCCACGACACCAAACAGAACAAGCGCGCCGCGAGAGTCCACCGCCACTTCGTCGTCGTCTTCGATTCAGCGCGGAGGCCGCGCGGCGCGTTAGGCGCGTGGCATTATTCCCCCCCGCGAAAGCAAACATCGTCTCGACGTGGAATGGGGCACGTACAGTGAGAGGAGGAGGAGCAAAAAGAAGAAGAATAGGGGTGAGGTGAACTATACAATGTGCGCTAGATGAGATGCGGCGAGAGTCAAGGTCACACGTGGGGTAAGGGGGAAAAAGGTAAGAAACAGCGTGAACACAGCGCTCAGTCACGCGAAAAGTACGGCTTTAAGCGCACTACATGCACGATTTCAGGCCGTTGACGCTGAGGGCCGACGATCACTGTTCCATGGGGAACAACTTCGTAGTTGACGCTGTTCAGGCGGCGCAGGACTCTGTACGGGCCAAAATACCTATTTATAAACTTTTCGCACAATCCCTTGCGGCGCACGGGTGTCCACGGTGTCCACACCCACACGTGGTCGCCGGGCTCGTAGTGCACGTCCCTGTGCCGAAGGTTATAGTGTCGGGCATCGGCGGATTGCTGGTCCTTGATGTGCAAGCGGGCCAGCTGACGGGCCTGCTCTGCTTGTTCCACGAAGTGGCCTGCTTCAGGGGGGAGCTCTGCGTCGCCATACGGCAGCATGGCGTCTAGCATCATTCGGACCTCTCTGCCATACACGAGACGGAACGGGGTGAGCTGGGTGGTTTCCTGCGTCGCGGTAGTATATGCGAAGGTGACGTACGGCAAGACCTGATCCCAGGTTTTATGTTCAACGTCGACGTACATCGAGATCATGTCCGCCAATATTTTGTTGAGCCGTTCCGTTAGACCATTGGTTTGGGGATGATACGCTGTTGTTGGTCGATGCGCAGTATGGCTATAGGCGTTAAGACGTCTCGTAGGAGTCGGGCTGTAAACGCCTTGCCTCGGTCAGTAATGATGGCCGATCGGGCGCCGTGTCTAAGCACGATGTCGTGCATAAAGAAGTGGGCAACTTCGGCGGCAGTACCTCGAGCAAGGGCCTTTGTTTCAGCGTAGCGGGTCAAGTAGTCTGTGGCGACTACGATCCACTTGTGGCCGGACGACGAGAGAGGAAATGGCCCCAGAAGGTCCATGCCGACTTTGTCGAATGGTATTTGTGGTGGCTCGATGCACTGAAGCAGTCCAGGAGGCTTGGGCGCGGGTTTTTTCCGCCGCTGGCATTACCGGCATGTCCGGACATAATGCTTGACACTTGAAGTTAGGTTGGGCCAGTAATAGTTCTTCCGAATTCGAGATAAGGTGCGTGTAACTCCAAGGTGGCCGGAAGTCGGTTCATCATGGCAGCTGCTTCGCCTCATGAGCAGTCTGCAAGTTGATTCGCCTTGTAGCCTGCCGCAGTTGTGATTTTAGGGTGACGAAAGGAGCCTGGTACCTAACGCACTTTTCGCTCTAATATGGTACGTTGCGCAGCGCAGGGCTAATCACACATGCGATTGAAGTAAGTAACGTGGTGACCTTGACTTCATGCAACGTATTTCCAACGGGTCACTAAAAGCAGTAAGTACTCGATAAAATATTTCTGCTCCAGAACACGTGGGCAAGCCATTTCATTTTATTCACGCAGCTCCGTACAACACAGCGTGGCATATATAATCTAGCGCCTCTACTCTCCTTTGCGGCGTGTTCCTGCGTGTTCTCACATGAAATGCCACCTTCAATGCATCTGGAATAACAAAAAGGCGACAAGGCGATTTATTACTCCACCATGCGATGTGCTGAGACGCGCGCCGCGCAGTGGCATATATGGGTCGTCTGCTAGCACACTGGCGGCTCTACACGCTGTCAGGAAAATACGAGCATCGTCTAATCAGCTGCACAGACTGCAGTTTACCAAAGTGCGGCAGAAAACGGCTGTATAATGACTTTTGCGCTAAACATGTCGAAACGCACACGAAATCACCCTCAGCGCGTATGCACAACAGACATGGACTACGGCGGCCGGCATATATCAACCATGAAAAAATACGCTTACCTCTCTTGATTGTCCATTTGTGCGCTCAGGTCATGCAGATACGTAGTACGGGCTTCTCTTTCGATGCTTCAGTGCAATCAGTGACTAGTACCACGAGTTATTTATCGCATAAACGATGTCAACTTACGCGGTGAATAGGGCGATGCATGCAATCAGTTGAGCAATTTGGAACCGGAAGTAGCTAGCAGACGATTTTCCCATGACTCTATGCGTTGACGGCGGAAACGCACCTCACCTATTGGCGAAAAGCTGCCGCCGTGGATTATAGATGACGGCAAGCGTTTTTAACTTTAACATGTTTATTCCAGTCACTGTATGCAAGCTTACAGCACATAAAGTATTAGATAGCATGGCTTACTCCGATGTTTGTACTTTGACTTTTTGAAGAGCAGGCGCACCGGTGCAAAGACCGCGCTCTGTACTCAAATCAAGGGGGTGAAACTTCATGAAAACGGACGACCGAAAAACGAGGGCGCCGGGGTTGTTCGCATGGCATCTGCTTGCTTCACATCCGGACTGGTCCAAAATCGGGCCCGCTAGGGGAGGTAGGTTGTCCGCCTGCTTTAGTCGCGTGCTGTGGGTTTTCGTACACCCTTTCTTTGCTGTTGGTTACGCTGCTGGGTTCTTTAGATGGGGGGAGGGGGACGGGAAAGAAAAAATTGAAGATCGCTACTGCAACCCGCATTGGGAGAATGCGAAAGCATTGATGCCTCCTCAGCACTCGGCGCCACTCTTTAGTATTGTCTTTTTGTTTTATAATTAATTTAACCGGTGAATTAGGGTATTTACCTTATGCTTTAATTAAAGATCGATTTATTTACTCTGATTATAACTTCTCTTATCCCGATCAACCATTTTGGTTTTTCAAATCTGGCGCCGTAGTTGCTTTCCCATCCACTTACTATATCCCCGTCCAGCCTATTCAACTGTTCAATGGTTTTTGTTGATAATTCATTAATTAATATATGTAAATGAAACTTTTTTCTCGATTAATTGTCACTCATCAAATGCATTTCAATTGATTTCAAGCTTTATTTTCATTCCTTTGCCTATTTTTCCACTATTTTGCATCCATGGTTGTTTTCCCATCCACTCACTACGCGCTATTTCGACGTTTTTTCCGACATGTTTGGCTCTAATTAATTAGCTAATCATCCTGTCGACATATTTTTTTTTTGCGCAGCATCCTCACACCATTCTCTATCGATCACAAACATTCATTCGATGCTACCTCTCCTGAGAATCCTGAGAAACCTATCGATAGCGATAGAGAAAGAGGCGAGACGGGGTGATGACTGCATTCATTTGAACGTGCCGAAGAAGGCGAGCCTCCGGCACTGTGAGTGATGGATGAGGGGGGGGGGGGGGGGGGGGTAAAGGCGTTTGTCGAGGCGGAGCTCGAGATAGACCTCTTTTATGGTGCGGCGAAGGGTGAGTCTCCCACCGTCCTCCGAGGGCTTGGGCCAGGGGATCAACGGTGCCCGGAAAAGTGTGTCTCGGGCGAGCTGATGAGCCAGCTCATTGCCGTCAATCCCTGAATGCCCAGGGACCCAGCAGAGGAAAACGATGGAAGGCTGCAACGCGGAAACCACTCGTTCGACCTCCTGTTGCATAATGACATTGCATAATGCTAGGAATTCCAGCTTGCATTTCTGTACAGGAGAGTTAAATGAACAAAAGAAACAAGCAATAGACTGAATAGGATTATTCCTCGAAACCGTCCAGAAACAGCGTTACGATTAGAGGAATTTACTGATTCCTATTCTTCAGCCGCCCCCTGCGCGGCCGCCCCAAGCAACCACAGATATCCGTCGTACGTACGAGCTAGATCTGAACGTCCTTTGCCGAGATCGGACGTCCATCGGACGTACGAACCCAATCCGATTTCGGATATCCGTATTCGTACATCCGCCGGACGTACGGACAGTGTCCACTTTTGTATATCCGCATGAGAGACGAGGTGTACGTCCGAAGGATTGTAAGGCCGAGTACTTTCCCAGGCCATGAGTATGGACGTTTTTTATTTCACAGAATATTCGCGTCTTTCGTGTATGTATACTGTTTTATTTGCATCAGTTGGAGGGTTTGACGCTAAGATGTTTGTAAATTGGTGCGATTCCACTCCTACCTGCAGTGCAAGAGCCGCCAACGAGCTAAATTTATCTAAGAGGAGAAGCAGGTGTTGCAGAATTTTGCAAGAACTCAATGCCTAGTTTTATAATTATAAAACTCCTCCAAATTAGTGGAGTTCTGCGACATGTCCACCGTTTTGCTAGCTAAACTTGCCATTGAAACCATTCGTAAGTATCAAAACTCCCGTGCATTCTGCTATCACCATCATCATAGATGTCACTTCGTGGTCAGTCCAATCCAATCCATCAGTAGCGCTGCTGTTGTTTTGTCGCGTAGTGTTGTCGCGCAGAGCTTTATAGCTCTGTTATTATAATGTGTGGCTTTGTTCGGTCTGTGGACGAAAGTAGTATGTAACTTAAGCAATTCGAAAGATATGGGAAGCGCCTGAAGCTCTTCTGGAACACCGGAATCCCGTACTGCATCGACCTTGGTTTAAAGAAGGCTTAGTGCACATGTGATTGCCTACGAAGGTATGTATCCAGTACACTTCTTGGAACTTGCTTCTAGGACATGCTTCTAGGACAATGCAGCATGCTCATATAACATTCGTTCACAGGACAGTGGGAGCAGTAAGCGCGAGGAGATGGCTTCCACAAGTGTGTGCTGTTCTCACACTTTCGGGAGCCTACATCACACAGCTGCGGGAGCCCTCAACTCGCGCGACTAATTCCCACTCCTCTTCAAAGTTGCGGGACGGAGTATTTTCGCGTCTTGTTAATTTTTAAGGCATCGCTAGGTTCACTGTGCCTATATAAAGAGTGACAACGCGCGAAAGGCAAACCGTAGGAAGCACGTGTAGTTCGCAGTGGTTCGCAACGGAAGCTTTGCGGCTTTCTGTGCACAGTCGCGTACAGTGCTGCGCAGGTTAGTGCCCTAAGGCCCATGAGAATAAATAAAGAACAGATACATTGTCAAATATGGTGCGGAAAAGTGAGAGCTGTTATTGCCTTATACTTATTGAGGTGTTTGTTAAAGTGCATTCTCTGTTATACTTGCAGCATTAAACACTTCTATTAATTGGTTCCAATGTTTTTACTTGGGCTGCTGCATTGTGCCATTTGTTTCACATGACTGATGTTTGCCGCGTTCTTTTTATTTCAGAAATCCTGTGGGTGGGAAGATTACGGATGTGTGTCCCAAGCTTGCCACATTTGAAGAGTCGCATTTAAGAAATTTTCCGAATGTAACCCATTGCTCTGCTGATGTATCATCAACCACAATAAAATATGCGTGCTATGCATCAAATTGTTTTTGGTTTTACTGCATCGCGCGGAGTGAAAAAAGCACGCATGCACCATATATGCGAATATTCGAGGAAGATCCGCCAATGGACGTACTCAATTGGACGTCCGTCGGCGGGCGAACCGTATACCTTTGGCCACCTTTCGGACGGCCGACGGACATCTAACGGCTGTTTGCGGATGTTCAGCGGACGTACAGAAAATCCCAAACAGACCTCTGTCGGCCGTCCGAAGGATGTCGGTGGTTGCTTGGGGCGGTCCGATTGCTGCTCTAGCAGGTGCAACATGACACAAGGCTAGGAATTTCAGCTTGGGACCCTTAACTGTTCCTCGTCCAAGTCTCGCGGTTCTGATGTTTGGCTGACGCTCAGAAAGCAGAATGCGAGAAGGGAACGAACGAGTGCGAATGCCGTGCCAGCGTATCCGTCTCTCTCGGATGGGGTTCGCGCGTTGCGTTCTCTTGGTTTGTGTTCCCACGGGGCGGGTGCGAACTCTTGAGCACCGAGATGCCAGATTGGGGTGGCTACGCGGTTCGGATTTTAGTCGAGCATTCAACAAGAGCCGCACTTTCCCCTTAATTAATTCTTCCCGTTTGGCCACCTCTATACGCTGCCGCTCCGTGGAAACCCTCGCTGTTGGTTTGCGGGGCGCGTCACTAGCCATCGCGGAACTGTCACAGGTTAAGTCGTCGGCGTTCGCCTCATTGTCAGTTTGGGATCTAGCCTGCTCTGGCTCACTACCGTGAGAGTTTATAAGGGTTACAGGGCCACGTTTGCCCTCTTCACCCGCGTGCTCTGCTGGCGCTGCGAATTCTGGAGCCTTCGAACTGGTGAGGACCTGCGCAGCGTTATCTCCAAAACTAAGGCCCTTTTCTTTGGGCAGCATATCCGAGCGATTTGAGGAAATCGAGGGATAGTGCATAGGCAGGTTTTGGGAGACGGCTGCCTTGGTCAGACGCAGCTCGAGCGGGCTCTCGATCGCGACGCGGGCAGTAAGTCGGTCGTGTTGGATACCTTTCCTATCCTTATACTGGCGGTACAGCAGGCCAGAACGGAGCTGAAAAGGTATGTTCTTCCGTGACACACCTATGTCACTTTGGTGACTCAAGTTGCATGGAGATTGGTCTTTCTCTTGCTCAGCGGTGAACGTTTCCCTGTCCACACGAAGGAGTTCGAGAAAGCCATCTGAGTGGGGCAACACTAGGTTCGTAATCAGTTCCTCACCTAGCCCCAGCTCATTATTTGCGCCTGCTTCGGAAGACTCACTATAGCTTGCACTACTATCGGTGCTCTTTACCCCTGTGCTAAAAGTGAGTAAGTCCTGGGCTGGCTCGTCATTAGGTAGCGCGGAGCCGTCACGGGTAAAGTCGCCGGCGTTCGCCTCATCGACGGTTTGCAATAAAGCCTGCTCTAGCTCATCACCGTGAGAATTTGCAGGCTTCGGGCTTACAGGTTGAGGTTTGCCCTCTTCAACTACGTGCTCTGCTGGCGCTGCGACCTCACGAGCCTTCGAAATGGTAAGGACCTGCGCAGCGTTATCTCCAAAACAAAGGCCTTTTTCTTTGGGCAGCATATCCAAGCGATTTGAGACAATCGAGGGATGCTGCTTAGGCAGGTTTTGGGAGACGGCTGCCTCAGTCAGACGCACCTCGAGCGGGCTCTCGATCGCGACGCAGGCAATTGGCAAAGACACGCAGTTTTCATTGACGCATAACTCGTTTTCGGGTGGTCGGTCGCGAGCGGCTGTCGTTCCCTGATCGTTGAACTGATCATTGTTTCGAGGCAGCGATGAGGCGCATTCCTCGCGTACAGTAGAACTTTCATCTGTCGCTTTCAGCGCGCGACTGCTTTCTGGAGGGCGACCTTTTTGCGCTGCGCCTACGCCTTTCTGAGTTGCAAGGACAATCTCTGCGGCATCCCGCTTTTCAGCCAACGCTGCGCTTTGGCTTGGAGCGCCATAGTCGCTGTCAGGTGACTGACAACGACGCTCCGTGCCGCAGATTATCACATCAACTTCCCAACTGCCACTGTTCTTCTGAGCAACTACATTGTGCGTAGCTGAGCAAGCGAGGCTCTTTGGCTGGTCACTGACGCACTGATGGGAGCGCTGCCCGCTGCTATCACTTCGGCTTTTAGACTCGGTCTGTACGCGAATTCCGAAGTATCGGAAGAGGGCACTTTTCGCTTTGTCGTAGTTGCTGGCATCCTCATCGGACAGTCGCGCTAATACGGCGCTGACATCGCAAGGAAGGAGGGCCAGCAACATCATTGACCATTCGCCCTGATCTAGCTCCTCCTCCGTACATATCTGTTCAAAATTCGCGAGGAAGGTTCTGAAGCTCTCGCCTCTCTGAAAAGTCCTCAACCGATCTCGGGCCCTTTTCCGTCTCAGAAATTGAGTCGTACGTATGAGCTCCTGCTGCTCTCGTTTACGTAGTTCCTCGAGCTCAGCGCGCCTCTTACGGCATTGCTCCTGCCATTCTTTTTCAACCCTCTCGACCTTCTCCTTGCGCTCTTTTTCAACTCTGACGGCCTCCTCCTTGCGTTCTTTTTCAACCCTGTTGGCCTCCTCCTTAGCGCTCCTGATTCCCTCCTGAATGACTTCCCAGGTCTCCCAAATTTTGTCACCGTCCTCCTTACCACCACATTCCCTAATAGCCTCAATCAGCTGCGGCTTTCGGTGACTTTTCCTGACCTCAATACCCAGCTTTTCACACAGCAAAATCAAATCTGGCTTCTTTAGCTTGCTCAAATCCATGGCAATTCCCGAACGAGGACTTTCAAAAAATAAGCTGCTACGTGAAATGCTTAAGCGAGCACGTGCAGAAAAACAATCTACAGGTAGTGATAAATTTCCAGAGTTATCAAGCCTGGCAAATTCTTAAAGAAAGTCAAGCGCTCACCACTGCTGAAGCCAGGACCAAGCGTGGAAGATCCCGCCGCTGCCAACCAGTTAATATGTTTTGCCGATGCTAGTTGCGTGTCCCACCAGGCATCGGATCCAGGATCACCGCCGCTGTGCCGTAGGAGGAAGGAACGTGGGCCGGAGACGGGGAGTAGGGTAAGTGAAGGAAAAAACTGTATTCACATATTTACATTATTTACAAAGAGCGGGACTGAGAATGGCTCTCAGTTGAAGGGGAACGTCTTCGTCAACCGTAGTCGACTGGAGCTAGCAGGATTCTCTCGGCCACACTCACGGCCGAGTTAAATATCGTTCGGCTTCCCCAGATCCCTGGCTGGAGAATAATGGTCGACGAGCACTGTCCAATCGGATGGACCGAAGGGGACGTTCTTGTTACTACCCACGGCTGGGCAGGTGCGGGTTTTTCCACTCTCTCGCAGCTGGGTCGATGAGAGGGGAAGATGCTGACTCATCCAGCCCTGCGGGAAAGGAATCTCCCGAAGTCCTCCAGCAGGTGAATGAACTTGCTTCCCCGCCGATTGCCCAGAACGCGAGTCGGGGACACAGAATTCTTCAATTATCCGCCAGCGTGACCGGCGCCGGCACGTCGCCTCCTCTGTGGTCGCTCGGACAATACCTCCGGCATTCCTGCTACACTAATCCGCTGAGGCTCGGAGGGGCATTCCAAGCATCCCACTTCCCATGGTCGTCGCGGGGTTGTCGGCCTCGATGAATGTTCACGGTAGCTGCTTGATCGGGCCCACGTGGTCCGAAGTACGGTTACAACAGTACCTCGTCTCGCACACCGGAGACCGGGGTTCGATTCCCGAGCTAGGCCAATTTCCTACTCCGTTTTATTTATTTATCTGGTCTGACTAGAAAGGTTAATTAGGCTAATTGGTTAAGTAAGTACCACTAACCTGGAGCATCACTATACGATCCCTTTAATTGGTTGCATGGTTAGTAGGAGGAGGAGGAGGTAAACTTTATTAAAGAAGAGGTCTTAGGCGCGGATTGGGGTCATGTTCCCCTCCCCGCGATGGGCTCCTCTTCTAGGCCGGACGCCAGGTGGCCGACCGACGATGTCGTTCGGCGACCTCTTCGGCTCGCTCTGTGGCTCGAAGTTGAACCTCCGGGTCCGAGCTGAGCAGCGCGGCCTCCCACTGAGATTGGGTAGAGAGCTGCAGACTGTGCGATGGCTTGTCTTGAGTACATGAGTATAAGATGTGCGGTGTGTCTGCCTTTTGGTGCCCACAGAGAGAACAGACGGGGCTGTACTGCTCCGGGAACCATATGGAGTACATGTATGGACTAAAGAAAGTGTCTGTTTGGAGCTGCCGCCAACTGACTTGTGTTTTACTGAGGGATTTATGTTTAGTAGCCAAAGTACAATTGGCCCCTTTTGAAATTCGCGCACTTTGACGTCACGACCGTTTCGACCAATTGAAAAGCGTGACATTTCTGTCGACAACTTCTGCTTACAACGATGAGGCATTAAAGGCTTCCGCCTTAAAATACCCCCCTGAGTTTTTGGGTGAGAGGCACGGAGCTATAGGGTTCGTGCGCCTGTCCTAGCTAGGCGCCGACTGCGGGAGGCTGGACGGCTCGACGGCCGGGGCCGGCGCTTAGGAAGTCGCCTGCGCTATCATTGAAGGCCTCTTTTTCACTCGGCTTTGCTGTCAACAGCATCATCTCACAATAAAATAATAGTATGGTCAATTTCCACGGCGCCTTCAGCAGCGGAGCTAGCGGGCGCCAGTCGAGCCGGACCCCAGCGCCGGGCCAGCGGTAGCTACGAGGCGGTTCTCGCAACAAATTCGCTCGTACCACAGTTGTCACTTTTACCAGCAATTTGGTATTGACCAATGACCCAGAAAAATGATATATTTTTTTCATTTCCCTATCCCAGGGTTTATTATTTACGTCAAGAACACTCATTAGCTCGTTTTTATGACGTCGGCAGAAGGGATCCAGGCTGGCCGGCCGACAGGCTCGTTCGCAGAAGAAAATTCAAAACAGCCATGCTACAGGAAAGGGTGTGTCCTAGATTCGAGCAACGACAGCATGCCTAGAGTGGAGCTTTCGGCAACGACACCGCCTGCGGCAACGACGGGCGACGAACAGCGCGCTGGTCCCCGACTGCCCTAGTCGTCACTAGGCCTAGCTGGTTTCGCATCGACACTGCAGCTGAGGGCTCCACGGGACTGGCCAGCGCTCAAAAAAGGTGCTACACTCGGCACCTCTTGTTCGTTCTCCCAAATCCGGGACTGTTCGAACGAAGTCATGGCGCTCAGTGAAAACAGCGCAGTCAACCTGACCCTACAATTCAGCAGGCGACACACCGCTCACCGGCTCACTTCACCGTCACCAAGCAGTTTTCCTGGACTATACGTCACCGTGACGTTGGCGCTCTGCGCGCTCGCATTGGCTGCCACTGCCCGCCGGAGCGGCGTGCCGGGCCTTCGCCGGACGCGGTGCACCGAACATATCTACGAGGTTTGATGCATCCGGCGGTCGCCGGCTGGCCGGAACGGCGTCTCTCGCTCTGGTATGGCGCCACGCTATAACGTCACTAGCGCCTCCAGCTTGAGGAGCGCGGCGCGCCGTGCCAAGCAGCCGCCGTTACCCGACGAGCCGAGTTGGTAGCCCGTCTCTCGCTCCTGGTATGACGTCACGTTATAGGCATTGAATGACGTCAGGGTTCATTTTAAGGTCAAACGTGCCAAGTGGCCGCCGCTACACGAAAGGCCTTTCTTGGTAGTAGTACTGCTTTCGCAATAATAAACAAACTCGTCCCGTCACCACTTTATATCAGGGCCAAAGTATCGTTCGTCACTTGTTGATCATCAGCACAAAGTTCTCGTACGTGAGTCACTGCCAAAAACTTTTTTTGGATCATCATGAAATGCATATTCACAACCAGTACATAAAGCCGGAGATAAACGGAATCCAACTAACCATTGACCCATATGTTTGAGATCAATAGCATACAAAAAAATTACCGACGATTACGTTACTTCCTAATGCGAAATTTGAGCGCAGCAAATAAGCTGTTTCACCTTTTCGATAGTGAGTCAACCCCAGCTGCGGAGTTGGTTTCAGGGACAACGCCGCCGATGCCGACACAAACAATATGATACCCTCGCTTCCGCAGCGCTAAGAACCAGGTCTAGCCGTGGGAAGGTGGTCACGTATTCGTCGACGTGCCGGGGCCTACGTGAAATAACCGGCGCGTCGGCAACTGAAGAGCACCCTATCCGCCACACAAGAACAGGGGGGGGGGGGGGACCCTTTCCTCCTCTTTCTGCATGGCGGCGACGGTGTTCTATGCAGTCACGTTATCTTGACTCTCTAGCGGCGTCAGCGGCATCCAGCGGTATCAGTCGGTCGCTGCTAGCGCTGGGGGGATGAAAGGGGGGCGGAGCTGGTTACGAGGCCGACGACAACGCCGACGACGACGCGAAACCCAGGAACGGACGCCTAAGAGCTGTGCTCTAAAAAAAAATCAGGGGGCACTTTGTCAACCTAAAGTGCGGTGAGGCGAAATTAAGCGCAGTGTTGCTGCTTGTGTCACTGATATGTGGTTGTGATGTTAAGCTTCGCCTCTAAGAGTGGAACGCGACAGCGTCTTGCAACGCTGCCAGGGGGTCCTCAGGACACCATCGACCGCTCGGCTGTACGCCTTGTTCACCAGTAAATTGGTTTTTGAGGAATGGAAGAGTATCTGTCTCGCATGTCTCGGTGGGCACCTGAACCTCGCCTTAACGGGAAGGGAGGAAAATGGGAGTGAGCGAAGACACCGTATTCACTAGACGCACCTTTTTTCAATCCAAACCATCGAGCTGGCATGGCGGAGTGGTTAGCATGCGCGTCTCGCACTCCGGAGACCGGGGTTCGATTCCTGAGCTCGACCAATTTTCTATTCGGTTTTATTTATTTATCTGGCCTGACTAGAAATGTTAATTAGGCTAATTGGGTAATTAAGCAATGAACTAAACTCAGTCCCACTTACTTGGAGTATCACTATACGATCAATTTCATTGGTTGCAGGTTACTAGCCATGGTTACTAGACAAAGTACAATAGGCCCCGTTTGAAATTCGCGCACTGTGACGTCATGACCGTTTCGACCAATTGAAAAGCGTGACATTTCTGTCGACAACTTCTGCTTACAACAATGAGGCATTAAAGGCTTCCGCCTTAATAATGGTGAAAGCCTTTAATGTCTCATCGTTGTAAGCAGCAGTTGTCGACAGAAATGTCACGCTTTTCAATTGGTCGAAACGGTCGTGACGTCACAGTGCGCGAATTTCAAACGGGACCAATTGTACTTCGGCTAGTAACCATGCCCGGAGTAACCCGGAGAAAGGACGTACAACTACATCCGATCCTTCCTCACTAACAGAACAGCAGTGATAACGGTCGGAACAATAGAGTCTGCCCCAATCACACTAGGAAGTAAAGGAACGCCACAGGGCTCCGTCCTGTCCCCTTTCCTTTTTAACCTCTCCCTCATCAAAATTCCCCCCAAACTGGCACAAATACCAGACCTACATCACACGTTCTATGCAGATGACATCACACTTTGGGTAACCAAAGGATGCGAAGGCTACATAGAAGACACACTCCAAGCAGCAGTGGACATCATTGAGGCATGCGCATGGGAATCCGGCCTCACTTGTTCTGAGCAAAAATCTGAACTCTTCGTGATCCGTCGTAAACAAAGAGGTAGGCGTACCACGACATCCCCCCCGCAAATAAACGTCTATGTTAATGGACGATCTGTCAAAGAGGTACAGACCATGAGGATACTGGGGTTGTATTTACAAACAAATGGAAAGAATACTGACACACTCACTAAGCTAAAACGCACGGTAGAAGCGACGGCGCGATTAATCCGCCGCATAGCTAACCGCAGACAAGGGGTGAGGGAAAGAGATTTATGCCGACTAGTGCAGGCCTTTGCGCTAAGCAGGATACTCTATGCCACCCCTTATCTCAAATTTTCGAAAGCAGAAAAGGACAAATTGGATAGTATGATACGGCAGGCCTATAAGGCTGCGTTAGGACTCCCACTAAATGCCTCAACTGAAAGGCTTATGAGGTTAGGAATACATAACACCTACAATGAACTGAAAGAAGCCCATTTAATGGCTCAAACAGCGCGATTAGCCAATTCCAGAACTGGCAGGAGTATTCTTACCAGGCTCGGAATTAACTTTCAACCTACGAATAACGATGCTAAAGTAGATTTACCCCGCGACTATAGGACGGCCCTACTAATCAAACCACTCCCCAAAAACATGCACCCCTTACACCATGAGGGTAGAAGACAAGCAAGAGCCAAAGCCTTACATAACAAATACAGACAGTGCGCTGGAACACTTTATGTAGATGCGGCAGAATACAAAAATACCAATGCCTTTGCAATTGTGGTTGTGAACGAGAATGGTGACCACATCGTCTCGGCGACAATCAAAACGAAATCCTCTGAAACGGCAGAAGAGGCGGCTATAGCCCTCGCCCTAGCGCATACCCAAGGGAGCATCATCTTCAGCGATTCCAAAATGGGTATCAATAATTTCGCTAAAGGGCGAATTACAAACACCTCCCTTAGAATCCTTAACGCAACCAAATTCTCACCAAATTATTCCGAATTGATATGGGTCCCAGCCCATTCGGGGAATCCGGGGAACGAGGCAGCCCACAATAAAGCCCGAGGTTTCGTCGACCGGGCAGTGGATGAGTCTGGCTCCCTGAATTTCACGAAGGACTCCATGATCACATATCATGATCTCACCAATCATTTTAAACTAGAGAGGAGAATTTTCCCCCCTCCAGACAAAAGACTTACTAAAGAACAAGAGGTTACGTGGCGTCGTCTACAGACGAGATCGATACGCACCCCATCACTCCTCGCGCACATTTATCCAGATCTTTACAACCCAAACTGCAAACACTGTGGCCACCGTGCTACCTACGATCACATCATGTGGGACTGCAAAATAGAGCCACCTCCGGGTGATCTAGTTACAGCTCCTTCTCTCGAGCGGTGGGAGACCGTGCTGGCTAGCTCTGACCCCAGAACGCAAGTTTTGGCGGTGGAGTGGGCTGACAAAGTCGTCGAGGGCTATGTACTCTCGACCACTTAACGCGACCTCTTGCCAAGCTCTTCCCGGCGAATAAAATGTTTTACAATCAATAGTAACCATGCATTCAATTGAAGGGATCGTATAGTGAGGCTCCAAGTAAGTGGGACTGAGGTTAGTTAATTGCTTAATTACCCAATTAGCCTAATTAACTTTTCTAGTCAGGCCATACTAATAAATAAAACCGTACAGGAAATTGGTTGAGCTCGGGAATCGAACCCCGGTCTTCGGCGTGCGAGACGAGCATGCTATCCACTCCGCCATGCCAGCTCTTTTTTGTTTTTTTGTCTTTATTGCCTGTTTTGACAGATTACAACAGATCATAAACAGATGTTCTGCGCTGCACTCTCAAACATCAAGAGCGGACATGTTTTTCACTCGCGTGAGAAAATCAAAACTGTTTCAGGGAACACAACTCTCCCATCAACTCGATAACTTCATCTCCAAAACATAGCCTTGTACACTTCACGTAGCTTAAATATGTTTTCTTTGAAGTAATCGCGGACAGAACGCGCATCTTCATCACAGTGTCGTACAGCCATCCTGCTTCGCCAAATACTGTGCAGGCCAAGCAGGAAAATTACATCATATTTATAAAGATCCGGCTCAACGTCCAGGAATCGTATCCCATACGCCGTCAAGGGTAAATCTTTCTTTCGGTGGTTTGGAATGAACAAAGGCGCGTCTAGTGAATACGGTGTCTTCGCTCACTCTCATCCTCCTGCCTTCCCTTCCGGCGAGGTTTAGGTGTCCACCGAGATATGAGAACCAATTTACCGACGAGCGAGGCGTAGAACCGAATGGGCGATGGCGTTACTCCCTGGCAGCGTTGCAAGACGCTGTCGCGTTCCACTCTTAGAGGTGAAGCTTAACATCTTAACTACACATCAGTGACCACACTTTAGGTAAAAAAAATGCCCCCCTGAATTTTGACGGGTGTCCACCGAGATATGTGAGACAGTTACTGCGTGATTTCCTTTCCTCAAATACAATTTTCATTTTCTTCATTACGGGCCCTCTGTCTTCTTTCACTCCCACTTCCTCCCTTCCTCTACCGTGCGGTTCAGGTGTCCACCGAGCTGACACAGAATTACTGCGCCATTTCCTTTCCTCAAAAAGCGTTGCGTTCAAAGGGCAAGGCATCGCGCCGAACGGGTGGTGGCGTTCCGTGGACTCCCTGGCAGCGCTACAACACGTTGTCGCGTTCCACTCCTAAAGGCGAAGCTTAAGCGTCATTAATTAGCAGCTAATTAGTATTCAAGGCATTAATCAATAATTAATCATTAATCAGTGCCAAAGAGGCAGCCAAAGTGGTGCGGAAAGCGCTTTCGCCTCTACGCACTTTAGACAGTCAAAGTGCCCGCTGACTTTTTTACACATCTTGCTGATTTTCTGGAGGATAACAATTTACTCTCTAACAGAGCGAGGCACGCAGCATTTCTTCGACATTCAACTAATTTCCTTCACTTACGACTTGCACTTCTATTTGGACTCCGCTTTTTTACCTGACTGCATAATTCTGGACTTCGCTAAAGCATTCGATATATAAAATTAATAACTCACTGCTACTGCATAAACTAAGCGTGCTGAACATTGACCTTGCAGTTCTTAACTGAATCAGTGAATTTCTTTCTTCTCGTGCTGAATTTGTCAGCATTAATGACGCGGATTCCTATACTGTACCACTAGGTTCTGGGGTTACTCAAGGATCAGTACTTTGGTCCCCTTACCTTTATTTATCTTTTATATTGCTATGAATTCCCGTTCCCTCTGCAATGTACTTTGTGTCCTGAGAGTAAAATAATTTGTCTTGCCAAAGAGCATGCCCGGAGGAGGAGGGAGGGTGAATAAAAGAGAGAGAGAGTGCTAACTGAGCCCCTCCCCTTCGGCAGATTGAAAACTCTGCGCCTATGGTGCCTGTCGTGTTAGTTGATCAACGGATTCATTTCCCTCGACGCCCACAGATGAGGGTGGTAGTGAAAAATTTTTTAATGAAATAGTTTAGGAGGTTGTAGCGGCGGTTGGAGCTCTCAGTCCGGAACCTCATTGGCGTAGGCTGCTGTCCGGGCTCTTTCGATGAGTTGCTTTTGACTCTTTTCATCCGAGCTGGTCAGAGCTGCTTCCCACCCCTCCTGCGTTGGCTGGTTATTAACAGTGATCGCCTGATTTCGTTGGCAGGCCCATACCATAAGGTACAGGTCCGCCTTCTCCCCGCAGAATTTGCATTGTGAGTGAAATGACTCCGGGTCTACGGCATGTATTCTTCGTGGGTTGTTGTAAGTGTTGGTCTGTAGCTTTCGGAGCCTTTGTTCCTCCCCTTTATCTAGTGTCCTAGCCGACGGAGGGTAGACCCGACGGGATAATCAATAGGGTTTAAAAATGGGGGAGATAAATCCGTTCTCTCCGCTTAAGCGCGGCTGACCCAGTTCAAAACCGCGCGGACCCCACCCCGTAGTCGCGAGCGCTATCGAGCGCACGCCGACCACGGCGGGCCCTGCCCTGCGGCAAGAAAGGAACGACACACTGGCTGACACAAACAAGGCATTTATTGCTATAACAACAATAACGCCAGCTAGCAACAAAATACACTGAGGAATCGAGGATGTCCGACTCACCAGCACGGTTACGAGCGAACGTTCGCCCACGCTAGGGCAAAGGGATAAGCTCCGAGGCCGGACGGGACGAGCTGAGGAGAACACGTTTCCACACGAGGTCGCCCGCCGACGAAGAGCGAAGCTGCGAGCGAAACGTCCGCTCGCTTCCCGGTCCCAGGGAGAAGAGAGAGAGCCTTCCCCCGCGCGCCAGCGGCAAAACACGCCATCCGTGGCGCTGCTGTCGCTGCAACGCGAGCGCCCTCCCGTTAGTTAAAAGTAACCCGACTAAAGGAAGTGCGTTGCGGGGAAGCTAACCACAGGGAACTAGTGAGTTGAGGGAAAGCGAACGCAGGGGACGAAGGCGTCCCCACAAATCTTAAGTCCTGAAGTATGTCATTGTAAGTTAGTAGGTTCCACGGCATCCGTACTGGGTGCCCGGGGGAGGAATGCTCGGCCTGAGGCATGTGCGCTCTCGTTCCCTGGGATGCACTGATGACCTGGTACCCATATTAAGTGTTTTGTATGGGTTGGTAGCCACGGGTGTAGCTATCTTGCAGGATTTTAGCTGCTAGTGGTGCGACCCAGCCGCTGAGGCAATTGTGATACGCTGTCTGTGAATCTGTGAGAATGTATTCTGAGCTATGTGTTGCAGCTAGAGCAATCGCCACTTCTTCCGCAGCCAGTATGTCCTGGCTAGCCAGTACTAGTCCGTCGACTGTTGTATTTTGGTGCACTACCGCGACGGCCGTCATTCCCTGCTCGGGACCCGCAGCATCGACATAGAACACGCCCTCGCGCCCGCCGCAGTGTCTTTTCATGGCTTCGGCTCGTGCTTGTCGTCTTGACTGGTGAAAATCGGGGTGCATTTCCTGGGTAGTGGAGCTGCCTTGAGTTGTCCTCTCCATGAGGCTGGGATGTCGGTTTTGGTGTCTAGCTGTCGGGGGCAATTGATGTTTAAATCACTCAGGATTTGTCGGCCAGTCCGAGTTGTGGAGGGCCGTACCACCTGCGCCGTAAGGTGTGCCTCTATCAGCTCATCTATCGTGTTGTGCACACCCAGTCGCAAGAGCCGGTCCGTCGATGTCGCAAGAGGAAGTCCCAGGGCCTTCTTGTAGGCTGTTCTGATTATGGTTTCGAGGTTTTTGATGTCACGCTTCTTGAGCCGGAGGTAGGGCGCTGCGTAGACAGGTGAGGGAGTCCGTTTGAAACGAAACTGGAGGGCTGCGCTTGTGTAGACTGTGGTGTATCCATTTTCAGGATGGAGGAGTGTTTGGAGAGTAGAGCGGGAGTCAGTCATGACTATCGCAGGACAGCGTTAAGGGAGTCCAAGAAGGTAGCGCAAACTGCTGCTGGAACTATTGCACCAATATTACATTTGTATGTTCATTAACGTGGCTGATGTGCTCCTTTGGCATTGTCAAGACAACGGAGGCGAGGGGGGAGACAACACGCGCAAGGGTGGGCTTCTTAGAGCGCAGCTCTTAGGCGCCATGCAGTTTTGAGGCGTCGCCGTCGCCGTTTTCGTTGTCCGTTGTAACCAGCAGCGGACACCCTTTAAGCTGCGAATGCAATAGAACGGGAGCTTGGAAAGGAGAAAGTAAAAGAACAACCTCCTCCCCCCCTTAGCAACCGGTGCGCCAGTGGGGGGCGCAGCTGTGCATATTAACCTTGACGTCACACAGTAGCGGTAGAACGAGCGCGCATGCGTCGGTGGTGGCAGCTACACCGCCGCTCCTTCGCCAGACGTCTCGTTGTAGGCGAGTGAGTGAGACGCATTTTAAGACGCATGGCTCCGAAGCGGCCCAGTGATTCCGCGCCAAGCTGTTCGGGGAAGCGGCAGTGGGTTGACCACAAGGCTTTCGCCAAGCACACTTCAGAATTTCCAGTCTGTCTTCGGCATTTTTTTGAGGAAAGGAAATGTGCAGTATCTGTCTCACACATCTCGGTGGAAAACTGAACCAGAGGGAAGGCGCATAACTGCCCTCTTGGAATAATGGACACCTCAATCGTGCTTTAAGCTAGGTGGCGGTAGTGACAGATGTGCGCTGCATGCTCTGGCATTGACAACGTTGTGCCAGAAACGCTGCCATCTGCCAGGATGGCAGGGTGGGTGGGGACTATAATGTAGATATAAAGACAAGTGGAAATTTCTTACCACTTATGCGGGAGATCATCCCGTTCCTCTCGCTCGTAACGGCTCCCGGGTGGTCTGCGGGGCAGGGACGCGCTACGGCTCGCCCATGCCTTCGTGACCAGTCCGAGCCTCTACGCCGTGCCGTACCTACGCACCACCAAACAACAAGACGAGCGCATTGACGCCATCATCAGGAAGGCAACAAAGCGAGCATTGGACCTCCCGGTGGCTACCTCCAACGCCAAACTGAAGGCGTTGGGAGTGGTAAACTCCTATCAGGAGTTGCGGGAGGCCCACCTCGTGAACCAATATACGCGGCTATTGCAGACGGTTCCTGGGCGCCGCCTGCTAAACCGCTTACACATCCAACACACATGCATACCAGAGGGGACGGAGAACATCCCGGTGCTGTGGCGCCACATGCTCTTGGTCGCTCCGCTCCCTCGTAACATGGACATGGCTTCACATGAAGGCAGAACACAAGCGCGGGTTCGCACGCTTGAGAGGCAGTATGGATATAAAGAGAGCGTCTACTACGTGGACATCACAGGGCCGTCGTCCACGGAATTCTTCACGGCTGCCGTAGTCCACCGGGGAATGAATGTCGATGGCCTATCTTTTCGGGCCCGAAATTCAACACGAGCGGAGGAAGTCGCAATAGCTCTCGCTGCCGCCGATCCAAAATCGAGAACAGTTATCACAGACTCTCGCCGGGCCTGTGAACATTATCTTGCAGGCGAAATATCCCCTCTTGCCTCCCAAATTCTAAGACGCGCTCCCGCCGATCCAACTCGCACAAAAGTGATCTGGGCTCCTGGCCACCAGGGTCTACGAGGCAATGAGGCCGCTGATGCGGCCGCCCGAGCGCTCACACACCGGGCTCCTCATCCTAGCTCTCCTGGCTCAGAAGCTCATAAACCGCTTCTGCGGTTCCGCGAAATCCTAATTCATTATTGCGACAGCCACCGTCTCTACCCAGTACCTGCCAAGGGGCTGAGTAAGGCGGAGGAGCGAACTCTGCGGCGCCTGCAGACAGGAACTCTTCTCTGTCCTGCCATAGCAAAACACTTCGATCCGAACACAGATGGGCGCTGCCCGCACTGTGGAGAGATCTGCGATATCTTTCACATGGTGTGGGCATGTACTCAGAATCCTCACCTTCCCCCTTCCCCCACGCCCACCCTAGAGGGATGGGAGACTGCCCTCCTCAACTGCTCCACACTGGAGTCTAAAAGGGCTCTAGTAAAGCGGGCGCGCGACGGGGCCTCGTCGTGCGGTGTCCCGGACTAAGGATACCGACCATGTAGCAGGGTTTTTTGACCCTCAAACTCTCTTTGCATATTAAAGTTTTTCGCCACCACCACAGCTGTGACAACTTCGCGAAATACTTGCGCAGACCTCGTCTTTGAGAACCAGGCATTGGTGCAGCAAGTCGAGCATATATCCATCTATTTTCTCCGTCCACAAAAGCTTCCTTGGTGACAATCAAGAACTGTTAGTGGAGCGTTTCTTGAAGAAGGAATATGTGTGAAAAGTAACCAGTTGTCTCTAATTGTACATACATGTCTTGCTCGAATACTTTGCCTCAGTCTATCGAAAAGCTGAAACAGCTGATGGGCTGCACTCAAACTTCGCATTAGGAAGTTACGTAATTGTCGGCAATTTTTTTTCTGCTCTTTTTTTCGTAATGCAGAGGGCTGTCTGCGGCTGCGTGCTAGCGAGTTTGTTTTCCACGCTGCTCTATAGCTTCCTGAAATTGCGCGAATTTTGTGACGCTCGCGCAAGTCCGAACGTCAGGGAGGCTTGTAGCTTCCAGAGCTGGTAGGGCCGCCTGCTGCGCGCGCGCACGCACGCACGCACGCACGCACGCACGCACAAGCGGCCGTTCGGCCGGCTTTCGGAGCGACGAAACCGCGCGCGAACAGGGGCCCATCTCTTGATTTCCTTTCAGTTTCGACGCGTTTCTTTCTGTCCCCAAGAGGAAGCATTTGCAGCTCTCGTCACAGTCCTAGCCACTGTGCGCGTTGTGCAGCCTACCGAGCCCTACAGCGGAGACGACTTATGTGTGTGCTGCGTTTAGCTGTTTCCTTCTTGGATTGCCGCTTTCATGAAGCCTTTGAAGACATTGAGTCTATCCTTGTAATCATGCCATACTTTTAAAGTGGCTTCAAAGATCAACAAAAACTTAACGAGTTTGTTTGGCCTCGTGTGAATGGGCAGAAGGGGAAGGCAAGGCATCCGGGGACAGCAAAGAAAAACAGCAGAAAACTCTGCAGAAGAAAATCTACCAGCACATGGACTCGGACGCGCACCTGAAAGCACTTGAGATGGAATGAACAGCAAGAAAAAGAAACATGGAAGGAGCCTTCTCGGAGCAGCTGAGCGGGCACCATGAGGTCACTAAGAAGATATTCCTAATCGCTTACAAGCAAGTGAAAAACTGCCGTCCTATCAGTGGTTTCAGCGATGAAATTGACGTGCAAACTTCTAATGGCGTAGACCTAGGCCGGATTTTGCAAACAATTGTATCTTGTGCGAACATCGTTGACCACAATGGAAAAGAAATGAGAAGTAACCTCTGCAAAGCGATGATAGTGAAAGCTCTCCGTCCTGGTTGACAATAGTAGGCTACCATCAGTACTCTGATCGTATACGTGCGCTCGGACCTCAGTAACGTGCAGCCGAAAACTTTTTTTCTCGACTATGTGCAAGTAACAGATGGAACGGCCGCTGGGATAAACCTAATGGGCACTAGAACTCCCTTGGATATCCTGTGGATCTCTTGGACGTACATGGGACTTCCAAGGGAGTTTTGGTGACCATTGGGAAGGATTCTTTGCTGACGTGCCTCCAATGTCATGGCTTAAGCGTGGACGTGTTGAAGAACAAGCTCATAGCACCTGCTTGCGACGCGGAGTCGGTGATGCTTGGGGAGCGTTCGGGCGTGGCGAAGCTGCTGGAGAATATGTTGCCTAACCTGATCACATGGCACTGTTCGGTGAACCGACTGGAGTTTGCTGTCGGAGACGCAGTTCGCGACATCGAAGGGATAAATCCCTTCAAAATATTCACGGACAAGATCTATTTCATGCACAGCAGTTCTCCAAAAAACCGCAGGCTAGCTGGAGAATCGCGCCAAGGAATTGAACTCATCCCACTCTTTCATAGGAAGGGTTCTGGATACCAGGTGGGTGGCCTCAAGTTTCTGGTCTGTGAATGCTGTGGTGATGTCATTTCCTGCATTGTACCACCACTTCTTGAAATGTTCTTAAGAGCCCACGCGAGATGCTAAAGAGAGAGCACAGTATAGACCTTGTGCGAAATGCACTGCCATCTAGCGGTCGCCGCGCGTGATCCGCCATGTTGGAGGATAGCCGCCGGATTCACAGCACGTACTGGTACACGCTCGTCGCGCGCGCTCGAGTTTCACCGCCCTCAATATGCTCACATATTGCTCATTGCCTTGCTGTACGCAGAAGGGTCACAAAGAAGCCCAGGGAAAAAAGGCAAGAGCGCTTGATTTGAGCGCATTTCTATTTTTGGACTGCGATCCCTGACATCCTCGGCACAAATGTTGCAGAACCGTCCCTACATGTCGAGACATCGCGCAACACATTTCGTTATCGCCATATAGCAAATGCAATCAGAAATAAGCTTTGTAGGCACGAAGAAAATATCACACAAAAGCTGTTTTTCTGCTGCGATTGCCCGTGAAGTGCTGCGATTATCGGCCTCGCAAGAGAGTAATCGTGATCATCTGTTCAGTGGTACGGGTCGCACTTTGTGAGAACCGTCGCTCCTAGCGTTATCCGCTGCAGCGGTTACACGCGTTAGTTTTTAGTGCGAATATTTGTTTCGACGGAAACACTAGCAAGGGTCAAGTGCCCGTGGCACAGAACGTTTGCGCTCTGCAAGTCAGTCAATCGTTTCTGTTAGACCAGGGAAAGGTGCATATTTTGTGGAGCGACGGCTTGTATATGCGTGTAGCGATTTCACTGAACCGGCCGGTTTCCACGAAACCGTGTTTTGTGTAAAGAAAAAAAAAAAGAAAGGAGGGCAGCCGCTAAAGCGGTACCATAGTTGCAACTAGTAGCGGGAATGCATGAAGCGTGTAGAATCCTCCAAAAATATCAGTGCACAACTGCTTGCCCATCGTGGTAAAACCATAGGCACTGCTGCATTTACGGGCTGCGTGTTTTTAACGGCGATAGTCCAAGAATGGTAAGCACTTATGTAGTGTGGTCGTGCGACGACCCAGGGGTCTATGTGCCCGGTAATAATAATAAAATGTTTTCTCTCTCGGTCTAGGGCACTAGGGCAAACTAGGAGCTCTAGAGCACTAGGGCAAACAAACAAATGCTGTATGAACTTTTCAAGGAAAATGAAAAGCGTCGCACACTACCAACATGAGCGTGAAGTTTACTATCGTTTGCTTTCGGCGCCGACACAACACACAGAAAACGCAACCATAACAACAGCAATTCAAGCAGCACGCCCGTCCGCAAAAAGTATGGAACAAAATAAAAACTGACTCAGACTAGACCGAAATGCGCACATTTTTAGCCGTAAACGAAAATTACACTTGCTTATTTATTTATTAAACATTTATTTTTTTTTCAAAAGGAAGAGTTAGGGAGTAGGGGGATGGGGATAGATAGATGTGGAGCTACAGTGGTCGGTCTTCCCTAGTCCAGGATACCGTTGGCCTCCGCCGCTGCCTTGGCCCTCGTCACCACCATAAGCTGAGTGCTCGGGTCGGAGTCAGCCAGGAGGGCCTCCCACTGCTCTAGAGTAGGGCTATTTACCTTTGGTAGTAAAGGGCTTTTTTCGCAGCCCCAGGTGGCGTGGCACGTTGTGGCGTAGCCCCCACACCACACGCACTCTTTCGCGTATCTGTTCGGCCACATTTTGTGATACATGGCTCTGCTTGGGTAGGTGTCTGTTTGTAGTCGTCTGAGCGTGGTGGCCTGCTCTCTGTCGAGGATATCCGCCGGAGCCGAGTACTTCTTGCGCGCTCCCAACAACGCCTTCATTGCCTCCCCGTAAGATTCTGGCGTGCTGAAGGGTTCCACCGGCAAACCCGCCCTCCGGTTCGTGAACCCTCGGACAACGGTGTCTGCCATGAGATTTCCCTCAACCCCAGTGTCAGGGACCCAAATGATGGTGTGTTGAATGTTTGTGTTGTTTGATCCATGTCTGTGTTGTTTTTGTTCGAAGAGGATACTCGCGGCTTTTCGGCCGATCCTTCCATCTCTGTACGCCCTTGCTGCAGCCTCAGAATCCGTGGCTATCCAGTAACTCAGTCCCTGCCGATTGGCTTCAGTCAGGGCTAGAGCTATGGCGATCTCTTCCGCTGCTTGTGTTGTCCTTGTGCGTACTGATGCACCAGTAACTATATTCCCATTGGCGTTCACTACTGCTATCGCCCTAGCGTTTTCCTTCGTTCTGTACTTGGACGCGTCAACATACAGAACCATCTGTTTCTTCTTTAGGAACCTGTCCAACTCCAATGATCTCGCCGCCCGTCTTCCTTCGTGGTTCTTGGGGTCCATGTTTCTGGGCACTGGTTTAACCAAGAAAGTGCTCCTAATTTGGCTGTCAATGTCTGTCTTGTGTTCGCCCTCGTCTTCTGCCGGGTATCCTAGCTTGATCAGTAGTGCGCGGCCAGCGGCTGTTCTTTTAAGTCTTTCCATTTGATATCTGAGCATGGTTTCGCTGTGCTCCTCATAGGTGCCGTACACCCCCATGTTCATCAGCTTCTCTGTCGAGGCGCAGGTCATGACGCCTAAGGCTTGCTTATACGCCCTTCTGATGCATGTTTCCATTTTGTTCTTTTCCCCTTTGTTAGGTTGTAGGTACGGAAGCGCGTACGTCATCCTCGGTATGATGAGCGCAGAAGTGATCCGTAACGCATCTCGCTCCTTCACCCCTTTTCTCTTGTTCGTAATCCGGCTTAACATCCTGCATATCTGTTTCGTGGAGTGTTCCAAGAGCTGGATGGTATGGTCCCGTTTGCCTTTCTCCTGCAGCCACATCCCCAAGATGCGAAGCTTATTTGTCCTTCTTACGGGTTGTCCATCTATCTCTAATTCTATCGTTCCCCTGTCCTCTTTATTTTTGTTAAGTCTAATAAATTCTGATTTTTCTGGGGAGCACTGCATCCCGCTAAATAAAGCAAATTGACCGATCTCATCCGCCGCTCTTTGCAGTATTTCTTGCTTGTTTCCCGTCGATCCTTTTGTCGTCCACACTGTGATGTCGTCCGCATAAACTGAATGTTCTACATCTTTGATGTTTTTCAGTCTCCTAGTTAATCCAATCATTGCTATGTTAAAGAGCAAAGGTGAGATGATGGATCCTTGTGGCGTCCCTCTGTTTGGCGTCGTCTTCTTTGTAGCTCCGTACTTGGTGGCGTTCGGAAAGCGGTTTGGACGCGTAGTAAGTGTCTGCGAAGTCACTTAGAAACTTGGGCAGCAGAAACACGTCGACTGACCATTCAGTCATGTTTACAGGCTCAAGTGAAAGTAAATAAGATTTTAGAGCCAGCACAGCAGTAAGGAAGCTAACGCAGGGCACTCCTAAATCCACACAGCAGAGGCGGCCCAAGCTTCTGTCATCCTCCAACATGGCGGATTTCCACTGGTTCTTATTTTCTCCGATAGATGGCAGCAATTTCGCACAAGGTCTATAGGGGACTGCCAGAACGGCTGTCTTCGACAGAGTTCGTCCAGAACTTGGCGCTGCTTTGTGATAGCTTGGCCGAACTCTCTGAGCTTTCTTTAAGCTTTCAGAGGCGTGAGATTACGTTACCTGAGGCACACAACTTAGTTGGAAGGCAAATCGCAGTTTTTGAAGCAAGAAAGCTGCGACCTGGAAAGATGTGCAGTTCTAGAAAGATGTGCAGCGCGCAGTTCTACCAGAGCTTAGCTGAGAACTTAATGACACGAGTTCTGACAACACAGTCTTCTCGAAACACTTGTAGTAACAATGTTGACAAGCATGTGGCAGCTTCAAGGAACTTATTCAGCATTCGGATGTTGGATGCGTCGACCTGGCCCGTTCAGCTCGATGCTCTTTACAGTGAGGACGAAATAGCTCGCTTAGCCCAGAGGTTTTCTATAAACGAGAAGAAAGCCCAGTATTGCTTCAGGGAGTTTTTGAGAATGTAGGAAAGATTGTTCCTGAAAAACTTCAAGAGCTCGTGACGGCAGTCAACTGCATCCCAGTTTCAACTGCCGATTTTGAAAGAGGGTTCACTGCCATGAACGGCATCATGAAGCCTTTGAGAACGTTGCAGTCGGTAACAAGGCTGTCAACGCTCGTTTTCAATAGAGTGAATGGTCCACCGCTCCTACGTTTCGATCCTGATCGGTACGTGACGCCGTGGCTTTTGTCAGGAAGACACTCTGCACTAGAGACTCGAGCTCCAGCTCGAAAACGAGAGGTCTGAATTGAAGAAGAGGAGAATTTCTAAAAGCTTTTGTAATAAACTTTATCTAATCTTTCACGTGATCTGCACTGCAGTGCAAGGGAACTTTGTTTCGTACTTCGTTCCACAGCTCAGCAGCACATCCAAGTGGCTTGCTTTTCTCTTCCGGACGCTTTGCTTCACGACCACTTGCCGTTGTAGTGACTACCATCCCCGTGCCGTATGACAGGTATCCGCACGCCCCTCGTCCGCTACATCGTGGCTCTCCCTGCGACAGAAAAGGAGCGCGTCGAGGCCGCCCTGGGTGCACGCAACCGAACATAGTCAAGTCAGTCATTGTTTTGGATTCATCATATATCACCGCCGTTTTTGGCCTGCGCTAGCGTCCCACCACCGTCTTCAGAGCTTGTTGCTCCTGTGCGTTGGTGTGTGTTGAGTGGTGCTTCCTGTGGACCCAGCCGAAGTAATGACGAAGGCTTCGATACCACCCACATTCGTCGAAATTTTACTCCCCTGTGTAGGGACTCATTCTAAAACTGTGTCACAGGAAAGTTTGCAGTCCTTTTATTTCGTTTGTTTCTTCTTCGGGGACTTGAATGACGGTAGATATTTTTGTGATTTTAGAAGTGGAATGAAGAAGATGATACAGCACCGCCACCAACGACGACGAAGCTCTAGCGCTGCCCTTCGGATGTTCGTGCTGGAGAATTGCCGCTTGTGTGCCGACCCTGCGGCCGGTCGTAGTTGAGGCCAGTCGCATTACCTGGAAGATTTAAACATTAGCTTTCCGCAGCAAGTGGCTGGGAGATAAGATATACCTAAAGAGGGGAAGAGCAAATTCCTTACGCTTCCGCTTCCCAAAAACATGCACCCTGAGCATCATCAGGCTAGACGAGTGGCGAGGAGCAAGAAGACGAACGAGTGCTATTCAACAGAAGAAGGAGCCTTCTTCGTGGACGCTGCGGGTCCTGTACAAGGCATATCAACAATCTCAGTGGTCCACCAAATGCAAGTCGTGGACGGGCTTTCAGTTCGTAACGGGGATACACAGGCTATGGAGGAAGTAGCGATAGCCCTAGCCGCAACGCACTCCGCATCGAAATACATAGTTACAGATTCCCAGGCGGCTTATAGAAACTATATGCGTGGCAGAATCACGCCGCTAGCCTGCAAAATTCTTAGTCAGTGTAGGACTTCCGCTGAACGGAAGGAATTAATATGGGTACTAGGTCACCAGGGCGTTGAAGGAAACGAGCGCGCACACGCTTCGGCCCGAGCTTTTCTTCCCCGGAATCCTTCTACGTCCTCCCTTCCTGATTCAGGCTCCCCCTCTCCGCTAACAACATATTCAGAAATATTACAACATTTGCGCCTTGGAAGGCAGACACTCCCGAGGCCCGCTAAGGGTCTCAGTAAATCAGAGGAATGTGACCTTCGCAGGCTACAAACTATGTCTTTCAATAATCCAGCTACGCTTCACGCCATTGAGCCCGAGTCCTTTTCGGCACAGTGCAAATTTTGTGGCCAGAAGGCAAACTTGTACCACATGGTATGGGCTTGTCAGAAAAATGACAGCATTGACATCATAAATCAGCCAACGCGGGAGGGCTGGGAGGCGGCCTTGTCCAGCTCGGACCTCGAGGAACAACGAGCCCTCGTCGCCAGAGCACGGGAAGCGGCTTTTACCAACGACGTTCCGGACTAGGGACCCGATCAGCCATCCCTTCAACTAAGGCATTGTGGCTTTAATAAACGTTTTCATCATCATCATCCGCTTGTGTGCCCATCTCTCGCCTCGCTAGTTGCGCTAGGGTCTTCGTCGCCGGCGCTTTCAACGTGCCCATAAACCGCTCTACAGAAGCTTTAATAGTTTTTGTTTCAGATTGCTGCAGTCAAGCTTGTTTCGGCGAGGATGGTTTCGGGCTTTCTTTTGCCTTGAGTAAGCTTCTTACGGTTATTAGTCCTTTACCTCCATTTATTAAATCGTTTAGTTCGGAATCGCTACGTGTCGTCGCCCCGCCTATTTCTCTTTTAAACTTGGGGCGTGTGAAATTTCCGAACTTTTTAAATGGCGTCGGCAATTTTCAGCGCCTTGTCACAGCGTGAACCGGCGAGGTCGACAAGAAGGTTTAATATTTCCGTTTTCAAGCGTTCATAATTAATGCGTGCCTTTCGCGCAGGGTTCATTCGCGTAGCAGTGTTCCGATTCATACGCAGCAGGGAGAAAATTGGCGAGTGATCCCCTATAGTGGCATCATCGCTAAGACATTGTCTGTACTATTGCATAATAACTTAATAAGTGTTCAATCATAGTAGCTGAAGCAGCTGTAATTCGTATTGGATCAGATATCAAATGTTCGAAGTTTTATGATTTGATAAAAATGTTCAATCGCTGCTCGTGGTTGAAGAAACATCAATGTTCAGGTCCCCCGTGATTAAAACAGCATATTGGTTTATCCCCTACGCCAATCAGTGTACCGTCCACGTCGTCTATAAACAGCCGTATTCAGATGAGGGGGCCTATATATGACACCAACCGATACTCGACAAGACAGTGTGGCAGAGTGAGTCCACAGTTATGTTCTTGGCGAAACATTCAGATAAAATGTGAAGCAGTAGTGCAGATTTAATTAGCAGTCCCACCCCGCCACCATGCCGATGAGCTTCGCTAGGGCTCGATAAAAATCGCATCCAGGAACCGATGTTGTTTTGTCCTTTTTCAGCCGGGTTTCCGATAGAGCTATGACAGAAAATATGCTTTCGAAAGCTTTCGACAGGAAATGAGGAAGGGAGATGGGTTTACCTGGTACTGTAGTCAAGAGGATGTCATCGTACCTAGATATGCGCCAACAGTCCGTTGATTTCGAAGGCCATTATTAAGATGTTCTCTCTGTAAAGTGCGATGTTCCGCAGAGCAGTGTCCTAGGTCTTCTACTTTTCTTAATTTCCGTGGACGACTTGACCACCTGCAATAATCAGTTTGTTAGTATTCGATTATTCCGAGATGACTGCTTGCTCTTCAAGGTCGTTAATAACATAAATGACCTCTTTGTGCTTAATGAAAGTCTTAATGATGTTTGTAATTGGTGTGACCTCTGGAATGAAACTTAATCCTGATAAAACTGTTTTCGTGCGCATCACCAACAAAAAGTCCCCTTTCCCTTACCAATACGAAATCAAGCAGACCCCAACTTACTGTTTCAAATATCCGGGCGTAACAAATGAAAACCACTTGAGCTCATATTAATATATGCCCTTCTGCTTGCCGCAAGCTCGGTCAAGTCAGAGACAGGCTCAAATACTGCCCCTCCGACGTAAAGATTCTGATCCATAACTCGTTAATCAAATCTCGGTTGCAGTCCTGCGAACTTTAGGATCCTTTTACTAAAAAATACATTCACATGCTTGAATGGTTGCAGAGATCAGCAGTTCGCTATAGTAGTAGTAATAGTAGTACAAAACCTTTATTCGGCCATAATTTACAGGCCGAGCATGTCGACCGCCTGGACGACCAGAAGTCGCTGTTCTTCCTTCCCTTCAGCGCCAAGCCAGTCGAGCCAGGTGGTGATGGATAGAGAGGGTGGGGGTAGGAACCCGACTGCTGAGCAGCCAGGCAATAGAAGAGGCAATGTTTCTGATTCACCACCACACCTTTCCGTCACCTAGCCCCCCTCAAATTCACGCACTTGTGACCGTCGATGTTCGCAAGGCCTTCGACGGTGTTTGCCACGACCACATCCTTTCCCAACTCGCCTCCCTAGACTGTGGCTCCCGCATGTACTCTTATATCCGCTCATTCCTCTCTAAACGTGTGGCTCGCTTTTGAGCAGACACTCATCTGTCCGACCCCCACCACCTCACCCGTGGCACTACTCAAGGTGCTATTCTCTCTCCTACCCTTTTCAATCTTGTCATGGCCCCTCTCGCCTCCCAGCTAGCTGAAATTCCCGACCTGCATCATATATTTTACGCCGATGACTTCACTCTCTGGTGTTCATCGGGCTCTCCCGGTCCCATACAGGACACCCTGCAACGTGGCCTAGATCTCATCGACTCCTTTCTCACCACCGCTGGCCTCTCTCCTCCTCCTGAAGAATCCGAGCTTCTCCTTCTCAACCATTCCTGATACCAGCGGTCACACAACCACTTCGTCTCTCTTCACCTTACTGACTCTCCCATTCCTGTCGTCACGCAGTGCAAAGTTCTTGGCTTTCCTTTGCATGCCGCCAAGAACGTGCAAGCCCTCTACCACGCAGTCACCACCTGCCACTCGGTAACTCACCTCCTGCGGCGCGTGGTCACTCGGCGCTCAGGTATCCACGAGGCTCATGCGTGCCGAGTTGCCCACGCGCTGGCCCTCAGCAAGGTCTTGTACTTAGCACCCTGCGTTTCCTTCAATCAGGCTCAACTTAACGCTCTCGAGGCTGCCCTTGTGGGCCTCTACAGGGCAGCTCTCAACCTCCATATCACTACCTCTACCGCTAAGCTATTTGCCACAGGCCTCTTCCATCATCTCCGTTCTCTTCTCACTCTCCATCGTGACTCACAACTTGCCTGACTTTCCCTTACCCGTCAGGGTCAGTGGTTATTGACTCAAGCGGGTATATCGCCCATTCCAATCTCCCCGTTTGCCTCTCATATTCCCACCCCGGCCCCCAATCTTCGTATACTCCCCCTCCCGACCAACATATCCCCCGTCCTGCACGCCGGCCGTCGTCATGCGGCCGCACAGCACCATTCCCCTCTCTTTATAACCAGGGTGTAGCTTACACGGATGCCTCCTTCGTGGCTCCTCGAGGTTCCTGCGGCTACGCCCTGTACTACCCCCACCTCCCCGCTCCTGAAACTCACACCAGCGGGCCTTTTCTACGCCCTCCGGAAGCATTGTCCCTCGAGGTCCTCGCCATTGCGCATGCCCTCCAGTCATTTGCCCTCCTTCCCTCTCTTCAAGAGTACACAGTCTATTCAGACTCACAAGCCGCTATACACCACATACAGAAACGCACCCTAACCCCTTCTCTCCAACAGGAGGTCGAACGAGCGGTCTCCGCATTGCAGCCTTCCATCGTTTTCCTCCGCTGGTTCCCTGGGCATTCAGGAATTGACGGCAATGAGCTGGCCCATCAGCTCGCCCGCGAAACACTTTTCCGGGCACCGTTGATCGCCTAGCCCAAGCCCTCGGAGGACGGTGGGAAACTCACCCTTCGCCGCACCATAAAAGAGGTCTACCTCGAGCTCCGCCTCGACAAACGCCTTTACCCTCCCCCTCATCCATCACTCACGGTGCCGGAGGCTCGCCTTCTTCGGCACAACCAAATGAATGCAGTCATCACCCCGTCTCGCCTCTTTCTCTATCTCTATCGATCGGACCCTTCCTGTCCCAACTGCCCCGGTATCTATGCGGACCTGGCCCATTGCCTTTCCGCTTAATATACAATCGCTACCATCGCCATGGTTCCCCATCTGAGTTAATGAGAATCAACAACATCAAGTCCTTAGAGTCCTCGAGAAACCTAGCACGGTTAAAATTCCTCTTGAGCTCTATTATCGTCAGTTCCGTCGTACCCTTCAACACACTTATAGCCTTCATCATCTAGAGCCACAAGGCTCATAAATTGACTCCGTTATTTGCCCACACAAACATCCTAAATATTAAGGCGAAAGCCTTTAAAGCCTTATGCTGTCGTTAGCAATCCGTGTCGGCAGCCGTGTCTGCGTCCGTGTTGGCAGCCGCGTCGACAGCCGTGTCGGCAGCCGTGTCGACAGATGTGTCCGTGTTTTGACGGGTGTCCACCGAGATATGTGAGACAGTTACTGCGTAATTTCCATTCCTCAAATACAAATTTCAGTTTCTTCACTACGGCCCCTCTTTCTTCTTTCACTGCCACTTCCTCCCTTCCTGTACGGTGCGGCCACCGAGAAGACTGAGAATTACAGCGCCATTTCTTTTCCTCAAAAAGCGTTGCGTTCAAAGGGCAAGGCATCGCGCCGAACGGGTGGTGGCGTTCTGTGGACTCCCTGGCAGCGCTACAACACGCTGTCGCGTTCCAATCCTAAAGGCGAAGCTTAAGCGCCATTAATTAGCAGTCAAGTATTGCTGAGTGATTAATCAGTAATTAGTCATTAATTAGTAATTTGTCATTACTTCGTCATCAATTATGTGTGACGTCATCCAGTGGTGACGTCACTAGTGTCACATAGGCAAAGTGGTGCGGAAAACGCTTTCGCCTCTACGCACTTTAGACAGTCAAAATGCCCCTTGAATTTTTTTCTTTCTTTCCTAGGACTATATTGTATTGTATAATCTGCCACCTCACGTGTTTGCATCCGAAAATATGCTCTCTGCTACTGAGCGAGCTATTGCCAGTTACCTTTTCTTGCTAATTTGTCACAGTTTGTTTTCTGTTGGAGAGGAGGAATTTCTGTTTTCTGTTGCAACTCTCCAGCATGTCAGACCACCTGGCCCAAAGCTTCCCCTTGTTGAACCTTATTTGTTTTCTGTTTTTTATCACTGCCTCACTGTCGGGAAGTAGAGCAGACTTACCGTGTTGTACACGCAGGTTAGTCACAACCTCCCGTTCTAACTTTAATCTTTCTTTGATGCTGCCCTTGATATTTTTTTGTAATAAGTGCCGTAGTGATGGCTTGCGCAGAAAGTGACACTTGTTTATCCAAGATTTCCGCGACGATGAACTAGCCACGAAGTGCGCTAAATGCCTCCAGAACTACCATTTTGCAAAATGTGCGGGAATAACTGAACGTTGTGCAAAGGGAAAATGAGAAGGAAGTAAAATGTCCTATAGACGGCATATCCGCGTCGCGCGGCAGTTCTAGCACAGATAAGCAGTCCGCTATGCAGGTGGCTGCTCTTAGCCAACAGCGAGGTGGAATCAGCAAAAGCTTGGCCATACTTACGACAAAGGTGGACGACCTGTCGGAATTTAAGCAAACCGTATTAGACATTGAACAGTCTGTACGACACATGTCAGGTGTACGGATCAGTTACTTGAAGTACCTGCAAGGCAGTAGAGGGACATTGAAAGCTTCGAAATAGAGTCGATGATGTCGAAAGCAGCCAAGACAAACCAGGAACTACAAAGCTAAAACAAGAAATAAACGATCTGAAAGAGTACAGTAGACGCCAGAATTTGGAGATTCATTGCCTGCCCCACACTGAAAATGAAAACCTTTTTGAGAAACTCAACGACCTTGCTGGAAGGCTCGACCTGCCCCTCTTGTCCGAAAGCAACACGGAAACATACCATCGTCTCCCACCTGGCAACGATAAAGACAAAACGCCAGGAATCTTAACACGATTTCATGAACTCTCTACAAAGACCTGGCTTGCAAAACGCGACAGTCTAAAATACATTGAAGATGACATTCGGTTTTTCCATAACCTGTGTGGGGACTTTGCGCCGCGTCTTCCCTTTGGCTCGCTTCCCCGTGACGCACCCTCCTTAGCTTAGTTAGTTACCTTAACTAACAAGGGAGGGCGCCGGCGTCGCAGCGCCACGAAGGGCGTGATTGCTGCGCGCGGGGGGGAGACGGCCTTCTTCGCCTCGGGATTTAGCCGCGTACGAACGTTTCGCCGCGGACTCCGCTCCTCGCTGTCGGGGCGAAGACTCGAGGGGTGGAACGTCTTCTCAATCTCGTCCCGTCTGGCCGCGGAGTATCCCCTGCCCTAGCGTGGGCGAAAAGGGAAATGCGCAGTATCTGTCTCACACATCTCGGTGCATACCTGAACCAAAAGAAAGGCGAGAGAGAGAGAGAGAAAAACTTTAATTTAACAGGAATTCGGGGCACGCCCCAGGGTCCCCGCACGACCCCACTGCACTCAAGTGTTTATGTTCCTAAGGTTCATAACACTGGCAGCACGGCCGGTGGCGATGGTCTGCACGGCCGGGTCCTCCGAGCGCAGCAGGGTCTCCCAGTCCTCCCAGGTCTTGAGGTTCTCTAGGTCCCGCGGGGGAGGGTCCGCCAGGCAGAGGGAAAGGATGTGGAGGGAAGAAGCGAAGGGTTCTGGGCATAGGGCGCAAGCAGGAGTGGGGAAGGAGGGATGATAGTGGGTTAGGGTAAGGGGCGAGGGGAGAGTATGTGTTTGTAATCTGCGCCAGAGTGTTGCGTGTCTGTTATCTAGGGAGGGGTGGGGCGGGGGGTAGAGCTGGCGAGAGGCTCTGTATGCCTGGGTCAGCTCACTGAATGAGTGCATGCGATCCTTCGTGAATCCCCGATCCGAGGCCACCTGAGCCCGGTTTAAAGAACCTCGGGCTAAAAGGTTGGCGGCCTCGTTTCCGGGATTCTCGGAGTGCGCAGGCACCCATATCAGCTCCACTTGGCGGGGCGGGGGTGCATCGGGCGAGTCCAGTATGTCAAAAGCAGGGACATGAACTCGGCCTCGAGCAAAATTTAGAATCGCAGTTTTAGAGTCAGTTAAAATATACCGGGCTTCCGTGCGGGTTATAGCAAGTGCAATGGCGGCTTCCTCTGCAGCCTCTGGGGACGTGTCTGGAGGGAGAGGTGCATAACTGCCCTCTTGGAAAAGTGGACACCTCAATCGTGCTTTAAGCTACGTGGCGGTAGTGACAGATGTGCGCTGCATGCGTTGGCATTGACAACGTTGTGCCAGAAACGCTGCCACCTGCCAGGGTGGCAGGGTGGGTGGGGACTTTAGCGTAGATATAAAGACAAGCGGGAATTTCTTACCACTTACGCGGGAGAACATCCCCTTTCTGTCGCTCGTAACGCTTCCCACAGCTGTGACAACCTCGCGAAATACTTGCGCAGTCCTTGTCTTTGAGAACCAGGCTTTGGTGCAGCAAGTCGAGCATATATCCATCTATTTCTCCGACCACAAAGCTTCTTTCATGACAGTCAAGAACTGTTGATGGAGTGTTTCTTGAAGAAGGAATATGTGTGAAAAATTACAAGTTGTCTGTAATTGTACGTACAGGGTCCTTCAAAATATGTGCGAACACGGCGAAGCGTGCCCGCGCTCCGCGGAGCGTCAGCGCATCCGGCGTGGTCGCGCATCGAAACAATGTGGCGCATGCGCACAGCAGACTGGAGGCGGTGCTTCGTGTCGTCTGCTACAGCACGGAAGCGCGCCGTGCTTCCGTGCTGTAGCAGACGACACGAAGCACCGCCTCCAGTCTGCTGTGCGCATGCGCCACATTGTTTCGATGCGCGACCACGCCGGATGCGCTGACGCTCCGCGGAGCGCGGGCACGCTTCGCCGTGTTCGCACATATTTTGAAGGACCCTGTACACATGTCTTGCTCGAATTCTTTGCCTCAATCTATATCGAAAAGCTGAAATAGCTGGTGAGCCGCGCTCAGATTTCACATTAGGAAGGAACGTAATCGTCGGCAATTTTTTGCTCTTGCGCAGAATCTCAACTTGTTTGAGCAGTGGCATGCATTTGTGATCAAGGCAATGCATCCCCAGGTGACACTGCTCCTTGTTTTCAATAGACCGCTCGGATTCCGCCGCTAGGCTCCGACGGGAGCGGACGCTCTGTCGATGGGCTACGTCGACTTCGACCGCTCACGCTGCAACTCGGTCACCGGATCTCGGACTTTTTGCGTGAATCAACTATATTGAGGAAGCGTTCGCCGCGGCTACTCACATTTCGAAGGTGGGCCGATTTTCGCAGCCATTATTGAAGCTTTCAAGAGCTTAGCGAGCCCAGTGGGGCGCTAGGCCTAGTCAGGCCTAGGCAGGCAAAGGCACCCCCGGCGGCCGAGGCCCGCTAAGAAGCTCGGCGAAAATGACTGAACCTATGGAGGGAACGAACATAGACCCTGCGGAGCTGAAACAGCCCGGCCAGTGCTTTGTCAGCAAAAAGAGAAGAAAGGTGGTGCCACTCGAGGACGAGGAACGCGCCGTCGCCGCTCAGCGAGAGAGGGAACGAGCCGCGTCCAAGCTCGCCGGCAAGAAAATGGCAGCAAAGTCGGTGGAAAGGCAGACAGTCAAGATACCAGACGGAGCTGAAAAAATTATTCTTCGCCCACGGGGTGGGGTTAGCCGCCTGCTTGAACGCGGCAGCCTAGAATTAGCGGAGTTGATCGCTCGCACCGCCGGCGTCGATCTCGCCGAGGCCGAGGAGGACATTTTCTCGGTTAACACGAAACAGTCCATTCTCATCTCCACAACAAGTGACGAGCGGAGATTAAAATACGTTAGGCTGCGCGTCCTCGAATTTGGGAGCGATAAAATTGACGTTCCCGCATACGTGGCTGCGCTTGAATACTGCGGGAAGGGCTTCGTGCACGGCATTCCCCTACGCGTCACTGAGGCAGAACTTGCGCATCGACTCCGCACTATCAAGGGCAACCCACTCGTGCTAGGAGTCAGGCCTCAGGCGTCTTGGCAAAAATTCAACCACGGTCCTAATCCTGTTCGAAAATCCGGAGGTTCCGAAGTGGGTGAAATTCTCGCTTACGTGGCAGAAGTGCTCACTGTACCGAAAAAAAGTACGAGGTGTGCAATGCATGCGGCCGCCTGGGCCACCGCGAAGATGTTTGCCCGGGTGATCCCGACAATGTCAAGTGTCGAAGATGCGGCGCTGAGCGCCCGGACTCGGACATACTTGTGACGCGAAGTGTCAGCTGTGCGGCAAAAATCATCCCCTCGGCGACAAGAAGTGCAGGGAAATTTACAGGACTCCCTATCAGATCAAGAAACGACAGTGGGAGCAAAAAATTAGCCAGCAACAGCAGCAGCAGCAGCAGCATTCATCGGATGCAACACCCGAAGGCGATTGCAGAGGACGCTCAAAGGTCAGAGGAGGGGATATCCTAGGCCGGCGCGGAGATTGCCGAGGCAGTAGCGGAGACCTTCGAGCACGGAGCGGGGACTTCCCGCCACTGATGGAGACTACCAGTCGAGGCCGTTCGAGCTCCCGTGGCAGAGGGCGATCCGGATCCAGGTCCGCAGCCAGGGCCAGTTCCAGCTCCAGGGACGCGAGGAACCCGTGGGCCCCCGGAAGAGAAGTCCGAGCAGGGACCGCAAAATCGTAAGTTTCAGCAGCGTGGCCTACCAGGCGAAAGATGAGGAAGATAAAGAAATAGAAGCTTTGAAAAAGGAAGTCGGTGAACTTAAGGAGATCATTAGAAAACTCACTCAGGAGCTTCACCGACCTCGACCACAAGCATGCGCGGGGTCCCTCCCATCTCAGCAAGCGTTTCCTTCAGGACAGGTAGCTAAATCGGCTCCCCCACCTTCGGCGTCAAACGTGGTCACACCAGACGCGGCGCCGGCGACGGAGGAGGAAAAGATGGTCACTGAGCCGATTCGACCTCCCCCGCGGAAACGGAGGGGTGGGGAGACAGATCCGCTTGTGGCATTAGAACAAAGGTTAGACGCTAAGTACCATGCGAGATTCGAGAGGATCGAGACTGGCATGATCGAAATTATGGGTCTCCTAAATAAGATTCAGGAACAGTTTACAGTTGTTGCCGCGAACGAAGCCTCTGGCGCTCTCACGGAGAGGCAGGCAATACTTGAAAAAAGACTTGGCCAATCCGAATATGGCCAGAATTCTATCAAAGAATGATTCGACTGCGTGGCAGTGGAACTGCCGAGGGTTCCCGCGTAAGCGAGCGCTCGTGCAACAGTACCTCGAGCAGGAAAATGAGAAACCTTTAACCGTAGCGCTGCAGGAAACGGGCAAGGGCGCGGTTAAACTTAGCGGATATCAAGCGTTTGCTAGCGACCGCGGGGAAAATTCTCGGGTTACTACGTTCGTAAAAAGGAACGTAGCGGCAATCACACACGAAATCAATTCTCGTGGCATTGAGGTGGTGGTGGTGAAAAACTTTAATATGCAAAGAGAGTTTGAGGGTCAAAAAACCCTGCTACATGGTCGGTATCCTTAGTCCGGGACACCGCACGACGAGGCCCCGTCTCGCGCCCGCTTTACTAGAGCCCTTTTAGACTCCAGTGTGGAGCAGTTGAGGAGGGCAGTCTCCCATCCCTCTCGGGTGGGGGTGGGGGAAGGGGGAAGGTGAGGATTCTGAGTACATGCCCACACCATGTGAAAGATATCGCAGATCTCTCCACAGTGCGGGCAGCGCCCATCTGTGTTCGGATCGAAGTGTTTTGCTATGGCAGGACAGAGAAGAGTTCCTGTCTGCAGGCGCCGCAGAGTTCGCGCCTCCGCCTTACTCAGCCCCTTGGCAGGTACTGGGTAGAGACGGTGGCTGTCGCAATAATGAATTAGGATTTCGCGGAACCGCAGAAGCGGTTTATGAGCTTCTGAGCCAGGAGAGCTAGGATGAGGAGCCCGGTGTGTGAGCGCTCGGGCGGCCGCATCAGCGGCCTCATTGCCTCGTAGACCCTGGTGGCCAGAAGCCCAGATCACTTTTGTGCGAGTTGGATCGGCGGGAGCGCGTCTTAGAATTTGGGAGGCAAGAGGGGATATTTCGCCTGCAAGATAATGTTCACAGGCCCGGCGAGAGTCTGTGATAACTGTTCTCGATTTTGGATCGGCGGCAGCGAGAGCTATTGCGTCTTCCTCCGCTCGTGTTGAATTTGGGGCCCGAAAAGATAGCCCATCGACATTCATTCCCCAGTGGACCACGGCAGCCGTGAAGAATCCCGTGGGCGACGGCCCTGTGATGTCCACGTAGTAGACGCCCTCTTTATATCCATACTGCCTCTCATGCGTGCGAACCCGCGCTTGTCGTCTGCCTTCATGTGAAGCCATGTCCATGTTACGAGGGAGCGGAGCGACCAAGAGCATGTGGCGCCACAGCACCGGGATGTTCTCCGTCCCCTCTGGTATGCATGTGTGTTGGATGTGTAAGCGGTTTAGCACGCGGCGCCCAGGAACCGTCTGCGATAGCCGCGTATATTGGTTCACGAGGTGGGCCTCCCGCAACTCCTGATAGGAGTTTACCACTCCCAACGCCTTCAGTTTGGCGTTGGAGGTAGCCACCGGGAGGTCCAATGCTCGCTTTGTTGCCTTCCTGATGATGGCGTCAATGCGCTCGTCTTGTTGTGGCATTGAGGCGGTTCTCGTCGAAATTCTCACGGGTAGGAAGGTGGAGGTTAGTATTTTTCTCTTAAACATTTACAGCACCCCCTAGCAGCTTAACGTTAAGTTCAAGGCCCTCTTTCACAAAGCCATCAAGACGGCAGGAACAAACCCCCTGATTATTGTAAGGCACTTTAACGCGGCCCACGAAGAGTGGGGATACAATAGGCCCGACCCGAAGGGAAGGCAGCTGTAGGACGACTTTCACGAATTGGGCCTCACACTGCAAACGGACCCGGGCTGTCCGACCAGGGTATGAAACAGCGTGAGCGCCCACACTACCCCAGATCTAACCTTCACCAGAAATGTTGAAGAGATCAGCTGGAGAAACACTGATATCAACTTTGGGAGCGATCACTGCGTCCTCGCAATAACCCTTAAACGGGGAGTCAAGGTAAGAAGTGGAAGAAAACCCAGTGTAACTCAATGGGATAAATTCAGACAACTCAGAGAAAGCGCGGGAGCGCATGCACTCATTCAGTGAAATGACGCAGGCCTGCAAAGCCGAGCGTCGGCTCTACCCCCCACCTCATCCTTCCCTCGACAATTACCATCAGACACTTTGGAGGCGGCTCCAAACACGCACTTTGACCTCCCCTTATATACGCTCGCGATATCACCCAGTCCACATGAACCCTTCCTGTACCCTCTGCCACCACCCCAAAGCCACTCTCTACCATATTCTTTTCCTCTGCCCGGCGGATCCTCCCCCGCGGGGCCTGAGCACCTTACCACTTGGGAGGCTTGGGAGACCCTACTGCGCTCCGAGGACCCGGCCAAGCAAGCCATCGTCACCGGCCGGGCTGCCAGCGTCATGAGCCTCCGGGGCATGAACGTTTGAGTGCAGTGGGGCCGTGCGGGGGCCCAAGGACCGACGTGTCCAAAACTCCCTTGTTACAAATAAAGTTTTCATCATCATCATCATAGAAAGCTCCGACGTAGAGGAGAACATCCAGGATATCTACGAATGGGTGGAAGCCCTCATGCACCACCCTACAGGAGGAAGACGCACCGGCTACCGCCGACAGCAAACTTTTGCACATGTGGGAAGCTAAACGAGGCATGGAAAAGCGTCTCCGCACACAGAGATGGAACAGAAATTTGAGGCGAAGAATAGCCAGGCATAATAAGAAAACTGAGGAGTGCGCAATTAAAATTTCTGAGCAAAACTGGTGTAGTAGATGCGATGAAATGGAAGGCAACATGAGCCTTTCCAAGGCGTGGCGCCTGCTGCGACATCTCCTGGACCCTGCTCAAAAACACAATCGGACACTAGATTGGCGAAGGCCAGGCACGCGTTCGAAGGGACGGACGCGGAGCTCGTGGTGGTGGTGGTGGAACTTTATTTCCAGCGGATATAGAGGAGCGACCCGAAGTCGCCCCCCGCTTAAACGGCGGCCGCTATCCCTTGGGCAGCGGCGGCGTCTTCAGCCAGCTGGAGGAGCTTGATCTGTGTCCCCGGGTCGGGACTGAGCAATAGAGCCTCCCAATGATCAGAGTCGGTAATGAAGCGACTCGCGTGTAGGGACTGCGGGCAGTTCCAGATCATATGATTTAGATCGGCTTTGGCATCACAATTTTTGCGTTTGTCTGAGTACAGTCCATCCGAATAGAAGCTACACAATTGGGGATTTGGATAGGTTTTAGTTTGAAGTTTACGCCAGGCTTTCGCCTGTTGCTTGGAAAGCGTTTTATCTGCTGGGGGAAATCTGAGTCTTGCAAGCCTGTAGTGCTGTAGGATTTCTCTGTAAGAAAACAACCTGTCCTTGCCGGAGTATAGTGCGGCTGGTCTGCACGACCCAGCTCGGCGGGATAGTTCTCGAGCTAGGTTATGAGCCGCCTCATTACCAGCAAGGGAGGCATGAGCAGGCGTCCAGATTAGGCGAATGCGCCGCGTGGGCTGATAATTTAGCAGAATCCGTGCTGCTTGTGGAGAGATTCTTCCAAACGTGTAGTTACGTATTGCCAATTTTGAGTCGCTGACAATGGTTTCTGCCGAGGATCCCGCAATGGCTAGAGCAATGGCTGTTTCTTCTCCAACATGTGTGTGCTGAGTGCGTATAGTGCCCCCCGTTATGAGTGTACCACATTCCGTGGTGACCACAGCTACCATCTTGTCAGCCGAAGAATCTGCTGCATCAACATATGCCACAGAGGTATCATTAAGGAAGCGTTTGCCTAATGATTTGGCTCTCTCGGCACGACGTTCAGCGTGGAAATCAGGGTGCATGTTCCGAGGTAGTGGAGGAATGACCAGAAGCTGGCGTATATGTTTGGGAAGATCAGTTGTTGGTCCACCTTGTCGTTCGTATGTTATGCCGAGTGTGGACAGAATGTGTCTGCCAGTTGGTGTGGCCGTTAGTCGTTCGTACTGCGAGACGGTTACCGCTTCAATAATCTCACTTAGGGTGTTATGAAGACCGAGACCTAAGACTTTCTCAGTTGCTGTGTGCATGGGTAGCCCAACTGCCTGTTTGACGCATTTTCTGATTATGGCTTCCACTTTCTCTTTTTCAGCTGACTTGAGATGTAGGTAAGGGCATACGTAAGCGATGCGGCTGATCACAAAGGCTTGTACTAAACGGAGAGTATTGCTTTCCCTCAAGCCCGAGTGGCCTTTACTAATGCGGCGAATGAGTCGCATAATTTGCTCCGAGGTTCCCTGAAGCTTCTGAATTACGTCACCATTGAAGCCGTGTTCTTGTAGAATTAGGCCCAAGATTTTAATTTTGGGTACTCAAGGAATGGGGACTCCGCGAATACTGAGTTCGATGGCCGGTGGGGGTTACGCAAGGGATCTGATTTTGCGGAATATGAGAAATTCAGATTTGGCTGGAGAGCACCGCAGCCCGCTGGGGTCTACATAGCTCCCCACGATATCGATGGCACGCTGGAGTCTCTCTTCGATTTCGGCATCACTGCCCTCGGCGGTCCACAAGGTGATATCGTCAGCATAGAGGCTGTGGTGGAGTTGCGGGATCTGCGCTAATTGGTATGGAAGTTTCAACATTGCAACGTTGAAGGGAAAGGGTGACAGGACCGATCCCTGCGGGGTGCCCTTGTTACCGAGGGGGAAGTTACGCGAGTGGAGACCTCCTACTAGAAAATGCGCCTTTCTACCTGAGAGAAAGTCGCGGATATAGTTGAAGGTGCGGGCTCCCACCCCGAGTTCATGAAGGTTCTCCAAGATCGCATGATGTCTGACATTGTCAAAGGCCTTTTCCAGGTCGAGTCCAAGAATTATTCTGGTGTCCCGCGTTTTTGCCTCAATAATCTGATGTTTGAGCTGAAGCATTACATCCTGCGTAGAAAGTTTTGGTCGAAAGCCAATCATGGTTGGGGGGTAAAGCTCGTTCTCCTCCATAAACCGGTTGAGGCGGGTATGAGCTACGTGCTCCATGAGCTTACCCACACAAGACGTGAGCGAAATTGGCCTGAGGTTCTCAAGGCCGAGTGCCTTCCCGGGTTTTGGAATGAGAATGATCTCTGCCGTTTTCCATATTTGTGGGATTGAGCCCTCCGACCAGCATTTCTGCATATACTCAGTTAGTGATTGTAGCGACTGTTCATCTAGGTTGCGGAGGATCTTGTTGGATACTGCATCTGGGCCAGAGGCGGTGGCAAAATTAGTGAACACATACATCGGCGAAACAAAATCCCTACCCCTCCAGCAGTACAAGAGCCCTCCTAACGAGACTCTCGATGCGCCCATGACGGAGGCGTAGGTCAGGGCCGAAATTTTGACTTTAAAGACGCGATCGGCCCCCGGCCCAGACGGGGTTACGAAAAATTAAGGAATCTGGACGGCATGTCCATAACGGCGCTCACGAAATACATGCAGGAGGTGTGGAGTGGCGGCCGTCTCCCTCAGCAATAGAAAACTGCAAAAGTGGTGCTAATCCCTAAACCGGGTAAACCGCCCGGATTAAAAAATCTCAGACCAATTTCCCCTAACTTCGTGCGTAGGAAAGCTGATGGAACGCGTCATCCAGGCTAGACTGACGCGCTTCATGGAGCAGAACGACCTGTGGCCGCACGAGATGGTCGGATTCCGGCCGGGCTTGTGTACGCAGGTTTAGATCTAACCAAAGCCTTCGACAATGTTAAGCATGCGGCGATCCTTGCGGGGCTTCAGGAAATAGGTGTCGGCGAAAGGACCTATAATTGCATCAAGGATTTCCTGTCACACTGGACGCTAAAACTAAAATTTCAGGGCTTAGAATTCCCGCACGGTCTACCTGAGAAGTAAGGGAACGCCGCAGGGCTCGGTGCTCTCCCCCTTCCTTTTTAACGCGGCGATGAGGGGCCTTCCCGCCGCTCTCAGGAATATAGACGGCCTAAAATTTAGCTTTGTACGCAGATGACATCAACATCAGGTTGAACAGTGGTAGTGACGGTAGCATAGAAGAGCGGCTGCAGGCGGCGGCAGACACTGTAGTGTCCTACGCTGCTGAAAGGGGCCTTGTGTTTTTGCCGCAGAAATCCGAACTTTTCGCTTACAATCCGACAGCGCTACGGTGCAAGCGCGACTGGAATTTTGAAGTTAATGTAGAGGGCAAAGCCGTACCGAAAGTTAATCACATCAGGATCCTCGGACTTTTTATCTAAGAGGATGGTTATAATGATGGAACTAACAAGAAACTCAGCAACTACGCTGCGCAAGTAACAGGGATCTTCAAGAGGGTCGCGCTGAAGGGCAGGGGACTCACAGAACGTAGCTGCTTGAAACTGGCATAGGCGTACGTTATTAGCCGAATATGCTAAGCCACGCCGTTCCTCGATATTACGGTAAACGAGAAAGATAAGATCGTCACAATTATTAGGCGTTGCGTCAAGAGGGCACTGGGCCTACCTATCTCCACCTCTACAGACCGCCTGTTGGAAATGGGGGTGCATAATACTTGGATCGAACTGGCCGAGGCGGTGCGAATCACCCAGCTCGAAAGGCTGAGTACAACGAATACGGGCCGGACCATCTTAGAGTGGGTCGGCTGAAAAGTAGATAGGGGCATATGCGACAAGGTCGCCCTACCACCACAATGTCGCGAGAATATCATCGTTCCCCCCCTCCGCCGCAACATGCACCCAGAACATCACAGGGAAAGACGGGAGAAGAGGGCGGAGGCTGTGGTTAAAAGGGCCGGGAATTTCAGGGCAGATGAGGTTGCCTACGTGGACGCAGCGAGTGGCAGGTCGAGGGCGGCGGTCGCCTCGGTAGTCGACGGCCGAGGTGCACCAGTCGCCGCCGCCTCCATTAGGAGTAGAAACATAGATACGACCGAGGAGGTCACAATAGCGCTTGCTTGCACCGGAACCAAGGCTAGTTTGATTCTTAGCGACAGCAAAATAGCAATCTGGAACATCGGAAAGGGCAGGGTCTCGCCAGAAACGGCTCGAATTCTGTCCATAGCCAAAATTGGTCGCAAGATCACCTTAATTTGGGTCCCAGCACACACATCCGTCCAAGGTAACGAGGCGGCCCACGTGTTAGCCCGATATCTCTACTTCCGGGTAACTGTAGAGCCACCCGACTAGAAGGGGATGGACGAACGTTTGCAAACGTACGCGGAAATCGCCGTGCACTACAGGTTAGGCAGGCGTCTAATGCCACCACCCGATCCAAGCTTAAACAATACGCTACCGAGCCGACGCCGACCACGGCGGGCCTTGCTCTGAGGGAACAAAGGAACGACGCACTGGCTGACACAAACAAGCCATTTATTGCTACAACAACGATAACACCAGCTAGCAAAAAAAAAAAGGCTGTGGAATCGAGGACGTCTGACTCACCAGCACGGTTACGAGCGAAGGTTCGCCCACGGTAGGGCAGAGGGAAAAACTCCGAGGCCGGACGGGACAAGGTGGCGGGAGCCCGTTCCGGCCACCCGCCGACGAAGAGCGGAGCGGCTCGTGTGAACGTCAGCGCGCTTCTCTGGCCCCAAGCTGAAGAGAACCGTCTCCCTCCGCGCGCGCGCAGCAAAAACGCCACCCGTGGCGCTCGTGTCGCTGCGACGTCAGCGCCCTCCCCTGTTAGTTAAAGCACGGTCTTACACTGTGGTTAAAGTAACACAACTAAGGAGAGTGAATTGCGGGGAAGCGAAGCACCGGGAACGAGTTGAGGGTGCATTGCGGGGAAGCGAACTACAGGGGACGAGTAAGCTCGTCCCCACAAACTCAACAGGCATCTCGGTGGACAGCTTCCTGACTCTATTGCAATTTTACTTGCACGCCACTTTTATCACCTTTGACAACCGGACCTTCCTACAGCGACAGGGAGTGCGCACTGGGTCGTGCATAGCTCAATTGTTGTGTAACAACTTTTTATTCTGTACTGACCGCACCTTGTTTGGCGTACTAAATAATGACGACGTTGTTCATGTTTTGAGATACGTTGAAAATTTTCTTGTACTCATGAGGAAACGGAGTGTTTAAATGTATGTCGATTCCATTGTGGATATTTTAAATCTCATTAAGACTAACGCTTCAGGTTTAACCTTTACCCATGTGCTCCAAGCCAAAAACCTTCTCCAGTTCCTGGACCTTGTGGGGTTACTGGCACGGTTCGGACCCTGAACTCAGGGCCAACGCCACTCCGCTAGCTCGACCACACCTGTGGCCGCGAAGAACACACCTCCGAGGAATAAGCTCGCAGGCAAAACCTTTAATTGGGATCTCCCAATGTCTTTCCTCGGTCGCGCGCAGGCAGCAGCGGCAGGCAACAGGCACAGGAGACAGGCACAGAGCAGTTCGGGTCACCTGGGCCGCCGCTGGTGTTGCGTCCGCTCTCTCTCAAGGCTCGCTGTCAACTCTCCATCAGACTGTCCCGTGCGCGCGGCCCGCGCGCGTGTTTATTTTTCAGCGCAAGCCCAGCCAGGCCACTGCTCATTGGCTCGCTGAACTGTGCACGTCACTTCCGCTCTGATTAGCACGCAAGCATTAAAAGTAAATGGCTGTTCCAAAGAACTATCTACGGAAACGTTTCATATGCATGTAAAATATAATGAATCTTTGAGAAACTAGATTTGAACGTTTAGTTTGGTCACGTGACTAGACTGCAATCACGTGACATGACGTCACATTTGTCAACAGTCAAAATGGCCGCTTTAAAGGTCGTCGCGGCTTGTCGCGGTGTCTTCGGGCAGTTGTAAGCAAGTGATTCCAAGACCAGTGCAAGCCGCCTAGTTGGATCCAGGATACTTGCCCCTGAATGGTTAAAGTGCGCCGATTCCAAGGTGCTATGTAAGCCGCGCGGTTGGATGCTAGATATGCGTATTGCATTGGTTTTCAAACCGGCGTAGGACCTATGCGGTGGCGATGTCACGAAACGTTTGCGGCCGTGTTGCAAGCGTTTCTAATTCCTGTGAGGATCACCACGGACAGCGACGATCAACAGCTGCTCACCTTAGAGAAAGGAGGCTGCTCATGGTGAATTTCCTGTGCGTGCATAAGCTACACAGCACAGTGACAGTGTCCGAGAAGTGAAAGTGATTGCGGTCGGAGCTAGTGCTTCTCCGCCGAGGCAGAGAAATACGCACGTGCGAAGGCTCACTACGCACGCAGTGTTTTCCGAATGCTGAAATGAACTTGGCGTTGTGCAGCTAATCGTACTGGTTACAGTGATCGCGACCGAAGCGAGCGTTGTTATACGCATCTCTTTTGCAATGACTGTCAGCAGGGAGGAAGCCTGTTTACATATTACAGTGACAACTACTGTGCACTGCTAGGGAAACGCTCGTCCCATCCTGTCTCTTCTCTCCTGATCGTCCTTTTTGCGCCTTCCCTTCGCCAGTATTTTTTTTTTCTATCAAAAATGCAAAACCACTGCTGTGTGCTATTTTGAATCGCTCACTAATAATTTAAAATATATAACCTTGCTATTTGAAAAATGTGATTTTGTAATTATGACGGTTGTTAGCAGCTTGTACTGCAGCCTGGCTTGTTCCACTCAGTGTGTTCGGCCCGATAGAGGATTCGTGTGCACAGTGTGCAAGTTAGCCTGAATGCAACTACTGTGCGCATATATTTATTTATTTGGAACACTGCCAGCCTCTGGCTAAAACTTTAGCAGAGGGGCATTACATGTATCATAGTAAAGGATAGCATTTCTAAAAGCGGCTGTGCAAACGACATATTTATACGCCGTGATATTGCTTGAAATAGAGGAAAGTTCTCGATGACCACATTATGCATAATAGAGCATTTTATTGGTTTGCCCAAGTGAACGAGTCAGTAGGCACTTTATTAGATCAATTTATTTTGATATTTATTATACCTCAACGGTCCTAAGTAGCAATGCCTGAGCGGTGAACTTTGACATGATGAGGCAAGTAGGAGCTTGATGAGTTCGCAATGTACTAATAAGGGAATAATTACTCATTAGTATCCAAGCGCAGCCATGCAGCTGCAAAGAAAAGCTTTGTAGCTCTTTTTGTAGCTCTTTTTGTAGCCGTATGGCCGTGCTTGGGTGGATGCCAATGAGTAATGACTACCTTATTAGAAATCATTTCAACTTTGAGGGAGTCGCCTAAAATATTTGACTAACACCGCTCCCATTTCGAGCTCACCCCATCATATGCTAGCCATACAGTTCGCGCACTTGGTAGGGCAACTGCCCCGGTGAGGCAGTATTCCCGGGTTCGAACCCTAGACTAGGGTAACTTTTCCTCTAACTACAAAGTTTCTGTGGAACCTGAGTAGCTTTCTTTTGTAGCCGTATGGCTACGGTTGGGTGGGTGATAATGAACAATTACTTCCTTATTGCAAACGTTCTTCACACTGGGGGATCCCTCAAAAATATTGAACTTACATTGTCATTAACTGCATGGATTTCTACAGTGACCAGTTCGAAGGACAATAGGTTAGTAAGCGTAGCCTTGCGAGATGGAAGACCATTCTAGCCTTTCGTGGCAAAAACAAAATTGAATCTTGAAATGCAATGGCATAAGCTAAGGGAGGGACAGTGCTTGTGCAGCTAGTGCAGAAGGAACCATGAGCAGGAAAAGATTAGTTGGTTATGTGACAGTAAAGAGCAAAAAAAACCCGCAGTTTCTGCATGAGACAAAGAAATTAGAAGATTCATCTTTAGTGCTGTGACGCTGGAGCTTCTACAATAGTCTGAGAGAATAAAACAAGCAGCTCAGTTCTGAATTCATCCCAGGATCTGAGAAAAATTAGATTTGTGCCATGTGGCATAACAATATTCTGCTGATGCTGCACAGGAGATTTGAATGCAAGCAACATGGAAGACGGTGACACTAAGGACATGCTATGGTGTAAATATCCTGGGCTGTGGGTAGTTGTATAAGGAAGGATTGTTAGGTGAGACCATGTTACATTGTCAGCGAGTTCGAGTATCCACTGAGATATGTGACATTTACCACGTCATTTCCGTTCCTCAAAAACCAATTTTTTTTTTCAGTATGCAGTGAATATGTCTTTCTCAGTAAGGCCTTATAAGTAGGCAAGATGTAGTTATCCTGAAAGTAAAAAACGTTGGTGCATTCTTAATAACATTAGCAAACAGGCTAGTCGAGATCATCCGAAATATTGTTCTGAGAATTGAAATACTGTTATTGATTGCAGAAGGCAGACTCCATTGTTGTCAATGAAGGCATGTTAGGAAACACTGAAAGGAAGGTCATATTGTATTTAATAAAACCTCGGGCCCAAGGGCAATGCCTTGGGGACGCCCGAGATTGCAGGAAAAAAGCAGGACGCGTAAGAATTAGTATGGGAATTTTGTCGACGGCTGGCTGTTAAATCTTGGAATCAGTTTAGAGCAATTGGATCCAAGTTATAGCATGAGAAAATACACCTTATTTATATAAATGAGGGATTTTATCACACGCTCTTTCAAAGCCCAGAAAAAAAAGCGTTAAGGGGGATGTTGCCGTTCAGGGAGAATGAGAGCAAGTTGGCTATCGCAGGAACGCTTTCTAAAGCCTTGCCAATTTGGATGAAACAACTTAATCGGCCAAAACATTATAGCACCACAAGAGTATAAAATATGTTTACAATTGGGTGCACATGCCAACGGCACAAATAGGGTCATAGGTGCTGAATGATGACTGGCAAGACACATACAGGGGCCAAGCTATGATGAGACATGCAGAAGATATATGTACACACTGTGTCCTGTCCTGGTGTTGCATTCTCCAGGTTTCACAGGGCTTAAGTGTGCTGTCGGGTGAACTGCTGGAAAGACAGCATGTCGACGAGCTACTAAGGGCGAGAATGACAGAACAAGAATTTCTACTGGGTGCGGCGGTGGTGGTGTTCTTTCCTGTTGTCTTTGTTCCTTGCAGTTTCACTAGCTCCACAGGCCTTGTTCTCCTATCCGCTGTTTCAAAGTGGTGTCAGGTAAAGCCAACTGTTATTCTACAACCACCAAACTGCTGTGCCATACAACATTCTTTTAATCAGCTTTCATAATTTGCAATGGCAAATTTACTTCATAAGTCGTCTAGGCAAATAACACAGCTGAATAACTTGTGTCATCATCAGGACTAAAAATAACTATAATTTCATTTATAAGGTCATGCCTCGTTAATACAGACCCCATTATTATGGATTCAAATTATGGACAGTATTTCTGGGGGTAAAACTTTTTCAATGCACTCACACCTCGATAACATGGAAACTCGCTCATAACACAGTGGACAGAGTGAAAATGAATACAGCCCTTTGTCGCATAATTGTGCAGAGTGCAAAGACTGTTAAGACTTCTTGAATTTGAGTAGATAAGTCAAGCACAGCCTGAATCATATGCTTTTGTTACACACTGTAATTGCCATCATACTGCTTGTCGCACTGTGTGCAGAGAGTTTTGTGTTAACCCATGAACTGCCAGGCCCAGCAACTCCTCCTGCTCACACACTTTCTGGATGCCAAAGCACTTCTTTTTCTGGTGTCAAAAGCATTGTCAGTGCTCGGCGACTCACATCATGGCTCAGATTACTCAATGCACAAAATAAATTAAGCTGCTTAACAATAAAGAACAGAGTCGCAAGCTTACATTATAACCTTTCCGCAGCCCACAATGCAATAGCACTTTTTAAACGGAGTGCACCATGTTGTCACAACCTAAACCGAGAACTACTACTCTGGCTCAGCCCACCATCATGCAGAGAAGTTTGTGATGTCGCCAATTCTAAACGCAAATATTTTTGCAGACATAGGTCCACATAGCAGGCAGGAAATAAAAAAAAACGACGCTCCACAAGAGACCACTGCACTACACACCGATGTTTTCGCACGTCGTAACCCGAGCATCCGTAATCACACAATGTACTGTATGAAGCAGCAACACGCCGAAGAATGGCGACGCTGTGGTTGTCGCGGAAGAAAACAGTTCTACGGCTGCGCAGCCAAGATCGCGTCACGTCGCACACAGCAGTTTCGAAGCACAGTATCCACAGGAAGCGCGATCAAAATCGGTGATAGATACGTAACAGAAACAACGTCGTATAACAACGCTCGCTTCGGTCGCAATCACTGCAACCAGTACGATTAGCTGCTCAACGCCAAGTTCATTTCAGCATTCGGAAAACACTGCGTGCGTAGTGAGCCTTCGCACGTGCGTATTTCTCTGCCTCGGCGGAGAAGCACTAGCTCCTACCGCAATCACTTTCACTTCTCGTCCACTGTGCTGTGTAGCTTATGCACGCACAGGAAATTCACCATGAGCAGCCTCCTTTCTCTAAGGTGAGCAGCTGTTAATCGTCGCTGTCCGTGGTGATCCTCACAGGAATTAGAAACGCTTGCAACACGGCCGCAAACGCTTCGTGACATCGCCACCGCATAGGTCCTACGTCGGTTCGAAAACCAATGCAATACGCATATCTAGCATCCAACCGCGCGGCTTACATAGCACCTTGGAATCGGCTCACTTTAACCATTCAGAGGCAAGTATCCTGGATCCAACTAGGCGGCTTGCATTGGTCTTGGAATCACTTGCTTACAACTGCCCGAAGACACCGTGACTGCCGCGACCAGCCGCAACGACCTTTCAAGCGGCCATTTTGACTGTTGACAAAAGTGACGTCATGTCACGTGATCACACTCTTGGGCGTCGTCTGCATGCCGCCCGCCACCACTAGTCACGTGACCAAACTAAACTTTGAAATTTAGTTTCTCAAAGATTCATTATATTTTGTATGCATATGAAATGTTTGTATAGATACTTCTTTAGAACAGCCATTTACTTTTAGTGCTTGCGTACTAAGTAAAGCGGAAGTGACGTGAACAGTAGAGCGAGCCAATGAGCAGTGGCCTGGCTGGGCTTGCGCTGAAAAAAAAACACGCGGCCCGCGCGGCCGCCGAAACCGAGAGGGCTGGGTAAGGAGGGCTGCCCACGTGACGACGCGTAGTCGCGGGCGCCTCACCTCCGCTCCCTCCACCGCCGCGCCTAGTCGGGGGCCATGTCGGGGGCCGCCAGAGGAAGAGCCGTGGTAGGCCACGAGAGAGAGAAGGGTGCATCCGGCGGGCGAGGGGCAACATGAATCCCCACCACCTTAAGCTTACCTCCTCTCATGAGCATATGTGTTGGTGTTTCTGCTCCCGCACAAGGAAACAACTATTACCTCACGAATCCGTACACTCTAAAACCACTAAAAGGGCTATTGCTAAACAGATTCTCGAGAAGGCTTTGAAAAAATCCTGTACGCATGCCATGCAGGCCGGCTTCGACATGCAGATTTAAAGTGTGAAAGCGGCTGGTTTTCTTGATGTGATTATCCTGGCAGTAGTTCAAACATTGGCAAAGAGAGAGAGAATAAACTTTAATCTCCAACGGATAAGGCGATATACCCACTCCCTGACACGCAGGTCAGGGGGCGGGTGCCGCCGCCTCAGGTGCAGGCTGGGAGGTATTGTGTCCCAGTAGCCTCTTCAGCCAGTTGGACGAGCAGGAGCTGGAGCTCAGGGTCCGAGCTGCGCAGCAGGGTCTCCCAGTTGTCTCTACCGTCTATATTGTGCGTCTCCCCGGGAGAGTACGGGCATTCCCATATTATGTGGTCGATGGTCCCTCTTGCGCCACGACGATTACTGTTATCACTCCTGGGCTCGGCGAACATGTGGCTCACCATAACCGGGTGCGGACACGTATAAATTTGCAGGCGCCTCCATGCGACTTCTTGTCTGTCGTCTAATTCCGTGTCTGGCGGTGGTACTAGTCTACGCTCCAATCTATAATAATGTTGCGTGATCTCCCCATATTTTAGCATGCGCTCTCCGCTCCCTGGGTCATCGAGGGGACCTGTAGCGGCTCGACGGTGGAGGTCTCGGGCCAGCTCGTGGGCCGCCTCGTTGCCGGGGACGGTTTCGTGCGCAGGAGTCCAAATTATTTGAATTTTCCTATCCAACTTACTTTGGCCTAGGACTCTGGCCGCTACGGGCGAGATCCTTCCCTTGCTGAAATTTTGTATGGCAGTTTTGCTGTCACTGACGACAAACTTCGCTTCCGTCCAAACACAAGCTAACGCGATCGCACTTTCCTCGGCAACTTCTATGCTGCGCCCGCGCAAAGTTGCAGCTGTCACGGGATTGCCCCGTCCGCTGACGACCGTTGCCACCGTAAAACCGCCACCACCTTCCGCCGCGTCTACATAGGCCACATCATGTCCCGAAATTTTGCCGAATCTATTTTCTAATGCCTCGGCTCGTTTTTGCCTCTGGTGTTTGTTATATTCCGGGTGCATGTTTTGGGCATGGGGGGAATCATCAGATTTTGTCTGATTTCCTTATCTACCTCCACCTTTTGCGTGGGCCCTCTATCCGGTTTTATTCCAAGTGTGGTCAGAATGGCTCTTCCTGTCCTCGTAGTGCTAAGTCTTTCTATTTGAGAGGTTCGCACCGCCTCCGCCAATTCTGGCCATGTGTTGGCAAAGAAGTTAACATCCACTCAGAACGCAAGCACTAGAGCAGCTATAAAAACAAACAGGCCAGTCGTAATTCCGTATGTCCACAGTACTGCACACAATTTTAAGAAAGTAGGAAACAGGCAAGGCGTCAATCCGGTTTTCTCGAAACCCCGCAAGCTGACACCTTTGTGCTCGGATTAGAAGGCATACCACCGAAAAGAAGCAACATGGCTGCGGCGTTAAGCACAAGGGCCTCTATATGGCCTGCCAAGTTGGCGTTGTTTATCTGACCCCCCTCACATGTGGCAAAATTTACATAGGACAGACAGGCCGCTGCAACAATATTCGCACCCGCGAAACTGAGCGTTCTATTGAAAACAAGGAGAAGCGTCACCTAGTGATGCATTGTCTTGATCAGAAATGCATGTCAATGCTCAAACAAGTTGAGATTCTGCGCAAGAGCAAAAATGAGAACGCACGGGAATAGAAGCGTTTTTCATTAGACAGAGAGGACAAGAATGCATTAGTGATAAATCAATCAGACCTTATAAGAGAGAGGCACACTTCCTTGAAAGCATGATGACGTAAACCGCTTTTTTTTTTCCATTGCATGCTTATGATGCCCTTGTGTGCCTGCGCTGGCATGCATATATATAGATGTCTATTCCCTGAATAAATCAGCTGTTAGTTTGCGCTTGTCCCGTCTTCTTTCATGTGATTGTCCCTTCTGCGTAACCCATTTTTACGCTAACGCTTTAAGTAGTAAGCTGATTAACTAATTTTTAATAATTAACTTTTTAACTATTAGAGTTAGCGCCTAGTTCCATTAGAGATTTCTAGCCGGTTGTTAGTAATAGCTATGTCACTTTTTAGAATATTCAAAACGCGAATATCCTTGGCGCCGTCGCTCGACAAAGTCTGGCTACATCGTGCCAAAATACATGCGCTTTCGAAACACATGCAGGCAAAGCAGCATTTCAAGTGCACATAATCAGTCAAAAAAGTCAAAATTTGTCGAGCCGCAGCGCCAAGGGTAATCGCGCTTTCTAAATTCTAAAAAAAAAATGATAAGGCTATTACTAACGACCGGCTACAAATTTGTAAATGCAACTAAGCGCCTAACTCTGACAGTTTGTAGCGCCACCGCATGGAATGGCGCGTCGGAAAAAACAAAGGAGGCACGCGCCGAGTAGAACGTTGAAGGCAGAGCGGAGTTCTTCGCTGGCCGTCGGCGCTCATCGCGTCTTAAACCGTCTGCAATAAATTTGGGGCCGCGCCTAGCGGCCACAAGTTAAAAGTTAATTATAAAAATTAGTTAACAGCTTACTACTTAAAATGACTCACCGGTTTTCTGGTGTCCGCCAACACAGGTCATGCTCGTAATGCTATGCCGATAAAGCCATATTTTTACCTCAAAAAACTTATTTTTCGGAATTACTTATTCTTCCCTGAAACACCTGATTATATATATATATATATATATATATATATATATATATATATATATATATATATATATATATACATACACACAGGGAAGGGGAATGTGGGGGGGGGGGGGGGGCTCGTTATAAATATGAGAGAAGCCAACAGCCACAGAAACAAAGGGACACAGGGGATTTTTTTTAAATTAATTTATTCATTTTGTGGTGTCGATCAATTAAGAATAGTGCTGAATATGTTATCTCTTAAAGCTCATTGATTAGAAAAGCAGAAGAAAAAACAGCCATATGCCGCCGGTGGGATACGAACCCACGACCTCCGAATTACGCGTCCGGTGCTCTGCCAACTGAGCTACGGCGGGGGCTGTCAAATCTGCTTTCTGGGGTATTTATGTTTACAAGTGACCTAACCATGAGAGTGTTCATCAGCGCCACACACATTCATAAGCAGCGGACGTAGTACGTCCTGAGTTAACGCTGGGGTGACGTGGAACGTCATCGAACGACGGGGGTGGAAACTGTGAGAACCCTATGGCGTCAAGGCTGCCATATTATATATATATATATATATATATATATATATATATATATATATATATATATATATATACACTACTCTTCCGCGGTATATACTGGCATGGGGCATACCTACCATAAGCACACTAGTGTCTTGTGCTGCACCCTGCTATCGAGCGTTCTTGCAGAATGTACAGCAAGCAGGAGTCTTAGCAAGCTTGGCCGAGAGCAGGGTACCGCGCTTTTTAAAAAAAAGCGCGTCTCCACGCTGCCCTCTATCTGACGCGCGGGCGAGAACGCATAGGGAATGCGCTATCGACCGCTAAAGCGCGCGCGCGCCGTCTGGCGGTGGCGACCACTGCTGTCGCCGCGGGAGCTCGGAGCCAGCAGCGGTGCGGGCGACGCAGCGGGCCTCTCGACGGCGACCATGCGGCAGAAGAGACGTCGCTTGCCCCAGCACGAGTCGGCTGCCCTCGAGAACCCAGACTTCGGGGTCGCGCTTCCAGGAGTGACCAGGCGCCGCAGCCTCGTCCAGCGGCAGCGAAACGCCGCGCCACACAAGTAGTCGAGGGCTGCGTCGCCGAAAGCGCACGCCTTCTCGCGTTCACGCGGCGTCAGCTGTTGCGGGTCAAGCCCGGAGGTCACCGGCAAGTGCCTTATTCTGGTGAGCACGGCCGCTTCTCACATGTCACCGCCTATTTGACCGACCAACGGGAGATACGATACATCCCTCAGATGAGCGCATGGGCAGTGGTGTGAGATTAAAGAGTGTCAGCCTCCACGTATCATTTGATTTCAGATACCACGACAGCACTGGAGGCGCACCCGACGTTTCAATTGTTTCAAATATCGCATCATGACACCAACTGTCACAATGGCTTTCAGTGCTGCAGTAAGTTCGACTGCGTGTCGGTCGGTCACTCCTACAGGGCCATGTCGGACGAGGAGCCGAGCCGGCCGCTAATGGCCCCCCGCAAGGTGCGCGTGCTGCGGCGCGGTCCGGCGGCCGGCGCGCGACGGCGGAGGTGCGGCGCCGCCCTCTGGCTCCTGCTTGCCTGCGTGGCCCTGGGTACGTTCTGCACGGAAATTGGCTGTTCTGCCCCTCGTTGTTCTCTCGTCTGCACATTTCAATTTTCCGATAACTATTCCCGCTCGCTATGAAGCTCTATGGCCGGATCTAACAGAAAGCTTAGTGACCCCACCAATGGCGTCGACCTGTTTGTCGACATGACGTCGCGGTCAGCCGCCTTTCAGCAGATAGCATGGCATCGCAGGTCGTTGGCTAGTCCAAGGCGGTTGACCGCTAAGACACAACAAACAGGTTAAGGCCATTGGTCGGAAGGCTTCTTTGCCGCACCGTTCTTGAGATATGCCCTCGATGCACGCCCTGACACGTAAGCGAAAGGAGCCGCTGTGCGAAGCCCGCTGCTTGCGTCGGTGAAGGTGCAGCTGCGCTGGTGCTCCGCCAGCACCAGCAGCGTCGACGGGCGCGCCGCGCCGAGGGCTGCCGCCAGCTGCGGGTGCAGGACGTGTGGCACCGCACGCTGCCCATGCTCACCACCGAGTCGGCCTTCCGGCACCTGGACGTCAACGGGGACGGAGAGCTCGACGTCATCTTCGGCTTCGGAACCGGTTAGAACCCCTCCCCCCTTCCTGCTCTCGGCAACCCCCGCCTCGCTGTAACGGCGACCGCGGCTTGCGCAGGGCTAGACGCTTACCAGTACCCGGCCGTCGCCTGCGACGTCTACCTGCCGGCCTCGGGCCCCCGAGGCTGCGGCGGCGGACTAGCGGCGCTCGACGGTCGCACAGGCCACGAGCTGTGGCGCATCTATGTGGCTCACGAGCTGTTCGCGCTCAACTGCCGGCTGGACCTGGACGGCGACGGCGTTGCCGACTGCGTAGCCGGAGGCCGCATGGCGGTGCGTGGCACCAAGAGCTTATTCTATTATTTGAAACCTCAATACTGCCAAGTGGGATGCAGGTGGACACTGCCTCACAAGCCTTCCCATGGTGCAGGGGCTGTACGCGGTGAGCGGGCGCACGGGCAGCCTGCTGTGGGCGCTATCGGGCGCCGGAGAGGCCTTGGTCGAGCGCTCAAACATGTACACGGCGCAGCACATCCGCGACGTGGACGCCGACGGCACTCCCGACCTCCTGGTGGCTCACGGCGGGGACCCGCTGCGCGAGCCGGGCGCCTCGGGTCGCCTGGCCGGCAGGCTTCTGGTCGTCAGCGGTCGCTCGGGCCGCCTGCTCAGCTGGGCGGCTGTGCCCGACGGCCGCGAGAGCTACTACTCGCCGCAGCTGCTGCTCCATCCTGATGGCAGCGAGCTGGTGCTGTTCGGCACGGGAGGCGAGACGCACGGCGGCTCTCTGTGGAGCCTACCGCTGCGCGAGCTGCTCGCCGGCCGCGCCGACTCGGCGCGCCCCATTTACACGGACCCGCACAAGGGCATCATGACACCGCCGGCGCTGGTCGACCTGACCGGGGACGGCGTCGCCGACATCGTCATGGCCGCCTTCAACTCGACCACCTTCGCTCTGGACGGGTTGAGCTTCGCGCGCCTCTGGACGCGCCACTTCGCCCAGTCTGAGTCGTACAGCACGCCCGCCGTGGGCCTGTTCGACGGCGACGGCACGCCCGACCTGATGGTAAGCTACCAGACGGGGCCCGGCTTCCCGCTGTACGTGGCCAGCCAGACGACGGTGCTGGACGGTCGCACGGGGCGGCCCCTGCTGGCTCGCCCTGTGCGCTCGGCGCTGGGCGCACAGGCGTCGCCGCTGGCCGTCAGCATGGCCGGCCGCGGCCGCGACCTCTTCCTCTACTGGCTCTCCGATTGCCACGGCGGTGCGCCCGGCAAGGGCTTCACGCTGGCCGCCGGCACCAGCGTGTTCGTGCGCAGCCGGGCCGACTTCTGCCGGCTGCGGTTCGGCTCGCGCCTGTTCACGCGCCTCTACGCCTTGGGCGCCGACGGCAGGCCGCCCGGCGCGCTCGTTTACGACTCTGGTGAGGCCAGGGCAACGTCCGACTGGGACTGCCTCCTCACGTACGCCCCCTGTTCTTATCGGGCGCAGACCAGAAGCGGCCCGTCGAGTACGGTGGCCTGCCCAACTTCACGGCCATCGGGGAGCGTTTCCTGGAGCAGCATCCCGAGTACCGCCACCGCCGCGACCGGCGCCACGTGGGGCCGCACGACGCCGGCGGCGTCCAACGCACCATCTCCACTGGTCAGTGCGGCGCCGACGAGGCATACTACCCTTTTAAAATTGTACACTTGGGACAGCCAAGAACAACCACCGTCCTTGGTCAGATCGTCTCGAGAGAGCAGTTCGCTTGGTGCACAATAGGTGGCGGCCCTACAGTCGCCATAACCGGCCTCTGAGCTGCAAGCCCCGGCACCGCAGCTTGTGCCGCATGCCCAGTGCGTTTTACACAGGTGTTTGTTATTAATGGCAAGGTGTCGAGTGATCCCGTCGCGGGTTGTCCACTCCCGTCGCGTGGCTCGGAGTTAGGGCATAAAAAGAAAAAAAGCAAAAAATGCCTTCCTCGGCGCGTGGCACGAGCTCGTGCTTTCCTTGGGACTTCAAAAATTTGGAGGGCACAGTTGAGTTACACCTGCAGGGTATGAAGCGATAGCGTAATACGTTGATTCCCATATATCTAGTAATGGTCCTTCACTACATTTATAGATTCCACGGAGTCCTTTACCCCTCCTGGCGCAGTGGTGCAGCAGTTATTCGATGCGCCACTGCCATGCAATGGCAGGTGCTCCCAGCGGTGGGCTTGTGCTCCCCAGGTTGTTCTTCCCAAGCAGCCGTTCATTAATTCAACTGCCACCTGCCACAGCGGTCAGTTTGCCCCCTATCCGGTGGGAAGGTTGCGATGACGCGGCAAGGTCACGTGGCCTAGATGGCCCACCTGCCTCCTAGATTACACTCTGAGCACCACCTGCCAGAGCCATGCCCGCGATTTTTTCACGCATAACGCCAACGCCGGTTTTCCTGAAGGACGGGGCCTCTAGCTTCAAAATTGCAGGTGATCAACTGGGCTGAGGTGGAGGAAATGCACTAGCAAGCTTCTTTCACCCGCAATTCTATCCCAGTCCTGATTCTGTACCAATTGGGAGTTCGTTGTCTTCCTCTCCTCACCTGTTCGAACTCTGATTCTATTTCCATTCCGACTGCGCAACTACGCAAAATGCGTCACATCGTTAGATATACCGTTTGTGACATATGAAAGACTGGTCGTTTCGCCGTCGATGGTAAAACTTGTCATACCCATTATCATGGGTGACTATAAAAGCTACCGCCGGAATGCGCAGCAATTAATGGCCGCCTATCCATTTCTGACCAATGCGTACGGCTGAGCTACATACTTGGAAAAATAGAGCGAAGCAGAGTACAACGTTCTCTGGTCGGATCGGCGCAAAGTTTGACGGTGCTGATTTTTTTTTATTCACATACCCGAAAGTCCCTTTTCGGGCATTACATAGGGGGGGGTGCAGAAAATTCACAGTTGATAGCACGCAGGATTAGAGGCTTCCTAATCCGAATTTATTTGTAAAAAACACTTTAGATTTTGCACAAAGGCGTCATGATTTGAGGTGAAGACAATGTCATCTGACAACTTGTTCCAATGATGGACGGCAAGAAGCAGTGGTGAATGATTTCGAATGGAGACCTTCATGACTCAGCCTGTTGCTTTCCTCGGCGTCTTAACGCGGCAGCGTCGAGGAGCTCGTGCCGCAGAAAATCTGCCATCGTTCACCGTGAGCGAAGAATCTCCACAGAAGCAACCTGGGAGACAGGCGAGCCGTCCAGGTCACGTGACATTGCGGCGTCATCGCAGCCTGCCCACCGCATTGTGAGCAAACTGCCCACCGTGGCAGGTGGCCGTTAGATTGATGATTGGTCGCTCGGGAAGGGCAACATCGGTCGCACAACACCTACCAGTGGCAGCACCTGCCATGAGGCCTCCCAGGGATCTATGAATGTCAATTAGAGAAGGACCAATTCTGTACATAGGGGAATTAACCCATTACGCTATCGCGTCCTACCCTTAAGGCGAGATTAAGTGTCCTTTCCAATTCTTTTTGAGCCTTCGGCGAAGACAGCGTGTCTGTGCGTTTCTGTACAAAAAAAAAATATGAGAAATAACATGAATCACTGCCCGCCGGCCATAATCCGGCGTCGGCAGTAGCGGAAGGAACGAAATATAGCAGTATTGGTCAAATGTTTAGAGGAAACCCAACAGCGGTGAAAATCCGCGTGATTGGATTTTGCATACTTCAGCTGATTACAGCCTACATCTGCGACGCCTCTACGTCAGAGCAGTTTTGTGGTTTATTAGAGGCGAGGCTTTCAGCACCACATTTCTTATTTTTGTGATTCCGCTTAAAATTTTCGCATTGGGCAATGCTCCCAAACTGGACTGCGCAAGTTTTAGCATTATGAAGGCCTTCCCTCTATATTTTGTTTTATTTTCTACAACTCATGGCAAGCGTGGGAACTAGACAACGTATGGTAGAAGACTGCTTCACAGTGCTTGTGAATATAAGTTACGCGTCATGACAATCTTATAATTTTTTCTTCTAAATCAAAATTTTGGGTTGTCACCACCCCTTTACATGGCAGTTTGTGCAGCAGTTATGCATGAAATGTGGAATGTTTAAAAGTGAACAATTTACAGCACATGCGATTTTCGCGCAGGAGGTGAATAATGCTGCAAATACAATCTTGTTACAATATAAAAAATACAACAAAATGCAACAAACACTAGCGTGACAGCATTATCACAGGGCTGAAAAATGACTGTAGTAATAAACAAACTCGCCTGAATATAAGGGGAAAAGAAATAGAAAAGACAAATGGACACAACTACAGTACTCTGGGATGAAATGACGTATTACAAAAGCTCTGGTTTTGATTATGAAGATGGTTGACAGGATTAAACGTCATTGAACTGGTTGATGAAATGAAGTTTGATATTACTTTTAGTGGCTGTTTACAGGTCGATTTCCTTTATTAATAATTCATTCAATAACCTCAATAATAATTTGATGGGGTCCAGGGACTGCAAAAAAACAGACGGGGTAGAAATGGACCGAACAGTCGTGAAGGAATCAGTTCCACAAGGTGAGCAACAACCCAGAAAAGCAGTATGGACGAGGGTGGCGCTGGTGAACACTGAAGGTTAGGTTGTACGCAGCATAAATACCCCTGAAAGTACAAGAGTGGACACCCACCGCCGTAGTCCAGTAGGTAGAGGACCGGACGTTACATTCGGAGGTCGTGGGTTCGGTTCCCATCGGCGACATGTGGTTGTTTTGCTTCTACTTTCTTATCGATTATCTTTCAGCGATAAAACTATTTCCCACTCATCACCACCAAATACAAAAAAAAGGAAACATATTCCCCCGTGCCTGCTTGATTTCTCTGCCTGTTGGCTTAGTACTCAGAAAAATGCATTCAAAGAGCGCTCGTGTTGCCTCAAACATTCGTTCGAGCAGCTTCGTGTCTACCCAATATAAACTTTGTCGCATGTGAGCGGAATCGGTAAATCACCCCTAGCACCTGGCGAACATGTGGGCATCATCACCATCATCATCAGCCCGACCACGCCCACTGCAGGGCAAAGGCCTCTCCCATGTCTCTCCAATTAACCCTGTCCTTCGCCAGGTACCGGCCACCGTATTCCCGCAAATTTCTTAATCTCATCCGTCCACCTAACTTTCTGCCGCCCCCTGCTACGCTTGCCTTCTCTTGGAATCCACTCCGTTACCCTTAAGGACCAGCGGTTATCTTGCCTTCGCATTACATGCCCTGCCCAAGCCCATTTCTTTCTCTTGATTTCGACCAGGATGTCATTTACCCGCGTTTGTTCTCTCAGCCACTCCGCCCTCTTCCGATCTCTTAACGTTACACCTATCATTTTTCTTTCCATAGCTCGCTGCGATGTCCTTAACTTAAGCTGAGCCATCTTTGTTAGCCTCCACGTTTCTGTCCCATAGGTGAGTACCGGTAGGATACAGCTGTTGTATACTTTTCTCTTGACATGTGGGCATGCTTTACGCCAAAGGTTTGCTCTCTTGGTTATCCGTTATTAATCCTACGACACAATGTAGCTAGCTTGCAAGGGGCGGAAAACACTACGAGGATCTTGCATTTATTGGCAACCTTTTTCAAATTGTGTGCTACCCGATGGAAATACGGGACAACGGCTAGCCTCACCCTCCTGTTGCTTTCCTGAGTAACATTTCTTTTCTTGCCTTTAACTTTCCGAAGCAAAGCTTCGGTCACTGCCGATATAACTGTCTGAAGAAAACCTGCCCGTAGTAACTGTGCGGTCTGCAGCTGGAAGCTTTCTTGCATGCAATGCTCACATGATTTCTTCGCTGCAGATTCTAATCCTGATGTGGCTATGACCCATTTTTCTGTTTAGGAGTGAGCTCACTCGTAGGACAACAGCTCTTTTTGACTTCGAGGTCTGTACATCCAACGGAATCTGTCTTGTACCAAGGAGAGTTCTCAGTCCAAAAACACCTGTTGTGCTGAATACACCTGTTGTTTTGTGGCAATTCACAGGTGTATTCCAAACCATAGCGAAGTTCTTTAAACACATCTAGAATTTCAGTTGCAGTGGCCTTGCAAGTTGGCGGGTATTGCTTGCTTAACACAACTAAAGATCAACATACCTGAAAACCTTTAAGACTTTGCTCCTGTCCAGCCTATTGTCCAGATTTTGTGCAGATATTGTCCCACCGGGAAGCGCACAATATGAAAAAAGTTGCCAATAAATACAAGATCCCCGTAGTGTTTTCCGCCCCTCGCAAGATAGCTACATTGCATCGTAGGATTAATAACGAAAACCACGAGAGCAAACCCGTGGCGTAAAGCATACCCACATGTTCGTCAGGTGTAGGCAAGGGGCGATTTACCAGATTCCGCTCATATGCGACAAAGTTTATATCGGACAGACCGGAAGGTGCTTGAACGAACGTTTGGGGGAGCATGAGCGCTCACTCTAAAAAGGCACTGGCTCTAATCTAGCGCTTCATTGCAAAGATTGTAAATGCATGCCTCGATTACGCGAAACTGTCGTTCTTGATAGAAGTGGAGACAGCGTAGCCCGGGAGTTGAAGGAAGCCTTCTTTATAAAAAGAAAGGGCTTGGAATGTGTCAGTGAAGCGCGAAAATCATTGTACGGGAGTGAACTTGCCTTCTTAGAACAACTTTGCTAAGTTTTGTGGTTGACTGCGCGTGTTTGAATCAATGAGTGTCACTGTTTCATCGTTTTTATTGTTAAGGTCTTTGCACTTTTTTTAGCCACACATCGTCACATTCATTCGGTGTATATTCTTTCTACAATTCATTTCGTCAGTTTTTATCGGTTTTACCCTCGTTACCATGTAATTGATGTTTTTGTAGGTTTTATGGCTCCTAACACTATGTGACCTTAAGTGTTATGTAGTCATCAAGTGTACATTTTTTTTCTGTTGGCATCTCTTTTGAGATTCAATCGCCTTTTAGCTTCATCACCCTGTTATGTTTTTTATCACTTTTATGGCTCTTTGCACCATTAGACATTGACTGCATTTGATTTCCTTTGCCACTGCCTTCCTATATATTTTGCGCGTTCCCCTCATTAAAATTCATTTGTCAGTAATCAGCGCCCTGTCCTGTCCCGCCTTCGTTTCGCATTCGGGCTTCTTCGTTCGCGCTGCATCACTTATGCTAGCTGTAGACGTGATGTTCATTTTATGCATTTTCCACGAGGGATCAGCGCGCAAGGTTACGCCTAAATATTTGTCCGGTTACACTGGCAGCATTGGAACTGAGGCAGTGAGATAAATGGCGGGTTACGGCGACGATTAAAAGCTGGTACATTTACGTAGGCCAACAGAACCTGGTCTGCGATGTCGGGATGTACCGGTGATGCACCGCCTTCAGCACGTTAACTGGGCCCACGTGAGGCTTTGCTCGCAGCGTTCGGCGGCAGACGAGCGTGGTCCCCGTAGTTATGGAAATGCAGCACATTCCTACTTACGCCACACGGCTAACAAGTCGCCTGTCGTCAACTAAAGTTACGCCCAGAGGCACACTGGTCGAACACTCAGGCCCTTGTGTCGTGCCTGCAGCTCGTAGCTCCCAGAGCACCGCTATTTGCGAGTCTTCCCGATAATGAACAACAGCCGTCGATCGGTGCCATCCATGTTTGGAAACAGAAGGATGGGGACACAAAAAAATATTACTGCGCTTTCCACGACCGCTCGAAGTCGCCTTTCAAGACATGCACTTCTGACGCCACGTACGATAAAAAGTTTATTTATTTATTTATTTAATTACCCTCAGGGCCGTTAGGCGTCACAGAGGGGAGTGGGAATAACATGCAAGTACAAACAACAAAACAGCAGCTAGAAAAACTGAATATACTTACAGCACACACTGGGTATAAAATCAATAACAGAATTAACAAAAGGCAGCATTTCACAAAACAAAACACAAAAGAAAACAGCAGCTAATATATTAACAAAGTTATAGATACATACTTATACAAAATTAATAACAGCGTTACGAAATGCAGCAGTATCAGCAATTACAGCAATATTGTGGGGAAGGTGATTCCAGCTGGCACAAGTTCTGGGTATGAATGAATCGTGAAAACAGCGTGTACGACAAGGAGGGATCCAAACTTTGTGACGGTTATCAATGCGTGCTAAAATATAGGGTGGCCTTTTTAATAACTTCTCTTTAAGATAAGGATTATGATAAATTTTGTGAAAAGTACATAATGAAGCTATTGACCTGCGATGGGAAATAAGCTGTAGGGAAAGGTTAGCTTTCATGGCAGTTACACTACTAGTACGATGATAGTTGAAAAGTATGAAGCGACAACCACGGTTTTGAATTGATTCTAAGTCAGAAATGAGAGATTCGACCCCAGGGTTCCACACCGATGAAGCATATTCCAATTTAGAGCGGACCAATGTTTTGTAAAGTAATAGTTTTAATGAACTCGGTGCACATGAAAAATTTCTGCGAAGGTATCCAAGCATGCGGTTGGCGTTATTTGTAAAGTTTGTCGGCATTCCGGCATTGCTTCAAAGGGGAAAGGGTGTGTCACGAAGTGGGTTCGACAGCGGGGCCTGCCTGGAGGTCCGCTCCATCGAGGCACCCCAACAGGGCCGAGTTTACAGCTTCCTCGTTAGCTCAACTGAGTAGTGGGACGACGGTTCTGCAGTCTACCTCAGACGGAATGCATGCCACTGCTCTAATACAAATTTTGACGGTAGCATCGCCCCATTTCGTAATAAGCGAGGCTCTTTATAAGTGGGTTCGGCTGTAATTAGAGATCTGTAACAAGCTGTCAGTAAGAGCCGTATCAATTTTTTAGAATTTCAAGAACGCGATTTCCGACAGTGCTGTGACTCGAAGAAACTTTGGTCATATCTCAGAGAATTGGAAAATCCTGCGCCCGCGGTGAGCACTCGTCCATCAAATGTCACTCCGGGGCGCAGGTTTCACGCGATCTTTGATACGCCCGAGCTGCGGCGCTCATCGCTACTGTCGCTGCGCCAGCCGAGGCGTGCTAGAGAAGGTCATGTGGGATCTTCGTCACGGTGTGACGCGATTTGATGGACGAGTGCTCACCGCGGGATTTTCGAATTCTCTGTGAAATGGCCAAAGTTTGTTCAGCCACAGCACCGTCGGAAATCGCGTTCTCGAAATTCTAAAAATTATGATACGGCTATTACTGACAGCCAGCTACAGATCTCTCATTACAACCAGGCACCCAACTCTAATTTCTGAAAATTTTAATTTGCGTAACATGTAGAAACGATTTATCGGATTCTTGTGTCCGCCAGCGCTGCTATGCCAGCAGAACCATGCCTGAACACACCCTCAAGCAATTGCAATGGCGCGCAGGCACCCTGCTGCCCGGCTCGCGGCCCCGCTCCGCCGACCTGGTGTTCGCCACCTTCTGGTTCCACCCGAGCCGCGTGCGCACCATGTCGGCCGAGCAGCGGCGGTGCCTGGAGCGGCTGCGCGCCCACGAGGCGGCCCGGTTCCGCGTGGACAGCCCGCTGTACGGGCTCGACCACGACGCCTTCGAGCAGCTGGTCGAGGCCGAGTGCGGCGAGCCGGACGAGCAGCAGCTGGCCTACGACCCGTTCGACCGGCGCATGGGACAGATGACCGTGTACCGCGTGCGGCTGCAGTGCGTCTGCGACCGCTGCGCCGGACCGCTGCCCTTCGAGCAGCAGCGATGGCCGGCGTACATGGGCGCCGGTGCAGACTGCTACGCCAGGACGCCGCCCTGAAGCGTGGTGGTGGTGTGATATTTTTATTAGAACATCCTTTCTATTAGGCGTTCAGTACGTCCTGGGCCAAGGCGACGAGGGCACGTTGCAGTCTCAGATCCAAGGAGGCGAGCCAGATGGGCCACGGTGGGGGTGGGGGGAAAGGATAGGGACTGGAAGCCTGCGTGGCACTGTGTAAGGCAGTGTTCTATGTCTGCATATGTGTGTGGACAGTTTGGGCACTGAGGTGTGGAAGTGTACCGGTATAGGTAAAGTTTGGCTGGTGTATGTAGGAGATTAAACTGTATTCGGCGAAGAATGCGAGCCTCACGGATCGATAAGGATGGGTGTGGTGGTGGTAGGAGAAGCAGTCTCGCTGGTTACACGAGAGCGGCCGCCTTGAAAAACCACTCACGAGCTGGATGGAGTGGCGGGAAAATCAGATTTTCTACGCCGTAAGGGGCGGATAATCGATTTTTACCATGAACAATAACTGCATGCAGTTGTCCTCAATGTCCAAAACAAGCAGCGTGGCTTTGACTACAGCGCAGTCGAGGTTTCCAGCCTACCTCGGAACGCTACAGCTATAGGCCAGCAGTGTACCAAGACCTCCAGGCAGGCACACTAACAGCCAGGTCGGGGAGTAACAAATTTCCGTTGTAGAGTGATGACTAAATGAGCAACGCACTGTGCAGTCAAATGAGTCCAGTTTTCAGGGGCAAATAGTCACAGCAGAAACCTCGGCACCACATTTACCAATGAAGGTAATTAGGAGTGTGCCGTCGACAGCGTTCGAGTGACACCGGCGTCTTTACCGTGAAAAACCAGTGGGAGAAAACCATGAAAGTGGGCTTTCCCACATATAACTCGTGACTAAAACAAGATGGCCGGCCACCCACTTTGAACAATCACCTTCAGAACTCTTCTAGCGTGAGCTCCACCATCTGGTTTTGGTCAGCTGTGGTATGCGGGAAAGCCCATTCGCGAAATTACGCATAAGGTTCCCGAAGGGGCGAGTAGAATTAAGTGCCACAGCAGGGCAAACGATCGTGCAGAAATCCTGCCTATTGAATGGTCCATTCAATACGCTCAAGGGCAGGTATGACAATAATAGGACGCCAAAAATTTGTCTGGCCGCGTAGTTTCGATTTCTAAGCTTCGGCGTTTACCCGTGCGGCGGCTATCAGCCGCGCATTCGCCAGCTGACCGAACCAGGCTGCGCGTCGCTTTCGGAAGCTGACCGGTGCGTTGCTGGTCATTTATTTCTCGATACAGAAGTGGTCCGGTATCTGTCTACCCTCTCAGTGGTCTCGCTGTTCCGATGTGCGTTCCCCTCGTTCAAGTCTGCCTTGTCGAAACTGTGCGATGTCAAAACTGTGCGATCGTCACGGACTGTTTGCTGTTTGTGCGATGTATCCTCCTCACAAGGCATTTTCGGCACTCCTTTATTATTTTTTTTTTCATGGACAGGGGAGATATAACTCGACCTTCGGATAATTCGGGCATTCCTTCGGGGCCTTTAAGTCCGAACTAGGCTTCACTACCTATTGTGTAATCTTTGGTTGCCAGTCGTGACAAATGATGGATTTCAGTTTTTCACGAATTTCGTACAACAGCTTTACAGCAGTGCATAGTGCTATACTGTCTAATTGAGCAGTGCATATTTATGTGCTCGTCGTTTTTTTTTTTTTTATGACGCTGAGTCAGTCTAACTTTGTTTAATTTCAGTTGCAATGGTTATTCACTAGCTTAAAAAAAAAGGGTGTGGACAACAACATTTGCCTATGTATGTTCTCCGGAGTTTTCTTTTTTCATTCTGAACGGATATTCAATGTTCTATTCAATATTCTAATTCGTTTCTTTCCTTCATATTCGAAATTTTCATACTCGCACACCCGTAGTGATTACACAAACAGGTGTATAGGGTGGCATGTGAGATTTAACGTCCAGAAGCTGCATGTGGACTATAAGGTATGTAAGCTGTAGTGGAGGCTTCCGAATTAAGTTGGACCACGACTGGGGTTAAAAGGTGAAAACAGCAGTAAAGACAGAAGAGGTGCCTCAGAAGAACTGTCGTTGAACTACCTGGACAGCAGCACTGACGAGGAGAACATCATATGCTAACATGGTAGAGTTCCATGTAAGAAAATAGACGTTATATATTCGGTGGCCTTGATCCAGACTGTCTCACATGCGGCAACACCAACGATATCTTGCATAATGTGATGGCGGATTGCGTCAACTTGCAGCCAAAAGGCGTCTTTCATGCTGCAGGACCAGCTGAACGACGAACAGGTCCACATTGAAGCCGATGAGGCAATGCTCAGCAGGCAACTGGCAGAGTTGACGGCTACCTCAGCAATGCCCAGGCCACCGTAGGAACACGTGTTTTTTTTTTTTACCCTTTTGTGTGTGTGTTGTGTCTAACACTGTGACTGGCCGCCATGGAAAGCAAGCACCGGCATATCAACCTCATTGCATCGAACAAGTTACAGTCCATGCCCATCACCGCGCTGCCAACCTGCTCTACATCATCTGCGTTGAGGATGAAGAGAGTGGCATTATCCGTGGGTGCATAACTCGATAACTTTCACGTGGACTTACTGAGCATGCTCGTACAGCACACAAGTGCCATGTGTTTTCTTACGGTGATGTGCATTTCCCCCTTGCACTCTTCAGCACTCCCTGTAGTGATGGATTAAAAATATGGACAGTTCATATTTTTGTATAAAAGTTCTCGAAGCAAGAAATAAACAAAAAGCGTGTTCAACCCTGGAGACGTTAAAAAACTGGCATCTCGTATTTTATCGCCTCTCCAGTCTCCAGTGAGCTTTCGGTGTTCTCTGGGGTGGCAAAGCGGAGCATTCCATCAATGCTATTACAGCAGAATGGACTCGCATTCATATCCCTCCAGTCTACTTTGCAGTTTTACTGGCTTCAAGCTCCTCTGTGCTTGGACCTTAGGGGCTTCAGTTTAGATATCTGACTTATTAATCGGTACCATTTAGGTTGTCGCCTCAGAGAAATTTCTGGCTCTTTTGTCACGAAATTCCATCTTTGATCGGCACTTCACGTGGTCTTGTGACGTTATCATAACGTGCCCTTGGTGGCAACCTGGTGGAAAATGTGCGGACCTCCAGCCCCCCCCCCCCCCAAAAAAAAACAAAAACAAAAACCAAAGGACCCTCAAAATTTTGGAAGAAGGCCCACCCAAGAAAATGGATTAAGGTAGACTAGTGGGATAGTATAATTTCATGTGATAATCAAATGGAATGTACTTGAACATTAAAATGGATTAAGGTAAATTAGTGGGTTAGTATAATTTCATATGGTAATCCAATGGAAGGTACTTGAACATTCAGAAGGTGACGGCTCATTCATGCAATAAAACGGCAATGGAGTCGGTTCATTCCTTGAGTTTTAATGGGAAAATCACAGGAAGAACATTAGATGCTCATTGTAGACACCACAGCAGAAAACCTAAAGGCTATCACATTTTCTTCTTTAAGCATGTAGATAGAAAGGCCCCAAGTTTTACTATTCCCCAAGGTTTGTGCAAGCAGTGGCAGTGAAATTAAACTGCTGCACAGCACGTTCGCTGCACAAAGAGACACCCGGAGTAGCGACTGATTCTTGCCCAGCTGCCTGCGATGATGGTGGGGTAAATAATTTAATGTGCGCTGGTGTACAGTTCGAAGATATAAGAGCCACGAAGGAAATTGGCACACAACTAACCTGCAGCTCAAGGCTCATCCCAGGAAATTCACAACCACTGCAGCACATCAGTGCATGACACTAATCATGTGCATTCGCAAGGCTACTAAAAGTGTGGTTTGAAAGCTCATTTGGTTGGCGCATTGGCAAGGTGCCATCTTTTCTTCTAGGTACAGTAAACTTCAAATTGTTTTCCTCTCATATAAATTACTGTTCACTAGTTTAGGCTACAACCACACAAGCAAATATCCAAACCCTGCTCTTCAAAATAAAGCACATCTCTATATTTTAAACCGTATTTACTCGCGTAATTTGAGCGCTTTTTTTTTTAAAGTCAAGGCTTCAAGAAGGGGATGTGGAAATTATGCGGCGATTTTTTGAACACGCAAAAAAATAAATCATTTACTCAGGCCATAGCGCACATTATATGAAGAGTTACACATAGATATAAGGAAACTAAAAAAAATCCCCGCGGCAGCCAAGCGCAGGAATTGGGGGGCGGCTCCTTGTGTTGACGGAATAGCCGCCTTCGCCGCTGGCGCTCCGTCAGAGGTTGAGGCTTCACACATACCCCGGGTTTTGCTAGTTAAGTAGTGCTCATCGCACTAAAAAAATTGGCAGTGGCTTAGCTCCGGTTAAGCCTGGATATACAAGCGAAAAGCTGCAGTTATGCTTTGTTTGACGTCATGGCTGTCGCAGTTCGCGCACAATGCACTGGGACCACCCCGATAACGGTGTACACTCTAAGAACAAAAGGAGTGCGGGGAACTCCTTTCGATGGAGTATACGCTTGTCCCATATTTCACTCCTTTTTCCAGAGTCGCCGCACTCCTGCTAGGCGCACTCCCTCTACAGGAGTAGAAACACTCCTTTATTACGAATGGCTGGGAAAAAAAAAATTGCGCCGGAGGGAGGATTCGAACCGGGAAACCCTGCATTGCGAGTCGAGTGCGCTACCTCTCGCCTATACTTTTTTTTTTTTTCTTTATTGCCTGGCTTTGACACAAAACACTGGACAACACAAACAATCAACAAAAGACAATAACTATGTACACACGACTTGTGGTCAGCCAGCATAAATCTGGCTTCGTCCAATTAAAATTCACGCAACGTACAGAGCGGCTCTAGTCTTGAGAGCCACTCCGGAGGCTCCGCAGCGGCTTTCTGAATGGCCAGAAACATCTCCATACTTTCGCGAAAGTAAATTCTGGCAGGTCTTGCGTCACTGTCACAATGCCAGCCTGCCATTCTGGAGCGCCATATACAGTGGAGGCCTGTCAGCATTATTAAATCGAAAGGCACCCCATCCTCATTTTCAACACATAAGAACCGGATGCCATACGGGTCTAGTGGAAATTCTTTCTTTAATGTTCGCTGCAATACATCCCAAAAATAAACCCCTTCCCAACAGTGTAAAAATACATGGTCTATTGTTTCCGGCTTTCTGCAAATTAAACAGTGAGATCCCCAGGGTAAAAACAATTCCTTTCCCTCTAAAAATTTTTTAACCGGTAAGGTCCCGGTGTGCAATTTAAAAAAGAAGGTTTTTGTTCCAGGCGGCACCTGCATTTTTTTAACTCTCTTTAAAACATCTTTGCCTGGGCCTCCACTGTACAAGGCCCTGTACAAGGGCTCGGGGAAAACTACATCGCACAAGGCACGGTACAGTTTCTTTCGTTTCACACTGGACAGAAAGTCATTGGAAAATCGCGCGGAAAGAAACCTTACACTGGCTACGACTTCCCGGTAAAAACCGGTGACCCTACTATACACCTCAGCAGTTCCGACTATGTACTCTGGAAGTAGATGCCGCAGCCTAACTTGGCATACGGTACGCAAAAAAGGGTCTCTTGTGTCCCTAAAAAACAAAAAACGATTGACCAGCTGTCGCAAAAACAAATGGCCCAATCCCAACCCCCCGTCTGGTACTCGTCGGAACAGGTTGGTTCGGCTGCAGCGCTCCCATTCAGACGACCAGATAAAGACGGCGAAAATTCGGTGTAGCTTTTGAATACTTAACCGTGAACAGTGCAACACCTGCATTACGTACCAGAGCCTGCTGATAAAGAACAGGTTGCAAACAGTGGCTCTGGCGAAAATCGACAAGGTCGTTCCTTTCCACTTATCAGCTCTCTCCCGTGTCTCTTTGACCTGTCCTGTCCAATAATGTTCACTGTCACGGTAAGCATCGAGCGGAACGCCCAAGTACTTATCTGGTGTCGTCGTCCAAGGCACGCTAGCAAACCGTTCGGGCGTAGATGCCCACCGTCCATGCCAAAGCCCGAGGCACTTCGACCAGTTAACCCCGCTGCCTGTAGCTTGGCTGAAATCCCGTACACATTGAACAGCCTCGCTTATTCCTCTCTTGTCAACGGCAAACACAGCAATGTCATCAGCGTACGCCAAGAGCTTCACTTCGGCTGCTTGTAATCTGAATCCGGTAATACTCCTGTTTTTCAGTATCTTTAAACAAAGGGTCTCCACATAAATACAAAATAAAAGGGGGCTGAGGGGACAGCCCTGGCGCACCGAACGCTGCACGCTAATGGGGGCCCCCAGACTCTTGTTAACGATCAATCTCGTCGTGCAGTTCCGGTATGCCAGGGCCACACCCTCGCGAATAACAGAACCAACGTTAACATGGCCTAATACTGCAAACAAAAGTTCATGGGCAACGCAGTCAAAAGCCTTTTCTAAATCTATCTGGAGTATAGCTACCTGATCATTAGTGTCATCACAGCATTCTAATACACTGCGCGCAACGTGGATATTTGTAAAAATGGACCGCCCTTTAATCCCGCAGGTCTGATGCGGACCAACTAATAAATGGATCACGGTCTGCAACCTTCGTGCCAAAACCTTCATGTAAATTTTGTACTCGACGTTAGTGAGTGCTATGGGTCGATATGCTGCTACCAGTCGTAATCTGTCTGTGTCGTCCGTTTTCGGAATCAGCACAGTATGGGACGAGCCATAGGACGGAGGCAGTGATTTTAGTTTAAAGGCTTCATTAAAGATGACCGTCAAGACCGGGGAAATTTCATGCTTAAATTCTTTGTAGAATGCCGCGCTGTACCCGTCCGGTCCAGGCGACTTACCAGGGTTTAAGCTGTCTATTTTTTTTTTCATTTCTTTTTATTGCCTGGCTTTGGCTCATGACATTGCGCAACAAAAATACACATAACGCTATATACATACGACGCTGTCGTGGTCAGCCAGCACGAGACTGGCTTCGTCAGCTTAAATCTCGCCTATACTTCGGACGAGTGGTAATGCTTTTGGTTTGGTTTGGTTTATGTGGTTTAACGTCCCAAAGCGACTAAGGCTATGAGAGACGCCGTAGTGGAGGGCTCCGGAAATTTCGACCACCTGGGGTTCTTTAACGTGCACTGACATCGCACAGTACACGGGCCTCTAGAATTTCTCCTCCAAAGAAATTCAACCGCCGCGGCCGGGATTGAACCCGCGTCTTCCGGGTCAGCAGCCGAGCACCATAGCCACTGAGCCACGGCGGCGGTGGTAATGCTTTTCAGTAGTTATATATGCTAACATTTTGAGTTCAGCGGCAGTTTAGTGCGTATATGTCGCGAGTTCTGTTCTCTAAATTGGTAGATCGCTGGCTGGTTAGAGTTGGCACAGCTCAGTAAATGATGAAACAGTAAAGGCAACATCTGAACGCCACAACGCCACGGTAAATCTTTACTCGACAGCAATTTCATGGTGCACAGTACGTTGACTCGCCCTTCGCGAACGAGTTAACTGGTGTCCTGATGCACTATTATTCGTATTAAAATGATGTGTAGCTTCCCTAGAGCACTAGTCGATCATTCATACCGTAGTAGGAATGCCATATAAAGTGTTTAGACTAATGTTTCGCCGTCGACCGCGAAGGTTTACGGGATCTGACAGAAGTGTTTTCCTTTAACAGAAGCATCGCTCGTTTCTGCGAACCGCTTTTTCTTGGAGGTTGTTGTGCTGAAATAGATGTTGCAAAATGTGAATGGCGGTTCCGAAGGGCATAAAATATATTCACACAGCAATAAACTAATGTTTAGGATAAATTGCGACAGTTACCATGACAGTCTCTTCTTAAACGCATGCTACGGAAGTGCATGACTTCGCTGAATGGTATACACCATTCAGAACCCCGCGGCGGTCGCATTTCGATGAATGCGAAACTCCAAAGCCTCATGCACTGCGCGATGTTAGTGCACTTCGCTTTGGGATGTCGCGATGTCAGTGCAGTTGCTTTGGGACGTAAAATCCATTGAAATCAAATCAAATATGCTGTATGAATGCAACGGAATAATCTCCAAAGTGTACACTGCACGTATCGGTTATGTACAAGGTATGGCTCTGTGGGCGGAGCACAGCGCACTTTCTTGTTTGGTTGTTTTTGCTTATCACTAGTTTGCATGAGATGCGAGTCACAGGTCACTATATATATGGCTCCGCTGCAGTACAAAAGCTAAGAAAATAAACAACCTCCAACTCCCTCAGGCCCTAGAGGGAGTGCGCTCGCAGTTTTACTCTTTACCGAAGGAGGCGTTTCACTCCTTAGGGAATTTAGGCGGAGTAAACTGCTGCTAAAGAGAGTGCAGTAGCCGGTATACTCTATCATAGAGAGTATGAGTTCTTAGAGTGCAGGCAAGCGTGTCATATAGCCCTCCTTGCGTATGCGTAGTAACTGTAATATACACGCGGCTGCAACGAAAGGTCAAACGGTGGCGAGGAGGCGAGCGCGCAGTAGTAGCGGGGGTGAGGAGGCGGCGCACATGCGCATTAGCGCGCGGCTGCGCCGAAAGGTCAGGCGGCGGAGTCGGCGGCGGCGACGGCTGCGGCCACCTGCGCCACGCGTGACGTCACTCGGCTTCGCGCATGCGCAGAACTCGCCATTCGGTTTCACGGCATACGCGAAGCTCGGCTCCGACCCTAGTAGTGAAGCTTTTCGCTTCAAAAGTCCACGATATCCCAGAGCGCTCGGTCGCAGCCGTCGCTAGACCGGAGGCACCTGCTGCTTCCCGCTGTGCGTTAACTGCTTTAGCGCCGCGTTGTGTGACGCTAGAAAAGCGAAAGCAGAGAAGACTTAAAAAAGCGTGCCATATCACAAGCGAAAGCTTTTATTGCGCAATCACTTACAGTGGCGGCGAATGGCCACTATAAGTGCTGGCGCACTAATACCTGCCCATCGAGTGGTGGGCAGAGAGCATGAGCAACCTGCGCACCGTGTCAGGCGGCTGCTCAATATACCACGCGGGGATGCTCGCGAAGAGCAACCTGGGTCGCACCCTAACCCAAGCAACCCAAGTCCCACCCACCTGCCGTAGAAGAGCAGTGGCGCATCTTAACTCGACCACTGCGCCAGGAATGGTGGGAAGACTCCCAGGGATTCACCGTTGGAGACAATGAACAATTCCGCGTATATGGACATTAACACATTATCCCTACCCGGGCAACTGCAATGTAATAAGGGAGTAATTACTCATTGGCATCATCAACCTGAGCGCAGCCATACGGCTACAGAGGAAAGCTATACAGCTTTCTCAGAAAATTCGTAGTTAAAGAAAAATTCGTCCTGGTCCGGGGTTCGAACCCGGGACCACCGCTTCACCGGAGCAGTCGCTCTACCAATTGAGCTAACCGGGACGGCAAGCTTATGGTAGGGCGAGAGCGAATTGATCAATAACTCGAAGTGGGAACAGTGTTGGTCAAATGTTTTAGGGGAATCCCCCTAAAATCCCCCTAGCCGTATGGCTGCGCTCAGGTGGATGCCAATGAGTAATTACTCCCTTATTATAAATCTACTCCAGCATGGGGGATTCCCCTAAAACATTTGACCAACACTGTTCCCACTTCGAGTTATTGATCAATTCGCTCTCGCCCTACCATAAGCTTGCCGTCCCGGTTAGCTCAATTGGTAGAGCGACTGCTCCGGTGAAGCGGTGGTCCCGGGTTCGAACCCCGGACCAGGACGAATTTTTCTTTAACTACGAAGTTTCTGAGAAAGCTGTATAGCTTTCCTCTGTAGCCGTATGGCTGCGCTCAGGTGGATGCCAATGAGTAATTACTCCCTTATTACAAATCTACTCCACCTTGGGGGATTCCCCTAAAACATTTGATCGGCAACTGCAATCCGTGGACACTGGATCTGAACACCGGAACCGAAGGGAAAACAGAACTGCTACCGCACCGAATTCGCATTTGGCCTAACTACGCAAACTGACCATCATTTTTTATTTATTTTATGGAACGGGTACTGTTGTATCGGCCGCTGTGTCATTGTGCGGGCTACACACTGCGCAAGCGTGAAGTTTTCTTTGTACCTCGCCATGTCCCCCCTTTCCATTTCCCCTCTCCCCTGCTATACAATATAATCACCCTCTGTTGCAATAAACGTTGGTTTTTCGCTTGTCTCGTTCCCAGGCGTGTACGCTCGTTCCGTTCCTGCCGTGGCCTATCGGCCGCGGCTATGTTACAGTGGCGACGAGTCAAAACGACACCCACGCTGTCAAGGCAGACCAAGACGCTCCAGCCCTGAAGACAGCACTGCCAGCGACTTCCATGGCCTTCCAGATGCTCCCGAGCTTCGACGAAAGCACAGATAAGTGGAAGCCGTACTTGATCAAAGTGGAGGCGTATTTCGAAGCAAATGGCATCGCTGAGTCAAGTAAGAAGAGAGCACTTCTTGTGGCTGCACTGAGCACGCAGACTATTCAGATCCTTGCCGGAAGGGTGGCTCCTCAGGCGCCGAACTCTTTGAGTTATGATGAAGTTATCAAAGCCCTGAATGAATACTATGACCCAAAACGGAATGAAATTTCGGAGAGCTACAAATTCTTCAGTCGTTGCCAACTGGAGGGAGAATCTATTCAGGCTTTCCTCGTCGAGATCCGCCGCATCGGAGACAACTGCAACTTCGGCAGTTGCCTTGACAGGATGATCCGAGATAGAATTGTCTGCGGTGTACGCTCAGATGCAGTACGGAAACAACTCCTGGCAAAGAAAGAGTTAAAACTAGACGAAGCCGAAGCGATAGCGATAGCTGCTGAAGCCGCGGAAAACGATGCGAAAAAAATTTCTCCAGAAGCAACACCACTACTGAAAATGCAAGCGCGACGCCGGCCAACACCGAGACAAAGCGCCGAAAATGCAGCGTGTCGGCAATGCGGCAGATGTGGAAGCTTGAAGCATGACGCTAACAGCTGCAGCTGGGCCAAATCGCGCTGTTATCACTGTGGTCAATGTGGACATCTCGCAACAATGTGTCCCAATCGCCGTGACAAGCTACTCGGGGCTGCTGCACTTGCGCCTCGTGGCCAAACATTAACAGTGCAAGAAACCACTTCGGAAGATTGCTATGAAAATGCTCATATCTGGACTTTGCTGTCGGCGCGAACGAAGTGTCTCGAGCCGCCACTTCGCCGCACATTCAATTGGGGCGGTGTAGAACTGGCAATGGAAGTAGACACAGGATCACCAGTATGCGTCATAGCGCGACAGGTTTTCGATAAGCATTGCAAACACTGGCCAAAATTGAAGCCTTCACATCTGAAACTTTCGTGCTACGCTGGAAGGCTGCCTGTGTTAGGCGAGCTTCAGCTAGTTGTTGCGCACCAAGGTGTGTCAGTTGAATGCACACTCATAGTGCTAGACTGCAACGGACCAAGCCTGTGCGGGCGAGACCTATTAACCCTGCTGGATAGAGCCGGAGTTCCGGTACTGCAAGTCAGTAGAGGTGAAGTGCCAGTGGTGGGAGAAGCCATCAGCCGCATCAATGCCTTACGGAGCAACTACGAGGATGTATTCTCGGAGGAATTGGGCCTGATTAAGGGACCCCCAGCCAGCTTGGTGCTGAGGGACGGTGCAGTTAGCAAGTTTTGCAAGGCAGGACCGCTTCCGTACGCGCTCCGCGACAAAGTGGCAAAAGAGTTGGATCGGCTAGTGTCGCTAGGCATAATATCTCCCATAAAACATTCGGACTGGGCGACCCCCATAGTACCAGTGCTTAAAAAAGATGGCACAGTGCGGATTTGCGGGGATTTTAAAGCCACCTTGAATCAGGTTTGTGCACTTGAGCAGTATCCCCTTCCGGTGATTGAAGACATGTTCGCGTCGTTAAGCGGTGGTGAAGTTTTTAGTACACTCGACCTGAAAGACGCCTACAACCAGGTGCCACTAGACGAAGCTTCACGCAAGCTGTGCGTGATTAATACGCACCAAGGGCTCTTCTGTTACAACAGGCTGCCGTTCGGCATTTCCTCTGCTCCTGCTATATTTCAAAGGAAGATGGACACCATTCTAGCGGGCCTTCCTGGAGTTCAGGCATACTTAGATGACGTGCTTGTGTCTGAAAAGGCGGGAGACAACGGAGCTCGGCTGAAAACTGTGTTGCAGCGATTTAGAGAGCACGGCGTAAAGCTGCGATACGACAAATGCAATTTCAGCCAGCCATCGGTTACTTATCTGGGACACCGTATCGATCGTCTCGGTCTTCACCCGACGAAAAAGAACGTGGAAGCTATCATGAAAGCACCGAGCCCTCGTAACGTGAGCGAGCTGCGTTCGTTCGTCGGAATGATAACATTTTATTCAAGGTTTCTGCCGAACATGTCAACCGTGTTGTCCCCGTTATACCAGTTACTGGAAAAGAATACGCGATGGCAGTGGAACCACCCCCAGGAAACAGCGTTCGTCAAGGCCAAACAGTGCCTCAAGGATGCCGAAGTGCTTGCCCATTTTGACCCGTTAAAGGAGCTGAAGCTAGAGTGCGACGCTTCGCCACACGGCATTGGCGCAGTTCTGTTTCACACAGTAGGCAGCGTCCACAGACCGATCGGATTCCGTTCAAGGACTCTAACTAAAGCCGAGCGGAATTACTCGCAACTGGAGCGTGAGGCGCTGGCACTAGTTTTTGGGGTCACCAGATTCCGAGACTATCTGTTGGGCCGTGAATTCACCTTGGTTACAGATCACCAGCCTCTCCTTGGATTGCTAAGACCCGACCGCCCGACACCCTCTATGGCTGCAGCCCGCATTCAGCGTTGGGCACTCTATCTCGGAGGATATCGGTACAAACTTCAGTACACTCCCGGAAGACAACTGCTGAACTCGGACGCTCTCAGCAGGCTTCCTCTGCAGTCGCCCGGTCCTAGTATGGAGCCCCAAGAGCCGCAAGAGTACGTTTTTTCTTTGGAAAGCCTGGACGAAGGCACCGTTACGACACGAGAACTGAAGGAACTCACAGCTGTCGACTCGACACTAGATCGCGTCAAATATTACGTGCTACACGGTTGGCCGAAAAGCTTTAAAGGCCTTGAGCCGTGCCTGGCGGTATTTTTTGACCGTCGACTTGAGTTGTCCCTGGCACATGGGTTAATTTATTGGGGACATCGAGTGGTTATACCTGCCGGTGCACGAAAACGATTGCTGCAGCTGCTGCATGAAACCCACCAAGGGTCTTCGCCGATGAAATCCATTGCGCGATCGTTGTTTTGGTGGCCAGGCCTTGACCGAGAGATTGAGGAAATGTCGGCGCAGTGCAAGAATTGCATCGACAATTTGCCCATGCCGCCAGCCGCTCCACCAGCAAGCTGGCCACAAACGTTTGAGAAGTGGTCGCGCATCCATGTGGATTTTGCCGGACCGATAGAAGGCAAGATGGTGCTTGTGCTAATCGATTCGCACACCAAGTGGATAGAAGCAATCCCTCTGAAGCACGCTACCACGACAGCTACAATCCACTGTTTGCGGGACATATTCAGCCGATTTGGCGTGCCAAGAACGATCGTTTCCGATAACGGAACACAATTCACTAGTCGTGAATTTGCAACATTTGTCGAGAACAACAACATATCCCACGTTAGGACCGCCCCCTTCCACCCGCAATCTAACGGGGCTGCCGAAAGAGCAGTCCGAACGGTGAAAGATGGTCTCCGGAAGTTGAGGCCTGGCAAATTGGAGCACAAACTTATGCGTCTACTGCTCAATTACAGAAGGACGCCCCAGAAGAGCGGCAAGTCGCCATCAGAGATGCTTCTAGGATACCAGATTAGATCGCGCCTGGATACGTGTTTCCCGAAGGATAGTGGAGACGCACCGTTGGACAGCCAGGAGTGGCTGCCCCAACTAAAGAGCCGTGTGCACGTTCGCAACTATGGGACAGGAGACAAATGGATACCAGGGCATGTGAAATCTACTTCTGGGACCAGAATGGTTACAGTAGAAACACCTGGAGCAATTGTCCGGCGGCACGTGGACCAGGTACAGGGGTAGTCAAAAAATCCCAGGCCGCTCCGAACAGCCGCGGAGCGGCTGCTCTCCGCTATCGGGGCGCTGTTATCGCACGCGTGTCTCGCCGCGCTCGGGTTGCGAGGGTATCCGTTGAGAGGAGGTGACGCTCCCTCTCTCTCTCGCTCTCCATGATAACAAAGCAGTGAAAAAGACAGTGAGGCGCGCGCCTTCACGCCTTCGCTGTTCGAGATTTCCGCACTCGGCTGCGGTGCAGCGCGTCGCGGAGCAGGCGACCATTTGCGCAAAGTGACGCGCGCTGGCGGCCGTATTTAAATGGACTTCGCCTGCTTCTCCCAACTTCTCGGCTTCCTGGCATACGATATAATGCATTTACCTTCACCTAAGCTCTGTTGCGATTGAAGATTTTATTCACATATATTTGACGCCAGCGAACATAATTGAATTTTCAGCACCAACTGCCATTTCCATCACAAGACAATTCCATCAGCACGCGGGTAGCACATCCTGGTTCATCATATTTCGTTCCCATCTTGGTTCTATTCTATAATTATAAGTGGTCACGGACGTTATACGTGTAAATACTGTTCAACAACATTTTTTTACCTCTGAAATGAATTGACGCTATGAACAGCTCGCCGGACGATGGCTGTGGATGGAGCATAGCTACACAGATTTCATGAGCAATTTAGTTCCACTACAGCTGAGCACGCAAGGCCAGATAGTGACGTCAACGGCGGAGACAGTCGGCTTATAGTACGAGCTCCACGACAGATACAGCGGGAGTCCGCCGTTGAAGAATAAAAAACTGGAAGTTTGTCAAAGAAACAGCTTATTTTCGTATATGATATTCGGCTAAACATATTAAATTCCTACCATTTCTGCGCTCCTGAATGAAACAGTGAGGACGCAGAAGCAAAAAAAGTTCCCTGACAGGGACACCGCGCGTATATAGTAGAGATGCGTACAAGTGCCCAGACGCGAAATGATTCGCTCTTTTTCCGAAGCCGAACGCAACATCTTTGAACGCAAAGTGGACAGCAGTCCGGCAAGCCAACCACAAACACATCCGAGTACAAGCACATAATCACAGATGCCGACTTTACGCCTATCCAGAGTTGACGAGTATATTGGCGCGTCTAAGAGCAGCGCGGTGCCTGAAATCGAAGGAACGGTGCAAGAATATCTGGCTGAATCTCTACAATTTTGATTGCCCATATATGACGGCATGTCGAGAAACCCACGCGTTGGGCGCTTATATTCTGACATTGTGACAAAATACTCATTCTCGCTACGAATTCGCGAGCGCCGAGGCAGGAGTGCAAGTGCCGGAAACGTAAACCTTTTAACTGGAGCATACTGCATAGCATTGCATGAAATACTCGCCAAAGCTTCAGCAACACGTGCTAACTCCCCAACACACGACCGACTCTACCTGCTTTACCTGCGCGAAAGCATTAAACCTACTCATTAATACAAGACTCGACATGGCGACATGGCAATAACGGAGCAATAAAAACCCTTGAGAATTTCAGGCAGAGAATGCGTCCTGAAATCGTATTCGAGTGTACTAAATTTCCAGAAGGTTGAACAAGAATGCTATAAATATAGCACGTCACAACTCAAAGTGAGTGCTCAGAGAGCCGCAACAGAGCTTAGGTGAAGGTAAATGCATTATATCGTATGCCAGGAAGCCGAGAAGTTGGGAGAAGCAGGCGAAGTCCATTTAAATACGGCCGCCAGCGCGTGTCACTTTGCGCAAATGGTCGCCTGCTCCGCGACGCGCTGCACCGCAGCCGAGTGCGGAAATCTCGAACAGCGAAGGCGTGAAGGCGCGCGCCTCACTGTCTTTTTCACTGCTTTGTTATCATGGAGAGCGAGAGAGAGAGGGAGCGTCACCTCCTCTCAGCGGATACCCTCGCAACCCGAGCGCGGCGAGACACGCGTGCGATAACAGCGCCCCGATAGCGGAGAGCAGCCGCTCCGCGGCTGTTCGGAGCGGCCTGGGATTTTTTGACTACCCCCTGTACGTCTTCGGCATGCAGGAAAGCAGCCACCCGACACTGCGGAAGAGGCACACCCCGACGGCGCTACAGAAACACAGTCACCCGACACTGCGGAAGACGCGCGCCCGGACGGCGATACATTCAGGCCAGAGGAATCTGCATCACAGCTCGATATGAGACTGGAAGGATCTACTTTGCCGCCTGCAGTTGGGGATCATCATGCTGACGGCGCATTCCCGGCACTTCCGTCATCCGGAGCAGTAGTGCCAAGCGAACCCGCTCAAGCCTTACGACGCTCGACGAGGACGAGGAAACCAGTTGACCGATTTTAGGAGGAAGAAGTGTTGTATCGGCCGCTGTGTCATTGTGCGGGCTACACACTGCGCAAGCGTGAAGTTTTCTTTGTAGAAGAATTTGTTGTTGGGCTAGTTGGTAGTTATTCATAATTAAATTCAAAGGCGCCAAACCATACGCACACACACACACAGGAGAAGAAAGACGAGACAGAGCGCCACTCACAACTGATTTAATGTGCAGAAAGACACGTACATATATGTCACTGTTGGCGCATGCGCAAGGAAGACATTCAGCTTCGTGAAGATAAGCAGCGATCAAAAAACGCTTTTTCAGCCTTATACAGGTTTATCGACGTTTCACTGACGCACAAGTTGCCCCTCTTTTCGATATGGAATGCTTCTATCAGTTCCCTGGCTTTTGTCACACTACTCTTTGCCAAAATCCGCACATCAGAAAAGCATGGTTCACAAGTGCGCGACGGGCAGGTTCTGATGTGCATGGGTAAATGTGTTCACAAGATGCGACAGAGTTTTGATAATCAATTGGTTAGGCTGGCTTCAGCTGGGTTCCCTGGTTCGGTCGTGACACAGGTTGCCGAGAGCCTCCTACGGAAGTTGAAGAAGGTAGTAGGAGTAGGGGAGGAGGTCCCTCGAGAAGAGGTGAGACCGGTGGCTGTGCCGTATGTGCACAAGTTGGCCCACAACCTGAAGAAGGTTGCGAGTAGGCATGGGGTGCCACTCGTTTTTACCGCCCCCCAAAAGCTCGGAAGCCTTTGCTCTCGAATAGCCAAAAGAAAAGAAAAAGTAAAAGAAAGTGGCTGCGGTACCAGGCATGGGCGACCGTTCACGAAATGTGCGGTAGGGGTTGTGTACGAAGTTCCCCTCTCCTGCGGCAGTTCCTACATCGGACAAACCGGGCGATGTGTCAATGAGCGGATCAGAGAACACCAAAGAAATGTAGAACAGAATAAAGATGGCCCCCATTTACCCATGCACATCAGAACCTGCCCGTCGCGTACTTGTGAACCATGCTTTTCTGATGTGCGGATTTTGGCAAAGAGTAGTGTGACAAAAGCCAGGGAACTGATAGAAGCATTCCATATCGAAAAGAGGGGCAACTTGTGCGTCAGTGAAACGTCGATAAACCTGTATAAGGCTGAAAAAGCGTTTTTTGATCGCTGCTTATCTTCACGAAGCTGAATGTCTTCCTTGCGCATGCGCCGACAGTGACATATATGTACGTGTCTTTCTGCACATTAAATCAGTTGTGAGTGGCGCTCTGTCTCGTCTTTCTTCTCCTGTGTGTGTGTGTGCGTATGGTTTGGCGCCTTTGAATTTAATTTTCTTTGTACCTCGCCATGTCCCCCCTTTCCATTTCCCCTCTCCCCTGCTATACTATATAATCACTCTCTGTTGCAATAAACGTTGGTTTTTCGCTTGTCTCGTTCCCAGGCGTGTACGCTCGTTCCGTTCCTGCTGTGGCCTATCGGCCGCGGCTATGTTACAGGTACATTATCTAGTCAGAGCCGCTGGTGGAAAAACTGAACTCCGAGCCATGGCAGACATAGTCGCGTTCTTGTCATCGTCGTCAATTGTGTCCCAAGTAGCATCATATCTAGGTTCCGTAGACAGCATTTGATAGTCCAGTTTTCTTAAAACTGTATTCCGCAATGCTGGGAGAGGCCATATATCGCCCTTATTCCCCCATATTCCCCCTTTGCATTGCTCCTAAGGCTTTCTTTACTTCCTCTTTCGTTACTGGCGGGATGTCCCATTGCTGTGCTCTACCGCCTCTCTCAGTAACATTCTGATTGCAATCGCTACTGCATAGATTTGTGTAGAACTCTTCGGCTACTTTAACTATCTTATCCATATTGCCTATGACATTGCCCTCTTTGTCTCTTAGCGCATGCATTCGGTTTTTACCTATGCTTAGTTTCCTCTTCACCGCTTTTAGGCCGCCTCCGTTCTTTACAGCATGCTCGATTCTTTCCATATTACGCTTCCTGATGTCGGCTACCTTGCGCTTGTTGATTACCATTGAAGCTCTGCCAGTTTTATTCTCTCTGTAGGGTTAGACGCTTTCATTCTTTTCGCGTTTGTTAGATTTTTCGTCTCCTGAGATAGCTTCACGGTATCCTGTCGAACCATCCTACTGCCTACTTCTACTGCGTATTCCATAATGGTAGCAGTCAGATAATCGTTCATTGTTTGAACATTAAGATCGTCTTCCTCAGTTAAAGCCGAATATCTGTTCTGCAGCGATATCCTGAATTCCTCTACTTTCTCTCTTACCGTTAATTCGTTAATGGGCTTCCGCTTCACTAGTTTCTTCCGTTCCCTTCTCAGGTCTAAGCTAATTTGAGACCGCACTAGTCTGTGGTCACTACAACGCACCTTTCCGAGGATTACATTCTGAACGACACCAGGGTGAGCGCATAGTATGAAGTTTATTTCATTTTAATCTCACCATTGGGGCTCTTCCACGTCCACTTCCTGTTCTCTCTTTTCTGGAAGAAGGTATTCGTGGCCCGTAAATTATTTCTATCTGCGAACTCTACTAATAACTCCCCTCTGCTATTCCTGGAGCCTAAGCCATAATTGCCTACCGCATGGTCTCCGGCCTGCTCCTTGCCTACCTTCGCTTTGAAGGCCCCCGTCAGTACAGTGTACTGTGATTTTACTTTGTTCATTGCCGATTCCACGTATTCATAGAAGCTTTCAACGAACTGGTCTTCACGGCTTGATGTAGGTGCGTAGGCCTGAACCACGTTCAGCTTGTATCTCTTATTAAACCTGGTTACGGTAGCTGCCACCCCCTCGTTAATACTATACAGGGTGTTTCACCTAAGACTTTCTACAATTTTTAAAAATAAGCTATTTGAATTAGATGCGCGCTTTTTCTGGCATAGCATTGTCAGTGGTGTAGTACATCATAATTCAACTAAGACGTGCTAACTAGCAGGCTTGTTAACCAATATTTAATAGTTAACTTTTAAACTATTACCGTTGGGCTCCTTAATTATTGAGAGGCATGTAGCCCACCGTAAGTAATGTCCATATCCGTTTTTAGAATTTCGAGAACGCGATTATCCTCGGCGCTGTGGCCCAACAAATTTTGGCTATTTCGACGAGTTAGGTTCACTGGAGAAGTTGCTTTGCCTGCAAGCTTCTCAAACCGCATGTATTTTGGCGCGATGTAGGCGAAATTTGTCCAGTCCATACCTGTCAGGTATGGACTGCGTCATAGAGAGCGCCGTACGTGCCGCTGCTCATTGTGAAGCCGCTGTAGGCGCTGGTTTTAAAGGGAGCCACAGAGAGTGCGGTGCAACGAGCCACCTACGATCACATCCTGTGGGACTGCAAAACAGAGCCACCTCCGGGTGATCTTACCGCTCCTTCTCTCGAGAGGTGCGAGACCGTGCTGGCTAGCTCACGCAAATTTTGGCGGTGGAGTGGGCTGACAAGGTCGTCGCGACCTCTTTCCAAGCTCTTTCCGGCGAATAAAGTGTTTTACAATCAATCAATGCAACGACGTTGGCATTGCAACGAAAGGCTGTGGCGGGTTGTACGAATCATGCTTGCCGTTTAGCTACAGTGCTGAAACATTCTGGGAGAGGCACTAAAATTGCTTGGCGGAAATATGAAATCAGAGGGTAAAGGTAGTTAGTAATAAGTTTTGCTACATTTCTTTGCGCTTCAGTCATGTTCAGTAATGAAAATGGGAGAATGAAATAATGAAGGCATGGTGAATGTTCCCGAGAAGGCATTTTTCGAAACTATCAGGTAGCAATAGCTTTCAAGTTGTAGCTCTGCTTTTACCAGGATAAGCTTGGCATCGTTACGACAACTAGACAAAGATTTTCTTCGTTCGTAACAGCCTACAGATACGATTGTTTTAAGAAGTGAAATCTCAACTCCATTCGCAAATGCTCGGCGCAGTAGCTGATGTCAAGCATTCCGGGCGTTCTGCCTGGTCCTGACTACAATTAGGAGCTTATAAAACGATGCAAAAGTAAAAAAAAAGGCGCTTGAAGAAAAGAAGGCAGATAAAACTGAAATCAAGTCCGCTTCAGCACGTGTTCAAGCGCAGTCACCGAAAAGGCCGAAGCACAAGGCAGCGTTTCTTCTACCGCTGTTGTCGCAGGAGAGGGTGAACAAACAGATGAGGGCGTACGAACTGGCACCTCAAGACGGGTGTTAGGTGTGTTTCATATCGTTCGCTGTTGTGTTCCGCTCGAGCGCGAGATGCTTTGTCCTCCTCGGGCGTACAAAGGTGGTAAAGTAAGGCCGTTAACTGTTTTGGATTGGTGGACGACTGCGGCCGTGTACCAACCCCCATGTTCGGAGGCATGCATCCACATAGAATACCCGGGTTTCGATCCATAGTGGCGGGCCAGGTCTTCCGCCCGCGCCAGGCGCCGGCCAGTATGGTCCTCACCGTTCATGTTTGCGGGAAGAGGGCGCACGTGGAGGGCGCATCTCCACTGGGATAGAATACGTACGCGCTCTTCCATGAGAGTGGTGTGTTGGATGTGTAGTCGGGCAAGGAGGCGGCGACCCGACGATGTCTTTGAGAGAAGTGTGTATTGGTTGGTCAAGTGGGCTTCCCGGAGCTCCCGAAAGGTGTTCACCATGCCCAGCCCCAGGAGGCGCTTGTTGGAGGTGTTCGCGTTGAGGTCCAGAGCCCGTTGTTGTGACTGGAGCATCTCAGCCTGCTGCCTCTGTTGCGCAGAGCTGAGCGAAGAACGTTAGTGGCGATGGCGAGTGAACGGACGTTCATATAGCGTACTTACAAGGCTATTTACATAATAGGAACAAGGGCAGAAAGCACAATGGGCTAGGGCTATGCCCTGCGGAGAGCGTCCCTGTGGCGTGATGGCACGTCTGCTACCCGTCTGCTGCTGCGTTGTTGCTGTTGTTGTTGCGACTGAGAGAAGGATGAAAAGGAAAGTGCACGGGCCTGCCGACTGGCTCAAGCCGAGCCACCACCGCTGCCACGTGCAGATAGAAGCGAGTTGAAAGATAAGAGGAAAGAGAAAAGCAAGACGTTTGTCGCAACCGCGTCTGCCGAAGCGGACGCTGCAGGCTGAAAAAGATAACCGGCCCTGCCCAGCCAATACCACCTAGAAAGACTTCGAAGTCTTTCTAGGAGGTATTGGCCCAGCCCGCTGCTGTGCCTGTTGTGCTGTTGTTGTTGCGACTGAAAGAAGAATGAAAAGGAAAGTGCACGGGCCTGCCAACTGGCTCCAGCCGAGCCACCACCTCTGCCACGTGCAGATAGAGGAGAGAGAAAAGATCAGAGAACAAAGAAAAAGGAAAGACGCGCGTCGCAGCAACAACCGCGTCGGACGCTGGTTGAAAAAACAGATAAGCGGCCGTACCGCGCTTCGTCAACACCCCCCCCTGCTGCGTCTCAGCGCGGCTCTGTTCTTATAGCCGCCGGTGACCGTTGCGGCAGCCAGCCGTACGAACGCTCCAATCAGGACACGCCACAGGACACCGTTCGGATTGGCTCGAGCCGACGCTAGTGTGAAGGAGGGGGAAGGGTGTGCGCCGGCGAGCCAGGACAGTGTCTAGGTGGCTTTGGCCAGGACCAACGTTGGCCAGGACAGCGGCTTTGGACAGGGTGACTCGTTGCGAGCCGTGTCATGGCGGCGAGTCTGGGCTTGCTTTGCGCGACGGTGGGCGCACGTACGGCTCTGGTTTCCAGAGAGGCCAGCGGAATGCGGACTCAGGCTAATAATTTTGCGGAGGATGACATCGAGCGCATCCTCGTCTTGCTTCCGCAGGTGAAGGTACGAAGTCGAATATAGAATTCCACTGGTTACAAATGCATGCGCCAGCCGCAAGGCGTCCTTATATCGTAATCCCCCGCGCTTGTAAGAAACCCGGCGGACCAAACGGCCCACCTGGTCCCCCACCTGAAGAAGTTTGGCCAATGCTGTTTCTGACCGTCAGTCTTGATGTATAAAAAGCCCCAGTGCCCGGACATCGATGTTTTCAGAGATTGGACCTGTCTCAAGAGACAGTGAAATTTTGGCTGTGCACTTTGGTGAGGGGCCAAAACTTCAATGTCTCTTAAGAGAGGTTCAATAGATAATGGCCTGTATATTCTGCATTGTTAGTGCACGTTAAAGAACCCCAGGTGGTCGAAACTTCCGGAGCCCTCCACTACGGCGTCCCTCATAGCCGGGGTCGCTTTGGCACGTTGAACCCCAATAAATTAATGAATAGATCTCCGTACAACAGCCAAAAATACTAAGGCCGCTAAATGTGACGTTTATTTCTTATAAAACTGCGTTATGTATGCCTACTCGTGTAACGCAGAGCCTGCTGTGGCTCTTTCCAGGATATCTAGAGCGGTCATTTAATCCTCGTCGAGACCCTTGCCGCCAACTATAAAATTTAGGGATGGAGGGGTATAACTAATCGTGGATGAAGTGTACACGGCAATTGGTGGCAGGTCGGCCACATAAATAAGATTCCTGGCAGTAGGGGAGAACTTTACTTGGTGTTCAACGTCTTCGTCAGAGCACGCGCTTCTGCAATTTTGTGGTCCGCAGGAACGTAGTTGTCCTAAGAAACATCTGGCAGTGGTTGCACTCTCTGCCATGCAAAGCCAAGTTGTACGACTCCGCTCCTTTTTTCACCCATCTGCGATGTTCCAACAAATGCTCATTGCTTCCCCCATAAGATAAGACAAGGGCCCTGTTTAATCACCCTGAACGAATTTGCAGGGAGTTGGTGGAGGCCTTTATGATCAGGAAGGAAGCAGACGAGTGTGTTGCTTCACCATCTATAAGTTTGGCAGATAAGGAGTTAGGCTTTCTTGGCAACTGTGTGCGGTCCAGGAGATAGGGGAGTGCCGTCTACTATGGAAGATAGTCTTCGAATTTCGTTAAAAAAGACGTCATGACTATAATGTGCATGAGCAGTATAGTTTTTTAGGTTTTAATCTTTGTTCTTCTGTTTTTTTTTTTGTGTTGTTCACTGTGTCTTGCGCCTTTATACAGGGTGTCCCAGCTAACTTGGACCAAGATTTATAAAAAGCTAAGCGTACTCTTCAGAACTGAAATCGCGTGGATGTTATTGAGGTTTATCTAAAGTTACAGTACCATTTTTTCCCTCCTCCTATTTGAATAATTAGTCGAGATAAATAAATTAACCTTTTAAATATAGCTTGAAACGTTCAGGCGTCAATAGGAAGGTTGTGGAGCTCCGCAAATATCGTCCAACTCAGGCACTTCCATCGAGATAGACCTAGCGTGGCCATTTTTATTCGGGAAAAACGAAAGCCCGCGGATTTTAAAATATACCACGTGACAGCGCGCTCTGTGCGCCCGGATGCGCCTAAAGTCACTGGAACTAGTGGCCGCATTTGTTTTTCCAGTCCCGGACTACTTGCTGGCAGGTCTCGGCTTCCGCTCGGACAGGAAAAGCGTCATGGTCACATGACCTACTTGCCATAGGCTGCTTTCGAACACGGCGCCAGAGTCGGGCTCCCCCTCGGTTACCGTACAAGGACGCTGTCATCTGCTAGCAGACGATGCAAGCCACGGCCACTACGACGCCGAAGCAACGCCTTGCGCTCGATCATGATACTGAGTCGATTTAAAGACTGTACTGTCAGCTTAGCGTAGGTGCATTACAGAACTCAGCTTCGGAGGTATGCTCGCCGCTACTGCTTGCGGCGAAGTTCGCACAAAGTAGCCCAACTCGTTGCGGAAAGGCGGATAGACGAAAGCCTCCGCAAAAATGTTGACAACAAGCTCTATAGCTGCTCCAGTATACGAGTGGTTCACCTGCGATGCTTTCAGGTAAGCGAACAGACAGCATGTGGCAAAACAAGCGAACAAGAACCTCTTGACGACACGAGCAAACAATACGCGCTCGCAGCTCCGAACGCGCGTCCGTGTGCGGTGGATTTCAAGAAAATAAACGAAGATGCAAGAACAAAAAGTCTTGCGATGGCTCAGAGAGGAGCTACGGAGCTCATGTGAAGGTTTAACGCATGATATCGACCTCCAGGGACACGAAAAGCACTCAAAATGCACACGGAGTCTAACTTAATATGGCTGCCAGCGCGGCGCGCAGCTATCGTCTGCTGCCTTCTCAGCAGCCCCAAGCAGCCCGCGGACTGCCATAGGCTAAAAACGAACGCGTTGCTATGGCGATGCAAGCAGGTGGGCGGAGCTTTCGGGCTGCCCGAGAAAAACAAATACCGGACTCGAGTCCGCAAGTAGTCCAGTGATTTTAGATGCGCCGCGATTACAGCGCTCTCATCGGTGCTTCGTTAGAAACATCACCCGCTTCGGGCATTTCGTGCTGCCCAAGACAGGGCTTCGCGATGTGCTTGGTTCCAAGATAAGCGCCAGTGGGTACGGGCGGCGGAAGAAAGCGCGGCTCCTGTTTTTCAGCGTAATTCCCACGACGTTATCAGGCTTGTTATATGCGTCTTTGCTTGTTGGGATCTTGCTCCCAAATTCAAACTGTCATCGTTCTTGTCATCGTTCTTCCGCAAGCATTCTGCTAACGTGAGTGTGCAGTTATTGCCCCCAAAAACGGGAGCCGCGCTTTCTTTCAACTCCCGCCCGAACCCTCTGGCGCTTATCTTGGAACCAAGCACATCGCGAAGCCCTGTCCCGGGCAGCACGAAAGGCCCGAAGCGGGTGATGTTTCTTATGGTGTCTTCGACTGGTCGCTCCCACGATCCGGTTCGGATTTGGCAACGTGAGAGCCGCTCTAGCTCCCAGCGCACAGCGAGACCGGTCAAGCCGAATGGTCAGCAAGTTTTCAGAGCGAAAGCGCAAGAAGGAGGGAAAGGACCTAACTTCCGGAATCGCCACACCGCAGTGACGCTGCCGCTGCGGCTGGTGTCAACGACAGCAATCACACAGTCTGCACCGCCCACGCCGCCGTCGCCGCTGAACCTGTATCGCTGCCCCAGCAGTTCGTCGTCTCCGGCTCGCGTCGAAAAAAAAAAATAAAAAATTAGTGTCCCGTTGTACCACTCTGGATATGCCGCGGCAGCCCCCAGATGTGACAGCAACACAGACGGCGTACCTAGCTTAATGATTCGTCTGCTTTTCGACATATCCCCTCACAGAGCCACACAGCAGGGACGTTTTAACTGCGTCTAATACCTAAAGCACCAAAACTCGCTTCTACGGATGCGTAAGAATGCCTCGCCAGACCGGTCGTGATGTGCCCTGGCTTCGCATCCGTCTCCGCGAAACGGCGGAAGTGGCTCTGTCACGTGAGCACATCTCGGGGCCGCTCCGACTTTTTTCTCGGAGCGCCTCAGAGCGCTCTGAGCTGGAGGCGGGCGCTCTGAAAGAACCAGCCGAATGTAGGCAGAGCGCTTGATTTCGACCAGCCGAACGTGCGGCTGCATCTCAGAGCGCTCTAGAGCGATCTGAAACGACCAGTCGAAGACACCATTACAAAGCACGGATGAAAGCGCTGTAATCGCGGCGCATCCGGGCGCACGGAGCGCTCTATCACGTGGTATTTTTTAAACTCCGCGGGCTTTAGTTTTTCCTGAATAAAAACGGCCACGCTAAGTCTATCTCGTTGGAAGTGCCTGGGTTGGTCGATATTTGTGGAGCTCCACAACCTTCCTATTGACGCCTGAACGTTTCAAGCTATATTTAAAAATTTAATTTATTTATCTCGACTAATTATTCAAATAGGAGAACCGAAAAAATGGTACTGTAACTTTAGATAAGTATCAACAACATCCACGCGATTTCAGTTCTGAAGAACGCTTAGTTTTTTTATAAACCTTGGTCCAAGTTAGCTGGGACACCCTGTATACTTGCCCGAGAATAAAATAACCAGTTGTTAGTCAGTGCTCGAGTCGTCTCTCGTCTTCCTTTTGTCCTGTTTACTGCGCTGCTTAAGCATGAACCCTTACCAACTAAGCTTTCCGTTCTCGTAAACAAATTTTTGCATTTTTTATTTTCTATATCGATGTGCCAGAAAAAAGTAACCAGCATAGCAAGGTTGATTGAAACCCATCTACGTTCTATTTTTTTTTGTCCTGAACCTGTTTGAACCGGTTCGATACGGTCCGAACTGGTTCGAATCGGAACAGAGCGTCCCTCTGGAGCCGAAACCCGAAACTGAACCCGAAAGGCGTGAACCCGAACCGAACCCGAAAAAATTGCGGTTCGACACCCTGGAATGAACACATAACACACATCACAACAAAAGGCCATGCAGAAACTGGCTTATCTGAGGAGATGTTTGCGAAAGTCAACACAAGAAATAAAACTTCTAGCGGATAAAACATATATCAGACCAATCCTTGAATGTTGCTCTATTGTATGGGATCCATATGAACCCAGCAAAAACATCAGAAAGTTGAAGAGCATCCAAAGAAAATCGGTATGATTTATATTCAGTTCCTATAGCTGGCGCACTTCCCCAAGCATACTTGCTAAACAGGCTGGTTTAGACCCATTACGAATCTGACGCCCTCGAGGTTGAAGTTCATTTATTTACTGTACCATGACAAACTAGGAGCAGACAAGAATAGGTACATTGAATCAGTCACTAGACGTGCAACGCCATCGCACCACTCAGAGAAATTAAAGGAATATTCTAGTAAAACTGATGGTTTTGAAAATTTGTATTTCCCACGAACGGTCCGAGATTGGAAATTTCTATCTCCAGACAGAGTGGAAAGTTGGTCGGCCGAGTCATTCCGCGGCGCGCTAAATAAAAACCATAGATATGTAAATCTTTTATTGGAAATAGATAAAGTGTTACCTGTTTAGTTTGTTTTTTGTTGTCATTTTCCCTGTCACAGCGATGGTCTACAAGTAGCACTCATGTGCCTCCATTTCTCCATTTTTGTATACGCAAACTACGAGGGGGTACCCAAAAGAAACCGGACTAAATTTTTTGGTCGACAAAACTTCCGTGGTACCGAGTTTTGCCACTAGGAACGCATAGAACGAGCATTCCAGAGTCAGTAAGCCGAGTGCTGTCGTTGAAGGAGGTCAGACTAGTTTAGGCAGAGTTTTAGAGTGACGACTGTTTTTTGTGAATGTCGTTTTTGCAATGGCTGATTTTCGTGAACAGCGTGCGTCGGTGAAATTCTGAGTTTTGCTGGGAAAAAGTTGAATGGAAACTCTTGAAATATTAAGAAAGACGTACAAGGACGATGCTATGGGGACAACTCAAAAGTTCCTGAATCGAATCCTGAATCAAAGCAACAATCATGCCAATGGAAAACTTGAAATTCACCTCGCCTCAAGAAAGCTCGTCAGGTGAAACCAAACCTCAAAACAATGCTGATTTGTTTTTTCGACGTGAGAGGAGTCGTCCGTTGAGAATTTGTTGCGCAGGGCCAGACACTTAGCCAGGCTTTCTACTTGGATGTTTTGAAAAGATTGGGCAACAGTGTGCGGTGGAAGCGGCCAGGTTTGTGGCGGTCGGGTGACTGGTTTTTCCATCATGGCAATGCCCCTGCTCACACAGCCCTGTCACTACGACAATTTTGGACCAAAAATGGCATGACCCCTATTCCTCAGCCCTCATACTCTCCCGACCTTGCCCCGTGCTACTTTCTTTGTTTCCTAGAATGAAAAAATAGGTGAATGAAAAGTGTTTCGCTGATGTTGCTGAGGTGAAGACAAAACGACGGAGGCACTGTCAAGCATCACAAAAGATGAATTTAAACAATGTTTTGAAAAATGGAATGAAAGATTCGACAAGCGTATCATTGCAAGTGGGGAATACTTTGAAGGAGATTGAAGGTCTGTGCTTAAAATGTGAACAATTAAGCTCAGACTAAAATAAGTCCGGTTTCTTTTGGGTACCCCCTCGTATGCTGAAAAATGTCTTTCAATGATTTTATGCTGTGTTATGTTTGATTGTATCTGTATTTCCCACTCCTACGTAAGGCCTCAAATGAAGGCTGGCAGTATATTCGAAATAAATAAATAAATAAATAAACAAGTGAGGGGGGTTACGATGTAAGCGGAGCGAACGGCCTCAGCCCACCTCTGCAAACGGCGAACAAAGCTGCCGTTTCAGCCGATTGCCGTTGGAAAAAGCGCCGCGCCACGGATGAAATGAAAGCTATAGACACAAGAAGGGCTAGAAAGGAAGAATCTGACAGACGCGTGGTGTAGGAGTAGGACAGAGCTATCACCCCAACGCCAGCACCGTACGACCATGCGCAAGCATGCATCGCAAGCAGTCCTATCATCTCACTGTATTGACGGACTCCAAACAAGCATGCAGAAACTACACAAGAGGCAGGATAGACAGCATTGCCAATCATATTCTACATACGACGAGAAGACACATAAACACTAAACATAGTATCGTGTGGGTTCCCGGACATGAGGGGATGAGGGGAAACGTGGCAGCAGACGAGTTAGCTCGAGGGTACGTCAACCGAGCAGACTCAACACTTTGCACCACGGGCACCTTGACCTTGTTACCCCCTGTACTCAGACGTACTAGATCATTACAGGGGTCAGCGGAAACGCTACCCAGCCCCAAACAAAAGGCTCACCAAAGAAGAGGCGTTAGACCGTCCCCTGCATAAACTACACGAACCGAATCGGTTAGGATCTGTGAACCGAATCTGCCCAACATTTTACGATTAGCCCCGCCCTTTCACAGAGGCCAAGATCCTCGGTCCGTGGCCACAACAAACGACTACCATCAAGGCTCACAAGGCACTGTTTTGTCTTTTCCGAGAGACTGCCTTGCTTGCTAGATTGTGACTTTGTCTCTCGTTCCTTTTCTCTTTAATCCCCTCATTCCCTTCCCCAGTGCAGGGTAGCCAACCGGAAACCTTTCTGGTTAACATCCCTGCCTTTCCCCTCTCTTAATCTCTCTCTCTCTCCCTACACAATGTGTAGAGAATGTCAGTGGTGTCAGGGTAAGCCTACGCTAGAGCATGTCACATGGACCTGCCCTAAGTCAGACTTAGAGCCTAGTATATAGACCACCCAGGCCAACCAGGACGAGGAAGCGCAACGATTTCTCGTACGCCGAGCCACGATGGCAGCAGGCGAGTGCGGCACCCTGGACCAAGGATCGACCACGGCGCCCAGTGACCCGTAAGGCTCAAGGAACTTAAATTTGTCATAAATAGTTTTTTCCATCCAACCATCTGGGTAGCGCGGCAGCGCGGCAGCTGATTGAAAGGAGGCGTACCGACGGCTCCCATTGCGAAGCGGCGTTGCAGCTGGCATTTTAAAAATAGAGGAGGCGCTGCCACTGCGATGGCGCCGTCTTTTCCTCGACCTTTGACGATCAACCAAAAAGGCTTGGAACCGTGCTATAGGCAATCAAGTCATCAGGGCTCACCCTGAAGCCAGAAATAGACAATTTCGCTTACCAGTAGCTGCTCTTTCTAGGCCACAACGTAACCGACAACGGACTACAACCGGACCCGCAGAAAACCGCTGCTACCGCCCAGTTTTCACAGCCGACCGACAAGAGAGCTGCGCGCCGATTTACTTTTCGCTCATCGCCGGACCCTTGACGCAGCTAACGAAGTCGGATATACTATATGTCATTCAAATGGGAAGGCTGCTGCTAGGAAGGCGCGCACTGCGCCTCTGCCTAGGTCTCCCTCAAACAGTTTCCACCACAGTTCTGTATACTGGAGGCTCATACTCCCGACCTTAACTCCCGTTTCCACCGTTTAGCTGTCAGCATTTCCTACTCTCTTTGCGCATCAGAAAAGGACGTATCTAGAAATTCCCATAAAAAAGTTGGGACTCACTTTGTCGGTCCCGCTTCTTCTCTCCTTCGTTGCTAGCGCCAGGTGTTTTGCATTGCATCAGGTTCGCGAACACCTCCACATTTACATTATAGCTACCAGCAGATTACTTTGCTAAATTTATCCAAAATTTCCGCATTTAAAAGATCTTTCAGTAATTTTCATGTATTCGGTTTGCTTTGGTTTGTTGGGGTTTAACGTCCCAAAGCGACTGAGGCTATGAGAGACGCCATAGTGAAGGGCTCCGGAAATTTCGACCACCTGGGGTTCGCCTTGTTGTGACCGTACTTCTAACCACGTGGGCCCGATCAAGCAGCAATCGTGAACAATCGACGAGGCCGACAACCTCGCGACGGCGGTGGTGAAGTGGGGTGCTTGGAATGTCAGCAGCAGGAATGTCAAGGGCCATTGTCAGCAGTAACCCCAGCGAAATTCCTTGAGCGGAAGCGGAGTGCAGGTGACTGGCAGCGGCGACGAAGGCAGGCGATGCCCAGGAGCTATTGTCCGAGCAACCACCGTGGATGCGGAGGCGACGTGGCGGCGCCGGTCACGCTGGCGGTTAATTGAAGACTTCTGTGTTCCCGACTCGACTCGTGTTCTGGACATTCCGCGGGGAAGCAAGTTCATTCACCTGCTGGAAGACTGCGGGAAATTCCTTTCCAGCCGGGCTGGATGAGTCAGCATCTCCCCTTTCCCATCGACCCAGCTGCGAGAGAGGGGAACATCCCGCACCTGCCGTGCCGTGGGAACATCCCCTTCGGTCCATCCGATTGGACAGTGCTCGTCGAACATTATTCCCCAGCCAGGGATCTGGGGAATCCGAACGATATTTAACTCGGCCGTGAGTGTGGCCGAGAGAAGCCTGCTAGCTCCAGTCGACTATGGTTGACGAAGACGTTCCCCTTCCACTGAGAGCCATTCTCAGTCCCGCTCTATGTAAATAATGTAAATAAGTGTATAAAGTTTTTTTCGTTACCTTTCCTCCGAACCCAGTCTCCCATACTCCTCGTCCCATCACCGGTCCCCGGCCATGCTACCCGGGTCGCAACAACTGGTTGGCAGCGGTGGAATCGTCTGCGTGGTGTCCGTGCTCCGGTTTTGGTGAGTGTACTGCCTTCTCTCCTTGATTATTGCCAGGCTTAGCATTTGTGCTGCTCTTCCTGGTAGTGTAAGTTGGTTGCAGTAGCCTGTTCGGATTGGAACCTTGCGCTGCACCATCCTTGAGAGACTTGCGATCACATTGTTACCGAGCATTTAAGGGCAGTCATGGACTGGCGAAAGCTGCGTAAGATGGACCTGATCTCCTTATGTGGGGAATTAGGGATTGATTGTGGGAATAATATGAAGAAATTGCAGGTTGTCAGTGCGATAGAGGCCCTCGGTTTTGAGGATGAGGAGATAGTGGAGCACTGGGAGGAACTGGAATTGGAGGAACAAAAGCGAAAAGAAGAGAAAAGAAAAGAAAAGAGGAATTGGAATTGCAGAAACGAAGAAGAAAAGAGGAAATGGAACTAGCGGAACGAAGAAGAAAAGAGGAGTTGGAATTAGCGGAACAAAAGAGGAAAAAAGAGGTGGAGCGAGAAATGAAGCAACTCGAGGTGAAGCTAGCTGAAGTTCGGGCAGAAGCAGCAAAAGCGGAGCGAGAAACGCGAAGGCTTCACAAATGGCGAAGGGCTCGAGATCGTTTGAGGACTTTTCAAAGAGGCGAGAGCTTCAGAACTTTCCTCGAGAATTTTGAGCGAGTCTGTACGGAAGAGGAGCTAGATCAGGGCGAATGGTCATTGATGTTGCTGGCTATCCTCCCTTGCGAGGTCAGTGCCGTATTAGCGCGACTGTCCGATGAGGATGCCCGCAACTACGACAAGGCGAAAAGTGCCCTCTTCCGATACTTCAGAATTCGTGTAGAGACCGAGTCAAAAGGCCGAAGTGATGGCAGCGGGCAGCGCTCCCATCAGTGCGTCAGCGACCAGCCAACGAGCCCCGCTTTGTCAGCTAAGCACAAAATAGTTGCTCAGAAGAGCAGTGACAGGGCAGGTTCAAGCCCAGGAAGAACTGCCAGTTCAGCACAAACTGCGACAGATGATTTAAGGGCAGAGGTTCCGCGCCAGATAGGCTGCAGGGAGGTTTTATGTCAACGAAATGACAAAACCAGAGAAGGTCCTCCGCCGGTGCACTTAGCAAACAGTGGCAGTCAGGAAGTGGAGGCGATAATCTGCGGCACAGAGCGTGGCTGCCTTGGGTCACCTGACAGCGGCGCTGAAGCGCCAGGCCACAGCACAGCGTTAGCGGAAAAGTGCGTTGCCACACATATCGCTATTGCAACCCAGATAGGTGTAGGCGCGGCGCCGAAATGTATCCCCCCAGAAAGCAGTCGCGCACTGAAAGCGACAGGTGAAAGATCGATTGTAAGCGAGGAATGCGCATCGGCGCTGCACCATAACAAAGGCACTGGCGATGATTTGTTTGAACACGCTGGCAACCAAGAATTGTGTCACAGGGCAATATCGAACCCTCAGAGCCATGCCGATTTGAAAGGGAAGGACGAGGCAGAGGCAGCTCAGGGTCAGATAGAATGCGAAAAATCTCATCTGAATACACCTGGTGAGACACCCGAGAAAGGTTCTTTGAAGGTAGATGACGACAGAGTCGCAGCGGCCCGCGACAGAACGCCAGACAGTAAAGCACCGAGCTCAGACAAAATCGCTGAGGCGTGCGAATTTTCAGAGAGGTCGTTACCTAGCACTGACAGTAGGGCTCAGGTGGTTTCCCTACGCGAGGAAAATTCCGCACGCGACGAGCCTCCGGGAATTGCTGTGTTGGCTTTTGACGCGCTGCGGCGAGGGCCGGCACCTTAACAAGTGACGGCACCGCAATACCAGAAAGCAGTCATGCGGTGAAAGCGACAGCTGAAAGATCGATTGTTAGCGAGGAATGCGCATCAGCGCTGCATCAAAAGAAAGGTCATCTCAAGGATGAGGGAACGACAGCCGCTCGCGACCGAACACCCGACAAAGAGCAGCTCAGTGTAAGTAATGTCGCAGCGGCTAGGTGCATACCGCAGGAGAGCGAACCATCGTGTTCAGCGGATATCACGGGAGCGAGCGGTTGTTCAGATGAGCCGTCGCTGACACTCTGAGCAAAGATCAAGTGGCTTTGCTGCGCAAGAAAAATGGCGGAAACGATGAGCCTTTGAGAATTGATGGCTCAACTAAGGCGAGAGCCGGCAGCTTAGCACTTGTTTGCAACACGAGAAATTTTGACCGAAAAAGAAAGTCAATCGGCGAAATTTCCGGAAAACGGCTACGCGTGAAGGCATGTAACGCGGGTGGCGTGCTGGGGAGAAGGGTGCAAGGCCGCCGCACAAAACAGCGCCACAGAAGACCCGCAAGTCGGAGGGGGCCGCAGCATGCAGGGCGTAAGCCACTTGCTCCATTGTTGGACCGCACCAAGGTTTGTCAGGAGACATGTGACACCTGCTCCTGGCTGAAGAAAGAAGCGCGCGGCCGCCAGACAAAAGGACGCCGTAGAGCGCGCGCGGGTCAGACAGAGACGAGACATGCAGGGAACCGGGAGACGGGGAAGCGCCTCTCTCGTGTAAAGCTTTTTCAGCGCTGCCCGGGCTTTGCATACCAGTCGCAAAGAGACGGAACTAATCAGCCCCGCAGCTTTTTGAAAACAGTAGCTGGTAGAACGGCAGCCCGACCACGCCGGGCGCGACTGAAGTAGGTGTATTCCAAGAATACATGCGTCTTGTATTTGATGTTTGTTTTTTTATTCATGTACGGCAGAAAAACGGACACGAAGTGTTGAGCTTTTATGCCTGTGCGGGATTTTGTACTTCGTGTTTTCTAGCCGTAATGATGTAGCTTAAAGACGCTTGTTGATTCTCTGCGTAAAAGAGTTTCTTTTTTTTTTTTGGTGTGACACCATTGGAGGTTTTGGAATGGATAGTTGCAGTGTGTGGATTTTGTGTGTTATGTATAGATTAGCGCTTGAGATTACGTGAGCAGTAGTGGAGCTCTACTATCTCTTCGTCTGATCTATCGGAGCCGTTGGTCTGTGAATCGCAACGGCAGCTGTAATTTCTCCAGAACAAAACCTGATTCAAAATTGAAACATGCGGTGCCAGTGAATCGCCCGCATAGGTCCCGTCCGCAGCTCACCCAACCAGACCGCCTGAGGGGGGGGAGCCAAAAAGGGGAGTAAATTGAGCAGCACAGCTTGAGGCCTTGTTCTTTGTTTTGCCTGGCACGGCTCGGGAGAAGGGTGGTGCTCTTGCCTTGCCGGGGTGGGGGCATTGTGCAGATTTGACCACTAATGCTCTACCTGAGACCCTTGGCCTGCAGACACCGACCCTTGGATCACCCAGGAAACAGAGGACCTGCCTGGCTGATGCGGCCTCTTCAGAGGACAGCGAGGAGCTGTAGCCCCTTTCGAGGCCTCTACCTGGCGGCGGACGAGCTGTTGTGACCGTACTTCTAACCACGTGGGCCCGATCAAGCAGCAATCGTGAACAATCGACGAGGCCGACAACCTCGCGACGGCGGTGGTGAAGTGGGGTGCTTGGAATGTCAGCAGCAGGAATGTCAAGGGCCATTGTCAGCAGTAACCCCAGCGAAATTCCTTGAGCGGAAGCGGAGTGCAGGTGACTGGCAGCGGCGACGAAGGCAGGCGATGCCCAGGAGCTATTGTCCGAGCAACCACCGTGGATGCGGAGGCGACGTGGCGGCGCCGGTCACGCTGGCGGAAGACTTCTGTGTTCCCGACTCGACTCGTGTTCTGGACATTCCGCGGGGAAGCAAGTTCATTCACCTGCTGGAAGACTGCAGGAAATTCCTTTCCAGCCGGGCTGGATGAGTCAGCATCTCCCCTTTCCCATCGACCCAGCTGCGAGAGAGGGGAACATCCCGCACCTGCCGTGCCGTGGGAACATCCCCTTCGGTCCATCCAATTGGACAGTGCTCGTCGAACATTATTCCCCAGCCAGGGATCTGGGGAATCCGAACGATATTTAACTCGGCCGTGAGTGTGGCCGAGAGAAGCCTGCTAGCTCGAGTCGACTACGGTTGACGAAGACTTTCCCCTTCCACTGAGAGCCATTCTCAGTCCCGCTCTATGTAAATAATGTAAATAAGTGTATAAAGCTTTTCGTTACCTTCCTCTAAACCCAGTCTCCCATACTCCTCGTCCAATCACCGGTCCCCGGCCATGCTACCCGGGTCGCAACAGCCTCTAGAATTTCGCCTTCAAGAAATTAAGCCGCCGCGGCCGGGATCGAACCCGCGTCTTTCGGGTCAGCAGCCGAGCGCCGTAACCACTGTGCCACCGCGGCGGGTTCATGTATTCAATTCTGTGATCTTCTCTCCCGTTTGTATTTTTTGTTTTCTAATTTCCACTTTAATTACTCTGATTTATTACCCAAAGCCAAACCATTACATTGGCACCATCTTCTTTTGGTTCTCAGATTTCTTTACGTGCGCATAAAAGAAATCTGAGTATGAACCAACTAGCCCCACAACGCATATTACTGGATTACCTTTCTTCTACAGTGGGCCCTTTTTTGAGTGTTTCGCCACATCCTTCCCAAGTTGCGCTCCGTCCTGTCTACCTTGTCTTCTTGTGTCGTCTTTCTGTGCGCATAAAATAAATCTGAGTATGAACCAACTAGCCCCACAACGCATATTACTGGATTCTTTTGGTTCTTCTCCCTGAACCCTGGCCTGTCTCCCGTCGGGGGTATGTGCCATGTCACTAAGGCAACAACAACAACACGAGTTCGTGCCAATCCCACATCGTAACCCTTCTTGGTGGCAGCGGTGGGATCATGCTGCTCACCCGCTATAAGAGCCAAGCACCCGATGCGGCGGACGACCGGAGTCCACCACCAGCCGATGGCGCCGACAACGCAGCGGCCGGTGCCGCTAGGCCTAGGCGCTCGGTCCTCCCCAGCAGCTGGACGTCGGTGCTGAGCGCCTCCTCTCTCAGCGGCCGGACGCATGCGAGGCCCGACTGCCTGCCCAGGTTGGGGAGGTGGAAGCTCTAGCTCCGGCACGACGTCCGTCGCCTAGTGGCAGCCGACCTGAACACAGTAGGCCAGGTGCCTTTGGGCATCACCACTGCCGCTGTCTCCGACTATTCTATCATTGGGCCCGTGGTAGCAACCGCCATTGGTGTGCTCGGCGCGGGTACGTCCTCGCAGCAATGCTCGTTGCAAGCCCATCTGACGGTATGGACAGTGGCGCAGTACGTGTCCGGCTTCGCCGCAGTGGAAGCACAGAGGTAGATTGTTCGGCGTACGCCACACGTGTGCTTTGCGAACGGGCGGTCGAGTGTCGGGCGCATCAGCCGGAGCTGGATGTCGGGGTGCAGGACGTGTTACAAGACGCTCTTGTAGATGGCGCCAGCAGCTGTACCGGCAACGCACCCTCCGCTTCCTCCGCTGTCGGAGAAGCAGCCAGCCACCCCCGCAGGCGATGCGCCGAGCCGCCGAGCGCACGGGCCCGACGGCCAGCGTCCTCCTCACCCTCTTATATACAAGTGGCAGACGACTCGGATTCCACGGCGTCCCCACTTGAACAGCTACGCAGCAGACCCAGCCATGTATTCCTCCTAATCAGACCTATGTAGCCCAGACTGTAATAAACTTTCAATAATCCCCATCTAAAAGAAGTCCTCAGTTAATTGAGTCATCCTAGAATAGACAGGCACGAAACATGGTGTCATAGGTGTAAAATTAACGCCAACGCCTCAACATGGAGAAGATTCCACCACCTGCGAAATTCGAAACCATTGGCAACGCAGCGGAACAATGGAGAGCCTTCAAGCAGAGCTTCACGCTGTACCTCAAAGCAACCAACACAGCGAAAGCACCGTCCAACCGGCAAGTAGCACTTCTTTTGACCGTCGGAGGCTCCACGCTTCTTGACATATATAACACTTTGGACTTCGGGAAACCAACAGGAGCAAGACCACACCCAGAATTTGACTACACGCATGTGATAAGCCTTCTCGATGCGCATTTCTTACCGAAGCATAACGAACTGTACTCGCGATACGTCTTCCGCTCACGAATGCAGCAACAGGAAGAGCAGTTCGATGACTTTCTGACCGACCTGAAATTGAAAGCGCGCGACTGCGGGTTCGGGAACGAACAAGACAAATTGATCCGCGACCAGATCGTCTGTGGAATTTACGACGAGAGAGCGCGAGCGGACATTCTAAAGCTCGATGACCCAACCCTCGAGAGAGTTGTCAAAGTGTGTCTTGCTCATGAGGCTACAAAACAGCAAATGAAAGCATTTAAAGAGGGATCAGCTGCAAGCAACAGCGAAGTTCACACTGTGAAAAAGCAGCACCGTCGCAACTATGCCAGTAAAAGTCTAAAAGAAGAAAGGAAACCTCCGTTGATGGCGAATCTTCCGAAATGCAAGTACTGCGGAAGGAGCCACGAACGCAAAAGAACAGCCTGCCCAGCTTGGAAACAAGTGTGCGTTAAGTGCAGAAAGCGAAACCACTTCGCAGCAGTGTGCAAAGGCAGCAGGGCAGTGGCTAGTCTGGAGGTCCATAGCGACGAAGGGGACATTTTGGCAGTTAAGAGCGAAAAGCCCAGCTCAATCTACACGCTCTTGGAAGTGAACGGAAACAAAGTAAAGTTTCAAGTAGACAGTGGAGCGGCAGTTGATGTGATTACAGCCGAAAACGTCCAGCCACAGCAGCTGAGAGCGAGCGCAACGACACTGCGGACATGGAACGGAAGCAAAGTTTACTCCAAAGGCAAAGCCCAGCTTGAGGTCACTGCCAAAAATGGAAAGCATGTCCTGGAATTCGTAGTTGTTGCTGATGAGCTCACACCTCTCATTGGAAGGAAGACAGCAGAAACCATGGGTCTCATAACAATCGATTGTGATCTGGTAGCTACAGTTAACGCTCCAGAGGAAGACTTCACAAAGCGCATAGTGGAAAAATTCCCAGACGTCTTTGGAGAAGCACTAGGGACGCTTCCGGGAACAGTACATCTGGTAACAAAACAGGATGCAGTCCAGAAAGCGATAACAAGCTGCAGAGTGCCTGTCAGCATAAAACCACAGCTTGAAGAAACCTTGCAAAGCATGGAGAGAAGAGGAGTAATCAAAAGTGTCACTGAGCCAACCGAGTGGGTGAGCCGAATGGTCGTGGCGGTGAAGAAAAATGGCGACATGAGAGTGTGCATTGACCCACAAGCGCTAAATGAAGCGTTAGAACGAGAGCGCCACACATTGCCCATTCTCGACGACGTCTTGCCAGAGCTTGCAAAAGCCAAGATCTTTTCAAAACTAGACCTACGAGAAGGGTACTGGCAATGCTGCCTCGATGAAGAGTCAAGTCTAAAGACCACATTTAAAACGCCCAACGGCCGATATCGATGGCTGCGCCTACCATTTGGGTTAGCGGTCAGCAGTGAAATATTTCAGAAGAGACTGCAAATGGCACTTGAAGGACTAAACGGAGTTCTGTGCATAGCAGACGACATCCTCGTCTATGGAGTTGGAGAAACTGAAAAGGATGCTCTTGAAGATCACGACAGAAAGCTCGAAAACCTAATGCAGAGATGCAGACAGACTGGAATACGTCTGAACAAGTACAAGACGCAACTTCGCATGAGCACAACAGTCTTCATGGGACACGTGCTGACAAAAGAAGGACTGAAAGTGGATCCAGAGAAAACAAAGGCAATTCAAGAAATGCCTCGACCAACTGATGTCCAAGGCGTACAGCGGTTTTGCGGAATGATCAATTACCTGTCCAGATTCCTGCCCGGAATTTCACGAGTGTTAGAACCATTGAGGAAGCTCACAGTGAAAGACACACCGTGGCACTGGGGAGAAGAACAAGAACAAGCGTTCCAGAAGGCAAAAGATGCAGTGGCAAGAGCTCCTATTCTAGCATACTTCGACACGCGAAAGCCAGTTGAAATACAATGTGACGCCAGCGACCTCGGACTTGGAGCAGCTCTCATCCAAGAAGGAAAACCTGTATCTTTCGCCAGCAGAGCACTAACACCGACAGAAAGTCGCTATGCCCAGATCGAGAAGAAAATGCTAGCGATCGTATTTGCATTGCAGAAATTCCATCAGTACACCTTCGGAACAGCTACAACGATCATCAGTGATCACAAACCTCTTCAGTCCATCATGAAAAAAAGACTCGATCAAGTGCCAAGACGACTGCAAGGTATGATACTGCAAACGCAAAGGTATAACATCAACATCGAGCACAGACCAGGGAAAGAACTACTTCTAGCTGACACGATGTCGAGGGCATTCCTTCCCAACCGCGACAGTGAAAGTGAACTAGAATTAGCATCAACGTTGTGAACTACCTGCCAGTGCGCAAGGAAACCCTGGAAAAAATCCGCAAAGCGACGGAGAAAGATGACTTCCTGCAAAAGCTTAAGTCAATCATATTGTCAGGATGGCCACAAGAAAAGCACCAAGTGCCGCGAGACATGCGTGTCTACTACCCATTCAGAGATGAACTCACAGTGGAGGAGGACCTCATCTACAAGGGATTACGACTGCTCATCCCATTGTCTCTGCGCCGTGAGATCAAAGAGAAACTTCACGCATCGCACATGGGAATTGAGAGCTGTCTTCGGCGTGCACGCGAGTATTCTGGCCCAGGATGAACACAGAACTGAAGGATTATACATCGCAAGGTGCGAAGTGTGTCAGAAGCATGCGCATTCCCAACAACGAGAGACACTCATCCCTCATCCGGAACCGAGTTATCCGTGGGAAAGAGTCGGATGCGACATCTTCGAGTATAAGGGGAAAAACTTTCTCGTTACAGTCGACTATCTCAGCAACTTTCGGGAAGTAGATCAGCTGAAGACGACAACATTCAACCCAAGTGATCCTAAAGTTGAAAGCTCACTTTGCTAGATACGGGATTCCAAGAATTCTGGTGAGCGACAACGGACCCCAGTTTGCGAGCGAGGAGTTCGAGAGGTTTGCTAAAAGCTGGAACTTCGAACACAAAACGTCAAGTCCAGGTTATCCACGTTCGAATGGAATGGCCGAATCAGCGGTAAAAACGGCAAAAATGCTATTGAAAAAAGCGGAAGAAAGCAAGTCAGAACCGCAATTGGCATTCCTAGATTTTCGAAATACACCCCTGCAAGGATTAAACGCCAGCCCGGCACAACTGCTCATGGGTCGCCGCACCAGAACGACACTGCCGACCACAGCAAAGCTGCTTGAACCCGAAACGATAAACGTGACCGGCATCCAGGCAGGCAAGAAGACAACGAACTATCTTTTATCATGACAAACATGCCAAGGACCTGCCAACACTGAAAGAAGGACAAGATGTGACTGTCCGACCGATTAGAAACGGACCATGGTCTAAAGGAACCGTGACAAAAAGAGTTGATGACAGATCATATGAAGTCAACGTGGGAGACAGCGTTCTGAGAAGGAACCGCGTGTTTATAAGAAGCCCACCAAAGAGTGCAACCAGCAACAAGGAACAAGAACAGAGAGAGCTTGAGTCCGAAGAAGGAAATGCTGAAACGGGAGACAACCAAACCAATGACACTGAACAGCAACAAACCCAGCAGCGCCCTGATGTGACTCGCACGCCGGCACGACCTCAAAGAACAAGAATGCTCCCAAAGCGACTTCACGATTACCTGGTTGGATGACAGCAAGCTACAAAAAAATTACCGACGATTACGTTACTTCCTAATGTGAAATTTGAGCGCAGCAAATAAGCTGTTTCACCTTTTCGATAGATTGAGGCAAAGAAATCGAGCAACACATGTATGCGCTATCACAGAATTTTTTTTTTAGCAGACAGAGGACTTCCATCGGTCGTCTCGCTCATGGCTCAGAAAGAACTGGCAGATAATTTCGCAGTGGCGAACGGCAGCGGCAATTTCGGCTCGGGCGGTGCACATATACAGATCCGCCGCCACCGATCTGGCTCTCTGATTGCCACCACACAGGGGTTGCATTGGAGGAGGAGCGAAGAAAGGAATTAAGTTCGAGCCGGCGCTTTGACAACCGGAGACTCGCAGGAAGAGGGGGGAGGGGGGCGGCGTGTACACCCAGCGGCAAACGATGGGGGCAGAAGCGCGCGCAGCAAGCGGACAACACGATAAAGGGAGGAGGGAAGAGATAGCAGCGACTGACTGATGCCGCTGACGCCGATAGTGAGTCAACCCCAGCTGCGGATGAAAGGGGGGCGGAGCTGGTTACGAGGCTGACGCCGACGCGAAACCCAGGAACGGACGCCAAAGAGCTGCGCTCTAAAAAGGGAGGATGTTACAAGACGCTCTTGTAGATGGCGCCAGCTGTACCGGCAACGCACCCTCCGCTTCCTCCGCTGTCGGAGAAGCAGCCAGCCACCCCCGCAGGCGATGCGCCGAGCCGCCGAGCGCACGGGCCCGACGGCCACCGTCCTCCTCACCCTCTTATATACAAGTGGCAGACGACTCGGATTCCACGGCGTCCCCACTTGAACAGCTACGCAGCAGACCCAGCCATGTATTCCTCCTAATCAGACCTATGTAGCCCAGACTGTAATAAACTTTCAATAATCCCCATCTAAAAGAAGTCCTCAGTTAATTGAGTCATCCTAGAATAGACAGGCACGAAACAGGACGGACGAGAGGAGCGGGCCTGTAGGGTGCCGGCGGTGCTGGCGCAGGGGCACGCAACACGTCGCTGTAGGACATGACGTGCGGCGCAGGCGGCTGGGGGGATGGCATTGATGGCACTGCTTGCCGGAGCTCTTCACGTATAACATCCGAGATGCCTCCAAAACGCGGGTGTTGCTCGAGAAAGGGCAGCTTTTGCAGTTCTTCACGTACGATGCTTCGGACACGCTCGCGAAGGGCGCCACTCTCGTTGCCGTTCATCGGCAAGCGGAAGTCCGCAGCAGTGATGTTCGCAGAGCGATCAAATTGTACGAATCGCTGTTGTAGGGCACGCTCCATGCTTGTCGCCTCCTTAAAATCAGTCACAGTACATGGAGGGTCACGTAGAAGGCCGACGAAGATATGTTCTTTAACGCCACGCATAAGATGGCGCACGTGCCTTCTTTGCGTCCAACATGGACGGATCCGCGCGGTTGAAAAGCCGAGTCATTTCTTCTACGAACATGGCGACGCTCTCATTGGGCCGCTGCGCTCGGGACTGCAGAGCAAGTTCAGCCATCTCTTTTCTTGCGTCGTTACCGAATGTGCTGAGCAGCTTTTGCCGGCAATCTTGCCACGTGGTGATGGTAGTCTCGTGGTTTTCGAATCACATCTTGGCGGCGTCTTCAAGTGAAAAATAAATGTTCCGCAACTTTCGTTCCTCGTCCCACACATTAAACGCAGCGATCCGGTCGTAGTTGGTCAACCAGTCCTCAACATCCTCAAATTTGTCGCCATCCATGGAACGGCGTGGGCATACGCGGAGCATGGAAGAACAGCGGCTGGGCACTCACTGGAAGGTGAATGGGCTGGCTTGCCTCTGTAGTCGTCATGGTTCGCGGTAAGGAAAGAAGGGGACCACACTCGGGGGCTAAGCCTCTCAAGCGGCGGCTGGCCTTGTGCACAGGTGTGTCCACGGTGTGTAGCGGGGCTTCGGAGGCACCCAAAAGCTCTTCGGACATGGGATGTACCCAGCTCCACCAAAATGTCACAGAAGCAGGTATACGCAGGGTTATATTTGCCACAACGTCCAAGCGCCAGCGGAAACGGCCCGGCCGGCGAACCGACTAGCGAGCGAGCTCTCGGGCGAAGAAGAACGCCACGGCCGGACTCGAGGGGGGCGAGCGCGCCCCCCTCGAGACCGGCCGTGAGAGCGCGTGCCAGCCTCCTGAGCGTGACTACTAGGCGGCGCCAGTCATGCGTTGCGGCAATATACACCGGGTCGGGAGACGTGTTGTCTCTCAAGCGCCCGAGCCCGCGTTTGTCGTATGCTTTCGTGCGTGTCAGCGTCCATGTTACGGGGGAACGGAGACCCAGAGCATATGGCGCCACAGTTCTGGGATACGCTCCGCCTCCTCTGCAGTGCAGTCGTGTCGGATGTGGATACGGTTGAGCAGGCAGCACCCGGAGGCCGTCTGCATAGCCGCGAGTAAGGGTTCACGAGATGGACCTCGCGCGATTTCTGGTAGGAGTTGAGCTCAACTCCTACCAGAAATCGCGCGAGGCACCAGTCCCCAACGCCTTGATATTAGCGTAAGAGGTAGCCGGGAGATCTAGGGTCCTTTCGGATGGTGGCGTCTATTCGCTCGCCTTCTTGCTTAGTAGTGCGAAGGTATGGCCCGGCGTAGAGTATCCGGCTAGTAACGAAGGCATGGACGAGTCGAAGCATATCCCTGCCCCGCAGACCATACTGGTTGTTGGAAACGAAGTGGATAATACGCCCTACCTGTTCGCCCACTTTCTTGACTTGCGCAATAGTCGATTCCGGTCTGAGTTCGCGGTGAATGAACAGGCCCAGAATCCAGAGCTCCTCCACCTCTCTAATAGGACCTCCTGACAGAGATTTGTGTATTGCTGTCCTATCCTTTGGGTTCGCTCTGACATGCAGAAGCTCTGATTCAGCTGGGGCACATTGGGGGCCACAGTCGATAGAATACGCATCAACTATGGAACCGGCCTGCTGAAGGCGGGCGAGGTGCATCATAGCTATGTTCAGAAGGATGATAACACCACTCCCTGAGGTGTACCCCGTGTTAAAATCACGTGTAAGGGCCATACTCCTCGTCCTCAATCCGCCTGGCACTTAGGAAATCTCTTACTTGTATGCCCTAGACCACGCAATCGGTTACTCAAGTTGGCAGGATCCTACCGTATTTAACATTGTTGAAAGCCCCCTTTAATCAAGGGCAAGGATAGATTGTGTGCATAGTTGTGGGTTGTATATATGTGCAGCTGGAGGACGTTCTGTGCAGACGAAACCCGAACGTATGGTAACTGTAAAGAAGCTGGCCCTCCAAGTATGGGGAGAGGCGATCCCATACCATCGTCCCCATAACCTCGCCCCCACACGAGGTCAGTGGTATGGGCCCCAGGTTGTCCATCACGGCCTTCCCTCACAGCCTTCCCGGTCCTATCCCAGAGCCGTACCCCGGCACGTTTTAGCTGAGGCCGCCCTAAGGCCATGCAACTCAAAAGGCGTCTCGAGTTATTAGGCTTACCAGAGTATGTGTACTCGGGCCCAGTCGGGTCCTCCATATGACAGAGATATCTGTCGCACAGAGTCTCCGCAAATTGCGCCGTCTTACCTCGGTACCCGTGCATGAGCCCACTGGAGATGCGTTTGCCTCTCGTTTGAGAAGGGTCGATGAGACTACGAAAGAGATGCTATGTCCCCTTCGAGCTCATCTAAGAGCTGCGGCGTCGCAGCATGCTATCCAATTTGAATCAGAGAGCTGGGCAGCATGCGCTGCAGCCTGCTAGATCTACGAGTCGGGCTATGCGGGCATGTAGTTTGAGATTGTCTCCTGCTTTTTCCGCCATTTATAAAGTTAAGCTGGGCATGCCTCCCACAAATGCAGGTGAGTGTCCACTGCAGGGATTTCTTTGGTGGGCTGTAGTGTATTGACGCGTGATTTCTGAATGTTGTGTATATGTGGTTAGGTGGTTAGCCCACTCTGCGTAGCCGCCAGAAAAAAGCATGAGAGGAAGAGCGTGATTTCGGAGTTTGCGCCAATCGGTCAGCTTGGCCTGACCCCATTTTTGCGCGCTGCCTTTGGCACGAGTGTAACCCGGAGAAGGCAGTGATCGCTATCTAGAGAATCGCCCAAGTTCTCCCAGGCAGCATCTCTAGCATTTTTAACGAGAGAAAGGTCGGACCCGTGTCACGGGTTACCGAGTTCTCCGATAGGGTAGGATACGCCGCGGGTCCGTGAGCAACTTGAGGTTAAGTTTGGTGACGCGAGCTTTGGTTGGCGCCGAAGTTATAAGTAATCAGGCCAACCTGCCCACCACTGCACTCTCCCTCAGTTTGGAGGGGGAGGAGCAACAATCTTCTCCATCCCGCGTGCGAAAGATGAGATTCGACTGTGGGCCACGCCTAATTAGCCGTGGACCGCAGGCTTGAGGCGTACACAAGTTCCTTAACAAACCCTTTAATTGGGCAAGGAATAACAACAAGCCCAACAAAGTAGCGTACGCGTGACATTAAGAGAAGGCGGAAGATGACCCAAGATATGGCTTGAGGTTTTTTTCTTTGCTTACATAGAAGGTCTGAGGAAGAAAGCCCGGCTGGAAGCTTTTTAGCAAGGAAACTTACCATGCTATTGTCTTTGTGACCAGGTGCATTCATCACTTACTGAATGCGAAGGAGTTCCGCTTCATGCTCACACGCAAAATGACGAGTGACTGTTTGGCTTCTTGCGCCAAAGTTCCGGTACCAACGACATCCTTGATGTGAAACGCACAATATCCGGACTTCAAAAAATGCAAAAGACTGGCATCATTGCTGTCTCCGACCATAGCAACGTTCAGAGTTCGACATCATGCATTCGTCGCAAGGCAGCTGCTTTGAACTCAACAGAGCCCCACCATGCCTGCCACTGGTAACAAGTTTCTCAAGGCAGTGAACGACTTAAAGAATCACTGCACAACATCGACACTGCGCATAACAGACCCGGACGAAGCCAGTGTCGCTACGGTTGGAGATTTAATTGTGAGTGAAAACACTGCTTGCTCGAACTGCCTTGCACTACTGCAGGGTCAGAAAGGCACCACACCTCTCCTTGGCCTTAGTGCCCACCAAGATCGAGGCTTGCTCTTTTGCCCAAGCCAGGAGCTTGCAAAACTGCTGATTGGTCTTCGGAAGCTTGTAAACGACATGTTTCCCCAAAGAAAATTTCACAAAGCCTCTGGAGGTTTGCTCCGAAAGAAATGCGGCAGCGGTCATGAAACTCAATGTTCTCAGCTGCGGCAACCCAGACAGTGACCACCCCTCCCATGCTACAGGCACCACGAACTCCAGGCTTCCAGACGTCAGGCCCAAGTTCGTTACCTTTGCAGACAGTACTGCAACGATACGACAGTGGTATATGTGTACATGGCCTCCTACCCACTACCTTGGAAATACGCTTCCGGGGCGGTCGATCCTTGTCTCTGTACCTTGCTCCATCCTTTGAGGCACCTGACCCAGCTGCGGCGGAGGGTTATTACCACGGCACGCACCATCAAAGCAAAAGACAAACCAATGCCGCTCCCACATCATCACCGACTTGCAGGTTGGCGTCAGGCTTTCACCAACGGCAGTGTCCCCAAACTTGCCCTCCGCAATTTTGGCACCACACTCCACCAAGATCCTGTCACCATCTGGGCCCCCACACAGGAACTAGAAGGCAACATCAAGGTTGACACCCTTGCTAGTGATTACACCAACCGAGCAGGGGCTCACAGCTCAGACATGCACCCCCATTCGACCCACTACTCTAAGCGTCTTGAGACCGCACAGAATTAATCGATGCATCTAACCCCTCCTCACAAACATTTTTGTTCGCCAGATGCCTACACGCTCTGCCGGATCCACACTCACAGTTTCCCAAACCTCTACCATCTACACCACCTCCACCTAAAACTATATATGAATGCATGCCCATAGTGCAGCCCCACCCCTACCTCTGCCTATACCACATGTATACGCGCCCATGAAACACGCCATCTAAAGCCGCCCAATGCGTCCTTGGGGCAGTAGGAGGTGCCTCGATTGATGCAGCTTATGAGCGCATGATTCAAAATGGCGGACATGTCACCATCTTGGAAAGGAAGCTGGAACGAGACATCCTAGGAGGTGCGGCTGACCAGTGTCACCTAGGAAAAACAAGAGGCGCTCATCTCCACAGCATCAGCCAGAGCCATTGGTACCTTGGACCGGACTCCAGCTGCTTTGCTTCAACCACCTTCTTCCATCTCAGAAAATGTTTATTCCTTCCTTAGAATTCCCATGTTGAAAAAAAACTGACTGTCCGTCCGAGACATGAAGCCTTGGTTGGCAGGTGGCAAAGTGGAGAAAAATCGTCCTCTCCAGCTATCGGAGGTGAGGGAGAGGGAAGACAAAGAGATGGTGGGAGGCGACAGCTGGCGGAGAGAGGAGGGGGGGTACGGGGTGTCACATTGTGATTGATGGATTGGATCAGGAGGGTGGAGCGGGATACAGTGTTGCCCGCAGTAATTGTACTGGATCACACCACCTGCTTGCACGGTCCGAACCCGTCTGCTGCAGTAGCTGCTCCGTCTGTGGGTACACTAACGATAAAGCATGGTCTGCTGCAGCAATCACACTGATCATCTATATATTTATTAAATACATGGACCGTACGTGCAGCTTCGCACCTGGTAACGTCAGAGAGCTCCAGCTCATGTTAGGCCATGACAATGCAAGAAGAAAATGCGCTACTGCGACAGTTAAGCAACAAGTTTACTTCACTTTTCTTTGGCATGGTGTCTGTTGGAGTTAAAGACAACATCCTTGAAATGTGCCATATACATTGTTGCATCCCTGCCAGCCTTTATTTGAGTTGGAAGGGACGTAGAGTGAGGTGAAAGCTGTGGCAACATTAAACACCAGGTCCATGAGCTTCAGGACTGCAGACCGAGTGACAACTGCATGTGTAAGGCCTTGCACATGTAGTATGCAGCTGAATTACTGGCTGCTGCCAAGTTGTTATGCCTTCAACTCTTGTGTACAGTCTGCAAAAGTCTGCAACAAAGCACAATGAATCCAAAAATGACTCACATTAATTTGCTATTAGCTTGCGCAGCAAGAGCTGAAGAGTTTCAACACATAAAATGCCACCAGTAGAGTCCTGCTGGTTCTAATAATTGGTGCACATTTTTAGCGTGAAAGCACAATCCAGAGATTCAGCACCTTTCAGAATCGTATCTTGTATGTGCACCTTGGAGCATAGAAAAAAAAAAGCAGAAAAAAAATCGCAACATCCACGACTGGCAGTTCAACCCGCGGTGGCACGAACAGATCAGCTTCAAAGGCCCCTGCGTGAGACCACGAGGAGGCTATCTGTTTCTTCGCCGAACACACCTCGTGTTAAACTGCAGCACTCTCTCTCGTGCTCCGCACTGCAAAGCATCGTCCAACTTCCATCAGCAGCGCACTTCCTTTTATCAAAACCAGCGCCATGTTTAGACTCCACTGATTTTGAGGAAAGAAGGTCAGTGACACGTCAATCACGCTTTGAAGTATGTGGCAGCGGTGTCCACCTGCAAAAATCCGTGGTTTCACACAATATTTTCTGCTTAACAATATTAAACCGCCAGTCATTTTTGCACACTAACACTTGCTTTCAAGACCACACATCTGGGGTGATTAAGCCGCGTTAAAAATGTTCACAATCTTGTTTCATTGACTGCCAGAAGGCTAGCTGTTACTGCTGCCAACTTTTAGCATTACAGTTGCACAACCTATATAGCAGTCTGAGAAGTGGAGGTGGCTCACAAAGGACGGCCTCGCTAAATGATTTTTTGTCGTCAAAACTGACTTGGCAATAACAAGCATGCACCACAAAACTAACCAGCTGTGAAGTGATGAAAACACTAGCTATATTCTGTCTAGTGTGCTGTAATTAAAAGGGCTTAAGAGAAGTCAGCTGATCAAAGATAGCCAAGCAATCAAGATGGTCGTTCTGGGCTCTGAAAAACATTTCTTATGGTCATCACATTCTCAGTAAAGTGATGTCAAGCAAGGCATATCACAGTGCGCTCATGCTTGAAGTATATCCGAGTTTTCCACACACTGTGCATACAAACCAGCATTACCATGTCGCACGGCACTACCCCAGGTTCGGTGCATGGTAGGAAAGGAATTCCGAACGGTGCCATCAATAAGCTTTTTAACTGAAGGATATCCCACCAGAAAGCTGCGGTATGGCAATCAAGAAAGATGTGTCCGATAGCAGTTTCTTGTGGCCTATTTCGTGGTCAGTGGCAGCTGTGCGTACTGCTCCAGCCAGTGGCGCAGCTGGGGTTCCACGTGCTCAACCCAGAAGATGTTTGAACGGATCCGCTCCAGGGCTTGGTCCAGGGCCAGCCGACCCGACTGTAGCTCCACCTGGCCAAAGAACTGCTTCACCTGCAGGCACACACACCAGGGCAGGGCCTGTGTCACTGCTGAAGTACCTCGATGCCAGTCACTGAGAAGCAAGCCTGCCCCCAATTAATGTTAGGAGCATCCCTTTCGAAACGGGGTGGTGCTGGGTGCCACCATGCTTGGCACTTTTTTCTTTATATTTTTGTCTAAGAAATCTGTCAGACTTAAGGGGGGACACCGGTCTTGAAAAGAAAATTTTATTAATTTAGTCATAGTTTTGAAATTTTCAGGGCACATGTATTTTTGTGCGCTGATTATAGTCATGTCATTTAATTTCATGTAAAACAGTTCCTTGAGCACTTATGCACTTTTTATGCAAGTATTTTGCGGAGAGTTTTGAAGAAAATTTGCTGCGGGAAACTCGCTGAAATGTATGCCATTGGGTTCTCTTGATACCAAGGAATGCAATAAGGGTAAAATTATCATCCTGGCTGTCATAGAACTTGAGTAATAGGGTACTGAAGCTGCCACTTCAGAAACAGGAATACACACTTTTATTCTCATTTCTGAAGCGACAACTTCAAAACCTATAACTTAAGTTTTATGATAGGCAGGAAGACAATTTCACCTTTATTGTATTCCTTGGTGTCAAGAGAACCCAATGGCATACATTTCAGCGAGTTTCCCGCAGCAAATTTTCTTCAAAACTCTCCGCAAAATACTTGCATAAAAAGTGCATAAGTGCTCAAGGAATTGTTTTACATGAAATGAAATGACATATCTAGAATCGGCACACAAAAATACATATTCCCTGAAGATTTCGTAACTGTTACTTCCAGTGTCCCCCCTTAAAGGTACTATCCTGAGCAAAACATCATCTTTGAGTCGTTCAGCATCGCTAAGATCACACACTTACAAGTCAATTCTTTATCAGCGGGTGTTGATGGCAGTAACGCTAAAATCGCCACAAACACCAAAAACCTTTGTAGTATCATGTTATTTCTCATTTTCAGTAGTCGCTTTCTTTTTTCTATCTAGCACACATCTGGCTGATTGGAAATGTCATTCTAGTGTTCAAGAAACATAGCTAATCTCCACCACTTAACTATATGCCAATTTTATTAACCAGCGTTCATCGGCTGAAACATGTTCCATCGGTTCAAACTTGTTCAAGATGTTTAACGCAGGCAAAACAGAAAGGTAAAGAACTGCAGAGACAACTTGTTGAGTAGATCTTGAAGTATCGAGAGAATGTTTTCTGAAGCTAGGTGTCTGTCTTCAGAAAGAGCAGTGGCAAAATATGCGACAAGAGCATCATACTGCTCAAGGAAATGGTCTACTGCCGCAAGTAAGGACTTGTTCAAGATGTTTAATGCAGACAAGACAAAGTAAAGAACTGAAAGAGTAACAGTGTACGCCAGCCACTCTTTGTCAAAGGCAGAAGCTATCCCATGACACAACAGGAGGGCCTTGCAACAGTGTGGGCTACGTCTAAATTTTGCATTCACTTGTACGGCAGGCATTTCAAAGTTGTGACTGCCAATCACGCACTAAGCTGGCTCGCCAACTTGGACCCGTCTGGCTGCCTCAAAGATAGATTCATATTACCATCATTAATCTCTTTTTTCACAAGAGGAGGCGCCTTCTAGAGAGCCTGAAACTTCGTCTGCTACACAGAAAGCTGGTTGAGAGCACATGCACGTGAATGCCACAGTGTCCCAAAATTTGGTGCACATTTCAAAAGCTGGCACAGCGCGCAAGCAACCTTGCCAGCATGCACCACAGAGAATTCTGGAACATCACAGAAAAGAACCCTAGAGAGCACGCAACCTTGTGCATGTTGCTACCCTCTCCACTTTGTTTGCTGGCACGGTGTGGTGTGAAAGGAATCATGTCCACGCACGCCGTCAATTATTCGAGAAGTTCGGAGAAAATATTACTCATTGCTGACAGACAGCGAGTAGCCTCGAGCGAGCTAAGTGATGCCCTTTCCACTCCGCTTGCGTGCCGGCGGGTCGGAAAGAAGAGACTCGAATTTTCTGGGAACCAGTCTCCACCGGCCTGACCAACACCGACATGCGCCCGGCACAAGGATGAGAGTGCAAATCTACAGTCAGTTAATACTGTGTGCATGTGAGCACATGCCCTGGCGCAAAGAAACGAAGAGACATGGCACGTGCCTATATATGAAGGACGCTCAGCGCTGTCAGTCAGCCCATGCCACTGTTTCAGGTTCGAAGAAGCGTGCCCGCACCACTTGCCTAGCCACAGACCAGCGAGGCAGCACATATGCCTGTCTTTAGGATGGCCCGTTGGATCCTCTGGTCGTCAGACTGTCACAGTGTGTGGTGAACAAATTTATTTTCGTTCACCTCTCTCTCGTGTGTTAGTGCACTTTAGGTGCAATATATCTCTCTTGTACTGTAGCCGCTTTCTAGTGCTACTTTGCGTGAGTTGCTTAGTAATCTTAATCTTTTTGCATGTGTTTGTATGACCGAGTGATTAGAAAATCCTCTATTATGTCTCTTTGCTGTACAAAGTTTATTTTGTTTGTGAACCTTTGGCTCCAACCCATTCTCTGGCTTGCGACTGGGGAAAGCTGGGCACCAAACGACACCCCCCACCCCAGTCACTTGGTAGCAGGTTTCTGGCTCTGGCTGAGCTTGCCACGCTAAGTCGAGGCATCTCCTTTAGGACTGAGACCCCTACCCCCACACACTCCAAAGGGTACGTGTCTGGGAGTGCATGCACAAGTGCACCAAGGTGACACGCAGGCACAACCCGTTTCCACGAGGTGGCAACCCAGGTAGCGCCAAAACATTATAAAATTTTACGTTTTGTTTTGGCTAAATTTTATTACAAAGTCCTTAATATCATTTTTCCTAGCATTTCTTAATTAAAGGGGACACGACATGGTCTACCAACAAACTGTGCTGTTACGTTGCAGCTACTAGCCACGACGTTATTCTGCGTACTTAAAAAAGGAGTAGGGTTCTACACAAGCACTTGAGCTATAAATTGTAATTTGAAGTTATCGGCTCTAAGCCCCTCCCACTGGTGGCGACGGCCAGCCTGACTGACGTCATAAAGCGCCATCGCCTGCTGTGAAACTGCCGGTTTGTGCGGAGCAGAGCGCACACCTACCTGAGCGTGGCCATGGCCCATTGTGGTGAAGTCGCCAAGACTGGGCAGAAGCTATACAGAAAAGCTATACTTCTTGATTGTGCCTCTGCCGTTAGGTCACCCTATCATCAATGCGGTATAAAACTACTTGGGTCCGTTCAAGAAAAAGAAATCAGATTTATTTATCGCCGTTATGACCACAATTTCTTGCCCTCAACACATGCCACCATCTTATTGCTTCCCTCTCTTGCTGACAGGCGCATGCATGACGAATTTGTCAATCAACTACAAAATCATATGTGATAGAGTTTTATTCTCTTTGCTTTCCTTTGCACACTTCTCGCTACTTGTGATCATTGTGTGTATGCGCCCACTCTCATAATGTCTTGTTCTGCGAGACAGCAGTGTATGTAAATAAATAAATAATAATAAACAAATCCCTCCAACAGCCCACCAAGCCTTAACAACAACGACTCATTCTCCTATGCTCATTATGCGCAGTCCAGGCGCGCTGTACCACTGTATGAAAAGCACCGATAAAAAATAAAAAAAGTGAAATACACCGCAAAATATGGGATTTCCCTGACATCCACTGCATAAAGATGTGTTCACAGCTTAAAACAAAGTGATTCCTTGTGTTGTTGAGAGTTTTTCATCATTTAGCAGCGTTGTCAGAGTCCGGTCCTGAGCTATGTATTATATTAGAGCATTTGAAGCCTTCATGCGAGGAATGCACGTGATTTTTGTTTTGCTATGCAGTGTTTTCTGTCCTTTAAAGTTACATACGGCGGTCGCACAGATGCTGCTGTGCAGAAGAGAAAAAAGCAAAAGGTTCTGCACATGTGCTCTTGTGCGTCATAGTGAACTGGTCCATTGAAACACAGGGGCTTTTCAAACATCAATTCATGATGCGCTCTCCTGTGCAGTAACATAGGCAAAGGGGATCACATTATGCACAAAGTTCTTGTTTGCCTGAGTGCATTATTTGCCGACAACTGTGTAATCTACCGCCTTATTACCAGCAGAACTGACTCTGACACCCTCCAAACTGATCTAACCCAAATCGAAACTTGGTGCAAGCATTGGCTAATGTCCCTTAATATTACTAAAACATGCATGATTTCTTTTCATCGCAGGCAATCCCATATTCCTTCAAAATATGTTCTTTTCGGTTCTGAAGTATCATCTGTTCTTTCCTGTAAGTATCTTGGCATCACCTTAACTCATACCCTAACATGGTCTTCGCATATCACGAACATCGCTAACGACGCTAACCGCACCCTTGGCTTCCTACGTCGAAATCTTCATTTTACTACCCCTTCTATCAAATTATTAGCTTATAAAACATTTGTCCGACCTAAACTAGAATTCGCATCAGCAGTATCGGATCCTCATCAATCTAACCTTTCTATAATCCTTGAAAAAGTTCAAAACCGCGCTATCCGTTTTATTTATTGCGACTACTCTTACTATACTAGCGTGTCCTCTTTAAAATCCAGAGCATCCTTGCCTAACCTTGAAACTAGAAGAAAAATATCTCGACTATGCCTATTCCACAAGTTCTATCATTCACCTTTAGGATCATCTATCATATCAACAGCTCATCGTCCTTCTAGCCGCAACAACCACATCAAGGCCATATACCCACCCGCTGCAAGAACTACATCTCATTTCCGTTCTTTTTTTGTCATATCATCTCGGGACTGGAACGATCTGCCGCCGGAAGCCATACTCATCGTCAACTGCATCGACTTCAAGAAAACGATTGAGGCCATCCTTATGTAATCAGTAATCTTTATGTATCCTGTAATCTTTATGTATCCTGATCTTTATGTACTCTGTAATCTTTATATTATATAAACTGCATGTAATCCACCCATCCCTCATGTAATGCCCCACAACCGGGGCCTTTGAGGTAATAAATAAATAAATAAATAAATAGTGAGCTTGCTGTGTCTTGCGATGTGTAGATAGATTTACCTTCTCAGCTCCGCAAAATACGGCGAAAATGCCTTTGCTGTATTGCAGCATGCATGAATAAGATGGCTCATTTAGCTGGACGTCAAGCAAATTAAAATGGTGCCCACACAACACAAAAAAGAAGCAAAGCGACAAGCTGCATCAGCGGCTCGGGTGCTCTTCATCTCTGAGAAGTGCATTCAAATGGACTGACTGACCCATTCCAACAAGGCTGTTCAAGTGAGTGGTGCTGAGTCGCTACTGGAACATTTCGATGCAAATATACCTGGTCGGGAGGTGAATTAAAGAGAAAAAAAGTGATACTCTAACCAAAGTCTCACGGGAGAATGGACTTTTTGGTGCCAACTCAGCATCTTCTTCAAGGCGTCGAGTTGTCGCCAGTTTTCCTATGAGACTTTGGTGGGAGCATCACAGTTTTTTTCTATCCTTGGTTCCTACTGTGGGAATGCTTTTGTGCTTCTTCGTAGTCATACTCTTCGTAGTCATACCTCTTGGTAGTCATACTCTGTGTGAAAGCTCGGCAGCAGGGCTGAGAGGATGCTGTCCAGGGAAAACGTGGTCTCCTTGAAGCTGCAGTGAAACGGAGGAAACGCTCTCGTGAGAGAGATGCCCCCCCCTGCAGTGCTGAGGAGGAGGCTGCTCACAGGCCATAGATGGCGTCCCAGTGGCTCTTGAGGAAGTGCCAGGTGAGCAGGTGGCCCGCACTGTTGGCAGCCACCACGCCAAGGACGGTGTGCGTGTCCTGGGCACGCACCTTGTCGGGATCCAGCGAGAACTGCAGGTACCTGCAGCACAGCCACACAGAGGGCCCCCCCTTCTAACCCCACTCTGCTAGGAACATTGGCACCCTCTCGAAAAAGATGTCTGCCCACTGCAGGGATGGTCCGAGTTGCAAAGCGCACACTCACTTTCATTTCCATCAGGAACAAGCTTTGGCAGCGCCTCTGCTGCCCTTCTTGCAACAAAGCTATACAGTTTTGTGCACCTTTATCATGAAGGCTTTTTAAAATTTGCTCACCTAAGCTGCTGCCGCAGCGCACACAGCTTGGCTACTACAGTGACTTTCGTCTTACATTAAGTTTGACAACAGTACTTACGTGATACATCCCCGCATGATATAAACCAGTAACACTCTGTGCCAAGGCTGAGGAACTGAAAGTTGTTAATGCCAGGTTTTTGCCGAAGGGCAGAGGTGGTGCCATCTGTTGTCTGCAGATGAAAAAGCCACAGTGCGGAAGGTGCCAAGCCAAGTGTTACAAGGTGAATAGGTTCTTTAACAGTGCCACCGCTGCCCTTCGGCGGCAGCGCTGGCAGCTTTCAGTTCGTTGACATCACCGCAGATGATTACAGGTTCGCATCATGCACAGCTGAAACAGGTCAGACTTTGTCAGACTTAATATGAGACAAAAGTTAGCGCAATACACGAGATCTGTGCGCAGTTTTCAGCATAAATGAGCCAGCGGTTGAGGCGGGAACATATTTTGAAGTCTTCACGACAAAGATGCACAATAGTGCACCTAAATGCAGTTTGCAAACTCTCCTGTGGCTGCCAACAACTAACGGGCCTGCTGTGCAGCAACTCGCGCTACGTTAGCTCTGCACAGTGAGCGAATGTTTCACAAAATCAAAGGTACACACCTGACGTGCACCAGTACACAAATGTGGAATACTCAAGCTCTGATACAATAGAACACCCACTGGAGTAGCTGCCAGCGGCTGATGGAGGCCCCCAGGGCCTGGAGCAGCAGGGCCTTCTCGGCTGGCACCTGGGATGAGAGGTAGCGCTGCCAGCAGTACTGCCACTCCCGCCGGCCGCCCCGCCGCACCCCTGCTCGGTACACCACATCCTTCAGGTTGGCACCCACCACCCTGCAGCAGCAGCAAAGGGTGGCGCGAAGAAGTAAGGCAGGGCCACCCTGTGCTTGTCACATGCCACAATCGCAGAGCAGATTCTCCACATAGGTTTTAAAGGTAGCCATATTGGAAGCACTGTTTGTAAGGTAGCCCTATTGGCACCACTGTTTGTTTATGCTCGAGGCTGCACGTTGTTGGGACTGGGGCATCCCACTGCTGCCACCACTGTTGGGACTGGGCCTCCGAGCCGAGAAACGGTCGAGGCGGCGGTGAGTCAAAGGACTTTTATGTACAGTATGTACAAGGGCTTTTACATGATACAAGGGCCAAGAGCACCATGGGCTAGCTCAAAGAAGAAGGGCGGCCCCGGCGGCGAGTGCAGCTCCGGCGTGATGGCTCTTCTGCTGCCCGTCTGCTGCGCGGGTTCAGCGCGGCTCCGTTTTTATAGCCGCCGGAGTCCGTTGCGGCAGCCAGCAGTTTGAATCCTCCAATCAGGTCATGGCACTGGCCACCGTTCAAATTAGACGAATGGTCGAGAGGCGCCCGGCCGTTGAAGGCTTGCAGTCTGGAACGGGCGACCGGCGAAGCGTCGTAGGAGTTCAAACCGACGGTGAGGAGGGGGAGGAGGAAGGGTCTGCGCCGGCGAGGCGGGATGATTCACACTGCAAGCCGCGACATGTCCGATGAGAGTCTGGGCTTGCTTTGCGCGATGGCGAGCGCACAACACTGGTTTCCAGAGAGGCCAGCGGAATGTGGGCGCCAGCACAACAACGTACACAGCTGAAACTAGGTTCATCTCGAACAATCCCAGCCACATGCAGCTGCTATTTGAGATTGTGGTAGTTGGAACACCTAGGCAAAGCGGTTTTATTTCTGATAAATACCCTTTATTACTGATGCCTTGTTGTCTGAGATTACTCGAATAGGACTGCATGAGAGATCCTGCGTGACCTCGAAAACCTAACAATCAAGCTTTTGGATTAGTAGTTGATGGTTCAGCATTCAAAGGCTTTTGTAAAAGCTATGAAAATGCCGATAACTAATTCATGTTGATCGAGGTGTTTTAATATGTATTCTTTCTGATCTAACAGCGCAAGCTCTGTAGAGCGATGCTTGCGAAAACCATACTGTGAGTCAGTTATTATGTGTGGTTTTGTCTCAACCTTAGCAAAGCGTCCGTGGATTAGTTTTTCAAGTGGTTTACAAAATACCGGTAGCACAGAGATGGGTCTATAGTTGCCGAGGTCATTTTTGTCACCTTTTTTATATGTGCCAGAGACACGCGCAATCTGCATTTATAGATAAGATCTGAACATTATAACATTTAGAATGTTAATGTTGTTTTATAGCTATGACATGAACATTAAAATAACACTGAATATATAACAGTGGCAAAACGTTTAGAGTTAATAGCTAACATTCCCATGCAATTAAGCAGACGAGGAAAGGGGAATGAGGGGCTCGTTATAAATATGAGAGAAGCCAACAGCCACAGAAACCAAGGGGTACAGGGGATTTTTAATTTATTTATTTATTTTGTGGTGTTGATCAATTTTTACTACTGCATAAGTCATCGCTTAAAGCTAATTGATTAGAAAAGCAGAAGAAAAAACAACTGCATAAGATAATGTTTGGCGTAATAAGAAAGTGGTGAGTACTCATTAGCTTCCACCCAAGTGCAGCCATGAGCTACAAAGGAAAGCTATACAGCTTCATCAGAAGCTTCCACATGGGTTGCTTTTGATGTCTTATCTCTAAAGTCCATTGTCAGCTTTAAGTTGAGCGCGGACAAAAGCAGTAGCGAATCTGTTCGACAACCACCAAGCGTACTTGTTGCTATCACGGTGCCAAGTTTTTCTCTTCCTTATGGGCGCAAATCAATCCCATAAAGAGTTTCTTTTGGAAGCCATTTCGCTGTCTTCCTGACTGCTATACTGTCATCACCACTGCGTGACAACATTCTCAGCTTTACAAAGCTGCCTGCATGTCAGAGTGGTGTGGCATTTGGCATGGAAAATGGGATGACAGACATTTACGAGTGCCTGAAATGACATTTTAGCACCAGCCAGCTGAACATACCACACTAGCGTCACATGGCTGTGATGGCAGGCATGGCTGAGATGCAGATAACAGACAAGAAAGCCGGCGCTGAGATAAAACTATTTATTTCGGCAAACTTGTGCCCACAAAAGAAAGTTGTTCAGCAGCGAGGAAGCCAAAACATGCACTCAGCAACTGTGGGGATCTGAATTCCCATTGCTCACGGGCACGCACAATTTAACAGGGACAGTGAACTTCCGAGGTGGGGCCCTTAAAACACATAAACATCCATCTCAAACACTGCAGAAACAGCTGCGTGTGATGACGACCATTAGGCTACAGGGTATCAGTAAAATCAAACTTAAATTTCTCCAAACATTTTACTCTAGATATGCGTGCTTAATCGAAAAAGATAGTAATTTCTTTCTACTAGAGCTTCACAAAGTTAGGTGCTACACTGCATGCTCACACACTTGCACACCAGGCTTGCAGTCAAGGAAAAATGGTAAACAAACACACACACTTGCATTTTACACAATTTTTAAGAATAGGCTTTTTGAGTTACAAGAGCGTTTTATTCAGCATAGCTTTGTCAGCTTTTTAACTATTACTGTTAAGCTCCTTAAATATATAGAGGCATATAGCCCGCCGTAAGTATTATCCATATAAGGTTTTAGAATTTCGAAAACATGTTTACCCTTGTCGCTGTGGCCCAACAAATTTTGCTACATCGCACTAAAATACATGCGTTTTTGAGAAGCTTGCAGGCAAAGCAACGTCTCTAATGCATGTAACTTGGCGAAATAAAAAAAATTGTTGGGCCACAATGCTGAGGGTAGCCACATTTTCAAAATTCTAAAAACTGATATGGATATTACTTAGGGTTAGCTATATGCCTCTCAATAATTGTCTCTCAAGCTATATGCCTCTCAATGGCTGCATGCCAGAGGCGATATAGAAGGAACCTGGAAAAACAAGTGCTTCACTGCAATACAGTATTTCTAGGGGTTGGACGTTTTGGCTCCTACTACGACCGCATAAGAGCCTCCTGTCTCCTGGCGATGTCATGCTCTGCCACCTGCCAAAGGTGGCTCACAGAGGAGCCAGCTGTAAGGTACCATGGTTGCCAGGTGGCAGAGCAACTTGTAGGAAGGATAAGGCCGAAATGTGGCTCACATATGAAGAGAAAATCGCAACTGGTCTAACGGTCTAACTGGTTTAAGGAACAATTTCCCAGTTGATTCCAGTTGGATACCAGTTGGATGCAACTGGAATTCAGCTGGGAGCCAACTGGAAACAACTGGAATCAACTGGGAAATTGTTCCTTAAACCACTTTGACCAGTTACGATTTTCGCCTGGGGGAGGTTCTGATGCAGACAGAGGAATACGCCACCTCATGGTGGTTGGAGTGGAAATGACAAACTTCTTAAGCTACTGCACTGTCACAGCTAATGGTGATCAGGCGCCCTCCTAGTGTTTTTTTTTTAACATTTGTTTTGAACACATTTATCAAAGCAACGTCAAAGAGTCAACTACATTACTGAAGGATAAAGTCACGCGAAAGCTAACCCTAATGACAAAACAGCCCAAGCTTCCTGTAGTCGTAATGCCACACTGGCTGGTGCTGGAGCAGTTCTGAAATTTGCTCTTGATTTACTGTGTGCGCTGAGGACTATCCTGCCCCTTTATTGCCCTTAGGCATTTGAAAGTTAATGAAATTCATTATTTAATTTTGCTGTAATGATCTTTTCTTCACTAAATCTCCCAGTTTTCTACATTTCTCAACTGAAGAGACCATCAGTGGTGAAATCCTGAAAGTTCATAATCATTACATTTATCCCATGTTTTCGATGCCTCGCTTCACAGGGTTATTAACCTGTCTTAGCAATATGTTTACAACTGCATTCATTACTCCTTATTCTTGGTTTGGTCCTGATTTTCCATTTACACTTTTTGACTAATTGTTTGTGCAGAAGTTGTTTGAGTATTGTTATTCTTCAACTTCATTTGTTCCACCATGGTGGCTCAGTGGTTATGGCGCTTAGCTGCTGACCCGAAAGACGCGGGTTCGATCCCAGCCGCGGCGGCTGAATTTCGATGAAGGCGAAATTCTAGAGGCCCGTATACCGGGCGATGTCAGTGCATGTTAAAGAACCCCAGGTGGTCAAAATTTCTGGAGCCCTTCACTACGGTGTCCTTCATAGCTTGAGTCGCTTTGGGATGTTAAACGCCATAAACCATAAGCCATCTATTTCATTTGTATTTCTGACTTTCTTATCCTCGAGCATTTTCTAATCTTTATTTAAATCCTGTGTTTACACAGTCCCGCCTCTTCACCCTCCACTCCTCTGTGGGGCCTGCGTACCAGGCCTGTGTTCTCCCCCCCCCCCCCCCCTCACCTCTCCTGGCCGTTCATCCAGAGACGGAAGAGGCGGCTGGCCTCCTGCAGCACCTGCTCGTCTTCCAGCTCGAAGGCAGCATTCAGGGCTTCAGCTCGCAGCTTCCTGCAGCAAGGGGGGGATGGGCAGAACATGTGCGCTTTCTACTGCTTGGGCAATACGAAGAAAAGTCACCCGTCTAGAACTGCTTCGTAATTACATGTCTGCAAATCTCAAGGCAGATCTTCCTGATTGTGTGAAACTGGCGAGCACTAGGAGAACATGACATGTACATGAGCAGTCATTAGCACCAATTTTCGCATGAACTAATGGGTTCAAGCACAGTTTTTTCCTGAATACTGTCGCAGAGTGGAATAGTCTTCCTTCGGGTCTACGCAAATCTAAGTATTTTGAGAAGGAGCTGGAGAATTTATTGTACGGCTCCTAGTGTCGTTGTTTGATGAGTCTGGATTTGTGTCCTGTTTATTGACTTGCGGTGTTGTAGCTGATGCTTTTATAGGTTTTTTTTTTAGTTGTATGCCCCTCCTGCTTGGGCCAACTTTGGCTTGCTGTATACTAAAATAAAATAAATAAGCTAAGAGGGACCCCGGGCATGAAGCAGACAGATCATCTTAAAGGAGCATACACTCCGAACCTTTACTCGCATGTTTTCTTTTTTTGTGATGATGTGCAAGGCCTTAGCTTACATGGGTCACCGTGTGGTACAGAAGAACCCCGCTACAGTAAACTCGGACATAGTAAAAACTCGGATCAGTGAGGTGAAATTGCAGTCCAATTCTGCCTTCCATTGACGACTGTAGATTTTTTTTTCATTCATAGTAAACAATTTTTTTACAAGAAACACCTGTAGTAAAGGGCATCCGGCCGCAGCGACATACTTCCCGCAGAATGATGACATCGCGGTACGCGCGAGGTCGAGGATCGCGAGGCCAATGTTCAAAAACAGTAAAGCGGCGTTTTTTTTTTTTTTTTAAGATGGCTTCACCATCTAGCTCAGGAGCGCAAGAAGAAGCTAACTTTTCAAAAATCTTGGGGCCGTGAGGCAAAGCGCGCGGCGCGCACGAAAAAACAACAAAAAAAAAAGTAAAGCTGGCTGTGATTGAAGATAGAAGGTGGTACAGTTCACTGATAAAGTCAAGCTAGTAAAAGTGCAGCGATGAGCAAAGAAGGGAAGAAAAGGCCAAATGCTTGCAGCATGGCAGCGGTGAGACTCTGCATGGGCGGTTTTGCAGCACTTGACTATGTCTGGAAATTAAATATGCCTGTCTGGTTAGGTTTGATGACTTATAATAAACTCTGACACGCTTCCAACCAAGAAATTTTTTAATTTAAAACACGACGTTGTGAAGCCGGCTTGGCTCCTTCTTAAAGGGTGACTAGGGGCAGTAGCTATAGGGTATTTAAGTATGCATGGAGGGAAGTGGGATGGCTCCCCTCCTGTTGCCTCTTAAATGACACTGAGCCTGCAAGAGGTGACACCGTGTTTGTGCAAAGCTTTGGTTTTTACATGGAATCAAACTGGCATTATATTCGTAGTTACGTTGTATTCATTCAAAAGTAGTACTTCCACAAAAAGTAAACAAAATCGAAAACGTGGTAACATAAAGTGTGACAACTGAAAATAAATAATGACATAAACAGTCAATAAGAGCAGGATGGGCGGAAAGTATTTTTGAGTGTTTCTTTATAAGCCAACGCTTTGTATGTATGCAGTAGGTAGCCAGACAGCAAGAGATAGCTGTTGCATAGCGGCAAGGGTAAGTCATTGTTATGGCGCTCGGTTACTGACCTGAAAGACGCAGGTTCGACCCCGGCCACGGCGGTCCAATTTCGATGGAGGCGAAATTCTCGAGACCCGTGTATTGTGCGATGTCAGTGCACGTTAAAGAACCCCTGGAGGTCAAAATTCCTGGAGCCCTTCACTACGGCGTTCCTCATAGCCTGAGTCGCTTTGGGACGTTAAACCCCTCGCGATCCTCACCTTGTCTGCATGGCGCAAGGATTCCAATCACCTACGACAACCTACTTCGAAGAGGTCCGAAGTACAGCTTAGCACCCCCATTCGCTAGCCATGAGCTGATAGACATAGTACGGCACATCGCAGACAAACACCTTCACAAGAGAGGACTAGGTGCATTTCAGAGGGCGCTGACTGCCTTCTTCGGGCACAGCTAGACAAAAACGGAAAAGAAAAGAACAATAATGTATTGCTTCCCATCGTCAATTACTTCCAGGCTGAAGGCTTAACTATTGCCTTACCATGGGGAAAGTGACCACTTTCTGAAGGTTTCAATACATTTTTTTCTGTAAAAACTATTGCATTCAATATTTATTGCAATACCCAAAAACAGAGCTGAGAAAAGGTGCTTTCTATTCATATAAGTTTAAAAAACAAATTGCGTGTAGCAGCAAGAAATTTTATTTGCTAAAAACGAGATTTTAGGAACAAAACTTGTAAAGACACGCTTGTATTTAGAAAGAAAAAAATATTTAAAATTTTCTGAAATATGCAAAATGTGTGTTACTCCTTTGGCCACTCTGTGCAAAAAAAAATTAATTTCTATCTTGAATCATCTTCACTGCCTTGCAACACCTTCAGGCTCGTTGTCGCACAGGACATCGATTAAATCACTCGCAGACGAAACGGAGTCCTGAGATTGGCTATGTTTTAAAGTGCGTGGCATGCATGTGGAGGCTGCCAAGTGACTTTGATGGTACCGCACCTTCAGAGTGCGTTCAAGAAATGCCATTTTGCAGGGGGAAACAAACTATATCGAAAACAAAACTTCAGTTCTCCGGCTACAAGCCATATGCGCATCATGGCTGCAAGCAACGCAGAAGGCTGCAAAGTCAAGCGGCGAAGGCATCACCAGAGGGCAACATGGCGGGCAATAAGCGCAGGTCCACATCTTCATTTCTTCGCAGCACGTTAGAAAGTGCCCCCTTGCGGGACAAAAGAAAACGACATCGGAAACAAAACTTTGGTTCCTGGCCTACAAACTACATCTGCAGCGTGGTCATTAGCAACGCAGAAGGTTCTGAAATCGGGGCACGAAATGATTGTTAACGGGCTAACGATGCTCAATGGGTGCGGTAGGGAAAGAGTTAATGTTACTGCAGTCTGACAAGCAAAGGAGCTTTGTCGTTTTGCTAAATGATGCCTTTAATGAAGAAGCGTTGGCTGCTGCAAAGAAGACCTTCACCAAATCCAAGACAAGGCCAACAAGAGCAAAAGCAGGGATTGCGAGCCTTCTCCGCCAGTTGAACTTCAAGAATCTTGAAAGAAGCAGTCAGTGCATGTAAAGGCAACAAGCTCAGTGTGTTCTTTAAAGCCAAAACACACAAAGCTGGCTTCCCCTGAGGACTATCATTATGGAGCACGGAACGTGGAAAAAGGTCGTCAGAGAATTTTTAAAGAGCAAACTTTCCAGTCTTGAACCATGTGACCCATTCGCAGTAAAAAGTTCTCCGGATCTGACTTCTTCACTGCAGCAAGGTACCCTAGAAACAATTTCAGGCAGCTCTGTTGACATCGAGAAGCTTTACTGCTCGGTGCCCCATGGTGAACTATTTCAGGTGGTGCGGGACCTCATCGAAGAATCCAGTGCGGTTCCAAAACATATGTGGATGGGGCTTTTTTTGGAACTTCTCAAGGCCTACCTTTCTGCGACAATGATTGACTTGAATGGTGACATGTATGTGCAGAAGAAAGGACTTTGCATAGGTTGTAGTGTAGCGCCAATTTTAACCCACATCTACCTGGCCTGTTTTGACAACATGCTAAAAGGAAGATTGGACAAGAACCATGTAACAAAGGTTTTCAGGTATGTTAATGGCTTTTTGGTATTTTTAAATGTTTCACCGAATGAAAATCTACAGGTTGTAGCTGATAACATTTTGGCTGGTTTTAGGTCATGCCAAGGAAATGTTCACAACACTTTTTGCCGCTTTGCTAGAACGGCCCACTAGATTGATCAATGACACAACGGGAGGCCAGCGGTTGCTGAGCAGTTTTGTGCACAAGCTGTACGAAGTGCATTCTCTGCACTGCACCGTCTCATCAGACACTACAGCAGAGAAACTTCTGCTCTGAACTCACTTCGAAATTCGAAGCTTTGCTGCGCCTTTTGCCGCTTTGCTAGAACGCTCACCTAGACTGAACAATGACACAACGGGAAGCCGGCAGTCGCTGAGCAGTTTTGTGCATAAGCTGTACGAAGCGTGTCTTTTTTGTTGGTAGAGTCTGTATTACGGCCACATGCGCTCCATTTAAACGAAATAACAGTTAATTTTCCCAGACAGAAGCAACAATTCGCAAAGTCTATCCCAGAATTTTCCAGACTATTCAAATTCCTGGTTTTCCCAACTGGTAGAAACCCTTCTGACTCTAGTGCTGTACTTTTATCTTAAAGGGAGGATGAAATGGTTTTTTGACAATTCGAGGTTATTCGAGAATTCGAATCTACGAAGCTTCTTGGTAATGCGTGCAAAGTAGTTTTGCGCTAGCATTTAAAATGGCGACGCAATCACCGACTGAAACCACGACGATTTTCAGGCTTCTCCTCACGTTAAACCTGGAAAGCGCATAAAAACAACGGACAACAGAAAGAGACAGACACACGAGTGCTTGTGCGCGTAAGCGCTCGTGTGTCTGTCTCTTTCTGTTGTCCGTTGTTTTTATGCGCTTTCCAGGTTTAACATGTCTAACCAACTCGCCCAAACGCAGCCATTATTATTCTTCTCCTCACTGCGTTAGAGAAGTGCGGGGAAACTCGTGGTGACGTCATAACTGACTACATTTCAGATGTCCACTGCCTTCGTCTACATGCTGCCATGCGTCTTCCGATGCCGCCAAGCAATGCTTCATGAGCTTCATCTTCAACAGCATTCTTTTTCATCCTTGAAACAACCTCTTCTTTGCTGGAAACTTAGCGCCGCCGTACGTGACGTCATCACTGGGGCCTCTGCCTGTCGCTGTGCACTGCAGAGAAGCCTGAACGCCTATGCCCCTTTAGTCGGCCATTACATCACCTTTCAAATCCTAGCGCAAAAATATTTCCCATCCTTTACCTGCAAGTTTCAAGCATTCGGCTCGGCTAAAATCATCGAATTCCAAAAACTCTTCCGTTGCCCTTTAAAGATATTCCATAGCATAACCCCGCTTGCCTGTTGAGTTGCACTTGGAGTGGGCCAGGCTCTATCAAGCTCCACTTACACGGACTTTAACCCTCCTTTCTTCTTTGGGTGTCTCAGCTGACCACCTTGTGGCTGGTCCTTGTAATGAACGCATGCAAAGCTGCTTAGCACCAACCTCCACCAGAGAGAGCGCACAATGGAAGCTCTCCTCAATAACACCCTCCGTGAGGCAACACTCATCACACCAGTGGGCAGGAAACTGACCGGTCCAGGTGAGAGCCCGTGTCCTCCCATCCCAGGTCGGCCAGCACCGGACGAAGCAGCGACAGCACATGCTCCTGCAGAGGGACAATGCAGGGCAATGCCCCCCCACTACGGCTGGCCTAAGTTTCGCACATCACCACGAGACTAAAGTGCAAAAGTTCTAAAACACCAAACTCACCAAACTAGGCTAACACACGGTTAAAACATTCCGCGAGAGCCGTCACGGGTCACAAATGGCAACTTGCAAAGTTTTTAAAGCCAGCTTAACCACAAAAATTCTTTCCAACAAAAAAACTCTCGTTCACGAACTTGTTTCTGTTCCCTGCTCTCCATACAAAAGGAGTTAGTGCAAGGAGAAATACGCAACTCTCATCCATCGTATTCTTTTACGGCGAAATCTGCTACAGCTTTGGTTTAGATATATTGCTCTGCATTCTACCCTCAAATCTAGGGCATGAATCGTAAGGTGTTGAACTGAATATGAGGTATTTTTATTTAATGTATTTAAATTAAATTAAATGTCCCCCACTTGCCACAGTTGGCAGGTGGAGGAAAAGTGGAGAAAAGGTGCGAGAGGGAAGAGAGAGAGGGTGGGGTTAACGTAAATGACTAAAACAAAGCTATAAAAGAGCCACAGCAGTGGCTCAGTGGCTATGGTGCTCGGCTTCTCACCCGAAAGACACGGGTTCGACCCCAGCTGCGGCGATGGCATTTCGATGGACGCGATATGCTAGAGGCCCATGTGCTATTTGATGTCACTGCACGTTAAAGAACCCTAGGTGGTCGAAATTATCCAGAGCCTCTACGGCGTCCCTCACTGAGTCGCTTTGAGACATTAAACTCCATAAAACGAAACCTAGCCAAAGTTATAACGGCTCATGTTGATTAATGCCCCGAGCTGTGTGAATATTTTTTTTTTTTTTTCGAAAAGAAGAGCAGTTGCCGTTCAAAAAAAAAATTTTAGACTTTGAAGCTTTTGTTTTCAGTTTCTTTCAAAGATTCTACACTTCAAATTTGAAACATAAATTCAAATTTGCTTGCCTTGTGATGCAGATATTGTATTTATTTAAAAAGCACTTAAATTGTTTTAGTCAGCTTTCCACGTATTCTCTTTGCTGAGCTTGTAATATGCATTTTTTTCGTTTTGTGCCTGCCTGTATTTCTGTATTTATGCTGAGGTATGTTCCCACCAGCTATGACCTTGTATCAATACCGCAGTATTCATAAATAAAAACAAATTTAAATTAGAATATATATCTGAATTGTAGAAGTGCTCCCTATTTTTAATTTCAATTCAAATATAATTACTAGTTTGAATTTAAAGATCACTTTTAAAATTTGGATTTTAAATATTTAAAAAATTTTAATTTTAAACTTAGATTTGTACACAAAATTTAAATCTATACTTTCAATTTCTAAAAATTTGTCAGGCAAGTAGCCAAAGGAACACTCTGATTCATCCATGGTTCAGGGAAGCTCCGACTAACGGGCCTCGCCATTAAACACGAGGTACAAGGCAGTCTTGTTACAAGCCGGCCTGCGAGCAGACACCGGGGACCACAGTGACGAGCTGCAGTGAAGCATGCTGGATGAGTGACGGCATTATGGCCAAGTTTTTACATTTGGCGACACCATGCTTGACACGTGGAGAAGCTAACGCACAGAATGGAGGCAATGGCAGATCGTGAACTCGCTAGGGTGTGGCCACCAGTGGGGGTGAGGGTGTTACGATGTGTGCCAGTGAATTCCCAGTACACAAAACAACTGGAACTAATTGGGTTCCGAAGTGGTTCTAATTAGACCAACTGAGTTTCGAAAAGGCTCCAGTTGGAATGGTGTTTCGTTTTGGTTTCATTTGGTTTATAGGATTTAAAGTCCCAAAGCAACTCAGGCTATGAGGGACGTCGTAGTGAAGGGCTTCGGAAATTTCGACCACCTGGGGTTCTTTAACATGCACTGGCATCGCACAGTACACAGGCCTCTAGAATTTCGCCTCCATCGAAATTCAACCGCTGCGGCCGGGATCGAACCCTCGTCTTTCGGGTCAGCAGCTGAGCACCATAACCACTGAGGCACCACGGCGGCGGAATGGTGTTTCGATTGCCTAAATGCATCTCTCAAAGCACTATAGAACACGGACACAAGAACACACGCAAGACAGGACATGCTGGTCTGGAATGGCCTTCCAAGACTGGAATGGCCTTCCCCATGACGTTGATGCCATCGCCTGCCAATCAAATTTTGTTAACAATTTAAATATGCACTTCGTAAATATCATGTGGACAATCATATTCAATGTATATTTGTACTCCCACCCCTTATGTAATACACCCAAAGTGGGGTCTTTAAGGTAATAAAGTGAAGTGAAGTAATCTGTCCAAGAAAAACCATGAACCAAGAAGTCAAGACCGAGACCCTCATTCTTAAAACAAGAGCTATCATCAGCTTAACCTACTAGACTGTATTCATCACCTGCATTATAACTGCAGTCTAAATTAAATGAAATGCTGTTTAATTTCGTGTAAGGGCCGCACCCTGTTTTGGACTAGACAACATAGAAACAAAATATGGTTGCACATTTTTTTTAATCTTGTATGGGCCACACCTTCAAAACTTCCACCCTAAGTTAAAAAACAAAATGCGCCCCTTGTTCACACAGTAAGTGCACTCGATGGGCAAGTGCCACTGGTGCCCGCATGCGTGTCTCATAAATGCGGTATAGAAGTGGGAGCAGAGATGTGTTCTTTAGACGTACACACTGAGGGTATGCTATTAGTGTCTGACCATGTAATGGTTCTTGTATGTGACATATGTGTATCTGTCAGCCTTGATTTCCACAGAAGCATGTGATTTTTCATAGTTTCAATTCCCCCGTAAAATGGTTGATCTTTCATGCGAGTGGCCTCTTTGTCATGCAAATGCGGTGATCTATTGTTATATTCAGTGCCGTACCTGGAGCGAGCTATGGAAAGAAAAATGATAGGTGTAACGTTACGAGATTGGAAGCAGGCGGAGTAGGTGAGAGAACGAATGCGGGTTAATGACATCCTAGTCGAAATCAAGAGAAAGAAGTGGGCTTGGGCAGGGCATGTAATGCGAAGGCAAGATAACCGCTGGTCCTTAAGGGTAACGGAGTGGATTCCAAGAGAAGGCAAGCGTAACAGGGGGGCGGCAGAAAGTTAGGTGGGCGGATGAGATTAAGAAGTTTGCGGGAGTAAGGCGGCCGCAACTGGCGAAGGACAGGGTTAATTGGGGTGACATGGGAGACATGGCCTCTGCCCTGCAGTGGGTGCAGTCAGGCTGATAATGATGATGATGATGATGTACCTGGAGGGTGGGCAGCCAGCTGGCATCGCTGCCCATGCGCTGCAGGTGAAGCAGGTGGGGCAGGGCGGTCGCCCAGGGCGCAAAGTCCCGCTCCCTGTGCAGGTACCCGGCCAGGTCCAGGGCCACGGACAGGTTCAGTTCCCCGGCCTTGGCCAGGGTGAAGGCGTCGTCCAGCAGGCTGGCCCGGTCAGCTGCCGACAGGGCTCGGTGGTCGCCGTGCAGCTGTGCCCTCAGGGCTGCCCAGTTAGACGCATCGTAGTTGACACGGTAGAAGCCCGTCTGGTTCACGTTGGCCTTGATCCAGGCGGGCGCAGGTCCACCCAGGGGCACATCCACTGCCATCATCATCATCACCATCATCAGCCTGACTACGCCCACTGCAGGGCAAAGGCCTCTCCCATGTCTCTCCAATTAACCCTGTCCTTCGCCAGTTGCGGCCACCGTATTCCTGCAAACTTATTAATCTCATCCGCCCACCTAACTTTCTGCCGCCCCCTGCTACGCTTGCCTTCTCTTGGAATCCACTCCATTACCCTTAAGGACCAGCGGTTATCTTGCCTTCGTATTGCATGCCCTGCCCAAGCCCACTTCTACCTCTTGACTTCAACAAGGATGTCACTAACCCGCGTTTGTTCTCTCACCCACTCTGTCCGCTTCCGATCTCTAACGTTACACCTACCATTTTTCTTTCCATAGCTCTCTGCGTTGTCCTTAACTTAAGCTGAGCCCTCTTTGGTAGCCTCTACTGCCACCACGCAATATTAAGTCATGCCAAGTTTCAGGGTGGATGTACAGGTAGCTCCAGTGTGAAAGGGAACATGTTATCCTTTCAGGCGCTAGTAATTCATTTTGCCCGCAAAAAATCTGAGAATCAAACCAGCTCAGTGCATACATTGTCAAAAACCAACCATCCAGTTGTGTTTGAGTGTGCTTTAAATGAAATTACGTCAGTCATTGCCTGTGGTGATGCCCGTCTTTATCTGGCCGACTATGCATGTTCAGACACTCTGCTTGTCCCATTGTCAGCTTCAGTACATGATGCCTAGCACGATTTTGCGTATCTGAAGCATCACTAATTCAACACCCGTTAATTTGGAAATATGGATAATTCAAACTAGAAGTGTGGCTCTGGCCGACACCCATGTAAATCTATGGTGCCGAACACTCGTTAATTCGGACATGGGCGGGCTCACACTGGCTAAATTGAGATGACGAGATCACGTCCGCATGGTGCCAGTTTTTTTTTTTTCCAAAAATGTGCCGAATTTCGTGACACCCGATTGCCGAAATTTAGCTCAGTCGCAGAGTTTCGGTCTCGCTTTTCTTAACTATACCCTATTCCCATCAGGCATGTGCATCAGCCAGTTGCGCGCCATTCCGGACGCTGCTTGGTGCCTTTTATCTGTTTCCTGTTCCAACGCCTAGGATTATTTCCCTCGCTTGCATCCATGTGCTTCTCCCATTGCACAGAAGTCGGAAGCCACGAAAACAGACGCAGGACAAGAAATAGGAGGCACGCACATAATACTGCTTTCGCTGGTTCTACCTTCTGTGCATTATGAACCACTAGCCGAGCAATTTACAGTCTCGAGCTTGTTCTATGCTTCAGTACACTGACATGCACCGTTCACAGTCTGTGCAGTGAAACACCCTCAAAACGCAGTGGGGCCACCTGTGAATAGGCACTACCGCTACTGCACCGCACTGTGAAAAGGGCCACGGAGGCCTTTGCGGGTCTGGAGAAATTATTCGACATTCCCAACATTGTGCACAATGTAATGCACTTGATGAAATCGTGAAAAAACATTGCTGCTACTTGGTTTTTATCTCAAATGTAGACAACCATTGTCATTAGATAAAATTGCTGCAATGAAAACGTTGCACGCAGTTTTTTTTAATGCCATTCAATAAATCGAACTTTCAGATAATTCGAAGATTATTTTCTGGTCCCTTGAAGACCAAATTAATGAGATTTTACTGCAATCGTTTTGTACACACTGATATAGTATTGTGCCACCCTTGTTGTGTTGTCTTGTTTAGATTTACTTTGGCCCTCGGTCAGTTTCATTAGTGCACACTCACTCTAATGCAAGGCTAGTTTCTGTGCAAGCAATATGAAAAATATTGTTCTTTCATTGCTTTTGGTGGTTGTGGTAAGCGCAACACACTTTCTATTTTACACGATGTCCTACCTGTTGAGTGTTTTTTTTTTCTTTCAATGTAATGCCCACTCCTACCTACCCTCATCAAATAAATGATATAAATAAAATTCAACCAGTAATTACTCCAGAAGTATGTATTGATGAAAAACACATTTTTCCTTTTGTTGCAAATAGTTTTCATCTGGATGAGTAATGCCCGTGAGAGCTTTTCAACTTTACTGCGGAAGTAATGAGAGAATGCATTCCTGTGTGCAGACTGACAGGAGCAACTTGCACACTGGTGCACTGTAGTCCTCTGCATGGTTTTCTTATTCTTAAAGGAAGCTGTTATATAGCATCACGCAGGAATGACACAACAAGAAGGAAGGATTTATTCAGGCAGCTCCTTTTATAGCCCGCCGGTGAGGTGACGTTGTGATCACGTGGTCATGACAAGGTTTGCCGACGACGCATCAGAAGCCACAAATGCTCAGAAGGGAGAATGAGTCTTGAAAAGCTACTGCTCGGAAAGCGCCAAACATCAGCTTGGTCTGCCAGATGGCATGATGATAATAATGAGATAAAGAAGTCTACAAACGTGCCCAGATCCCACTCTGGAAAGAATTCACAAATTGATCCCAATTAAAGAAAATTCTTAGAAAGGCCTACTTTGGTTTTCTGGTTAGACCATGCTTTGAAAACTGCAAATTTTTAGTAGGGAAACAGATAAATCTGCCTAAAAGAAGCAATCAACTGAATTCACCACACAACCTTGGCGCAGAAGGAGAGCTCTATAAATGCCTCCTCTGTCCCATGTTACATCATTAGTTTTTCTGGACCGGCAAGTGTAGTGAAAAAAAACAAACTGAGAAAAACAAACTCAAAGATTCGGGACAGAGGAGCTTCATTTTATAAACCAATATTGTCTAAATGATCTTAAAAATCTTCTCCAGAAAAAAGCCTTTTAATCCATTTTGTTTCAAAATTTGCTGCTCCGAACTCATTGCATATTCTCTGCAGCAGTGCTCACATGAATTGAAAAGTGTGCAAGCTATGCTTACAGTGAGGATATATCCTCTCCCCCAACCACTTCCTGTCAAACTTGTAAGCACACTTTGCAAGGCTCATGGACAGTTTTTACAAGACCATGTAAACCACCAGCATTTCAAAAACCTTGTTTTCTTTTTCTACTCCACAGGCCGAAATGAAACTTTGCGGACAGGTTCTTGAACAGTTGAAGAACCAACTCCAACCAAAATTAATTTAAAAGTACTCTATTGTGCTCAAAAACCATTAATATCAGCCCAAGAACTTCCTTTTCAATAGCCTCATGAGCTAGTTGATCGGAACCTGGCACATAAACACAGGCAACAGAAGGGATTCAGACAGACTGCCGCATCCCAAGCATTCTACCGCAAACACTCTGAAGCAAACACTGCAACCAGCATTCAACACAAAAAACAGAAAGCTCAACTACCATAAAAACCAACGTGTAATAAAGGCCCATATATAAAACGACATGTAGTTTAGGGGCAGCAAAAGACAGCAAATAAACCAGACGGATACACTTTGCAATGGCGATGAAGCTAAACATCCTGAAGAAAATGTGTACGTGCACACACAATTGATCGTAAGTAAGCATCCTGGACTTGTAGCTGGTGGTACGCGTGAACATACGGCCATCAAGCAAGACCCTCCAGCATGAACAACTGCAATCCTAAAAAGAGTGGTGCGCGAATATTGAAATTTTCAAATACAGATCGAATATGAACATGAAGAAAAAAAATGGCTCTGAACATCTAATTAAATATCAAATATCTGTTCAGTACAGAGAAAAGATTTCATAAAAGGATCAACAGGCAAATGTTGTTGCCCTGATTTTTTTTTTCAGAACAGTGTATGATCTTTGTAAATGAAATAAAACTTGAATGGATCAGCACCATATCAAAAAAGAACATTATATGCATGACATGTGTTGTATCGCCAACTGGCGGACGCAGCCAGCCAAGTAACCACGATGCCAGTAGCTGAACGAAGAAGACCCTTTCATTTCATAGATTAGTCGCAGCAATATATACACAGTCAGGGCCACCCGTGGCGCCCTCCAGGACAGGTTAATATAACTATAACAAATTGTATACTGTTTGATTAGACATCACAATAGTACGCAACCTGCAATGCCAACATTCAAAATGAGTAAAAAATCAGATCTATGATTGACATATGACTGGCAACTAAAAAATAATGTGATGGCTAGCGAAATGCACCTCATTAATATGGGTTTCAAGGGACTGGAAGAAAGAGACAAAGGTCGTTTGATAAAATGTCATGCGCACCCCAAAAAAATTCCAAAAATAAGAGAATGCAGTGAAGCTTTTAAGGAGACTGAATAGACCATGACAAGTGCGCAGTCAGAGCGTGCTAGAAGAACAATGCGGACATAAGCGAGGGGAATGCACAATGGCGTTACAAACGGCGAGACTGGTTTTAAAATGAAAAACAAAATGTCCAGCGGTGTGCGAGTCGGCGTTCGAAAGCACCCCGCAGCTGGAATCGAGCGACCGGTGAAAGCGCGGGTTGACAGCTACCGTTGCCGCGAGCTAACTGAAACTATGCGGCCATGCTCCTTTTTGGCCCTGTGACAGGGCCCTCCAATCATTGTCATGCCTGCTGTTATGCGCATTTAAGAGGTATTACAATGCACCATGCAATAGATGGGGTTTTTACATGTCTGCTCGGCCCGTTGTGACACCTTGACTCGCCCCATTGAGAGCCTCATGCAAAATTCCTTCAAGTGGGCTTTCCCGCATATCACAGTTCACCAAAACAAGGGGGCAAAGCACATCCCTAGTAAGAAGACACCTCTCTCCAGACACTGCCACAGCCACAACTTTAACATAACAGCCAGAAGTTTTTCTCTGACTGCACCATGCCTGCAGTGAGAGCCACCTTCTGGCCAGAGAAAGAGGATCAGCTAGCACCTTGCAAACACTACCAAATGCATCCACAGGAGCAGGCTGCTTGCAGCTGGAACATCACTTAAAGAAAACACCAAAAAACATGAAGAGGTGGAGAATAAATTGACAGGGTGTTACCTTGGTTAAGGCTATTATAGTGCAAAAGCATTCCCAAATCGCCTACGTCAAATTTTGTCAATGGCCTGGGCCAAATTTGGACGTCGCCGTCGTGTTGGGCACGTTCAATTATGGTTGGACATCAAATTTGGTCCAAATCTGCCAAGCTCAAATTTTGGGGGTGGGCCAAGTCTTTGGGGTGCCTCAGGCCAAATTTGGAGGTCATCATCATGTTGGGTGCAGTCACTTATGGCTAGACATTGAGTTTTGTCTAAATATGCCAAGATCAAATTTCGGGGGTGGGTAAGCCAAATTTTGGCGGTGACCAGAGGTCAAGGTCAAAGATAAATGCCACCATGGTGGAGCAGGGTGCTCATGGTGGACCTTGTAGACACTGAGGATAACTCTGTAAAATCCTTGCTCTTAGTAAAAATTCTTGTTCTAGTTAAACTCTCTCACTACGTTGGTGTTTGTCTGGTAGTAAAATAACCATGTTGCCAAGAAAACTGGATTTACTAGATATGAAACAAACCTCCAAACCTCCCAATCTAAAATCGTAAGAGTAAGACTGAAAAGGACTCTGTGATCCCTGTTTGGAAGGGGATGGCAGGGATCCACACACAAGACACCGTTTTGCTTGCGAGGACAGCCAATGAAGGTGGCACCTGCATTTCATTTTTTTTACCTTTTCTAGCATATAACGGCTGCACTTCTGGTGTAACTAGTGTCTTTGTCGGGGCAGAAGGGTAATCTATCGATAGAAGCCAACATCAACTTGCCCTCAGTATTCTTTTCATGCTCCCCAGATGAAAAGGGAGACTCAGCAGACCTTCGTTAGGGGCACCCAATCCAGTTGGAAAAGCACTTTTCCAGCTTAATTTCCAGCTGGAAGTACAAGAAAATCCAGCAAGAGCTGCTCCAGCCAAAGCTAACTGGAAGTGTAAGTTTTCCATGTGCAAGCATCCGCAAGTGCGCTTTTCCGCATAACAATGTTGCCCCTAACAAAATGGCCGACTTCGCTATAAAGGAACTACATGGGCTTCAAGACAGGCGCTAAAGGTGTGGATGGAATGTAAGAAACGTATTTTGGAAGAATCAAACAAAAAAACCAGTATTTCTTGCTTTGTTTCAGCTGGAAACGCATGGTCCGCCATCTTGTTGGGGGCAACATTGTTATGCGGGAAAGCGAACTTGCGGAGGAGGAGGAGGATATAGAAGAGGAAAGGCAGGGAGGTTAACCGAAATAATAATCGGTTTGCTACCCTACACGGGGAGAAGGGGGTGAGGGGATAAAAAACTTGCGGAATTTTGAATATCCCCTATTGCTCCAGCTGGACACGATTTCTGGTTCAATAACCCACCTGGACACAGATGCCAATCCAGCTGGAAACACTTACTGCACACCAGCAGGGCAGGCTAAGGAGCACAAAATATGGTGCAACAGCAGTAGACCACACCCCCCCCCCTCCCCTGCATGCTTGCTGCTGATTTGCCTATGCTCAGCATTTGTGTACGTAGTGTTTGTATGTGAAAGGGTGCGTGCAAGTGTCTCAGCCAGTGTGCAACGTGCGTGTGCAACTGTACCTCAGTTTCATTAGAACAAAAGTAAGGGGAAATAGCATTGCGCTAAGCCATGAGCAGCACGCACATTTAAAGCTGGAGAATAAAATAACTTGTTACGTCACGTATTTCAGTAAACTGAAGTTTGTCACGCTGTACTCTGGCTAACTGGCAGATGTACCAAACAAAGGAATAATAACAGAGGTACCTGTAATCTAAAATCCCAAGTGTTATGGTTGAAAATGAAGAGTCTTCGGTTCTCAGTGACTGTGCGCCGCTAAGATCAGTTTGCCTGCTCAATGCGTGTCTTTCCAGTCAGTTTAAAGGGACACTGAGGAGAAATTGAAGTTGGCTTGTATCGACAGAATACCAGCTCCTGATTACAAAAACGCCACTCATACTGACAACAAAGCTCTTGTAACGTAGAAAAGAGCAAGAACCAAAATACAGGTATCGCCGCCACAGGACAAACTCGCAAGTACAAGCGTCGTGACGTCATAGGACAAAACACTGTTGCTAGAACCAATGGTTCTAGCAACACTAGGACACGAGAAGCCGCGAATCACTGAGGCGCAGCCAATGCATGCGCAAATCTCCTTGACGTCGCCAGATGGCACCACGTACCTGGCAGCTACGCGCGCGCCTGCAGCATCGGGACCAATCAGCGCCTGCTCACCGGCGATAGGCGGGCTCCCGGTATTCGCTAACGGTAACAAGGTACACAGTATGCTAAAGGTGTCTATTTGCGAGAACTTCGTTGACAACTTCAAGAGCGGGATCCATCGTAACGCTGGCAAAACGCCAGTGCAAACGTAAACGAAGCGACGGCCGCAATAGCCAAAAGATGCCTTCGACGTGCGGTCGGCGTAGCTTTCTTTTCGGCTGCCGTTAGGCCGCACTGCTGGCCGCCAGAAATCACGGAGTCTGCGTTACGTCATGTTTCACGTCATGTTTTACGTCACTTAGTCCTGCGTCGTCATAAGAGTATCCCAAGTTTGAATCAGAGTGGCGGGAAAAACTTTTTCAACTTCAAATCCAAATTTTTTAGAAATAAATGCATCTTTTGCTGCCGGCCAAGTGGCAACAAAGCCATGAAATGCCGAACTATCGGATTTTGCTTTAAAAAAATATTATTAGAGCTCTCCTCACTATCCCTTTAAACACCACCCTTGCTGCAATGCCTACAAAGGTGAGGCCTGCAACCGGTAAGAAAACGCATGCATAAGTAAGCAAGAGAAGAGTGCTCACAGTCTGTGCGGTTCATCCACAGCAGGCGTTGCCGACCATCATCGGTGATGAAGGTGAGCGGCACATGCCAGCGTGCCACATCAGTCACCAGGTCGGCGGGGAGCAGCTGGAAGCGACGCTGGGTGGCGTGCAGCTGGCCGTCCGCACTGACTGAGAGCCGCACCAGGGGGAATCCCTTCTGGCGTGTCCACGTCTCCATGACCTCTGACACGCCCACCTGCCCAGAGGTCACCTGTTGCACGAGGCAGAGGTGAACCAGACTCTCGCTGAACCAAGCTTACTGCAGGAGCCACTTCTCCAAGGAGCCCCAAAAAACAGAAACAAAAGGGTAAATTGTGGGGGTTTAAAGTCCCAAAGCAAAAGTTAGGCTACGATGCTACAATGGAGGGTGCACAGCAATGGGACATCCCGCCAATAATGAAAGAGGAAGTAAAGAAAGCCTTAGGAGCAATGCAAAAAAAGGAAAGCAGTTTTTGAGGATCAGACAACAGCAGATCTCTTGAAGGACAGAGGGGAGATTGTGCAAGGAAAACTAGACACCCTGTATACGCAATGCCTTATGACCTCGAGAGTACCAGAAGCCTGGAAGAACAATAACATTATCTTAATTCATAACAAAGAAGACCTGAAGGACTTGAAAAATTACAGACTGGTCAGCTTACTGCCTGTTGCCTGCAAGGCATTGGCTAAGGCAACCACTAATTAAGTCAGGACAATCTTACACTTCGATAGACCGAATGATCAGGCAGGCTTTCGTAAAAGATACTCGACGAAGTAGACCATATTCACACAATCAATTAGGTGATAGAAAAATGCTCAGTGTACAACCAACCCTTGTATATAGCCTTCACTGATTACGAGAAAGAATTTGCCTCAGTGGAAATTTCAGCTGTTATTAAGGCACTGCGGGATCAGGGTGTAGAAGAGTGTTATGTAAAAATACTGGAAGATATCTATGACGACTGCACAGCTATCATATACTTCATAAAATCAGCAATAAAATTCGAAAGGGTGTCAGGCAGGGAGACGCAATCTCACCAATGGTATTCGCCACCTTTTTACAGGTGTTCCAAAGCCAGAATTGGGAGCAGCTGGTGATAAGAGTTAATGTGGAATACTTCAGTAATCTGCAACTTGCTGATGACATTGCCTTGCTAAGCCACTCAGGAAATGAACTACAAAATGTGATCAATGAGTTAGACAGGCACAGCAAAAAATGCCGGTCTAAAAATTAACATGCAGAACATCAAAGTAATGGTCAAGAGTCTCACAAGAGGACAGCAGTTCACAATTGGTAGTGAGGAGCTGGAAATCCCAAAAACCTTCTCCAAAAACAGCCAAGAAGTGTCTTTAAGTGTTTCTGTGACCCTAAGCCATGAAAAAGTGACTGCTTGTGCAACCTCAGTGCCGGCTTCCTCAAGAGTGATTTTTGGCTCGACTTCCCTTCTTGTAGAAAGCATAGCATGACAATGGCTTCACATCTTTTCATGGAGTTTGTTGCATTATGTTCCTCAAAAAATCAGGATGACAAAAAGATTTGGAGAATGTCACGTCATGAACTATTCCTCTGGCCAAAATTCTGCAGGCTCCTACCATGTATTGTTGCCACGTTAGGCTTTCAGCAAGTTTGGTACAGCAATGAAGCACATAGAAATTTATAATGTGAAAACTAGTGAAAATATATGAATTAAATTTTGTATTTAATCTTTTAGTGGACTTTAAAAAAAAAAAACACTGAATTTCATCGCTGTGTGTCAAAAAAATTAAAAAGTTGACGTCCACCCCTTGTCCCTTCTTAATGAGTAAGCTCACAGCAAAGATGAATCGACATGTTGTAACAAGGTACCCATGTGGGCTAGTAGGTGTACATCAGACATAACTTCACCAGCGAAAGTATGAGACACCAGGAAAACAAGAACACAGGACAATGCTGGAAACACAGGGCAACGCTGGACAATGCCAGCGCTGTCCTGCGTTCTTCTTCTCCTGGTGTCTCGTACTTTCACTGGTGAAGTTATGTCTAATCCACATGTAATAGCTGCCCCTATATTTTAGCTGTGTTTGATTGACTTATGCTGCATTAATTACATATTAATTGCAAAAGTTGGTACTAGAACAAGTTAAACACGCAAATGCCCGTGCACACCCCAGTTCACATGAGCCAACTTGCAAGCATGTCACTTATCTCTGAGGCACGCACATTTGTGAAGGTGTCCCAGAGATCGGCGGTGTCCGCGCTCTGGTAGCGGTACGCGTTCAGGTACTGCGTCAGACCTCGCCGCAGCTGCTCCTGGCCCAGGAAGCCCTCCAGCATGGCCACCAGGGCTGCCCCCTGCAGGCACACATCGCCCCTACTGGTCCACAAACACCTAGCAAGGTGTACACAGAAAAACCGCGCTCTTCCAGCTGCACCTTGACTCACCGGTGGGCTCACGCTGTTAGTAGCATCATTTGAAATAAGGAAAAAAAAACAAACACATGCGCGAGCAATCCATCTGTGACGCTGCTCAAAAAAGAATTAGAATTTCTATCAAAATGATTAGATTCGGCGCAAGACGATGTTCGCTTGTGTCACACATGTTATGTTTGCTAATCATTTTGTGCCTAGTGCTCTCTTCACTGTACTTTATCTTTTTTTTTTTGTCGTTGATGAGAGCAAAGCACATACTATTCGTTGACGAGGGTTTCAATAAAATCAGTTGTTAGTTGGCGCCCTGTGGTGTGTTTTCTACGTCTTGTCCCTGACTGCTGAGCTGAAGCATTTCTTGAAGTATGGATCACCAACTGGCCTACAAAACAACCCTCCTGAGTGAAGGGAGGTGTGGAACCTACAGCAAAGAGCCGTGCCCAACCTGGCCGGAGGGAGCAACGGTGTGTGTGCCACAGGTCTGCATAGGGCAGCTCCACAGCACACTCCACATGCGGGCAACAAAAGCAATGGGGAGCGCATCAAGGGGGATGCCTTCTTCTGGACCCAGGAGATGGCTTTAGCTGTGTGTAAGCATGGACACTGGGTGCCAGTGATGTCCTTAGCTTTGAAATCCAACACCTCTGAAATCACAGCTTTGAAATCCTTAAAAAAACGGCCAAAAAATTGATTTTTTTTCTTACAACTGTTGTATCCGTTTGAATGCCTCAATTCTTTACGCTGTCCCGAAGTTTCATTGCTGAAATCGACCAAGAAGCACTCTAAAAAATTGTTTCACGAACCATGGCGACTGTGCATTATGGGGAAACAACCCGAGCAATGGGTGTTTTCCTCCATGACAGCTTTCTGCCTAGATACACACCTTGCGGAGCACAGATATCTTCTTAAATGTTTTATCTATTTTGAGCCTGAGCATAGTGCAGGTAAAGATACTCTTTGTTTTTCGAATTTGCTAATTTTAAAATCCTTGAACGAAGTTCACTCCTTTCTCTAGATATGTTAACGAACACTGCATCGCAAAAATTCAAGGACCAAAGTTCCTGCTTTGCGGAAAAAAAAAATTTCTCAGAAACTCTTCACCTGTAGCATGCCAGTAGGGACACAATAAACGTTGAACTAGCTTCTAATACATTTTCTTAAGTCTGCAGCCATTTCACAAGATTCAGAGGAAAAATATATGTTCGAAAACAGTTTTGCAGAGCTACAATGCTGAAATTTTGTGAGTGTGGTCATAAAATCATCTCTCATGTGCTCAAATGTTTCATGTAAACACAACAAGAAACAAGAATTTTCTTGCGATTGCATTGCAATCGCAAGAAAAATGATAGGTGTAACGTTAAGAGATCGGAAGAGGGTGGAGTGGGTGAGGGAACAAACGCAGGTTAATGACATCCTAGTGGAAATCAAGAGGAAGAAATGGGCTTGGGCAGGGCACGTAATGCGAAGGCAAGATAACCGCTGGTCCTTAAGGGTAACGGAGTGGACTCCAAGTGGAGGAAAGCGTAGCAGGGGGTGGCAGAAAGTTAGCTGGGTGGATGAGATTAAGAAGTGTGCGGGGATACGGTGGCTGCAGCTGGCAAAGGACAGGGTTGATTGGAGGGACATGGGGGAGGCCTTTGCCCTGCAGTGGGCGTAAACAGGATGATGATGATGATGATGCATTGCACGTCTCGTTCATGAGAAGAGCTGGCGTTCATCCGTCACGAAAAAGTGGGAGGCTCCGCAGTGACGGGGAGCAGACACCCACCTGCCCAATAATGGGTTGTGGGCAACCTGTGTAGGTAGCTATGAAATTAATTCAAATAAATTTAATGCAACTGCCACCAGCGCACCATGGCACTACACATGAGTCTCACCAGTGGCTGTGCTTGAAACAGCCGGGTGTGCTCCAGTAGTGGTAGACTACAGATGACCTGTGTATCTATGCAAGAGGGATCTCCAATGCTATAGCAGTGTACTGCTAGCATGGGCGTCCGGAGGGGGGGGCAAGGGGGGGCGGCTGCACCCCCCTGGAAAATCACTCACTCGTACCGTGAGTGATGGCCGCACGCCAGGGGCGGTGGTGCGCTCAGCCAAAAGGGTAAAAGCAGCCCCGCTTCGACGCTTGGTCACATCTGCGAAATGCCGCGTCCGGGCGCGCGTCGTTCCGCCGTTTTCAAACCACGCCACCGCCAGCTCTGCTGAAGGACGACCTGTTGCAGACATGCAGCGGCACCGGCGAGCATGTGTTTCGAGATGGGTGTCTGTTTCTTTGATCTCTAGAGAGATAGCGACACGGAGGCAGACAGTGCACAGGGCACAGGTCGCTCGCTATAATCATGATACGTTCGTACGCCGGCCACCGATGAATTCTTGAGGGGGGAAGGACAAATCAGCCGTGTCCACCCCCGCTTTGTCGGGCTGCTCAGGGGCAAGCGGGCGACGAGTTGGCGCCGCCGCCGCGCGCTGTCTCCTCCGATCCACGGGAGAGCTCGGTGCGGTAGAAGCGCCGCTTTCAGAACCTTCGGCAAAGGGGATTAGCTGCTTTTGTTCACGGCGACGCAGTCTCCAGAGGCGCCCCCACACCAGCGTTCCTTGCGTCTTCTCCGAAAACCAGCGCCTTTGGTCAACGCAGCCCGATGGCGCCTGCCTGGCTCGCCTGTCACCTCTGGCTGGGCCTCAAATCACAACAGCGCCCATGTACTGTGCGTGTCAGTGCATGGTAAAGAGACCCAGGTGGTCGACATTATCCGAAACTCTGTACTACTCCGTCCCTCATAGCCTGAGTCGTTTTGGGGCTCTGAACCCCATAAAAGCACAAAAACAAATTTTCCGGCCGAATTAGTTGCGGGTGTCCCTTCCCCTCGGAAGTCGCGCGGCGTTCCTTACACCCCAAAAGTGCGCATTCGTGGATATTGTGGCAAGTAAGCCCTTGCACGTGTGCGCGCCTCTGTGTTTGTGCTTCGGTGTTTTTAGTGGCGGGTTGTCAACGAAGGTGAGAACAACCAAGACAGCGGACGAGAAAACGACGAGCGGCGAGCAGTGTGTGTGCGGTTGCTCGACTGTGCGGATGCGCGAGCAAGATGGAGCGAGGTGTATGAAGCTGCGAGCGTGCATTTATCTTGTAAATAAGTTTTCGTTGTATATATAGTCATCTTTTGTTTTCAACGTACTCGTTCAACCATTTTTCCAATCAATATATATGATGACTGTGCACTGAGAGCGTGTAATGAAGCACAGAAATGAATTTATCACCCGTGTAACTACGCAATTCGCCCAGAAAAATCCGAGGCGCCTACAGTTGCTGTTCAAGGAAGACTGACTGAGTGACTGTAGTTGCGTGTTTGTGAACATATTGCGCTGTGTGCTGGTCATCAATTCGGGTGAGTCGAGAACCCGTATGCAGTAAGACTGAGCACTTCGAGTATTGATAGTATCTTTTTGCATTTTTATTAATTTTAATTGTTTCTTTGTTGATAAACTCCAATGTATCTCTACAATCCGCGCTTTAATTTGCTGCTTGTAATTTTCTTTCATGTGTGTATTTTACTTATTTTTTATTTATATATAAATAAATAAATTTACTCCGCAAATAGTGCCTTTTCGCTACGAATATACCCCCCCCCCCCCCCCCCTCCGGCGCCAACAACCAATGGGCCCCCCCCTGCAAAAAATTCTGCGGACGCCCTTGACTGCTAGGCGTGGGTAAAGCATTTGTTATCATCAAAATTGATTCTATGGCTCTTCCTGGCTATGCTGGAGTCTGTCTGGCAAGAAAAGATGCATTTATTACAGAGGAAAGTCTATTTATAAATATTCCCACCACTCAAGACGCCTTCACGAAAAATGACTGTGATCACTGTTCTGAAGTTAAGGGTAGTCTAGCCTAGCCTCTGGCGCTCACAACGAAAAAACTGCTTCAATAAACCACAGTATACTTGTGAAACTAACTGCGGATTACAACACCTGTATTTTGTTGCTAATAAAAAGATCCGTTTTTGGTGAAAGTACAGTCTTTTTTGTAGTTAGGTTGCAGTCACCTTTCGAAGCAAGCCTCAGTGTCCCTTCAAACTGAAAGCTGTGGCCATGGCCATGATAACTATTATTAAATGCACAGATAGTTGAAATCAAGAGGGAGAAATGGGCTTCGGCAGGGCATGTAATGCCAAGGCAAGGTAACCATCATCATCATCATCATCATCATGATCAGCCTGACTATGCCCACCGCAGGGCAAAGGCCTCTCCCATGTCTCTCCAATTAAACCTGTCCTTCGCCAGTTGCAGCCAACGTAGTCCCGCAAATTTCTTAATCTAAACCGCCCACCTAACATTTTGGCCGACCCCTGCTACATTTGCCTTCTCTTGGAATCCACTCCGTTACCCTTAAGGACCAGCGGTTATCTTGCCTTCGCATTACATGCCCTGCCCAGGCCCTTTTCTTTCTCTTGATTTCAACTAGGATGTCATTAACCTGCGTTTGTTCCCTCACCCACTCCGCCCTCTTCCGATCTCTTAATGTTACACCCAACATTTTTCTTTCCACAGCTCGCCCCGTTGTCCTTAACTTAAGCTGAACCCTCTTTGTTAGCCTCCACGTTTCTACCCCATAGATGAGTTGACAATTGTCACCATTGCGCTGCAAAGGGGGTGCTACTAATTGTCTGTCTATCTGTGGGACTATACCATTAAGAGAATGGAATCATGCTGCAGGAGGTGCCTGGTGAAGGCTGTTCAAGAAGGTTGCGTCTACAGTAGCAAGACCATAAGGAACGACCAGAGAGCATGCCTTGTTGTAGGAGATGGAGTCAAAGAGGGCGTCAATGTCGGCTGGATCGCGCACGCTGGCCGACACCGGGTGGCTGGTGTCCAGGGCGTCCAGCTCCAGGGCGGGCTGTGTCGTCGAGTAGGGGAACAGCTCGGTGGGCCGCCACTCAGGGCGCAGCCCCTGCAGGCAGCGCCCCTCCAGGAAGGTGGCCAGCCCCTCGTTGAGCCACAGGTCGTCCCACCAGCGCATGGTCACCAGGTTGCCAAACCACTGGTGGGCCATCTCATGCGCCACTGTCGAGGCCACCCGCTCCTGGCTGCGCACGGGCGTCACCGCCTCGTCGTACAGCAGCGAGCTCATGCGGAAGGTGATGAGCCCCCAGTTCTCCATGGCACCCGGCCCAAAGTCCGGCACGCCCACCAGGTCTGTGGGGATCCATCAGTTTGCAGTGTAACACCCTAGCGGTGACACAACACAAAAGCTCCACACGCATGGCTCCCACCCCACCTGCTCTTACCTAACTGTCCTGCACCTAGTGGCCTCCAGTGTTTATTGTTGCAACTGCAAGGTATAGCAATGCACTCTCAAGGCAATGCCTGCGGCTAGATCTGTTGTAGCAGACACATTCACTGCAAATAAGTTGGGAAAACCCATTTCTTTCCCTAATAAAACACCACATCTAAAACAGTCACTGAAATAGTGGAATTCTCCGTGTGTGATTGTGGTCCTTTATGAGCAAGGTAATTAAACATATGGGGCAAATGTGCACTACGAGGATTACTTGTGCTCAGCGATGAGACGGACAGTGATAAGAATAAGCATGACTTACGCTAAAAGCTTGTGCGCTTGTCTTTGTTGGAAATGTTTTTTGCAGTACTATGTCACTACAGGGGGCTGTCTTCAATAAAATAAAGTGCTTTGTTTGCGCAGCAGAGTTTGTGTTGTGAAATAATCATAAATAAATTTCTGCAGTGCATGCTTGGCACACTGAAAATTTTGGTCCTCTGCTAATCTCAAACAGTGTTTGTCTCAAAATTCTTCTGCCTCTCTTATATGTGCTTACCAAGTTAAATAACTAAGGGTTCACTGTATTAGATGCCCACTAAGGGCATCAAACGTTGAAACGAACAAAACAACTTCGTGCAATAAAACTGCTTTTCTTGAGGCCAAAGGACCTGTGTGAAGCGAGAGGCCCGGAGGTAAAAAAATAAGCTCACCCAGCTTGGCCATGGGGTAGGGGATGCTGAAGAAGTCGTTGAAGAACTGCAGCGAGCTCTTCATCATGTCCAGAGCAAAGCCTCCTTGGGCACGCTGCTCCTCTGGCACAAGCACCCGCAGCTGCATTGGACACGGGCTCCATTAAGCGATGCCCCCACGAGTCACCAGTGGCAGGGACACAGAGTGGAGAAAAAGGCCCTCTGCCAGCAAATGAAGCCTTTGTTTTTTTTTTCTCACTTCTGCCACTGTGCAAGCGTACTATACAGGGTGTGTCCAGAAAGTAATGCGATTTTACCCGTAGAAAAAAAATTTATTCAAGTTATCAATTCAAACGTTTCAAATTCTTCGAATTAGTCCCCTTTGGCATCTACACATTTTTGCCAGCGACTCTGCCATGCACTGTACGCATCCTGGAAGGTGTCGACAGGAAACCTCATTTAGAGCCTTTGTCATGGCGGCTTGAATTGCTTTGATGTTGCCAAAACGGACTCCTTTCAGAGCACACTTGATTCTCGGGAAGAGGAAAAAGTCTGCCAGAGCCAGGTCAGGACTATAGGGGGGCTGGGGCAGCATCTCCAAGTTGTGCTTGGCCAGGAACTTCCGTACGCGCAGAGAAGTATGGCTGCAAGCATTGTCGGGGTACAACTGCCAGGTATCGGCAATCTCCTGTCGCACTTGGAGGACCCTTTTTCTCAACCTCTCAAGCACATCCATGTAGTACACAGCGTTGATTGTCTGCCCTTGGGGTACAAATTCTTTGTAAACCACACTCTTGGCGACAAAAAAAGACAATTGGCACATTTTTCACCTTCGACTTGCTCATTCTTGCGTTTCTTGGGGACTCTGAGGTGTGCCATTCGGAACTTTGGGACTTCATCTCAGGGTCATACTCAAATAGCCACGTTTCATCGTCAGTAATGGCAAAAATAAGGTTCAATTTGCATGCGCTCTAAAAAATCACTCGGGATCACCACTCGGTTGCTCTTGTGGTCGGCAGTAAACAAGTCGGGAACCAGCTTGGTGCACACTTTTCGCAAGTTCAAATTGTCACTTACAATGGGAGAGCAGGAAATTAATTTATAGAAATACTAGATAGTAATCAGCACAGGGTGGGCATAGCCTAATGCGAATATTGAATAACTTACAATATTTGGTCAAACAGTGAAGTATTCGACATTCGATTCAATCTGAATGTTTTGTATTCACCTCAATCTTAAGGGGGGACATGGGTCTTAAAACATTTTTTTTATTTACGGACCAAATGCAATGAAACTGCACAGACTTATTCAGTTTTTTCTGCTGATTTCAAATATGCAATTTGTTTATTTCTAGGCCAATTAGTTCCTGAGATAATATATATCATGCCATTGTTTGCTGAAACAATAGAAAAAAAATGGGCCACCAGAAATTTAATTTTAATATGTGAGTAGATACTACAATGTGTGAGGAATGCAACGCTGGAAGCAGTTTTCTGTTTTTTGTCCGTGTGGACAAATGGGCTTAAAGTTAGTTTCATGTGTGTCATGTGTTTTCTGGCATTGTATGTCTGGTTAACTCACTTGAAAACTAACTGTTAAGCCCATTTGACCACATCGACAAAAAACTGAAAACTGCTTCCAGCGTTGCATTCCTCACACATTGTAGTATCTACCCACATATTAAAATTAAATTTCTGGTGGCCCATTTTTTTTCTATTGTTTCAGCAGACAATGGCATGATATATAGTAATATCTCAGGAACTAATTGGCCTAGAAATAAACACATTGCATATTTGAAATCAGCAGAAAAAACTGAATAAGTCTGTGCAGTTTCATTGCATTTGGTCCGTAAATAAAAAAAATGTTCTAAGACCCATGTCCTCCCTTAAGGTATCCATCTCAAGTGAATAATGCTTCTGGAATGTTTGCTTTGCATGGTTTTGATGAGTAATTTTTCCTGCAGGGTGGGCAGCTAAAGGCAATAGCTGTGCAACGACACAATCACTCTTAGGGCCAGCAGTGAGAGGCAGCAATCAGAGGCAAGGTTTTACAATGCTAGCAGTGCCCGCAGTGGCCCAAGGTCATGCACCCAACACGGCGCCCCGCACAAACAGCGGTCATGGGAGTGTGATTAGGAGAAATGCCACTTACAGGAGCGCGATGCACTGTTTGGTATTTTGAATGTACCTGTGAACACAAGTTCAATCAATGTAAACAACAGTGCTGTACTTTTGCATGAGATTTTCAAGGGGATATGTTCTGACTATTCGATATTAACAAGCATTTGATATATCCAGGTTCGGTATATTGGACTGACTGTATACATGCAAAAATTTCTGCTACTAAACGCACTTGAAGGTAAGCACTGTGTGCGTCTTCTGTGCCCTTTTGTAAGGCAAAGGAAAGAAAGCTTTCTGTTTTCGCAAACAGGGTGTACTATACGAGGGGGTACCCAAAAGAAACCGGACTAACTTTTTTGGTCGGCGAAGCTTCTATGGTACCGCGTTTTGCCACTGGGGCGCATAGAACGAACATTCCAGAGTCAGTAAGCCGAGTGCCGTCGTTGAAGGAGGTCAGACTAGTTTAGGCAGAGTTTTAGAGTGACGACTATTTTGTGTGAACATCGTTTTTGCAATGGCTGATTTTCGTGAACAGCGTGCGCCGGTGAAATTCTGATTTTTGCTCAGAAAAAGTTTAATGGAAACTCTTGAAATATTAACAAAGACGCACAAGGAAGATGCTATGGGGAAAACTCAAGTGTTCCTGAATCGAATCCTGAATCAAAGCAACAATCATGCTGATGGAAAACTTCAAATTCACCTCGCCTCAAGAAAGCTCGTCAGGTGAAACCAAACCTCAAAACAATGCTGATTTGTTTTTTCGACGTGAGAGGAGTCGTCCATTGAGAATTTGTTCCGCAGGGTCAGACAGTTAGCCAGGCTTTCTACTTGGATGTTTTGAAAAGATTGGGCAAGAGTGTGCGGTGGAAGCGGCCAGATTTGTGGCGGTCGGGTGACTGGTTTTTCCATCATGGCAATGCCCCTGCTCACACAGCCCTGTCTCTACGACAATTTTGGACCAAAAATGGCATGACCCCTATTCCTGAACCCTCATACTCTCCCGACCTTGCCCCGTGCTACTTTTTTTGTTTCCTAGAATGAAAAAAATAGGTGAATGGAAAGCGTTTCGCTGATGTTGCTAAGGTGAAGAAAAAAACGACGGAGGCACTGTCAAGCATCACAAAAGATAAATTTAAAAAATGTTTTGAAAAATGGAATGAAAGATTCGACAAGCGTATCATTGCAAGTGGGGAATACTTTGAAGGAGATTGAAGGTCTGTGCTTAAAATGTGAACAAATAAGTTCAAACAAAAATAAGTCCGGTTTCTTTTGGGTACCCCCTCGTACATAGGTGGCCAGAAACCTTTCCAGGCAGACACATAGTGCATGGAAACAGATGCAGTGTTGAATGAACCACGTGGGTGTTTTTCACCACATCTCAAAGTGCGCATGCTTTGCCATGGCTCACAGTGTACCATGTGCTCCTTCTGTCACATTTTGTTCACATACTGTGGCTCCCATAACAAAGATGCACCTTTGTCCAATGCATTTTTTTCACTTAGAGACTACACTTTCAACTTCCTTCACATATCCCTCTATTCTGTTGACCACCAGCCTGTTCTTGTAGTGCTTTCTTTTACTGTTGAACTTAGACCCCTTTTTTTCCACTCCTAGCTGTTATAGCCCTGACAGCATTACAAATTCTTAGGTGATCCTCGGTGGATCACTTGAATGCGTTAGCAGCTAAATGTTTGTTATGTCCCGGATACAAACATGAAGGTTCATAATATCGGAGGCGCATGCTTACACATGAAAGTTTGTTATGGCTGAGGTTAACACACGTAAACTCGTTATATTCGAGGTAGCGTACTTAGGTTTGGTGTATCTGAGGTTGATACCCCTGTCGCACGAGCAAGTTAAGTCCTTTAAGATAATTCTTCTTTTTATAAAGGAGTTGCGGGAGGTGTCACACGGAAAAGTTAAAGGACGTTTCACTAAAGTGAGCTTTTTACTAAGGGTGATCTCCTACAGCGAGCTAACGAAGCACTCCTCTGCCCATTGAGCAACACAATATTTCTCACGGTGAGCATCAGTATATGGCTGGGGTATTTTACAAAATGTTCCATTACAATAAATTCTAATTTGGTGGCTGTTACCAGTTGTCGAGTCATTTTGCATTTTGTGATGGCCATATACTCTCTACAGAGCTACCTCGATCCCCTCCGTGAGGTGTCATTTTTGCACATGCATGACAGGTGCAACATTCTGCGAACTAGACACCGGCATGATCTTGCTGACTACGCATGCGGACAGTCAGAAAGGATGAAATCTGGCAAGGTGCCACTGCAGACACGGGCGAACACTGCGCACAAATAAAACAAAACAAGCGAAGCGGTCTAGGGAGGCAGGCGCCGATGGATGTGAACACAGTTACCCTTAGTCAAAGAGCATTGTTTTGTAAACTGCGCTATTCAGTTGCCACCCAAGTTTACCATAAATATATTGTGTGCAAAAATAATTAACACGAAAATAAAAATGCTAACTGCACTTAAAAACTTTGTGTCAAGGTCTTTTCTTTGAGTCAAGGTCGTTTTCTCTTCGCTACAAATAAAAAGTTCAGTCCAAAAAAAAAGAACACAGCATCTAATTAATCGTCCCAATTGTTTATAGCTGAAATCAAATGTACCCAGTAAGACAAACAATGAGGCCCACAGGTGCCGTAGGTTTGGTGAACTGGCTCTGTCTGTTGAAACTGGATTATCCACATGTTTTCATGGTCCCCGCTGAACAGTACAAATGGTTCCTTACAATCATGCTTGCGACTCATACTCAATGGTGAACAGGCATCCAAAGCAGCTGCTTGTCATATAAAGGATAGAGTTCATTTTTCCAATTGACGATCAACTCTAGGACGTGTAACTTATTTATTAATTTATTTATTACCTGCATCGCCTCTTTCAGGCATTACAACAGGGGGGACATTTTCGTAACAAAATTCACATCGAAATTACATGCGCAAAACGTGGTTAAAAGCATCATTTGCTAGTACTGAAACAGCATTTGGTGGCAAAGCATTCCAGTCTCTAATCGTACGTGCAAAAAAAAAAAAGAATAACGCAAGACATCACTTCTAAAAGAAAGTTCACAAACTTTCAGAGAGTGGTCACGCCTTTTCGATATATAAGATGGAGGTTTTATGAATTGATCTCTACTTATTCCAGTTTTACAGTAGTAAATATTATGAAAAAATTTTAACCTCAAATCTTTCCTGCGCTTACCGTACTTACTCGGATGTAAGGCAAGTTTCTTTTATCGATAATTGAAATGAGAAGTCCCCCCTTGTGTTCAATTTTGAATGAATTATTATTTTTTTCCTGCTGCATGCTGAGAGAAGAGGCCATGTGTTATAACTGTGGTCAAGCTACATTCAGGTGAATAGGGTAAATGAACAGGAGAAGCGAGTGCAGCAAGTGAAGGAGTGAATCTCTGTTGAATCTTTTGTTACGGCCGTGTCACCTTATCTATGATGCAGCAAGTACTTCTTTACAACGCTTCTTGCTTTGCCGTCCGCCTTTCAAAGTGTATTCCTTCTTTCTTTTATTGTGTGTTTTTTGATTGCGCACATTCCTTCGTGGTTGACTGTCAATAGCACATTTACTTTCTTTGCCGCTGTTAAACTCAACTTAGCAATTGTTCAAGAACAATGTATCCACTGCTGCTTTGACTGCCAAGAGGCAGTTGGCGGTATTTGATAAATAAAATAAAAATATATAAGTGCGCACCTGCACCAGTCCCAGCTGGCTGGTCAGGGCACTGTAGTCGCAGATGACGAAGGCGAGCAGGTAGGTGCTCATGCGCAGGGAGCGTTCGAAGTGGCTCGCCACCAGGTCCCCGCCTCCGTACGGGCGGAGGTCTCGGCGGCGCGTGTTGGCGAAGGCCGTGTAGCCCGGGTCATGCACCAGGGTGACGTCGAAGGTCGCCTTCAGGGCAGGCTCATCCAGGCAGGGAAACGCTCGCCGGGCTGACGTGGGCTCAAACTGGGTGGCTGCCAAGCGCCGCGTCTCATTAGCCCCAGTCACGTATGAGCTCAAGTAGAGCCCCACCAGGTCCCGGTCCAGGCTGCTGGAGAATTCCACAGACAGGTTCACCTGGCTGCTGCCTGGCAAGGGGCCGCTCAGAGACACATACACCTGCATGGCGACAGGCACTTTGTGAGCTGCCTTTTCTGCTAGGGTACCTGGAATTGTCAAGCCGGAAGCAAGAACCGTTCCAGCTGAAAACAATTTCCAGTCCCATAAAAATCCAAAAGTAAAAGGAATTGTTAGTACTGGCATTAATGTGACGGTCCCCGGCCAAGGTGTGTCGTCCTCTTCGTCGTATTATCAAAAAGCGCCGGAGCAGCCGAGTGTGACTAGAGCTAGCACCAATTTTCTGCATTACGAGTTGAGTAGTCTTCACTCAATCTTTTTCATCTGGGATACCCCAGTGGACACAAAGAAAGGCACGGAAGTGACACAGACAAGCACTGACTCACTGCTGACTTATTAGAGCATTAGCTCTTTTTAGCTCGTTCCTCAGTTTTGTGCCATTGTCACTGTCGGTGTTGGCGCCACTGTCTGCAGTGCACATTGTAAGGTTCAGGACAATGAAGATGAAGCGCCAGCCGTGCTCCTTCATCACTGCTGATCGCCCGTGCACGAGACTCCTGCTTGGGCTGTCCGCACCCATTGGTGGTTCCTGCCCAGCCTGCTGTAGCTGCTCCACATATGGCTACATAGTTGGTATCTAATCAAACAATTAGATCAGGGGTTCTCAAGTTTTCTTGCCCCAAGGAACCCCAACGGCCTTCAACATGTGCCAAGGAACCCCCTCTCACAATCGGTTGACACAAGCGTCACAGCTGGTCAATATTGCTAGTGAACTGACCATATATGTGCTTTTTCTTGTTTCATTCACTTTTTCAAGTACGTGTTTACAAGTTGCACACTTTTTTAAATCGTCCTAAAAAAACTCTCCAAAGGCCATAACGCGCAATATACACTGTATATTGCCACCTATACATAGACCTCTCATCCCGCATCCCTCACTGCCAACAAAGAAGTTGACTTCTCAAATTAAAACACATACCCCCTCCTGCCCCACCCCATGTTACGTAGCTCCCTGCAGGATGGCGTGATGGGGTGTACGCAACTCAGAGCAATAAATGTGCAAAGATAAAATCGCATGCCAGCAGCCAGAGTCAAATGGAGATAACAGGTGACAAAACGGCGCCCTCATGTGTGGCCCGGCCGACCGAACAGCAAACGGTTCAGTAGTTTCGGATTCCGGTGCATGTGCGCAACTGTTCGTCCGAGAAAGTGACTGCCAACGACCGCCAGCACAAGCGAGCCAGGTGAGCAGCGCACAGTTCGTTTCCCAGACATTTGCACTTTTTCGCAGGGGCACATGACTACACGGCTGCCCGCATAGTCGCAGGCCACGGGCAGTCGCGTGAACACGCAGAGCCGTTACTGGCTCAATGTCTTAGCGTGCTTCCAAGGTCTGTGGTGCAGATGGCACAGATGCTGGCGGCAATAAACTGAGGAAGAGCTAGCGCTCAGAACTGAGTTTTAACAAACCAGGTACTGTGACTGCTTCTCACGCACCTGCCAGTAGTGTAGCAGGAACGGAGAGAGGCTATTGTGGGCTCTCACGGAACCCACAAAAGCAGCCCGTGGAAACCAGTTTGAGAACTCCTGACTTAGACAAAGGTGAAAGAAGCAACAGAGATGAGCTTTAAAAAAAAAGTTATGTACAGGAGTCACATAACTGCATGAAAAATGAACATCGACTGTGCTCTACGCAAGACAGTGAAGCTTTTGTCTGGTCCTATGAATCCCCTGTATAAATTTGTTTTTCTTAATAAAATCTCACAAGACGGTCATGAGTGTGTAACGCAAATGTATGAGTGTTAGCCGAGGTGTGAGAGCCAATAATTTTTATAATGTTCTGGCCTAAGCTACTACTGGCTCCCTTTAAATGCTTGAGTGTATATATTATAACAGGCGTAGCCTCGTGCAGCATGCCCCTTCTGTACAGACTCCCCAGCTTTCTTATCACATACACACTGCCCAAGGCTGGCCACACCACGCATCCAGCCATGCATGCACCAAGTTCACAGAGAGAGCCACAGCCGCCGATGCCTTCATCAAAGAATTAAGCATGCCATGCGGTTGCCAGCACAGAGCACCCTGACACGATGCCAAGGCCCGTGCTGCAGACAGCATCGACTCTAATGATGATGGAACTGAGGAAAAATCTAAGCAGGGCTAAGTCACTAAAAACGTGTCTATTTGAAGAGGCGATTTGCTGAAGGTGAGGAAACCACAAGCACACAATCATCGCACTATGCATGCACATGCTTGAGACCGTTTGGGAGCTGTAATTGATCAGAGCTGTTGGTAATTATGCAATAGATAATGCAGCAGTCAGCAAACAGTAGTACTTTACAAGCTAGCTGTTTCGGTACGTCGTTCCTATAGATTCAGAATAAGATGGTAGGTAGTATTCCATAGATTCGGAATAAAATGGCAGCTAGCACAGAGCCCTGGGGGATGCCTGATGTTAGGGGGACAGGACTTCATCTGTGGCCATTAATAAGAACAATCTGAGAGTGATTAGTGAGCGATTAGTGAGGAGATCTTCGATGCATAATAAAACATCAGGATGCAATTTTAGTATGGCCAGTTTTAGCAGTAAACACCTGTGGGATACTTTGCCAAAGGTTTTGCAGCGTCTGGAAAAATAGCATCAGTCTGTGAATTTAGGTCGAGGTTACAATGCACACCATGAAGGAAGATGACCAGCAGTGTTTCGCATGACAAACCTAGGCAGAACACATACTGTGGGGGATGAAAGAACTTGTTACTGTCAAGAAAGTTCATGATTCAAGAATAGATGACGTGTTCTACGATTTTGCAAGGTATATTGGTTAATGAGATCAGACAGTAATTTAGTGGGATTTCTTTGTTGCCTAATTTACAAATGGGAACAACTTTCCCCACTTTCCGGTCGTCCAGTATGTACCCTATAGAAAGGGACTGTGGAACAATAAAAACAAAGTACACTGCGGAAATATTGTTTGTATTGCAGAATATTTCAGCACGAAAGGTGAGCATGAAAAAGAGTATTTGGTGTGAATTACAGTTAGGTATGCTCATTCCGCTGCATATTATTTTTCCCATGCACAAGCATTGTTTCTCTTTAGTTCTACAGCATGGAAAAAGTGTTTTTCCTTGTTGTCTAGTATTTCTAATGTTTTATTATACCACAGCTTCTGGCAGTTAGAGTGGAAACGTACTTTTGGGCTGTAATATTTTTTAGCTAGTTCATTGACCTTGTTTTTAAAAAGTGACTAATTATCCTGCACTGATCAATTCGGAAAAGGCATCCTCCACACTTCCAGTGCGAAAGACAGGACAAGAGAAGACGACAGAATACAACGCTGTGAAAACTAATGATGACAAAAAGAAAAGAAAGGTTGCTATCGCGCCTTATCTGCACCAGGTTTCACACAACCTAAGGAGAACTGGAAGCGTGCGGGGCATGTGGGAAGCATTGTTTTTTCGGCACCCAAGCGACCGTCTAGACTAGTTCGGAATGCGAATTTCTCGAACAGCAAACCTCAAGGATGCTTGAAGGGGCACGCTAAACGTTTCGTCGCCTCCCTGGAAGGTGTGGTTTATTGCTTGCTAGTGTCCTATGGGAATAAGTACATCCTTAATCAAAGATTAAAAGAACACGAATACAACGTCTCACGTATTGCCATCACAAGGCACGTGGCAAAGCACTGCACAGACTGCAAGAAAGATAAAAGTGATGATGAAGGTAATCATTGCGAGCCCCTACATCAGGACTGCATTGCGATAGGAACAAACCGTGATGCTTTGGCGAGAGAAATCATCGAAGCACTGATGATAACACGGCTTCACGAGGAATGTATTAGCGCGCCTTCAGTAGCTTTGTCAGGGAAAGAAAGAGCCTACCTTGAATGTGAACGTTGACACATGCCAGTTGCTTTTTGAAGGTAGATGTTTCGTACACATGAGCTGTATATTCTCCTTTCCAATTCTGGCCACCAGTGGAGTACTTGCACTAACTGGTTTGCTAATAAAGGCTTCAGTTGCGAGTCTGCACTGTGTTCTGTCATCCTCTCTTTGTCCTGTCTTTCGTGCTGTAACTATGGAAGACCGTCACCAACTCACCCAACAGCTTTCTTTATTGAAAAGACATCTTATTGGCTCAATTTATGATGAATGGTTTCATCATAAATTCACAGGTGGTGTCATGTGCGGTAGTGTCATCCCAGAGCATGCACAAAAGGAGCGCCACGCATGTGTGTATGTGTGTGCGTTCGTGAAAGTGGCTTAGTAAGCAGTGGAAGCTCCATTACAGCATGGCGGTTTGAAATGACGAAAAAGTCGGCAGGCTGGTGACAGACAGACGACCAGCAAGAAGGGAGTCGCTGGACACAGGAAGCACAACCTCCGAAGAGACATCAGATCCTTCAGCAACCACCCCCAGCACAGCCAGCCCATGTATAAAGTGGGGAACTCTGAACAGTGAATGCCGGCCAATTTTGCAATTCCCACTTAAAATCCTTGGACCCAGATCTGAAGCTCCGGCTTCCATCAGGCCTACCACGACGAGAAGAAACTTTGCTGTGTTGCCTCTGGCTTGGTGTAGCTTTCACCAACCAATACTCATTCTTAATCGGTATGGCTGATAGCCCTGCATGTGCTATCTGCGGGCATGACGAGACTATAACCCACATTCTTTGTGACTGCCCTGCCTACACCACCGAAAGGCAGTCTCTCAGCCGTGCGCTAGAGCGCCTAGATCCACGCCCACAGACGGAAATGAAGATTCTCGGCCACTGGCCGCGGCGACCGTCGGCGGTGAAGGCCTGCAAGGCACTGCTCCGCTTCTTGAGAACTTCTGGCCTGCACGACAGGCTGTGACTTCAACGAACAGTGACGTTTTAGAGTGACTTCAATTTTCTGTTACTCTCCTTTCTCTTTCTTTTTTTTTTATCCCCTCACCCCCTTCCCCCCGTGTAGGGTAGCAAACCGATCATTATTCAGGTTAATCTCCCTGCCTTTCCTCTTCTACATCCTCCTCCTCCTGAACAGCAACATGTTTCCAAAAACCTGTAGAGCCCATTGGCTCCTTGGTGCGAAAGAAGCGTCTGCTGAGGCGGCGGAAACCAAGAGCTTGCTGGGAAAAGAATGGAGAGAGCGACCACGAAGCCGCTGATGGGGAGGACCCGGCTCAAAAGATCAAGGGAAGAAAGGGCTCAGGAGGATGCGGCCAGAGGTGGAGACAGAGGAAAACGTTTTGGGACACCGTGCAGAGAGGCTGCACCCTGACACCAAAGTTGTGTCACTGCACTTGTAAATAACTGTAAATAAAATCAGCACTGTGCAATCTTAAATCTTCAATGTGGTCTTGCTGATTCGGAAGGAGAAGAAAGAGAGAAAGGAGGAAGAGAACCTGCCTTCAGTGTGCCAAGTACGAATCAATGATTACTTGTTCTAAGCTTGCATGGGCCACTGCTAGTGGGGGTACTCCTTCTGACTGTGGCTCCATCTACAGCGACCATCTGTTTGTTTACTACTCATACTGTGGCAAGTCCGTTCACTGAACTTAGAGCATCCACATACTATATGCCCTCTTGATGGGTTTAGGCTTTCTGAATGGCCATGGCTCTGGCCTTTTGACATTCATCGTAATATGCATGGTTCGGGGAAGTCGACCCTGTCCTTGGCTGCGTTTAAATGGGATGCAGAGACCTTAAAGGACTCATCTTTCTATTTTGTGATGGCGAGTCTAATAGTTTTGGCCAGTAAATGAGCGTCAACTAGTTCATTAATTGTGCTGTGGACACCTTGAATATATCTTATGCTAGTGAAATACAAGAATTCTTTGAAATTAGACAGTGCTTTATTCATTACAAGTCCTTTATTACTAGCTGGTAAATTGGTAAATTGGCTTTTGAGGAAAGGAAATGGCACAGTATCTGTCTCGCATATGGTGCTGTAAGGGAAGGGAGGAAGGTGGGAGTGGAAGATGAGAGAGAGAAAGAGGAAATATTTGTTTTGAATCAAACAAAGTAAAAAGCAGCACATGAACACCAGTACTTTCCTGTATTCCACTAGGAGTGTTGACAGAGCCCCTGCCTCTTGCAAGTGTGAAAAAGGGGATGGTAGCCCCGCAGGCTTTGCTCATTTGCATAGAAAACCCCACCGTAAATTTCAAGCAGGACGCTACCAGCACCTTCCCGATTACAGTCTTTCATATGGTGGAGCACCAGAGGCCATGTACAGTCTTTGTCAAAAGTAACCAAGCTGCATGGTTTGCTTCTCATTCGTATAGTAGAGCCCTCACAGCTTCCCTAAAGGTCAAAAAGTTCTTCACAGGTGAGAACAGGGGTTCTCCTTACCATACTGAGATTTAGAGCTGACATAATAGCTTTACTATATGACTGAGAAGCAAACCGTGCAGCCTGGTCACTTTTGACGAAGACTGTACAGGATGACCCCTCCCCTCCACCTGGATTGGAAGTTGCAGGCAGCGGTGTGAGTTTGCCCACCTGGTCGTGGCGGAGCAGGTGCTCCCAGTGCACCACACGCACACCCCGTGCACCATGCAGGGTGACCTGGGAGAGGCTCAGGTTCTTGGCGTGCAGCACCAGAAAATGGGAGGCACGCTGCAGCCGCAGGCTGATGTTCACTTGGCCTCGGCTGGTTGCCAGGGTCAGGTTTGGCTGCAGCAGCAGCTCATAGTGGACGGGCAATGCAAAGTCCGGCAGCCGCACATGCGGCCACGGCTCTTTCTCGGCCTTGCCAGTGGGGGGGCGGGCCGACGTGCTTGGCGGCTCCCCCCCTGGCCGGGCAACTGGTGGCGGGCAGCGTGCCGAGGGGCGGGCCAGGGCAGCAACCAGTGCCACCAGCACCAGCACGACCAGGGTCCCCGACACCAGCAGCAGCGCCCGGTGTCGAGGGCAGCTGGTGTACGTGCGGCCCAGTACCTTGTTGTCTGTGCGGGCAATTCGTTTGCATGCCACCAGTCACAACGCAAGCCGGATGCATGCCTAATACGCCGCACACATACCACTAAGTGATATCACACTATGGACATAAAGACAAAAGAAACGGATTTTAAAAATATGGCTTTTGAGGTAGCAAGGTACCTTCTGCACCATAACACCAGAAAAAAGATTAACCACAAAACAGATTAATTAACTACTACAGTCAAGCTGCAGAATTTCAGGTGGGCGGATGAGATTAGAAAGTTTGCTGGGATACGGTGGTCGCATCTGTCAAAGGACAGGGTTAATTGGAGAGACATGGGAGAGGCCTTTGCCCTGCAGTGGGCGTAGTCAGGCTGATGATGATGATGATGACAGTCAAGGCCAGATATTTGAGATTATTCATTACATCGAGCACACAGATTATCCCCTTGAAAATCCTGTTAAAGATACAGAGAAGTCTGCCAATATATCAAAGTAAAATCTGGCTGCCCCGTTATTCGATACATTGAACAGTGTATCGCTCCCCTGAAAACCATGCGCTTCTCCCAATGGTGCCTTCAATTATTTTTCCTACACAGGGACCAGGGGTGGAGATTAGTGGTGGAGTTGCGCGGAGAAGGGGAGGGGGTAGAGGGAAATCGGGTAGGCCTCTGTGGCATATTACTTTCACAAAAATTTAATAAACAAACAAAATGCTGTGGGTCCCAAGCCATAGGTGTGCCCAGGGTTCTCCATTATTCATTAGGAGAAGCCTATTTTTACTATAGCGTACCCCCCCACTTGCCCCTACTATCAAAACGCAGCGCAATGATAAGGAATAGTTATGAAACATTTACTTCAATGTGATTAAATTTCAAAATATACAAAATAGTACTGAGCAGCAGTTTTATTTTTTTTTGTTTCACACACTTGCCAAAAAGTCATAATTTTGGTTCGCTGTATACTACAGGAAATAATGTAAAGTATTTACTTTCATATCAACATCGGCAGAGGAAGGCAATCCCTGCGCCGCTGAGGCATCAATGTAACAACACATTTCCAAACAAATTTCCATTCGCTCTAAACTACAGCTAAAATACATATGTACGACACATCTGTCCTATGTTCACTGAAAAAAGAACCTGGAAAGGCTGTTTCAAAGTGACCCGGCAAGTAAACAGTTCTTGGAACACATTATGACGGGTCCTCAGCCACCAGTATCGTCAAAGAACCTGAATGGCCATAATGCTGCACTATGGCCATATTGACAGGACAGGTCCGGCAGAGTACTAAAAGTATGCACACTCCTATGCCCAAAGCGAAGGGGGGAGTAACACGAGCTGCACTATTGTGAAACGTATTCCTCGCCAGAGCCTGGATTTGAACGATGCACACAGTAGATTCTTCTGTGCCACTGCAAAATCTTAGGTAGTAGGTGGCTCGCCTATCCTTGACTTCGTGACTTGTGGAAACAATTGGGCTCGGGGCACCTTCACACAGCGCTATAGAAATCTGAAAGTGTGTCACGAGATGAAGGGGGGGGTGTGCTTGAGGGTGGCTTTCGGTCTCTTGTACTCATTTGCTGCTCCACATCACTCTCATGCGGTCAAGCCAGCTTAACTAAACCCAACCAGCGGCTCTCGCCTGGCGTATGTCGCTCATTTCGGTGCTGAAGGCATAGCGGAAACAGCTAGCTGTATCTTAATTTTATTTAATAATTACTCTGTTTATATAGTACAGGTAACAGGATATGATAGGATATCCCCAGTCCCAATTAAAGCACCATCCATTGCAAAACAGGCTTAGCGAGCACTGCACTGCTAACACTCCCAAGCACGCCGGTGGGCGGCACGTCGCTGCAAGAAACTCCTCACTAGCGTGGGTGCAATGCATGCTTGCTTCTAGGTTGCAGCATTATATATTGCCAATTCTTATATATTGAATTATCTAACCATTTCGCGATCCCTTTAGACTTCAATAACTGGGATTCAACTTAGGTAACTTAATTGCAGTTAGGTGCCAGGTTGCAATTAGAGATTTCCAGCTGGGCCTAGCGATAGTCATTGCATTTACCGTATTTTCCGGTGTATAAGACGTACCCCTGTATAAGACGCAGATGCCATATATGCAGGCTGTCATTGAAAAAGTTGCTATATAAGACGCACCCGTGTATAAGACGCACCCCAATTTAGCCAGTTAGGCTAGTGAGGCTTAATTAAACACGCTTGCATGACCATCACGAAATTCACCATACCGGTGAGAAATTCTTCAGCAAACGCTAGGTGATCGAAAAAGGCAACACTCACGCCATACCCGCCCACGTTTTAGAAAAAAGAAAAAACGAAAGAGCTCTCCCATATGTCCATAACAACATTTTATTTCTGCTTAAAACCTTCAATGTCTTCATCTTCAAATGTGCTATCAAAAAGTTCGCCCATTTCTGGAGGCAACGCGGCTGACACATTCTCTTCTCACTACATACACAGAGCAAAGAAAGTTGCAAAGGGTGGCTAAAAAAGAACGCCGGCTTGTCTTGGCTTGTCCTGACAATGGCGAGAAGCGTGTTTGTCGCCATCTTTTGGCATTTCACATTACTTTTGCTTGAGGCCTCCGAAACGGTGCGTGTTTGTGATGCAGGAAGTCGTCATCCCCGTCGTTTCCTGATAAAGTTCATTTTAAAAAAGTGGCTCATGGCGGTCCACGAATTGAAGTATTAGCTGTGTAACAACCGTGTCATTAGTAGTGATATTTTTTTGGTGAAAAAAACTTGAACAAGAGCGTGAGTAATTTCTGAACTCGCAAAAAAAGGAAAAATTAGCGTATAAGACGCACCCTTGTATAGGACGCACCAACAAGATTTTTGAAAAAAAGCCGCGTCTTATACACCGGAAAATACGGTATTAGATTTTGGTGCTGTGGCCCAACAAATTTTGCTCACCGCGGACTCCTTTAAAAAAACGTGTCTCGGCCTCGCGCGCTGCAATGTCCAACGGTGAACGCACATCGCTCTGTGGAGCGCACACGTGACTTCCTCTGTCCTGCCCATGCTGCGTTGCTTGTCGCCGCAAACTGGAAAGCGAAGGTCATGAAGGTCACGTGACACGTGCACCACAGAGTGACATTCATCAGTGGGCGTTGTAGTGCATGAGGCCGAGACATACATTTTTTGAAAGGAGCATGCGATGAGCAAAATTTGTTGAGCCACAGCGCCGAGGGTATTGACGTCTTAGAAATCCTAAAAACTGATGTGGCTATTAATAATGGTCAGCTGCAAACCTCTAATTAGAACGGCAATAGTGCAAAAGTCAGCTAGCAGAAATTAGTTCACCATCTTTTTTCAGGTGTACACGTGCACTTGTACTACTACGTCGCAGAAGGCATCCTTATACCTCAAAACTTTGAATGCAGAAAAAACAGTGTGCACGAAAATAACCGTAGTGGTCTCCAGCTATCTGACTAGTGGTGCCCTCTGGGCTGAACCCTGGACGTGGCTTGCTGTTGGAAATAAAGAGACTTGGAGTTTGTTCCCATGCAGGTATGGTCACTCTCTTGCTCTCGGCGGCATGACCACTTACGGATGCCCACACGACATGGTGTCAGAAGTGACAGCAATTTAAGAAAGTGCAATCTTCAACCATATCAATGACCATTCGTGGCAGGAAAATGATTTTCAAAGCAATATTTTTTCTCAGCTCCTCACTGCACTGAAGCTAATGAGTATAAGTATCGCAGTGTCACTACAGCAAATAACGTATAGTCAGATACAACTTAAGTCTGCAGCGAAGCTCCGCACATATTCAGCCTCCATGCACAGAATTCTTCCATGACGAAAAAGTAGTCCACTGCCTAAACGTTTCTTGTTAAGTAAACAAGAAGCTTATGAAAAAGAAAAAAAAAATTATGAGCTCTAGAACTTTGATACATGGATTGCTTGATATAGTCAAACATTCAAAAGCTTATTTTGTTTACAGTTGCAACTGGCCAGTGGAGTAATACAGGATGCCGTGGACCCCGGCCCAGTGTTAGCAACTGCTGTTTTTATAATTTGTATCCTACTATAAACTGGAATAAACATGATTTCAAACATGCGCTCATAACCCTTTCGTAAGCTATGCTATCTTAGACATAAGCTAAAACTAGCATTGCCTGAACTTCGAGAATTAACTTACTGCTCAATAATAAGGACAACACTAGATAATGCATGCATCATCGGGGACCCCTATACTAAACGTAGCATTGAAACATTAGAAATGATGCAACGCAAAGCCATCTGCTTTATTTTTTCAAAGTATTGTTTAATTGACTCACCAGCTAACCCCATGAGAAGTCAAAGGATTCAGACCTTACAACTGCACCGAAAGATAGAGAGATTAAAACTATTTTTCTTGATTAAGAATCCATAAGCTGCCCATGAGTCCAGGCTCTTTACAATACCCCAACAAGAAATCATCATGCGCAATCATTAAAACCTTACAGAGCTAGAATTCATGCATTTACTCATCTTTCCCTCGGACTACAGATGATTGGAACAAGTTCTTCAAAGACTTTTTATTTCTTTCAAACCAAGAAAGAGGAAGCTCAGCTTCCTTGTACAGTTTGCAGTACAGGGCAGCGGGGAAAAAAATTAAACATGTTACAAAGCAAACGAAAATTCAATGTATTACAGAGAAAAACAAAGAGAAGGGAGCTCGCACATTCCATAAAACATGATCACAGCAGAGAAACAAAATAGGACATAAAACCAAGACTACTCAGTAGTAGTATTAATGATCAGACACACGCAAAAAAAAGGGTTGTATTTGAAGGTATGCTAAGTGTGTCAGAACATCAGTGAACGAAATTTTCATGAATAAACATGTCATTTTGCATCAAGTGTTGTTTGGTTATTGAATTATAACGTTTGAGAGAAACCCTAAAATCAAGACACCCGAAAAATTATTTAGGGCGGTAGGTGCTTGACAGTTCATTTTCTGTTTCCCATAGTTGGTACGAGTGGACTAGTTTTCTGTGTGTTCGGAAGTGATACTGTGATGAGAAATTGTCTGGGATGGTATTGTACAGCCGGTTTTTGTAGATGTGTTGGAACAAAGATAAAAAAATACCTGATCTGCTTTAAGCAAACTGTGTTTGAAAAAGAGAGCTAGGTGCTGTAGCCAAATATTGAGGATGACCGTAATACCCTTCACTTGCTCGTAACGCTTTCTTTTGTACAAGTATCAATTTGTTGTAATTGCTTTTAGTCGTAGTGCCCCCAGACAAGACTACAATAAGACAATTTGGAATAAAAAAGTGCATAGTACATAGATAACTACAACCTTTCAGGCAGGAGATGGGTGATACTATAAAGACAACCAAATGTTTTAGATAGGCCAGATATAAGATTACTAACGTGAATATACCAAGGAACAGTTTCGGAGAACCAGCCACCAAAGAATTTGAAACAGCTGACTATCAATTATTCTACTTCTGTAATGAATATCAACTACGTAGCGTTCAACAATATTGATGGGCCTAAATATAATGTAGGTAGTTTTATTCAGGTTTACGGTCAGACGGTTTGCCTTCAACCACATATGTAATCTAGTTAAGTAAATATTGGTCATACTTTCTAGGGCAAGCAGTGAAGGGGCAGTGAAAAAGAGGTTCGTGTCATCTGCGTACATTACATGATCAGGTGAATCTAATATTTGGGACATGTCATTAATGTAAACAAATAATAATAATGGCCCTAATATGGAACTTTGCGGAACACCTTGGGTTATAGCTAGCCTGTCGGAACAATTCTCATTTATTCAAACATATTGTAAGTGGTTTTCTAAGTAACTAGTGAGCACATCTAGGGTTATTGCGTGCACACCGTGGCCATGTAACTTATGGAGGAGAATAGTATGCTGTACGCAGTCAAATGCCTTGCGAAAATCAAGAAACAATCCCAAGGTGTACTTTTGGTCCTCAGTATTATTGATGATTTTGTCTTTGATTTTTAGCAGTGCTTGTTTGGTGGACCTGTTCTCTAAGAATCCGTACTGTGTAGAAGCTATAACGTTATGTTTGTCGAAAAAGTTTTGCAATCTGCTGTTAATCGCACCCTCAAATACTTTTGATAATACAGGTAATACTGAAATAGGCCTACAATTGGAGATTTCATTCCTGTCACCGTCTTTATACATTGGACACACACGAGCAATCTTTAAGTCATCTGGGTACACTCCCATTTCAAACATAAAATTTGTAATGTGAGCCAACATGCCAGATATAGATGAGGAGATGTACTTTTACAGCACAGCTGCTATGTGGTCATACCCAGCCGATACGTTATTCCTAATGGTTTTGATTAATGATTCTACTTCATTTGGAGTTGGGGCAAACACTACAGAATTAGGTAATGGTGCAATGGGGATCAGGTAGTCACTGCTAAGTTTGGGTTTATCAGTTGCTGGAATGCCTACTGTCACGAAAAACTCGTTCATAGCTTTAGCCAAGCTGGAACCGCTCAGTGTACCTTCTGAAGTTAAAATTTAATTCAATTCGCGAACAGAGTTTTTATTCAATAGATTATTTATTTCTTTCCAGGCTTTTCCCTGATCATTTTGGATTTTCGAGAACCTCTCAATATAGTGGTTAGTCTTGGCGGCTTTAAGATCGGTAAGTGTATTTCTAAACTTTTTACTCTTTTAGTAGAGCTACGTCACGGCTCTAAATAAAAGTATGGTACATGTTATTCCGCATCCGAATGCGCTGGTAGTGATTTTGTCATCCAGGGCTTTTTATACTTTTTTCGATTAAACTTCGATTAAACCAACCTTCTCAACAGCGCTAATTCTTTTGATGATGCCTTTGGTTAAAATGGCATTTCCAGCTGGAAAAGTGCATTTCCACCTGAATATGGAACCTCCATTTTCATCTGGATCCAAAGTGTCCAATTTTACAGCAGTTTCATAGAAATACAGTAGAACATTTTTACCATGAATTTTTGAAACAGCGGTTCATTTTTATGTACCCCCGATGCTGAAAACCACGAGCAGCATTTCCCCATCGCACAACATTACCCAGCAGACGTGAGGATCCAAAACCTAATATGGCCCCAGTCGCAAGACAGTAATCAGAGTTTTAACAAACCACAGTATTTTCTCGTGCTTTCACACAAAACGTCGCCACATACTGATGCACAGCTGTCTGGCGCAAGTTTACAGTCCAACGCCCTGTAACTTCAATGGCGTGGTGGACTGTAAACCTTTACAACAGACGGTACATACTGTCGGTAACAGTATCAGTGGACTGTAACCACAACCACAATCAATAGATGGAAAATACTATGGTGCCATCTAGTAACAACAACTTAAAGCACTTCATTGATGATGATGATGATAACGTAGGATACAGCGTAAAAAAGCAGCAGTTAGTAACACTGGGCCGCAGTCCGCGGCGTCCTGTGTTACTCCGCTGGCCAATCGCAACAGTAAATGAAATAGAGAAACGGTAAACGAAATGGCAGTAAAATGGCTTTTTAATGTTTAATCGTATCAAAACTCTAAAGCTCAGATTTCTTTCTTAAATTTATTGTTTAGGAAGCAGCGGACTACTTTTTCGTCGTGGAGGAATTCTGTGCGCTGTGGGAGAATATGGGCGGAGCTTCACTGCAGACAAGTTGTTTCCGACTCAGCGCACAAGCAAGCGAAGCAAACTTACTGAAACAAAAAAGTCACTGCACACTGAAAGTAGTAGCTTGCAGCAGGCAGTATTTGATTCATTTTTGCAAGCAGTGCTCATGCTGCGCAAAGTACACAGGAGTTCAGAATTATTTACTGGGTTTGGTAATTAATTCCCGTTGCGGATAGCTTGGGTCGGACATTCGAGAAATAATTTAAAAAGACAGCATGCTCCAATGCACAAAGTCGTGGTCGGGCAAGTGCACAATGAGTCCAACAGCAGTGAGGCAACCCTCACCGGTGAGGAATGCGACGTAGTCGACGTCTCCCTCCTTCATCGTTGCCCGCGCTTAGTGATGCGGATGGAGGATGATGCCGCGCGCAGCAGCTCACACGCTGGTCCCGATAGCGCCGCGACTATCGGTCCGGCATGATGTAAAAGTGCGCGCGCAGCGATCTTGCAGCCCTCAGGGCGGAGTGAGATAACCCAACTATCTTATGTATCTGTTTACAATCTTATTTGCGGGCAGCGCGCGAAGTGATCTTCCAGCTGAAGATCCGGCATGAAGATTGAAGAGCCAATGCAATGATGAATCACGTGGTTTTTAAATTCTTTGAACGGCAGAAAAAGTAAATGATGTAATTAAAATATTCGTTTTTTTCTTTTCTAAATGCTTTATTAGCGAGGCACGCTCCTGACTGTTAAAAGGTTGAAATCAAATCAAAATTACACGTTTTGTGACGTCAGTAACATGGCGTCGGGCGATGCTGGATGTGATCAGCTGTTGGGATTGGAAACGAAAAATGAGTCGGAAGACGATGAGAATTACATACTGGTGGACATTTGCGCCAACCTGGTTAACAAGAAGTTCAGCAGGGATCTGGAGAGCGTGATCCAACGCGCCGCGGATGCTGGCGTCAAGAAGATGGTCGTGCTGGGCACGTCGGCGCACACCACCAAGGAGGCCCTGCGGCTGACGAGGATGCACCCGGGCACAGTGTACTGCACCGCGGGCATCCACCCGCACGACGCCAAGTCCTGGGACGACGACACGCTCGAGGTGCTGCGCAGCGTCGCCTCCAGTCCCGAGTGCGTCGGCATCGGCGAGTGCGGCCTCGACTTCAGCAAGAACTTCTCCTCCCCGGAGTGCCAGGTCGAGGTGCTGGAGAAACAGGTACTGCTGCTGCTGCTGTGCTGATGCTGTCCGCGCACGCTCGGAGTGCGCAGTTCCGTTGAGGCTACGGAGGATGTGTGCTTGTGCCATGTTGTGGAGCCCCAACAAGCTGAGGCCTGCATGCTACTTGGTCACCAGCAGCAGCACAGCGTGAGGGAAGCACTCTGCACGGGTCAACAAGCAGGGCAGCACCTTTTGTCCTTGTTCTTGAGCATGCTTCGGCAGTTGTTCAGCAGTGAACTGTTATCAAGAGCGAGAGGTTTGTTTATTATTTATTCAAAGCACCTTACAGGGCCCAAAAGGGCGTGGAGTAAGGAGGACAAACAACGATATAAGAGGAACGAGCAGAAAAATACGAGGTGAAAAGGAAAACTATTGCACAGGGCACAACTTGAAAGCAAAAGCGTACTACATAGGTGCAAGGTACAGGCGTGAGCAAAAGTGGAGAGAGCACGGAAATGGTGTCAGAGCTGCTTGTAGCACTATCTGATGCCGTGTGCCTGTTGCCAAGATGTATGCTGTGTGCTGTGTTAATGTTTTGGCCTTTTTCATGCATTTCTGTTGAACACTGCTTTTTTGTCAGAGAAGGCGCCAGGAACTGCTCTTTGTTTTCAGGCAGGCTGGCTGGGCAAGCCTGCCTTGAATTGCTGAATCTATCGCAGCACAACTTGGCGCCAAGGTTCTTCATGCTGTCTGAAGCAACGGATAGCTTCCACTCTTGGGGGGTCATTCCAATGTGACGACACTGCAGACTGACAGCTATATTGGCTACTTTCTTGTGTGCCAAGCTCTGTGTATTGTACCAGTCAATGAAGGACAATGGGCTGTTGAGCTCACCATGTAAGATGCTCCATAGCGTGAAATTTTTCACTACACTAACTTTTCACGAATTATGCGCACAGAACCACGTGCAGAACCTGCGTGCAAAGTTGTGCCGTGGTAGCGACTTGCGATGGAGATTTACTGATAAAACAGCGTGCCATACAGCCTGCTACCACACAAACAAAGAGCAGTTCTTTGCAGCCTTTCTTCTGAAAAAGCCATGCCCGACGAAAATGCCTCTGCAAACCGGCCAGCGTATTAGGGAGGTTGCCACTGTGCATATGTCAACAACAGGCATGCGTGATCAGATAGTACTGACTAGCAGGTCACATCTCCACTTTTGCTCAAGCCTTTGCGTAATGTTCTAACAAAAGAAGTAGCGTGAATGCAACCCAAATGGCAGGTACAAAGCTAAAAAAAGACATCATCATCAACAGCAGCAGCAGTCTGACCACGCCCACTGTAGGGCGAAGGCCTCTCCCATGTCTCGCCAATTAACCCTGTCCTTCGCCAGTTGCGGCCACTGTATTCCCGCAAAGTTCTTAATCTCATCCGCCCACCGAACTTTCTGCCGCCCCCTGCTACGTTTGCCTTCTCTTGGAATCCGCTCCGTTACCCTTAAGGACCAGCGATTATCTTGGCTTTGCATTCTGTGCCCTGACGAAGTCCATTTCTTCCTCTTCATTTCGACTAGGATTTAGCCCCACCGTTCTGCTCTGCCTGTCTAACTCATTGATCATGCTTTGCAGTTCATATCCTGAGTGGCTTAGCAAGGCAATGCTATCATGTCATCAGCGAATCGCTATTCCCAATTCAAGCCTCGGAACACCTCCTGTAAACAGGCAGTGAATAGCATTGGCGAGATCGTGTCTCCCTGCCTGACATCTTTCCTTATTGGAATTTTATTGCTGACTTTATGAAGGACTATGGTAGCTGTGCTGTGTTATATATATCTTCCAATATTTGCGCATTACACTCTTCTACACCCTCATTCCGCAATGCCTGCATAACTGCTGAGGTTTCCACTGAGCCAAATGCATTCTTGTAATTAAGGAAGGCTATATATAACCAGCGCTATGTGTGTGTGTCTCTATCTTTCAGTCCGTGTCTTTTAAGGGCAGGTATATTTCGCTATATATAGGGGTCGGTTATATTCTGCACATTTCGCTATCACCTGATTGATGGTGTGAATATAGTGCAAGCCTTTACTCCCCCCGCTTGTGTGTGATATATACACGGCGGTTTATGAAGACATTAAAGTGTTGCAAGTTAGCGCCTGTCCTGTCGTTTTTTTCTCGTACTTTGTGCCGTGTTGTTGCGCTTTAATTCTAGCCAATATATGGTCTATTGTGGAGTATCCTTTACAAAAGCCTGCCTGATCATTTGGTTGATTGAAGTCTAAGGTTGTTCTGATACTATTAGCGATTACCTTAGTAAATACCCTGTAGGCATTGGACAGTAGCGAGGCGAGTTCCGATTCATGCCGACTTCACTATAACCGGGCTAGTACTAATACCTTACGTATCTTTACAAAGGAAAAAAACGGATCTTTTCTTTGTAAATGTTTTCTTTCTTTGTAAAGATACGTAAGGTATTAGTACACAGTCTAGCCCGGTTGTAGCGACGTCGGCAGGAATCGGAACTCGCCTCGCTATATCCACTATATTTCATTATATCTGGACTATGCAGATTTGTTGAAGGAAGGAGGGGAGATTGCGCGAGAAAAACTAGTCGCCCTGTATACGCAATGCCTTGTGACCTCGAGCGTAACAGAAGCTTGGAAGAATGCTAACATTATCATAATTCATAAAGGACTTGAAAAATTGCAGACCGATCAGCTTACTGTCCATTGCCTACGGGGTATGTACTAAGGTAATCGCTAATAGTATCAGAACAACCTTAGACTTTAGTCAACCAAATGATCCGGCAGGTTTTCGTAAACCACAATAGACCATATTCACACTATCAATCAGGTGATAGCGAAATGTGCAGAATGTAACTGATCCCTATATATAGGTACGGAGAGTTGAGCTAGTTGGTGCATGGCAGGATTGAACAGCGCACACAGGATGACGACACAGAGAAGAAGCGACAAGACACGAGCTCTGACACCAGCACTCGCGTCTTGTCGCTTCTTCTCTGTGTCCTCGTCCTGCGTGCACTGTTCAATCCTATCCTATATATAGCCTTCATTGATTACAAGAATGCATTTAACGCAGTGGAAACCTCAGCAGTCATGCAGGCATTGCGGAATCAGGGTGTAGAAGAGTGTTATGCGCAAATATTGGAAGATATCTATAACACAGCACAGCTACCGTAGTCCTTCATAAAGTCAGCAATAAAATTCCAATAAGGAAAGATGTCAGGCAGGGAGACACGATCTCGCCAATGCTATTCACTGCCTGTTTACAGGAGGTGTTCCGAGGCTTGAATTGGGAACAGCGATTCGCTGATGACATGATAGCATTGCCTTGCTAAGCCACTCAGGACATGAACTGCAAAGCATGATCAATGAGTTAGACAGGCAGAGCAGAATGGTGGGGCTAAATCCTAGTCGAAATGAAGAGGAATAAATGGGCTTGGTCAGGGCGTGTAATGCGAAGGCAAGGCAACAGCTGGTCCTTAATGGTAACGGAGTGGATTCCAAGAGAAGGCAAGCGTAACAGGGGACTGCAGAAAGTTAGGTGGGTGGATGAGATTAAGAAGTTTGCGGGATAGACAGGGCTAACTGGAGAGATATGGGAGAGGCCTTTGTCCTGCAGTGGGTGTAGTCAGGCTGATAATGATGATATGCTATTATCATATTGGTAAGGAAAATTTTTTTGTCTGTCACATGTGGATGCACCCAAGTTTTCATAAGTGCAATGTAGTTGTGATGAGTGTCATCTAAGAAGGGACACATTTGTCACGCTTATGGAGCAGGCTTCAGATATTGATAAACATTAATGGTAATTGTGGACTGGTGCCAGATGGCCTGAGTAGTGCCTCAATGTATTTGCTCTTGTCTATATCGTAGATAGGACAACAGAGTTTGTCGCGCTGTCATAGATGTTTGTCAGTGTACACAGTTTATCAGTTATCAGGCACCAGTTTTCTTATCCTGCTGTTTTGCGAACTCGAGTAGTTTTTGCCTTGCTTGTTTGGCTGGAAAAGAAAAGTCCCTTGGAATAGAATAATTCGAGCCTTTCAGCTTGTGGCCAATGCAAGAATTCGCTGTTTATCTTTAAAAAAGTATTATATTTGCGATGATGGGTCTGTACTTGTTGATGGTGACCTTCCCCACCTGATGGTCATGTTCAAACTGGGATTCTGTTACCCTAGCTGTTCGGAGCAGATGGTGATTATTTTCTGCTCTGGACCATCCCACTTTTCTTTCTCATATCACCCCCAAGTCCTAAGAACAGCAGGTTCGAGCATTACATTTCGCTGTAACTTCGTGTAGTTCTACAGTTTACAGACTGGCCTCCTCTTGTGAAGACTAGCTGTTGTGAATATATTGGTCTTAAGCAGAAACCCGTCAAAAATGCATTATTTCTTTGAGAATATTTCAGGCAGTAAGGGTGCTTGTTTTCTCTGTCCCCTCCCTGTCTTCCACCACTCTCTCTTAAGGGGGGAGCCTGGTCTTGAAAAGAAAATTTTGTTAATCTAGCCATAGTTATGAAATTTTCCGGGTGCATGTATTTTTGTGCACTGATTCTAGACATGTCATTTAATTTCATGTAAAACAATTTGTGCAATTTTTATGCAGTATTTTGCAAAGAGTTCTGAAGAAAATTTGCTGCGAGAAACTTGCTGAAATGTATGCCATTAGGTTCTCCCGACACCAAGGAATACAATAAGGGTAAAATTATCATCCTGGCTGTCATAGAACTTGTTATAGGGTACTGAAGCTGCCACTTCAAAAACAGGAATTCACACTATTCTCATTTCTGAAGCGTCAACTTCAAAACCCTACAACTTAAGTTCTATGATAGGCAGGAAGACAATTTTACCCTTATTGCATTTCTTGGTGTCGAGAGAACCCAATGGCATACATTTCAGCAAGTTTCCCACAAAAAACTTTTTTCAACGTTCTTCACAAAATACATGCATAAAGATTACATAAGTGCTCAAGGAATTGTTTTACATGAAATTAAATGACATGTTTAGAATCAGCACACAAAATACATATTCCCTCAAGGTTTCTTAACTGTGACCTCATGAATAAAATTTTTTCTTCAAGACCAGGCTCCCCCCTTATACTGATGTTATCACGTCAAAATGGCAGTTTCAGCCTGCCTGGCTTGAACATGTGGATTATGGCGGGTGGGATTGAGCGATCTACATAGACTAAAGTGCATGTTGTGTAGGAATGTGATCGATGTGGTGACAATGGGTGAGAAGTTTGAACCATATCTCCATGCAGAAGCAGCTATGGCATTGAAAATTTCATGCATGCTGGCACAGAATGCCTGCAGGTGATTGGGAGGACACAGTGAAAAGTCAGCAGGCAAATCAGAAAAGGAAGGCACTTGAGCTGTACCCAAGAAGTCTTAAAAAAAAAAGTTACAAAACCACAGAAAATGCTCAGATTTCAGTGGGAGTCGGCAAATAGTCTCTTTGAGGATGCCGAAATTAAGATTGGCTTAACTTTCCTTGTCAAGGCTAGCAGCTTTCGCCAAAAGGCGAGGGAAAACGGTGCGGAGTGGGAAATTGGAGCTGTGCGATCCAAAAAAGATTTGTTGCCCTCCTTTATTATTCTCCTTTAATTTCGGGCGAAATATTGTGTGCAAATCCTGGGCGCATATTTGTTCTTAGGGTCTCAAGTCACTTACTCACGAGAAATGAGCGTGACTGCAGATTCGCATCTTCTGTGATGTTTGCAAATCAGCACCAGTGGCTGGCAGCAGACGTATTGCCAATCATTAAGCCAAGGGCTGCAAAGTTGCAAAGCCGAACCTCACAGATGTGCAGTGCTGAATCAAAGTGGCATGTGCGTAGATATGGCTAGATGTGATTTTGACTGCTAATTTTTGCTCTGCAACACGTCCATCTTTCTTCCCTAGTTGCCCATGAGTGCATTTCATTACACGGAAACCCCTTACCGTTTTCCTTGCATGAGCATCGTTTTTTCATTTGCAGTGTGGGTGAAACTGTGCATGCCAGGATGAAGGACCACACAGATGAGTGCTGACTCACAGCTGATTTCTTTACAAAGAGCGCAAATTGATACAAATTTTTCTTTACAGATAGTACCTCAGTGATTATGATTTGTACTTTTATTATGCAATGAAGTCTGTCGGCCAGTGATGCCACCGGTCACATCGTGTTATGCCACAAGAGAGCCACCAACGGCTGCGCTGCAAGAATCCGTCCTTCATCTTGCTCCTCCCCTGGCTTGCAGATAGCCCTGGCATATGAGCTGCAGAAGCCGCTGGTGCTGCGTGAGCGCGCTGCCTTCGACACCATGGCGGAGGTGCTGTCGCGGCACGCGGGCCGTCTGCCGGCGCACGTGGTCCTCCACTGCTTCGCGGGCAGTGCCGAGCAGGCGTCCACGTACGTGGAGCGCGGCTGCTACCTGGGCGTGGGTGGACACCTGTGGAAGGAGCCCGAGGTGCTGCGGGGTCTGCCGGCCGACCGGCTGCTGCTCGAGAGCGACAGCCCCTTCCTGTGGCCCAACGCGCGCGCGCTGCCGGCCACCCTGCGCTCCGCGCTGAGGCCTCGCGCCCTGCGGCTCCTCGAGCGCTACTGCTCCTTCCAGCGGAACGAGCCGTGCTGCCTGCCCGCCGTGCTGCAGCTGACGGCGGCCGTGCTGCAGCTGGGTGCCCAGGACCTGGCGCTGCGCACCACCTACACGGCGCTCAGCATCTTTGGCCTGGACTGATCTGTGATGCTCTGTGTGTGTGTTGTCAAGTGCCTTAGCCTCGTGTCGAGGGAAACGTCCTCTCTATACTGTGGTTCACGCTTGCCGTGTGGTCTGCCTGCAAAAGCACATCACTTGGTTTTGCTTCTTGCAGCCTCAGGGAGGATTTGGGCGATAACACAGAACACTGTAAGGCGACATGCCAGACGCTGCAAGTGACGGTCAAGGCAGCCAGTTGTTGGACCCTCCAATTCACTGGGGATGCAGACAGAGCGAGGGTGAATAGGTGTGCCAGCTTTGGCAGTGCTGCATGGCAAGTGTGAGACAGAGTATATAGGCTTGCTCTGCCTTGAGCCTCTCGTGTGTTGCCACTCAACAAGTGCCTGTCCAGGTGGGCCTGAGGCTCATACTGCGCCTTATTTATATCGCAAGACCAGATTATAAGATGAAATAGCTGCATATCTGCTAGGTCTGTTCAGAAAGCATAGACTTCTATGTTTTCATTGCTCACCAAATTGGCAGCCTACCCCTAAAATGGTTAATCCCAATTGGCAGCTCATGCTTGCAATCCAGCGTTTCTACCAGCTGCAAGACCTTCCTTTGGAATGGCCATCTCCAGCTGTCTGAATTGTTGGAGAGTTGTGCACAAATAAATATGGGATGTTTGAGGGGTCTGAAGACCTGCATGGTGTCATACTTATTGAAAAGCCCCGTGCATAACGCAGGGAGAGCGCTTCCGGTTTCCTGCAAGAAATTGCCTTTTCGTTAGTCTTCATGACCGCACTCACCCAGTTCTCTGTTGAAAGGATGGGCGATATTATTGGACTCACAGTAGTTGCAGATGAGCTTCTGGACATTATTGTGAGTTAAACCAAAAAGTGGATAGAATATGCTGCAAAAGGAGCTGTTCTTGCACCCAGAAAGGGTGTGCCGCTTTGACCCCAAAATATTATTGTGCAGCTGTATACTCCGTTTCATACATACCAGGCAACGCTGCGGAGGGTGCTGAAGTAGTGCGTCCACGAAATTATATTACTCCGCCACGGATCATTCGTTCCTCTCGAAACTCCGGTCATTGTTTGGACGAATACAAAGAGCGGTATAAAACGATGTAGTAGCATTGAAAATCACAGTCGAAGCTATGAGGTGCTCAGTGTTCGGGCTCTCTGGCCATAATTTTCACGGAGTGTGAACTACTTCTTGGGCGCGGATTAAGTAGAAGCGATTCGCCCAACCAACCGCGTATCATACCACCACGTGTACTCTTTGCTTCTCGAAATCTCTACGAGTCACAAGACGAAAATGTGGCAAGAGGTAAAACATAGTCCAGGAGGTGCCAGTCACAGCACTTAAGATTTGTCGCTATGAAATATGTTTGTGTTAGCTTTGGTTGTATGGCGGACTACTTTTTGCGTGCGGACTTAGCCTGCGCGGACAGGCGCGCTAGCTTTGGCAGCGTTGCCTGCTACGTCTTCAGCTTTGCCTGTGGAGTGCATCTTTTGAAATACCAAAGTGCTTTGCGGCACCACGGACAATATCTCCACTTCTTGACGCTCTCCAGCGTTTTTTTTTAAAATTTTTTTTCTTTGAACCAACTGGCAATACTTGTTCTTCCCTTGCATTTTCAGAGCATCCTAAAGAGCAAGAATGCACACCCAGAGCTTAAGCGCCAGCAACAAAGCCATTATTGTTACTTTACTTTAAAGCCATGGAGTGTACATGGTTTGCCCCATGTGTAGCCTGCTACTAAAATAATTTTATCGTTACAACAGGCGGAAAAAATACTCCAAAACTTCGCATAAATAAAGAAGGATAACCAATTGCAATAAATAAATACTTACATGATTCCAGAACATTCAGAAAGTTGGCTTGCACAGTACCACAAAATGTAACATACAGAAATCCGTGCCTTTTTTGAGCGCTTTCTTGTTCACCGAGGCTCACTTCTGAATTTTTTGTTTTCGTCCAGAGGAACCAATCGCGTCAATCTTTAACACAGTTGCAGTGGACATGCGACGGTGCATGTAGGCTTAATAACAAAACGTTACAACTTTGTGTAAAAGTTAGAGGGCGCCAAGTGCCAAAGTGTCGCGTTTTGCCCTGCTCTCCCTTAGCATGAAAAAATAAAGGGAGGCACGTCACTCCACACTTGCTTTGTGCCCCAAGCAGGCGAAAATCTTTCCCAGCCCAAATGGTTTATGGAACAATTTTTGAGCTGGTTAAGATTTTCACCTAGTGGTCCAAGGCATGAGAAAGTGACAGCCTGTCGCCAGCAGTATACATGCTCGTGACAGATGCATGCACCTGCAGTCAAAGCAGTTATTATTTTGCACTTACCGTAAGGAACGCACTACTATTTTGGTTGTGCATTAAGGCAGCTTAAACAAGAGCACCAGCTTTGGCAGTGTTGTACCTGATGTATGAAACGAAGGAAGATGAGGTGCCAACTGAGCTACAAGTTCTGGAAATGTGAAAGGATACTTTCTGGACAGACCTGCTGGGACAGCCAGTGAAAAAAGTTGGCCAGTGCAGCTACAGGATTAATGAAAAAAAAAGATGCAAAAAGAAGAGAAGCCTTGAAGTGATGCGTTTAGCGCATGAGGGTGGGGTTGCCCGTTACACAGTGTCCATCACTGTTCAGTGGAGCCCCGGCACCTCTGCTGTGGATTGCTGTATGTCCATCTACAATGAGCCAGGCTTCCACAGAGTACTGCAAGACAATCTGCATCTACCCTTTTTGACAGTTGAAAATATTGGCAGCATTTGCATTTGTATGCCCATGCGGTTTTTCTAGCCCCACTGCTATGTCTAAATAAACTGTCTCGACCGAAATGATGGGACCCCAGGAATTCAGTGCAACTCCCTGAAATGTAGTATGTACTGTGTAAGCATACATACACCTTTAGCCTTTGGTAGGTATGAGGAAGCAACTGTAAATGAAATGTTATTCCAGGTCCTGGATCAAACGTCATCGTTGTGGACTTCAGCTTTTTGTGCAAAACTGCTCATTTATAACCGGAAGGGCATGTGCTCAACATTTGTTGATGACAGTGCACAGCTTCTATGCCTTTAAATAAGTTATTGCATTTAGTGAGGAGAAATACGTTTAAGCACATCACAGTGAGCAGTTTTTTTTGCAATGAGACACGCACGGTAAAACCTTGTTAATACGGACTTCAAGTGAAAAAAGAAATGAGAATTATGCAAATGCCTAATCACCGAACGGCCCCCAAAACTGCCAAAAACCATTCATGTGAAAGTCAAATATATTTGGCCAGAATCTGGGCAATGGTCGACCCCTTTTGAGACTGAATGCGTGACAAAGATTCTTCGCAGCTCCATGAAATGCTTTCAACTCGTGAGCACTATTAGTAGTATTGCAAGCAGGACTGCTCCATGATGGTAAATAATTCTACGGCTTCTTTCAGTGTGCATCAAATTAGTGCTGGAGCTCCTTCGTAGTAGCATCGCAAATGAGGCTTCACCACAGCGACTAGTTTTGGTGCGCTCGAAAAGTGGCAGCACCAGATGGTTGGAAACAAGGGAAGCGATCATTGGCAGAGTGCCCTATAATAAAAAAAAATGGGGAAAAGGAGGCAAAGCCTCAAAAACAAAATTACAAGGCCGGACTATCTCGGCTTATCAATCGGTGCCTGCCATTGCATACATGTAGTGGTGCAGGAATCAGGCCCAGGGATGAATATGAATTGACTGATGCCAGCCCAAGAACGTTGGAATGACAGAGCTTCTGACATGTGGACTCACATAGGCATTGGGAGGAACTCTGACAGCAGTTAGAAATGTCTGAATTAACGAGATTTCACCTCAATTGATGCACATCACATGAAAGGAGACTCATTTCTGATCACCGCCTCGCTGGGCTGGGCCTGCACACAAAAATCTATCGGACTATGTCTGCGTGACACTGCTAGAGTCTGCATTTATAAATGTACCCAAGCTCGACGGTCTCAATGTTCAGCTCACTGCAGAACTCACGTGAACAGAGCCTGCTGTATGTACACGCGGGCTCCTGCACCTGGCGCTTCATTGGAGCAGCAACATGAGAGGAGGGGTCGTTTGCAGGCATAGTAAAGCATCAGAGGCAGAAACTACACAAAACACAAGGTATTGAAAGGAAATAACAAATGGTGCTCGTGTTTTGTCGTTTTTCTCTCTATACTAGCAAGCACTGCTTGCGTTTGTGTCCGAGCGTGGAACCACATGCAAACCCCTCCATGTTGCCCCTCTTGTCAAGCTGGCCTAGCTTCTGGTGGTGAACCAGTGGAAGACCCCTGTGTCTACCTGGTTCGCTCTGTGCTGACCATTCTTACTTGTCAGAGGCCTCACTAAGAACTACTGTTAAAAAAAGTATACGCACCAAATTTTTGCTTCCATATTTTCTTGTTTCAGATGATATGTTAGACATGCATCAATACGTGACATCCATTAAATAATTTGTAATGTAATGTGGGAACGCGCACAGTTAGTATGGACGGCCACAGTCCTTGTTCCGGTGGAGCTGCGTTCGGAAGCGCAAACCCGAGCTTCGTCTTCCTTCTTTCTCGCCTTCGTCGGTGCTAGCTGCTGGGGCATCAAACCCCAACTCTCTTTCTTACAGTAATTAAATTTCTTCTTGTGTGCTGCTTCGGTTTCATTAACTGAAGAGGGGCTGTGACGTCCTGTAGGTCACACGAGGCATGAAAAAAAAAAAACAGCAATGTAACTGCTGATTAAGTCATTTGTTGTCATTCCAGCTCTTGCAGTAGGCTGTTTTAAGTGTTGTAGCGAATTAAGACTATGGATAAGAGTTTATAATGCGGGTGTTTTTGTGCCTTGTATGACCTAAAGGTCAACTGCTCGTTACAACCTCTGTTTAGTTGAAGCCAGAACAGCATGAGAAGAAATTAAATTTAAATATGCGGATAATATGTGGCGATCCAATACGTTCAAATGCCTAATGCACGTTTCAAAAGAACAAAATGAGGACAACTCCACCCAATTTCAGTGAATGGCTCTTCCTGGCTACAATCCTCTGGCGGCGTTTTAAGACGAAAGCCTTTAATGTCTCATCGTTGTAAGCAGCAGTTGTCGACAGAAATGTCACGCTTTTCAGTTGGTCGAAACGGTCCCGACGTCACAGTGCGCGAATTTCAAACGGGGCCAATTGTACTTTGCCTTGTAACCATGCAACCAATTGAAGGGATCATGTAGTGATGCTCCAAGTAAGTGGGACTGAGCTTAGTTAATTGCTTAATTACCCAATTAGCCTAATTAGCTTTACTAGTCAGGCCATATAAATAAATAAAACCGAGTAGACAATTGGTCGAGCTCGGGAATCGAACCAGGTCTTCGGAGTGCGAGACGAGCATGCTGTCCACTCTGCCATGCCAGCTTGATGGTTTGGAATGAACAAAGGCGCGCGTAGTGAATATGGCGTCTTCGCTCACTCCCATTCTCCTCCCTTCCCTTCCAGCGAGGTTTAGGTGTCCACCCAGATGAGAGACAGATGCATTTCCTTTCCTCAAAAACCAATTTACCGATGAGGGTAGAATGGAATGGGCGATGGCGTTCTATGGACTCGGGGAAGCTTAACATCTTAACCACACATCAGTGACCGCACTTTAGGTCAAAAAAGTGCCCCCCTGAATTTTGATGGGTGGACATGAGACCATTACTGCGTAATTTCCTTTCCTCAAATACAATTTTCATTTTCTTCATTATGGCCCATCTTTGTCTGTCTTCTTTCACTCCCTGCGCCATTTCCTTTTCTCAAAAAGCGTTGCGTGAACGGTGGTGGTGTTCCATGGACTCCCTAGCAGCGCTACAACACACTGTCGCGTTCCACTCCTAAAGGCGAAGCTTAAGTGTCATTAAATCACTTAGTAATTAGTACTCAATTACATGTGACGCCACCAGTCCCACAGAAGCAGTCAAAGTGGTGCGGAAAACGCTTTCGTCTCTACGCACTTTAGACAGTCAAAGTGCCCCCTGATTTTTTTTACTGTTGAGACACTTGTGATGTCAAGACCAAGATGGACACCATATAGCCTAGCTTTGCGGATCAGCATGAAAAAAAAAAGCAAAATGGCCGGTGGTTCAGTGAAAGACATTTAGTCCACAGTGTGCCTTGTGGTTTTCAAGCATGCACAACAGCTGTCAAACAATGCCTCGACTGGAACAGTGTTTGAATGTGAGCTGCTACTCCCAATGTCTGTGGCAGCTGCAGCTGGGCGTATAGCAGTGATTGCAACACGGGCAAAAAGATGTGGCGGACTGATGCAAAATGTACAACTTTATGGCAACATATGCATGTGGCACATTCTCAGGATGAGGCAGGTGGTGGACCGTCTGGCCGCGGAGGACCCCCTTCACTGGCAGTCGGCTGATGCTGTACCTGCAAGAGGACAACAATCCAGGCTGTTTTACGTACAGCTCACCCTGGCAGTTTGCAGAGTCCACAAGCAAAGCTATTAAGGGCCACAGACTGTCAGAGCAAGACAACAAGTGCCAGCCGGGGTGGGCTCGGCAAGGATGGCCAATCAGAGGTCTTCAGAGCTGGACGGGAACTGTGCTGCAACACAAATGCTAACTTCAGTGTCGTCAAAGGACGGTGCTTTGCTGACAACTTAAAAACAGTGCTGTCCTCTCCAAACTGTCATGTGCAAGGCATGCAGGCAGCATCTGTGAAGCATTAGCCACTCGTAAGGATGGGAAACTGGTCAAGTTGACAGGCTTGGAAAGCAGTGCTCAGAAAAGCCAAAACACAACAAAGGGATGCAGCGCATGTAAGCCTGTGCAAATAATCAATATTTTCAAATGTTCAGTAGTATGGTGTTCGATTCGATCCAAATGTTTGGCGTTCGAAATCAAAGTACTCGTCTCGCACAAATGATGCGTCCAGAGCGCTTGCTTCGTATGGGCGTATTTCCTACAGGATGGAAGCGCGGTGCCTGTGCCACCAAAGCCCATGGGCACTTCACAGGCCACACGCCTGCGCAGCCGCACCAATGCCAGAGCCAGCCTATGTTTGCGTGCATCAATCAGAGGACATGCATCCCACATTTGTTTTTGCGGTGAGTCTTTGGGCATGCACACAGGCTTGCCCAGAACGTGCCGTGAAAAGCAGGAAAGCATGCACTGTCCCGATGGATAGAAATGCGAATGACATGGCACCTACGCGCACTGCTGTTCGAATTTCTTTTGATGGCACTTTTACCTGGGTGGTAAGAAAAAGACGTTAGAGTCGTCCTAGAATGCATCCTGGACCACTCCAGCATCTGTTTCCTACCACCGAAGTAAAAGTGTGTCCAAAAGAAATGCGAACAGCGGGGCGCCTAGGCTCCGCTCTGCTCGCGTGTTCACACGGGGCCATGCCAGCCTGAGCTGTGTCTGTATACCTGCACAATGAGTGACGATGAAGAGACGGGTGTGGTGGTGGCCGTGGACACCTTGGTGGCAGGGTGCACGGCCCTGAGGCCCGCTGGCGGGGGCCCGATGAGGCGCGCAAGCAGGGGCCGGGCCCCTCGCGGGGGCACTGGGATCACCTTGATGCCCTTGAGGGGCTGGCCACCGACCACCATGGCTGCTGCTGTCGTGCCTTGTGGGGTGCCCATCATGTACGCAGGGCTGGATTTGAGCGGCCCACTCTGGTTGGCTGCAGGGAGGGAGGACAGCCTCTTTACATCAAAATGACTCAAGGCTAAAAGGAAAGCTGCTCTCTGTTTCTCTATGTCGAAAGTTAGTAGTAAGGTGGAAAGTTGGGCGAGTTGAATCTTATTCATGATGAAGTTAGCGCCAAAAACGAGGACCAAAATAGGCGAGAAGACACAACACGAGCGCTCATGTTGCGTCTTCTCTCCTACTTTGGTCCTCGTCTTTGGTGCTAGCTTCACCATGAAAGTTAGTGCCTAGGATGACCACTCAATGCCAGAAGACTTCTGAATGAGGGTACTTGCTGGAGCATGCTATCTTCCAACAGTCCAGCCACGCAACAAGACAGTGAAAGCTGACCAGAACTGTGCAATGGCACCTGCTACAGGGTAGCTGGGGTCGAACCTTGTTGTAGTGAACAGACCAAAATTGGAAAATAGCTCGATACAGCCGAAATTCGTGACAAAATTTTGACGCAAACATATGCAAGAGCAACATAACCGAGTCACCGAAGAGACGCGCACTCAGACGACCCTTACTAGTTTGAAAAGAGGTCTTTTTCCGAAGTTTTCAGCATCACTTCGTATGCGCTCGCGGCGATTCGAGGCCGCAAAAAAAAAAAACGAGGCGCAAACTCTACTCAAGGTGCTTCCCAGCGCAGCAACACCGCCACTAATCAGCGATAGATAAAACGCCGAACAGGGTGCATTACAGCTGTAGGGCTGAAAATGGCAGAGCACAATGAAAGCTACCACTGTTTACACCAACTCTGAGCCAGCCAAATCCAGGCCACACTGCAGGATGGTTACTGCAAGGCTACAATTGTTCGTACTGTAACATATTTCATGGCACTGCTGATGCTCATCTGGGATAAAGGTGGATTGAATGAAATGAACGCTGGCACAGCAAGAACACTAATAAGAAAGGGACACCACATGCGCACACTACCAACTTATTATTGCACGGAAATAAATGTGTTTCCGTGTAATAAACAGTTGGTAGTGTGCGCATGTGGTGTCCCTTTCTTGTTAGCCTCCTTGTTGCACCAGCGTTCATTTCATCATGCACCAACTCACCCCTCAAGCCGCTATTCTGTGGATTTAATGCTTATTGCACTACCATTAGCCACTCCTGTGTGTGGTGCGGCAAAGCCTTCCGCCTGCTATACCAAGTAAAAAAATGCGTGCGTTCCTTAAACTTTTGGAGCCACCTCTACCACTCCACATGGGGCCGTCGGGCGTGCCTTATAGAGCCCAAAATTAAAAACCCGTCAGTCGAGCAGCGGGAGAGACTACCATCCAGCTCAGACACGCAAAACAGTCAAAGAGGCAGCAGGAACCGGTGGGACACTGGACCTGGGAACACCACCAAGAACTCCCTTCCCATTTGCGAGATACTACTGGAGCAGGCACGGGAGCAGCAAAAGTCTTATTTTGGAGCAGCTTTGGAGCAGCAAAATTTCCATTTCGAGGCAGGTTCGGAGCAATTTGCAGGCTATTTCAGAGCACTTTTGGAGCAGACTGGCGACATTTAAATGCAACTGAGAGCAATTTTGTTTGCAACTAGTCCAAAATCTGCATAAATATTGCAAATCTGCAAATATTGATCACGGATCCCACAGGCCAGAATTAATTAAAAGGACTGCAATTGTTCTAAAGATATTTGCTAAAGTTCATAAAAGAATAGACATGTGGCAGCTACTACAAACAGTAGTTGATGTACATTAGCTATTACTAATTTCAGTTCAGAAAAAAAAAGAAAGCAACAACATAATGGGGGCAGTTCGTTAAAAAACGGCCAAAAGAGTGCAGCAGAATCTCGAATATACTATGTCAGGACCAGTAAAAAAAAAATCAATGCTCGCCAACCAGTGGATTTTAAAATTCGGAAACAACCACCAAGGAGGGGCTAACTTACCCTATTTACTCGCATAATTTACGCCCTCGCGTAAATACGCACCCAGAATTTATTACCCAAGCAGATATGAAAAAAAAAAAAAAATGCACCAGCGTGCACGCAAGGCAAGCTGTGGAAGATCGGCGCGAACGCGTTGCCGTGTACGGCTGTGAAGGTGCCAGCAGCGAGGGGACGCCGGCCGCGCCGTTGTGAATTCCAATGGCAGATCAGGATCAAGTTTTTCTGCTCTGTTGGGAGCAATCGTTTTCTAATGGCAAAATGGGAGCGCGAGTTATCTGTTCCAATCGCAGATCGGGATCAGGCATCGATCCCGGATCGCTCTGTGGAGCAGCGGTATTTGCTCCGCCGAAATCTGCAGATTTGACCGGAACCTCGCGTGACGTTTTCCTTTTCCCCGCGTCTGCTTCCTATCGCGATCGGCTGCTTCCGTCCTGTCGTCGCTACGCGCTGACGCGGCCAACAGGAAACTTTTCTACATTTTTCGGGGGATTGTTAGCCACGTGCAGCGCCATCTCAGCCGAAACGCGCAATGATAATGCACCCAAATGTAATTATTTTTCGTCTTTTTCGCGTCCGCATAAATTAAAAACCTGTTTTAAAAGAATGCCAATGCTTTGTGACCGCTCTTTAGACCAAAGTCCTTGACCTTTTCGAACCTCCCGCGCTTTCTGACGTCAGACGACGCGAACTTGCTAAGCCTAGCAGCTCTGTAAATACGGGGGCAATCTGAAAGTTTACCGCGTTTTATCGCTGAATCTTTGTTGTGCGGGCATCTTCAGACAAAGCGAAAGCTTCGTGCGCTTTTCGTTTGCCGTGAACGTGAGAGGCAAAGCGGCGGCGAGGGCGATTCGATGGTGAAGCGAGCGGCCCCGCTTCGACGGGCGCCGCCATGTTGCTTGAACGTGGAGCTGCCCCCACGGGAGCGCACCCATTCCATTCGCAAATAAGAGGGAGCGATCTCCGCCGGAGCTACGCGCTCCGGTCTTGGTCCGGCGGAGCGCTCGCGATCTGCCATTGGAATTCAACTGTCCAGGCCAAGCCAAAGCAATGTCAGCTGGGTGCGAGCACGACTGGTAGTAAGCCCGGTGCCATTGAAGGGCAGCTCCACATGTAAGAAGTTCGTTAAATTAGCTCCGGTAAACAAAATTATATTTGCGCGTCGTTTACCCGGCCCACTCGCGCTGGCGGTTGCTTTCCAGGACAACGTGCCCAAATTCCTGAACCGAACCGCTGGCGGTTCGGTTAGCCGCTAGTCAACCGGGCCCATCGCGAGGACGCCGTTTATCTCCACTGGCTCCCGACTGCTGGCACTGCGATTCTATCGTTGCGCGTTTACTGCTTAGAGCTGCGCACTCGGCGTCATACCATCGCGCGGGGACGGGGGTTGCGTCGACAGCGAGGCATGCAAGTGGGGGGTCGACGTATGCGCTACAAGGTAGGGAATATATGCGCGTTATGATCTTTATGGAGCTTTTTTAGGCCATGTTTCGCGAAAACTACGCAACTCTTTTTAGAGCCCTAAATTACCGAAAAAAAGTGCAAATTACGCGAGTGAACCCGGTACCTCGTCCACACAATAATTACAGTTTGAGCAAGGTGTGTTGCTGGGCGAGTTGGTTGGGGTACATCTTGAGAAAAACAGCGCTTGCAGACAAAAGGACCAGAACAGCGTAGTTGTGTGCCCTTCTCGTTCTGGTCCTTTGTCTGCAAGCGCTGTTTTCCTCAACAATTACAGCTTGCTATGTGAGGTAAGTTCACAATACCTGCCGCGCTCAAGTTATATTACCAGATTATAGTTAACAGAACTTGTACTCACGCATGCACGAGCCTTTCGTGACAGCCGCGCCGACCACCACGAGCGATACAACTGTCGATGCGAATGCGATTGCGTCCGTTTCGTCGCGAGCGCCCAGTGTTGCTCAGCCGACAATAACACTCGGCTAAATTTGGTTCTGCATGCTTGCAATGGGCGTAAATTGCCGTTTAGCCGCAGCTTGGCGCAGGAGATCAAATTAGCGCAGCATGGCGCAATTGGCGCAGCACTTGCACCCTTTCAGGGCCCAACTGTATAATGACAAGGGACATTTGGGCCTATAAAAAAAATCGGATACAACTTAAGTCTGCAGTGAAGCTGGATGGATGGATGGATGGATGATAATGGCTTTACCCTTTGTACCGGGCGGTAGCTTTTGCCACCTAGCCTATACTTCCCCCCATTGTTAATTTAATTTTCTTTTCCCTTTCGCTCTTACAATATCTAATCTGTCTATCCTTTTACCCTCGAAATTCACGCCTCCCTTGATTTCCGCCACCAATCCTCCAACCTCCCCTTCGTCAATGTCACGCCTTTCCCATCCACTCGCCCGTCCTCCCCAGTAAATCCCAGCGCTATCTCTATGGTCGTTGCTGTCCCCTCTGGGAGGGCTGGGCGGAGTTCTGCGCACCTCAGAACCAAGTGTTCTATGGTCTCCGTTTCCGTTTTACATGCAGAGCACAAAATATCCACTTCTTCAAATTTGGACCTATACGTTTTTGTTCTCAGAGTCCCTGTCCTAGCCTCAAAAAGCAGTGAACTGCCCCGCGAATTATCGAATAATCGCTCTTTTTTGATGTCCTGTTTTCGTGTCCTACATATGCCTAGCGCCGATTTTTCCTGCATTCTTTCTTTCCACATCTTTCTTTCCGACTCCTTTACCTCCACTTTCACGTTAGTCTTTTGTTGCGTCCCATCCCTCACCCGTAAATACTTCGTTCTTAGCTTTCGGGTTCTATTAGTCCATTTTGTGTTAATACTTTTCATGTACAGATACTTGTACACCTTTTTTGCCCACCTTGTTTCCTCCATTTGAGTTAGTCTCTGATCATATTTCAGTTTGCTGATGGCCTCCCGAACCTCGAAGGACGCCCAACCCATATCTCCCTGGACCCCCTCATTCGGAGTGTTCCCATGGGCTCCCAAGGCTAGCCTTCCTACACTTCTTTGTCTGACCTCTAGCCCTGACTGTACTTCTGATTTCATGCACAGGACTGCATTTCCAAATGTGAGGGCTGGTACCATGATTCCCTTCCATACCCCTCTAACCACCTCATACCTATTATAGTTCCATAGTGCTCTATGCTTCATAATGTCTGAATTCCTTTTTCCTTTGTCCTTCAGAATCCTCTCATGCTCTTCCAGATATTTTTTTCCTTCACTTAGCCATACACCTAGGTACTTATACTTACTCACATGGTCTATCATAGTGTCTTGTATTTCTAGTGGGTCCCCCTTCTCATCATTATAGACCATTATCCCTGACTTCTCTCTCTACTGAACTGGAGTTCCGTCCACATTCAGCCTCCGCGCACAGAATTCCTCCACGACAAAAACGTAGTACGCTGCTTGAACGTTTCTTGTTACGTAAGCAATAAGTTTTATCACAAAAAAAAAACTTATGAGCTCTAGAATTTTGATACATGGATTGTCTGATATAGTCAAACATTAAAAAGCAGACCTCGTTTACAGTTGCGATTGGCCAGCGGAGTAATACAAGACGCCGTGGACCGCGGCCCAGTGTTAGCAACTGCTGTTTTTTTTAGTTGTATCCTACGATAGATGGAAACCGCCAACGTTTTTAGATCCCTTTCAGTTTCAGTTTGCAAGCTCCCCCGCGCCGCGCCCGAGAAAGCGGCCCCCGTCCGCTTCCACTCACCACGCGGCGCTGCTGTCGCTGTCGGCCCGGAGGCGCCGGAGCGCTCGCGCTTGGCAGTTGCTGTGACAGCCTGTTCTCATCCGCGATAACATAGGGAGCGAACACGTCGAACTCAAATTTGCTGTACTTTTGGAGCTGTCACGTTGAAACTTCAGCCTCATGGTTAAAGAAATGTTTCACCTGGCTAGTAAAGGTGAGATAAAGAGCAGGCTGATGCCAGTTCGCAAAAAACCAATCGTTTGCATTGCGCTTTATCGCATCACGTTTGAGACGTTTAGCGCTGATGATATGCGTATGTTGGAGTAGAGCTATCAATATTTCTTCGGGAGAATGCACGAAACATTAATGAAAGGATAAAACTAGCGATGTTCCGCTTCTAGATCAGTCACGAAATTCCGCGCTGTATTATTAACGAAGCACCGCACATGCGAGCAGCATTTTGCACGTTCTTTAGAATTCCAATTTCAGAGAACACAAGTATAAATGCAGACACACTTAGCTGGATGCAGGGAGGGAATAACTATAGAAGAGCTTTTTACTTGCAATGATAGCACAGACAGGAGCAGCGTACTGCACTTTCATTTTTAGAATGTTAATTTCATTGAACACAGACAAGCATTAAATGCAGACACACTAAGTCGGAAGCACGGAGGGAATGGCTACTTGAAGGCGAGATTTTTTATTTGCAATGACAATATTTCTCTGTTCTCTAGCCGACGGTTCACGTCTCTCGCCTAGAAGTGGATGTGTGTCACTATGACAAAATGCAGCACTTGGCATGTAAAAGTGGCCATATGCTCTGCACATCCAAGCCGAACAAGGTTTTGCAATTCAAGCTCGTCTAGCAGCTCCCAAAAAATGTCCCTTTCAAAAACGGGACCTTCCTTCAAAGAAATCGGAATTGCTTTGTTTACAATGTTGGTAAACTCTAGCATCTTTTTGGTGGGATGCTTTAAGCACCCTTGCTTGAAGCTTTTTTATACTGTAAGATAAGCGTCACTGCCAACAAATGGCACAGGACAGCTGATATCTTCCATGCTGATATCTGCTGGCTGCTCCAAGTCAGGCGGCGGTGACCATGGCGTAGACGCGAAGGGCCGCGCTGGTCGGGCAAACAGCGTGGCGAGCGCCACCGCACGGAAGGAAACGGAAAGGCGACAATCCGCGCACCGCAGCTTTCAAACTGAAAGGGATCTAAAAACGTTGGGAAACCGCAGCGGCGGCAGCGCTTACCCAGGACCACTGTGGGCTGGGTGGCCAGCAGCATGGGTGTGGCGGTGGCCGGTGGGCCCTGCTGGGCCACTGTGATGAGCCGAGGTGCGGGAAGGAACGGCGCCCCCTGGATGCGCAGCGCTGGCCGTGGGCTGCCCACCAGGTTGCACACCACCTGCTGTCAGAGGACAGAATGTGTGGGTGCTACACTGTGCCTGCACATCACTCGTACCTCTTGACGCGGTGGTGAGGGTTTTGACGGAAACATGCACCTTTTGAGGCGCTCTGTACACAACTGTGTAAGCGACAAACTTACAGCTTTTTCGGAGAAACTGGAGCACTTAGCAGTGATTTCGTTATTTCAGTCAAATTGAGCACCCTTCTTGTTCCAAATAAGTTGCTTTTTTGTACCATGCAGCGAATGAAGTAAATAACATTTCACAAAGAGTGAGCTAGGTAGCACTTTGTCCGCCGTTTTTGTGCAGACAGATTTTGCCGCGAGAGAAAACAGCGATTTTTTTTGCTCAATTTCAAGCGTAATGTGAATCTTCATAACACAAAGCAATTCCATGATCCTTAGGGTGTTTACCTGACACACGAGAACGTTTCGATGTTATTATTTCTGACAAATCTGACACTTTGTACGGAATTCTCCACATCGTTGTAAAAACTTACCTGCTGGTCTTTCACATTTGAAAACTAACAAATTCCCTTTCTTAAGGCCTGAATATTATACTTACGTGAAAAAATAATTGATTTCAGTCAAAACAAAAAATGACGCCTGAAAGGCACTCGCATAGCCATCAGTTCCTCATCACCCACCAGTTTTTCCACGAGCTAATTTTTCGTTATCCATTACTGTGATAACGCAGCAAGACGGCCGACACGCCCACATGTGTATCTGGTGCGACCATCGCTGAGGGTGAACCGTGTGACGTCACCTATCAGTATATATGTACGCCTGCTTGGAATAAAGCGATCCCATTTCCCTGGCATGCCTTGGTCTTGACGTTATAACAATTACCTTCACCAACATACATGGCTTATAGTCACCGAAACTTGGCTTTCAGACAATTTTTTTGATGCTCAAGCCCTTGGTGTTTGGTCGAATTTTGATCTTTTCCGCACTATCGCAAAAATTCTCGAGGTAGAGATGTTCTCAATGCAAATCTGTTCTCTCTGATTAACGCCCCAAGCGCCCTTGAAATACTATGGTTACTCGGTTATGCTACCCTGTCGATCTACCTGTCACACAAACCACTTCGTGTATATTTACGCGCACTTACACGGCACCACTGTCACCCGCTGATGGAGATTTTTGATGAGCGATAGGACAGCAGTTTTGCACGTGCACTGCGCTGCCATCAATCCGTAATGCCATCAGACTATGCCCTGCTGCATCACCCCTTGCAACCACCATGGGTGATGGCTCAGTCTAGAGCATGCCTGCATGTCCCTGGCATATACTAAAGAAGTCTGTGATGGCGCTAAGCGGACTGAAACAACTTGCTCTTGCCCACATATGGTCGGAATACCAAACCTGTGTGCACGTATGCACTGATGGATCTGAGTCACCAAAGGCATTGGCAGCAGCTTTGGTAGTCCCCGCTCAGCAGACGACTCGGAGATTCATTTTAGGGCACAATTCTACTTCAACCGCTGCAGAGCTTGCGGCCCTTCGGGAAGCGATTCACCACATCTGCGGAGAGCCACCTCGGGAGTGGTGAATTTTCGCAGACTCTAAACCTGCGCTACAAATTTTGGGATGCTTCCTATGCCACACCGCCCACCAGGCTCTGGCTATATAACTAGATTCCTTTTATCTGCTCAGGAAAACGGCCACCAAAATGTTCCAGTGGATCTCTGGTCACTGTGGACTCCATGGAAATGAGACTGCCGACGCTGCAGCAAGGAGCGCCTTCGCGATCGCCAGTCGGGCAATGCGCTCCCCAAACAGTGAGCAGTAGCACGCGGCCCGTACGTTCTAATGTAATTTCAAGGTGGTCACTTCAGGCTTAACCTACCCGGGTTAAACTCTTCTAACACGGTTTGTTTTCCCAAGAACACTGCAAACGAATACGTGAGCTTAGCTGGCCGAAGGATTCCTCTATTCCGCACCACCCCGTCTGTTACCAACTACCCTCATGGCAGGAAAAAAATTCCTGGTCTGTTCCAGCAGGAAGAAACATGACAACCTTTAAATCACGCTAGACAGTACATCGCAGATGCCACAACTGCCAGTCATGCGGGACATGCCACGAGCAGTGAGCAGCAGCACAGGCATCAGTAAACCCCATCAGCCAAAAACAGATTTGCATAAATTACGCACACAAATCTTTGTTCGTTTTGGATGATACGAATGTTTTTCGTGACCCTGTGAGATTCGCATGACTGAGATTCTACTTTAACGAACTACTTTTCAGGTGTGGATTTAGCCAGCGTGCATCGACCGTTGCCACTGTTGCACGCTATGGGAAAACGGAGCATAGCTGTGAGCTAGAAATGCCCCGAGGTAGCAAAAGCATTCGTTACTTTCACTTTTTAGGAGGGCCCCTGTGTGTCGGGAAGCAGCATCCAGCATTTCCACTGCACGATCACCGCAAAAAGATGCACGGCCAAAAGGTGTGCCACTCTACCCTGCTGCTAGAGATGTCAGTTGCAGTGAGGTTCTGACAGGTGTCATGGCCATGTCGTCACAGCTGAAACTACATTCTCCTTGCTGCACATGCCTGAGTGTCAATGTCCGCCGCGACCTTGCACAAGGAAGGGTAATGGAAAGAAGATGGTCCTCTGCAAACACCCCTACGTCATCCCAAGGAGAAACCTCGCCCTGGCTAGGAGCATCCCGCAGATGCTCGCTATACTGCTAGCCATCCTAACAGTATAGCTAACAGTAACAGTATCCTAACAGTATATGTCACGGCTTGACATACAGGCTGGCAGCGAGGACAGGTGAAGACAGGGAGCACAGAAAAACAGGCAGGTCCACCCGCAGCAATGTCTTCGTCGGCGTGTGGCAATCGCTCCTCGTCTTTTTCTTCCACTCGCGACACTACCTCCCCTGGCAGCAACAGCAGTTACCTGTGAGCCCGAGACAAGGCGTGCCATGACGGGCTTGTTCTTGGGCTCCTGCTTGATGACGATGGTCTGGAAGCCCTTGGCCACCACCTTGGGCTCCGGCGGAGGGGGCTGCTCTTCCGGTGGTGCCGGTGGTGGAGGTGGTGGCGGCGGCCGGCTGGGTGCCGGCACCTCGGCCACGGGTGGCGGCAGCTCCGAGGTCCGTGGTGGCAGCGGAGGGGGCGACGGAGGTGGCCGCTTGGTGGGGCTCCCTTCGGACTCGGCTGCCTTGGGGCTCTCCTTCGACTTCTGCAGCACCAGAGGCCACTGCTATTAACACTGCCACTGGTAACAAGTTCGGAGGCTATCGGGTGAGGAGAGGCACACAGTGACGTAGAAGCAACCAAGAAATACAGCAGATCTCAATTATACGATCACAGTAGACACGAATTTTGAATGACACAAATTCGTAAAACTGCCTGACTGCAGTGCTTTGGGTACAATGACAAGTGGAAAACAACACAAGTGACCATTGCTACGAGGCAGCAACACAGAGACGACGAACAAGAAAAGACACACAGCAAGGCGCTAACTATCAACTAACTATCAAAGTTGATAGTTAGTGCCTTGTTAGCGCCTTGTGTCTTTTCTTGTTCGTTGTCTCTGTGTTGCTGCCTCGTAGCAATGAATCTATACCAACTAGCCCAAGTAGCCATTCTAACACAAGTGACCAATCACTGGAGGGGTGGAACGGCAATGCATGGCCCTGCGGTTAATGAGCACGTCAATAACGAGAGTGCCAGGCTGTTCCCACTGTTGAGTTTAAGAGGAATTCAGCAGACGGACACCACCTGGGAAAAATTCTATTTTAAAAAATTTTTTTTTTTCATGATAGGCTCGATTATGATAACACTAATAAAAACGAAGCTAACGCTTCTCACGACAAGCGCACTATAATCAAAGGCCGAGTGAGAAGTCACGCAAGGCCGGCCAAAACCCCAGTCAGCACAGTGGCACTTGAATGGTTGGAAAGCAGTGCGCTTGACAAAGGTTGCTTCCTGCTGGCCTCCCCTTGCTGTAAATGTGGAAATGGCAAGACAGCGTCACCATCAGCATGTTCATGAATCAGTGTGATTCCACCATTCTCTTTGCCTGTCATTTGTGCTAATCCTTTTACTTGCCACTGTACGACTGGCAGAATTTCAGGCATTGGGAGCACTCTCGTGCGCCACTGCAAAGGATACAAACTCGCATGCCACAACTACACCCTAAAGCATCAAGTGCTGTCCACGCTATGCCAGTGATGCGGTGGCGCGGCTGTAAATAAAACCCGTGAGCTGCAAACAGATCTGTGTGACTGAATACATTAACATTAGAAGCCCTACTGTGAGGAAAAAGTGGCTGGCCTCATCAACAGCATAGTGTATTGTACACCTACCACAATTTGTACATTCTCAACCATATTCGCCACAAGATACGCACTGTTCATATATGAACACATCTTGGATTCACAATTTTCGACCCTTTTACAGGGCCAACCTGGACTTCACAGTCTCCCCAATAACGCGGAATTTTAGAGTTAGCACCTGCCAACACACTAACCGCCTTATCTTCCATCTTCCACCTTTCTTTTTTCCCTTTTTCTCTCTTTTTTCACCCTCTTCTTTCACCCTCACCTGGAGTAGCATGCCAGGCCCATAACCAGGCAGACCTCTCATTTATTCATTAAAGTCTCTCTCTCTCACAACATGTACACAGAAGAGGCACCTATACCACAGTTGGCAGGTGGCAAAGTGGAGAGAGGGAAAACCCCCTCTCCATTTGAAGACAGAGGCTGGAAGGTGGTTGCCACGGGAGGCACCCCTTCCTGCCCCAAAATGACTCTATAAAATTCATCATCACCATCATCCACCCAACTCTAATTAACCCTCTCCTGAGCAAGCCGATCCCTGCAAAGTTCTTAACCTCATCCAGCCACCTAACTTTCTGCTGCTCCCTACTACACTTCCACGCCCTGCCCAAGCCCATTTCTCCCTCTTGATTTCGATTAGGATGTCATTAACCCTAGTAGTAAAGTTAGCAGGGATATGGTGGCCGCAACTGGCGAAGGACAGGGTTAATTGGAGAGACATGGGAGAGGCCTTTGCCCTGCAGTGGGCACAGTCAGGCTGAGAAGGAGGATGATGACGATGTCATTAAATGTGCTTGATCCCTGACCCACTCTGCCCTCTTCCTGTCTCTTAACTTTAGATATATAATTTTTCTTTCTATAGCTCGCCGAGTTGCAAGAGAGCCTGGTCTTGAAAAAAAAAAATTTTTACTGAGGTAGTCACAGTTATGAAATCTTCAGGGAACAAGCATTTTTGTGCGCAGATTCTAAATATGTGATTTAATTTCATGCGCAACAATTCCCTGTGCACTTTCCTTAAGTTTTTTCTGAAGAGCTTTCAAGAAAGTTTGCCGCAGGGTACGTGCTAAAATGCATGCCATTGGGTTCTCTTGGCATCAAGGAATGCAATACGGGTAAAATTATCATCCTGTCTATTATTGAGCTTGATTTATAGGATTTTGAAGTTGCCACTACAAAAATGTGAAGAAGAGTTTGTATTCCTGCATCTGAAGTGGCGGTTTCAACACCTTATAACTCAAGCTCTATGACAGGCAGGATGATAACTTCACTCTCATTACATTTCTTGATGACAAGAAAACCTAATGGCATGCACTTTAGCAAGTTCTCTTTGGCAAACTTTCTTCAAAGCTCTTCACAAGAAATGTGCACAATAAGAACATAAGTGCTCAAGGAATTGTTTTACAAGAAATTCAATGACCTATTTATTATCGGCATGCAAAAATAACATGTTACCTGAAGGTTTCATAAGTGTGACTACATTAATAAATTTTTTTTTAAAACCAAGCTCCCCGTTAAGTTGAACACATTTCATTTGCCTCCACGTTTATGCCCCATAGGTGAGTACTGGTAAGATACAGCTGCTATTATACTTTTCTCTTGAGGAACATTGGCACCACTCATGATCTGAGAGAACCTGACAAATGCACTCCACCTCAGTCTTACTACTCAAAGCATTTCACTCTTGTGATTTGGATCTGCAGTCACTACCTGCCCTAAGTATAAGTAAAATATTGTACAGGGGGAATTTACAGGCAAATCACACGCAGACACAAGATATATAGTGTTATAACATAACAAGTGAGGCAGATGCAACACACAAGGCAAATGCAGATCTAAAGGAAAAGCAGTGGTCATACTAGAAGTGTGAATCTGTGTAAGATGCACAAGCAACCATAACGTAATGCAACAGCAATGCAAAAAAAAAAGAGCATTATAAAAGTGAAGGACAAAGATTTAACCCTTTGAGGGTAGAATTATTTTGAAGAAAACTTTCCCAGGTGGTCAAATTACTTTATTGCGGATCTTGAATCTACAAAATGTATATAATCGAGAATAAACAGTAAAAAAAAATTAGGAACAGTACTTTGGTGACAGCATCACTCACAACTGGAAAATGTTCAATAGAATAGAATAGCAATGGTGATAAGCAAGCTAAGAGCAGCACCAATAAAGATAGAAATCAACTTTCGCCGCCTCTGCAAAACAGTGCCCACAAAGAGAAAACACGTTTCGCGCGACTCCGTTGCGATCCCGCGGCGGAATCGGAACCGCGTAGGCGCGTTGCCACAGAGGGTGAGAATACCTCGCGAGCAACGGTGATAAGCAAGCTAAGAGCAGCGCCAATAAAGATAGAAATCAACTTCGGCAGCCCCTGCAAGATAGTGCTGACAAAAAGAAAACTCAAATTTCGCACGACTCCGTTGCAATCACGCGGCGAAACCAAAACTACAAAAGGGGTGTTGCCACAGTCTGTGCCGCCGCGCTAAAGCTAGACATAAGTTCTGCTTATCTCCGTAAGAAGGCAGCACAAAATTCAAACACTTCTTGTAAGTCCTAAGAGGTGGCAGCACCCCCCAGTGAGCACGCATTGTTCTTTTGGCGCAAAATTTCAAACGGAAGATCGAAACCGTACCCGTACGGCAAAGACCTTGCGGGACAGAAAACCGCCGCCGTACATATACATACGGCAAAAACCTTCAAAGGGTTAAGAAGTCATGATGTCGTTTGAGAGATGTTGGCAAGGTTGATCTTGAATTGGTTGATGGTTACAGATGGATACGGTAATGTTGGCAAGATAATTCCAAAGAGCAATGGCACATGGAAGTGCGGATGAAGTGAAAGCAAGGATTCTTCCGTGTATGCAATTTATGCTGTACTGATTATGTAGGCGGCATGAAATGCATGAACCGCGAAAAGCATAATCAAGCCAGGGGCTCGAGAAAAATGGAGATGGCACACGTGACATGAACCGAAGAATTGATACGTCGATATTTTTCGAGAGGCAACACTTCTGAAATGTGTGCAACATTATTATGCAAAGCAAAGCCTCTGGCACGTGAACACAAGCAGCAGCGGCTGCTCTCACCACCGGGCTACTGTTGCTTTGTGTTTTGTGCTGCCGAGACCTGAGCCTGTTTACCCTTCCTTCGTTTCACTCACTCTCTCAGTGCCTTCTCTTTCTACATTCACAGCCACCCTTTCCATTGCTGGTGCACCCCAAGGTTGCCAGAAAGTTGGCCTCTTCTATCAGCTTGCTTGTCTCGTTGTGAAGCTTGCTGTAGCTATCTTGAGGAGCAGAGCAGAGAGCGTACGTGAGATGTGCTCATAAACTAAGAAAGAAAAAACGCGTTATATTCGCGTAGGCAGGGTGTATAAGAAAATATGAAGAGAAGAAAGGAGGAGATGAGGGGCAATTAAAAGCAGAAAAACCTAAAGCTAACACATCGTGATCACATAGTGTTACGCTCCCGTAGTTTTGCCACGCTTCTGCACTAGAATTTTCATCGTTTTGCACGATACAAATTTGGGATTACACGAATATTTTTCATGACCCCGTGAGATTCATATCATGGAGATTCTACCATACGTGGTGGAACAAGCAAAAAAGAACGCGAGCACCAAAGAAAAAGGATCGCTCGTTTCTCTGGTGCTCATGCTTAAACTTGCTGGTTCCATCACCATGGTGGCCTACATTACTACCCTCTTAATCCCTAGCGGACTTGGTACCATCAGATCGGCACTGATGGACTGGGCATCCTCCCTGGAAGGGGCTAACATAGAACACTAACACGGCACTGAGACAACCACACAGAGAGCACAGGCACATCTGTCACATCATCTTTTCGTATGGCTGTTCGAAACAGGGTACATCTCCAAAAGGCACAGAGGGACCTACAGACCCCCCCCCCCCCCCCCGCAAGAACCGGGTGCCAGATCAGGGGGCGCCTGCACCCACCCGGTGGGCGTCCAATGGTGGGTTTCGAACCTGCCACCTCCCACATACAGGCGGATGATCAAATCATTTCTGGCTTCACATGTGTTTTCTGGCACTCTGTGTCCAGTTTAAGGTGAGTACAGCTCGTCCAAAGCGTTTGTTTGTTTTCCGACAGATGGCAGTGCGGACAATAAATGGCTAGAGTCACTCGGTAAGTTTCCAGAGTATCGTGATCCTCCTCTCCCTGCCGCCAGATGTGGAAGCTTCATGGCTGGCTCTGACTGATGTTCACAGCACTTTAATTTCACCTATGGTTCCCCGAGTATGCGCCTTTGTAATTTCATTATTATAAATTACAAATTAAACTTGTAGACAGGTGGCACAGCTAACTTCGGGTATTACAGGAACAGACTCACCATAAACAGGAAATAATAATTTTTGTAACTGACTGAAGCAACATCCTGCGTAAGGATATGGGTCTTAGAGGAAGGCCCAGAGCTTTTAGAAGCCCGCTGTCCTATCAGAAGTCCCTACAAATCACAATCATCACTGTTTTGGCAACATTAGGCCACGGCAGCCATGTTTCCAAAAGGAACGCATTACTCAAAACCTTATCCTGTAACTGTACAGATGACCAGTTTGGTACCATTTTCGAGAAAAAAAAAAATGCGTCCATTCGTTGGTTAAAGCCAGTATGGCTTCAAGCCTCGCAGACAGACAACACAGTCGTGGCCACAGTTGTTCGCGCACCTGAACACAGAGCAGTACCTTGTGTTGAACCTCGTGCTCAATCTCAGCTGACATGTTTTGTACGCCCACAATGCACGCAACACGAGGACCAACTCTCACTGAAAGCTTGCTCGGGTGCCTCGAAGTATCCCCAGCTCCCCAAGGTGGCGTCATATGGGTCGATATGGACGAGGTTTCCCTCTCCGCTGTTCTCCTCTCCAGTGCTCGCATGGGACGCGGGAGATTTGAACTCCGTGCTTTCAGTTGGTGATTGCGCCAGTGTTTTAGCCAAAATTGAAAAAATAACTTCACAGACATGATCAATGAGTCTACTTCAGAACCCTAGAAGGTTAGCAGATTCGAAAACGGCCTCAGTACCCCTTTAAGCGATGCGCCACTGCCCTGCGATGCCAGGTGCTTCCACCGGTGTGGCTTGTGTGACCCAGGTTGCTCTTCCCGAGCACCCTCTTGTGCCCAATTATTAATTTAACTGCCACCTGTCATGGCTGTCAGTTTGCTCACCATCCGGTGGGCATGTTGTGATAACACCACAAGGTCACATGACATAGGTTGCTTCTCCAGGGATTTTTTTGCTAACAATGCTCCCGCTGACGCCGCCGCCGCTGGATTTTGTGCAGAATGGGAGCTTTAACGCCATCGTGTTAAAAATCTTAGAACAGTTAAGAGTGCATAACGTGAATGCTTCAGCATCAGCTGTGGTGTAAAAGCAAACCGGAGGACCTATATTCCTCAGGTCTGAATACATCTGCCAAGGTATGCTGAAGTCTCCAATGAGAAGCACGGGACACGACCTGTATCAGGAAAGGAAAGTGGCACCGTGCGCCGCACCACGGTCTCGAGGTGCCCTCTGCACACAGGGACACAAATTAGCACTAGCACTGTGTGCCATGGCACGGTATGGTGGCATCCTCCTGGCGAACCAGCGCTTGTGAAAATGCCGACGCCATGAGACTGAGGAAAGAGAAAATGGCACTTGGTAGCTCACCAGACGAGGCAACTTGTTCTTCTGGATGGCCTTCTTTGCCTTGGCTGCAGCCGCCTGTGCCTGGTGGATTTTCTCTGCAAGGGGGACAACATCATCATCATCAGCCTGACTATGCCCACTGCAGGGCAAAGGCCTCTCCCATGCCTCCCCAGTTAACCCTGTCCTTCGCCAGTTGCGGCCACTGTATCCCCACAAAGTTCTTAATCTCCTCCGCCCACCCAACTTTCTGCCGCCCTCTGCTATATATGCCTGCCTTCCCTTGGAATCCACTCCGTTACCCTTAAGGACCAGCGGTTATCTTGCCGTCGCATTACATGCCCTGCCCAAGCCCATTTCTTCCTCGTGATTTCGACTAGGATGTCATTGACCCGCGTTTGTTCTCTCACCCACTCCGCCCGCTTCTGATCTCTTAACATTACACTGAACATTTTTCTTTCCATAGCTCACCAAAGATGGAAGACTCTTTCTTTTCTTTCAGGCATGCATTGGGCAAAGGGATGCATGCGTGCATTCTTTCCACCCGCTTCTGACCTGGACCACAACAGAGAGCTAGGGCAACAGAGTTACAGCCCCCCACAACAAACACTGTGCTGAGGCATAACCTGTCTTTCTCTTTTGCTGGTTTGGTCACTCTGCTCAACCCTGCCCCGAGATGAACCACACTGCGCTTTGCCCAAGAGCTCACCAAATTCCTCCTCGGTGCGACAGCGGTGCAGGTAGATCCACAGCTTGCGGTTGACATCGTACTTGACGCACGGGTCCTTCTCGTAGTGCAGCCGGTCCAGGGCTCCACTCACCACTGTGTGGATCTGGGGCAGCCAAGGTGGAGGCGTGTCAGGGCCTATAAGCTACTACCACATTTTGCCCCCCCCCCCGTGGTCACTGCCATGCTCCTCAAGTCATGCTCCAGCCTTCATGCACTTCACTGTTACAACCTCAATCATGCCAACTGGAAGGAAATGAAAATCCCTTGAATTTTATTCATTTGTTTGTTAGATACTGGAGACCCTTGGGTCCAATCAAGTAGGCATCAGAAAGCAAACAAATAGTAATAAACAAGTGAAGAGGAACAAGTATGCAGATTCGAATTTGTACAAGTTTAGTGACTGTGAGGAGCTGCTTGTAACACATCGTTCCCGTCTAATATTGTGCAAGGAATAAAGAAAAATGTTAAACATGTCAGTTCCGACATTACAAGGGCCAAGGACTCAGGGTGGTTGCGTCTTGTGTGCCTCGTAATCACGGGGGCTACACTAGGGGATGAGTCCATTGCAAGCTTGCTGCTGACAAAGAGTTAAAAAAAAATTATGCAGAGTTTGAGCTAAATCGGAACAAGGGGTTGATGTACTGGAAATGCGTTCAGCCCACGATAGGCCTCTTTGGGCACTCATGTTACTGCTTGGTGCTCAGCACAGTTGATAGACTGGTAGTGGCCACCAAGTGATGCTGTCACCCCCTCGGTGCCCCCTGGTCGCCATTTCCCTGCAACGCTGAAATACAAACAGCCTCTCGTGATGGCAGGAGCACGAGAAAATGTGCCCTGTGCGTGCTTGGCAGCTCACCGTAGGTGGCAGGTAACAACGGAAAGCTGCATGTGCAAGGGTATTGTGATCACTGTGCACTGAAAGCTGTCACGTGATCACTTACCAGGGCCACCACTGTGCAGCACCACACTGTTGGGTCACTGCTTGAATTGCCTGTTGCATGTGCTAGTGTGCTTAAACTGCCACTCATTTTCTCCGTTCAAAACCAGGTCCCGTCTCTCATTGCGCAAGGTTTTGGAGGTGACAGAGAAGTGTAGTATACTACCTGGAAGTTGCAAGATTAAACAGAGGAAAGCACTAGGCACGGGGTGGCACAGCGAAGGACAAACAGGGTGGAAAGGCAGTGGAACAAAGGTTGCCAGAGTGGGAGCCATGTGTGCTGGAGCTCTGAGCTACGTCACCGCCAAAGTGTGACAATAGCACAAGCACATGCATGAGGCTGGAGACCCAAGCGCATCAAGCGAGTGGAATGCTTGCACATGCTACCAACCCTCTCATGCATGCCATTTGTGGGAGACTCCATGCAGGCACTAAACAAGCCCCGTGCTGAATACCCCACCTGTTGGTCACTGGCCACGGCCAGGTACTGGGAGTCCTTGAGCAGCTCACAGATGTCAGCACGCGTGCCCTCGCCATTGGGGAGCCGAGCAGCTGCGTCCCGAACTGCACAAACCAAAAACCACAGGTGTCTGCACGCATTCTGCCATGTGGACTTCCTGTGACCTCAGTGCATTTGTGAGACAGAAGAGAGCAGTCACAGCGTATTTTGGACAGAGCAACAGTTGCGTGGAGCAATAAATCAAGTCAACCCATTTTACAATTTGGTAAGGTGCCCTGATCATGGCGTCACAGGCCATTAGTAAAATGGGAGCATAATGCACCGAACACGCCGAGATGCGACACTCTCCCCAAAGACACACTGACATGATCTATTTCATACAGCGCACGAACTATGCTAATATATGCTGCATTTACTCGCACAATGAACCCACTTTCTTTCCAGAAAAGGTGACATCCATTTGGGGGAAGGGTTCATTACATGGGGAAAAAAAGTTCCCACAGATTACTTTGCGGCAGTTGAAACTTCATATAAGACATCAGTCCGCCGTCCGCTCGCCCGTCCATCCTCACCAAAAGCATGCGGTCAGCTGCATTCGTGTTGCCAAAGTTTAGCATAATTCGTTTCAAAAGGTGTTTGCTGTACTATGGCGCGATCCAACGATTTTGTAACAGACGACGGCACCAGCCAATCGCAACGAGATAAAGCAAACATGCTGAACACTCGCCCTGAAGGTCAGTCAGGCGCTCGTTATTTACACGAAGTTAAAAAAAACTTGCAGGAAGGTTACGAGTGCGTAAGGTGAATGCTCAAGTGTTCGCTGTGGTGTGAGAGAGGTTAGGCATTTTTGCTCCTGCTCTGGGGCTTGCCCAACTGAATGAGGGTCTGAAGGTTCAACTTTCTCCATAGCATTTCACCCTATAGCATTTCAGTGTACAGAATCTTTTACAGCGTTCTGGTTTAAACTGCTACACTCACTATCAGACACCAGATACTCTCATCTGAAAGATCATTGCCGCGAGTGTGGGAAGGAAAATGATAAAAAACAGAAAAAGTGCCGCCCTTTGGTCACAAAAACTAAAATTTTGTTCAGACACCGGGATAAATTGACAAGGGAGATTATGGAAGCTTATTTCATATGAAAGAAGGAATCACAGTGTATCAGGCAACCTTCTTTGGCGTTAGTTGACAAAGAAGTATGTATTGTTTTTAGATAATTCGTGACTTGCTTCACTTCGGTTTTCAGGGGTGCTTTTGTTCGGAATTCACCACGTGGCATATTGTGCGTTTGATGGTCTTGATTCCGCTAGACCAATGCTCGTTGCTCTGTTTGTTCACGTGATTGTGATGTATATATGTTTTCGTTTTTCAATAAAAAATTCAGTTTCGAGTCAGCGCTCCTCTTTGTGTCCTCTTGCTTTGTCTGTCGTTTTGTTTCGCGCTGTTCCCTCCCACGATACTCCTCTCTAATGCTTGATTGCTTGCCAGCTTTCTAAGTATACATGGCACGGCCAGGCGCCGAGCAAGCCCCTGCCGCTTCTGTCGTCTTCTTGGCTGCACCACCTCCACAGGAGCTATCGTCACAAGATAAATGTGTCGTGACGTTGCCAACGTACAGCATCCTGTCACATTGTGAAGATCTGCACTGTGATCAGGACGCGAAAACAAAAGGTAACACTTTCAAAAAGAAATGCCCCGCTGCGCTGGCACAGTGGTTACGGAGCTCGGCTGCTGACCCGAAAGACGTGGGTTCGATCCCGGCTGCGGCGGCTGAATTTCGATGACGGCGAAATTCTAGAGGCCCCTGTACTGTGCGATGTCAGTGCACATTAAAGAACCCCAGGTGGTCGAAATTTCTGGAGCCCTTCACTACGGCGTCCCTCATAGCCTGAGTCGCTGTGGAACGGTAAACCCCAATAAACTAACTAAACCAAAAAGAAATGCAACTTCTCAATGACACAAGTAGGGGGTGGGTTCATTACGTGAGTAAATACAGTATTCTGTTTAAAAATTTGCTGTTCTGTCCTTTGACAGGCATGCAACATTGACACGAAGCCGACTAAACATTTATGAAATGGATCCACTGCTGCGCCCTAGCGCTAGGAATGCAAGAAAAAAAAGAGATGCGCACCCAAGCAGGGATAAGCTTGGACAGCCAAGGAGACATGAAAGCTCTGCAACAATCAACTAGCGACTGCAAGTCCACCATGCCTCGTTTCTGGAACAAATCACAGCTATACACACCTGCAATCAGAGTCCTAACCAAGTTATGCCAAAGCTTTATGCCAAAGCTTGCACCCGCTAGCATACGGTCAAGAGGGTCTGAACTTCTCCTGAGCGAGAGCTGTGCGCTGTGTGCATTGAGAAAGATCCATCAGTCTTCTCTGGATGCCATTTTTGACAAAAATTCCACCCCATCAACGATATTTCAATTCTGCAAGAAAAACAAATAATTTTTGTGCCCAGTCATAAGGAAACCATCACGCATGTTGAGAAATGCGATTTTTGCAGTCGATGTCAAATGTATGAAGCTTCACCACATGTAACGGTAGCAAATTTGCCTAGTATCCTACATTGTAGGATAGCTAAGTCGGAGTTGAGAAAATTATTTCCACTAATAAAAGGATGATTCTGAATTGTCAAGTGAAATAAATGCTTCATATCAAAAAAATATTTTAACTTTTTTTTCCAATTTCTGCAGCTTCAGCATGTCCGTTTCCCAAAGCAACGACAGGCGTACAACCTAACCTAAGGAGGGGAAATGCAAGAAGAGGGGTGCCTGCAATCCACCCCTAAAAAATTTGACCATTTTCTAATCTCAGAACTCCATTTAACTTGAAATATTTCCTTTGTTCTCAAGTTACTGAGGGTTACCCAGCAGGTGTGGCCGCAGCGCAATAGAAAGCATAAGCTGTCTTGAAAAGGAAATGCAAGTAAATAGCTATCTCAGCAGCTAATGAGCTTCTCTAACAAGACTTCTTCTGTGAAACTCCTAGTCACTCAGTGGCAACACAAACACAGCGAGAGACCAGTAATAATAAAAATATGAAACCTTGCTTATAAAAGCAGGGCAGAATGGTGGGCCTGTTGGTAAGGCATGTCAAGGGAGAAAACCAGCCAAAAAAGACGGAAACACAAGAAGAGAACGACACAGGACAACGGCTGGACTAACAACTGAATTTTTCATTGAGTGCAGACCGCCAGGTAATCACCACGCATGCGCCAAGGCAACACTCAAACATGATCACGCAAATAATCAAATTCTTTTGCCGTTAATGCTATCGATGCAGTAGATGTCCCGGAAAATGTTCCCCACGTTTCGCAGATGTCACCATCCTGGGCTGCGGAAAAACACGGAAGGCTTGTGAAATCTTTGAGGTCTTCCAGATTGCCAAACATGGTGATGCTTGCGTCAGCTCACCATCGATAGCATTAACGGCAAAAGAATTTGATTATTTGAGTGATCATGTTTGAGTGTTGCCTTGGCGCATGCGTGGTGATTACCTGGCGGTCTGTACTCAATGAAAAATTCAGTTGTTAGTCCAGCCGTTGTCCTGTGTCGTTCTCTTCTTGTGTTTCCGTCTTTTTTTGGCTGGTTTTCTCCCTTGACTTGCTTATAAGAGACCTTTTTCACAACAGACAAAATCTCCTCGCCAGTACCTGTCTCTAGCAAAAGGGTTCAGCTGTAGCATCCTGAGACGCAGCGAGAAAAATGTTCGCATTATATTCGTGCCTAGTTTCCGAACACAACCCGAGATACATTCCGAGACCCATCCTGTGAAGAAAGAAGTTCGCCTTATATTAGCGTAAATACATTCGCATTGAGGAGCGGAGCAATCCCTGCGAACACGGCAGTTTCTGCTGGGCAAGCTCACCGAGAGAGAGAATAGTGACGAAGGGCGGCCGGTCCGAGACGAGCAGCGAGTGCTCGCGGGCTTTGTTGACGCCGCTCTCCTTGCCGTAGACCCCCTTCACCGGCCCCACTACTGCCTCGTAGCCGTGCACCCGGAAGGTGAACGCCCGGTGGGGGTTCTGGTACCGCACGCACTCCTGCACACATCAGGAGAACACTCTGCACGGGCACAACGAAGCAGCAGAAAAACAACACAGGACCGTGTTAACAGGGGATGCAGCTTTGAAATCCCCGAAAATGGCCACGAAATTGATTTTTTGACAATCACTGTATCCACATGTATGCCTCCTTTTATACCATTGTAGTCCCACAGTTTGACCGCTGAAATCAACCGGGAACCATTCTAATAAAATTGCTTCATGAAGCATTGCAGCTGTGCATAGTGGGGAAACTCTCAAACGACGGGCGTTTTTCTCTATTACGGTTATCTGCGCAGACACCCGCCTTGTGGTGCTGATTTCCTTTATGACTGCTTTACCTAATTTGACCACATTTGTTTTGTTGTACTGGAACCATAGTGCAGTTCAAGATAGTCTTTGTTTTTCAAATTTTTTCAATTTTAGATTGCTTACATGAAATTTTCTTCTCACTCGAGACCTGTCAATACAAACTGCATCGCAAAAATACAAAACCAAAATTTGTGCACAGCAAAAAAGAATTTCAAGAATGTGTTGACCAGTAGCACACCAGTATGATCACAATCCATGTTGAACCAGCCTTCTGCCTGATTTCCTCTGTAGCCTTTCCACAAAACCCACAGGAAAAATATATATTAGAAAACAATTTTCCGGAAACATGTTGTGTTGGGCTTTATGGCACATGGGCCGGTAAGGCCATCATGCACCAAAGGCAAGTTTTAATACGTCTGTTCGGTTCGACGAAGTTTAAAGGTTATTTTGTAATTCTAGAGAAGGTTTAGGAGATTTGGATAATTTAGGAACAGAACAAGAGAAAAGGTTTTTAACAAGTGAATTTTCTCCAAAGAGAAAGCAAGGGTGTAATGGGATGACCTTGTCATAAAACTGTGGGAAATGTTTCTTCTAAGCTCATCACGTTTTGTACAGGATATTAATATGTGGTTTAAGGTGACCATCTCTCCACAGTGTGCGCATCTAGGTTTGTCTTTCTTTGCAAGAATGAAGTTATGCATTAAGTTATGCGTTAATACGAAGGCGACATAAAATTACTTCAATTTTGTAACTATTGGGTAACAGATGTGTGTCGACAGGATAGCGGCAAGCTATATCAGAAGACAAAAAATCTGATTAACAAACGCTGCAGAATGAAAGCGTCTAACTCCACAGAGAGAATAGAAATGGCAGACCCTAATAAATAAGCGCAAGGTAGCCAACATAAGGAAGCCATCTCAGGAGACTAAAGATCTGATTAAGAAACAGCAAAGCATGAAGACGTCTAACTCCATAGATAGAATAGAACTAGTAGAGCTGTCGAAGTTAATAAATAGGCGCAAGGTAGCCAACATCAGTTAGTTTAATATGGAGAAAATCGAGCATGCTCTAAAGAGTGGAGGTAGACTAAAAGCAGTGCAGAGAAAAACTACCGTATTTTCCGGTGTATAAGACGCGGCTTTTTCTTCAAAAATCTTGCTGCTGCATCCTATACAAGGGTGCGTCTTATACGCAAATTTTTCGTTTTTTTTTTTGCAAGTTCAGAAGTTACTCAGGTTCATGTTCAAGCTTCTTTTCACTGAAAAAATATCATTACCAATCATGCGGTTGTAACACAGTTAATACTCCAATGAGTGGACCATCGCCAGAGTCAAGGAACGGAATGCTTGCTTGCAGAGCGCAGTTCCCCGATGTGCTGGGGAGGGGAGCTGCCGGTTCCAGGGGCGGACCTTCGGCAACGTCAGAAAATGCGAATACAGTTGAATCCCGGTACAACGAACGCCGCTTCAACGAAATTTTCGCCACAACGAAGTAATTTGCATTCCCCGTGAAACCCCCATAGGACTTAATGTATTAAAATTTCCTCAAAAACGAAGTACTTTGCGAGCACGTGTTCGCTTCTACGAATTTTTTTTGCGAATTTTTGCGGGTGAGTGGCTCCTCCGTCTTGTCTTTCTTCAGAAGTTGAGTGCTGAAGAGCGACTTTCCCGTTCCCGCCGTTAATTTTTTTGCATCGCAGACTGTTGGGAGGGGGGGTACGCGCACTCAATCGCACATCCTCCTCGCGCACACCCTCGTGTGCTTTTTTTTTTTTTTCTCCAGATGCCCACGTGATTTTTGAAGTGACGTCACGCCCCGCTCATTGGCTCTTTGCTGGGCTTCTTCGATTGATGTAGCTCGCTGTCATGGTGCTCGCGGTTTCCTGTCAAGCACGAAAGCGCGTCATGATCACTTGCTAGTGGTGTTGGCTGGTAAGCGTTCACGGCCTCCAAGCGAAGAGGGGCTCCTCGAAAGCATGTGTAAAATGCGCCAGCGCACGCCATCTGCTAGCGTCCTCGGCCGCGTCCTCCGTGGCCGCGTCGTCTGCTAGACACCGAGCGCGTTTCAGGCAGTCTCTGTGGACCGGTGGGCGGAGCCATCAGTGGGCAGAGCTTCGTGTCCTGTCGGAGAAAAAAAAAAAATGAAAACGCGAGAGTGCAGAAAGAAGCCCACTCCGCTTCACCATTTCTTCCTTTGTGTGTGCACCGTAGCGTGGTCTCGTCGCGTCTCTGCTCTGCTGAATTCCTAGGATGTCGCCGCCAGCGAAGAAGCAGAAATTTCTTTCGCTAGAAGAAAAAGCGCGTATTATCGCCGAAGCAGAAAGCGGGAAGAAGTCGATTATTGCCGCAGATTTTGGCATCGCGCCGAGTTCGTTATCAACGATACTGAAGAGCAAAGAAAACATCGGCAAGGCACTTGCGTCGGGCACTTCAGCTCAACACAAGAAGGTGACGCAGCCAACTTACGAAGAGCTCGATAAGGCTGTCTACACCTGGTTTGTCGAAACGCGAGCCAAGAACATCCCGCTTAGCGGCAGCATTGTTCAGCAGAAGGCCCTCAATTATGCCTGTTTGCTAGGCCTGGATGACTTTAAGGCCAGCACAGGTTGGCTCAATCGCTTCAAAGCGAGGCACAACGTCGTTGGGAAAGTTTTGTGCGGAGAAGCAAGTTCCGCGGACACTGGCGGCGCCTCAGAATGGGTGGTGGACAACGTGGCTGATATCATGAGCGGCTACGTGCCGTCCGATATTTATAACGCGGACGAGACGGGCCTCTTTTACGAGATGCTGCCAGCGAGGACACTGGATTTTAAAGGGCAGCGATGCCAGGGTGGCAAGCACAGCAAGAAAAGAGTGACAGTGCTGCTGTGCACGAATATGGATGGGTCGGACAGGCGTCCCCCGTTAGTTATTGGGAAAAGTGCTAAACCGCGCTGCTTCAAGGGAAACAAGCCTTCCCGTCAAGTATGTCGCTAACGGGCGGTCGTGGATGACCCGTGCCATATTTGCGGACTGGCTTACGGCACTTGACCGCGACATGAGCAGGCAGAACCGAAAGGTTTGTTTGCTCTTGGACAATTGTTCTGCCTACCGCATCGACGACGTCAAGTTGTCAAGCGTTGAGGTGAGATTCTTCCCGCCTAACTGCACTTCGATCATTCAGCCGCTGGATCAAGGCATTATCAGAAGCGTGAAGTGTGCTTATCGGGAGAGGCTGATTGAGCGTATTCTTTTGAATATCGAGACGGGCAGGGAGACGAAGGTGGACCTCTTCATGGCTCTTCAGGTTATAGCTGCTGCGTGGAACGTGACGCGGTCCACCTTGATCAACAACTGCTTCAAGCACGCCGGGTTTGTTGACCAGGAGGCGACCAGCACAGCTGCAGCCGCGGAGGATGACGCTCCATCATCGTCGACTCCGGGGATCAGTACGCCCTGGAAATCCCTCCAGGATGCAGGAAACATCCCTGGCGATATCAAGCTGGACGATTTCCTCAACGCTGATGCGGATGTGCTTGTTTACGAGGAGCTCAGTGACGAGGACATAATTAAAAGTGTTCTTGAGCCAGAAGAGCCGCCGTCCGAAGCTGAAGACGACTCCGCCCAGGATTCATCCGCCTTGGCAACCTCGTCGCAGGTGTTGGATGCCTTCGATCTTATCAGGAAGTTTCTGGGCTCTCACGACGACGACGTTGCGATGGCTCTCATAACAGAGTGTGAGAGTCGCGTGACACCGCTGCTGGCAGCAAAACGCAAGCAGACAAAGCTTACGGACTTCTGGAAATAATTTTTTTTTTTCGCCCAACGCCGCCTCTCCTCCTCCTCTTCTCTCAAAGCTCCTTTGGCAGCTTTTTTTTTTCAACGGTCCCTCTCGGGGCCACCAATCCCGCTTCGGCAGAGCATGCAGGCACGATGCTTCCCGCTGTCTCTCACTCGAGTTCCTCTCTCTACACCAAGTCGCCTATGCGCAGACACATGGTGCAGTCGTTTCGCGCCACGCACTTTCACGTGCGCGGCGACGTAAGAACAGTCGTGTCACGTCATAAAAACAATTGTCTGTCTGTAATTTCTCGACAACAAAATTCTGCGACAGCGAAATTTTTCGTACGCCCCGCCGATTTCGTTGTGGCGGGATTCAACTGTACTCCAACATGGGGACCACCGAGCGCAACGTTTTTAGGTGAACTTTATCATGAAACGGCGGGGGATGACGACTTCTGGGATCATAAACACACGGCCGTTTCAGAGACCCCTAGCACAAGTAATGTGAAATGCCAAAAGATGGCGACAATCGCGCTTCTCACCATTGTCAAGACAAGCCAAGACAAGCCGGCGTTTTTTTTTTAGTGACCCTTTGCAACTTTGCTCCGTGTACGTGGTATGTATGTAGTGCGAAGACAATGTTTCAGCCGCGTTGCCTCCAGAAATTGACGAACTTTTTGATAGCGCATCCGAAGATGAAGACTTCGAAGGTTTTAAATAAAAGTAAAATTTTGTTATCGACATAAGGAGAGTTCTTTCATTTTTTTTTTCTTTTTTGCTAAAGCGTGGGCGGCTATGGCGTGAGTGTTGCCTTTTTTGATCACTTAGCGTCGCTTGAGAACTTCTCACAGGTACGCGATGGTCGCACAAGCGTATTTAATTAAGCCTCACTAGCCTAACTGAGTAAATTGGGGTGCGTCTTATATACCAACTTTTTCGGTGAGAGCCTACAACTTTTTCGGTGAGAGCGTGCATATATGGCGAGTGCGTCTTATACGCCGGAAAATACGGTAGGCATAGGTAAAAACCAGATGTATGCGATCAGAGACAAAGAGGGCAATGTCATTAGCAATATGAATAAGATAGTTACAGTAGCCGAAGAGTTTTACAAAAATCTATACAGTAGCGATTGCAATCAGAATGTTACTGAGAGAGGCGGTAGAACACAGCACTGGGACATGCCGCCAGTAACGAAGGAGGCAGTAAAGAAAGCCTCAGAGCAATGCAGAAGGGGAAAGCAGCTGGTGATGATCAGATAACAGCAGATTTGTTGAAGGATGGAGGAGAGATTGCGCTCGAAAAACTAACCACCCTGTATACGCAATGTCTTGTGACCTCGAGCGTACCTAGAGCTTGGAAAAACGCTAGAATTATCTTAATTCATAAGAAAGGAGACGTCAAGGACTTGAAGAATTACAGACCAATCAGCTTGTTGTCTGTTGCCTACAAGGTATTTACTAAGGTAATCGCTAATAGCATCAGGACAACCTTAGGCTTCAAGCAACCAAATGATCAGGCAGGCTTTCGTAAAGAATACTCGACAATAGACCATATTCACGCAATCAATCAGGCGATAGAGAAATGCGCAGAATATAACCAGCCCCTATATATAGCGTTTATTGATTACGAGAAAGCATTCGACTAAGTAGAAACCTCGGCAGTCATGCAGGCATTGCGGAATCAGGGTGTAGAAGAGTGTTATGTGAAAATATTGGAAGATATTTATAACGATTGCACAGCTACCATAGTTCTCCATAAAGTCAGCAATAAAATTCAAATAAGGAAAGGTGTCAGGCAGGGAGACACGGTCTCGCACATTACGCTCGCTCGAAATTGAGCAAAAAGAATCAATGTTTTCATCATCATCATCAGCAGCAGCAGCCTGACTACGCCCACTGCAGGGCAAAGGCCTCTCCCATGTCTCTCCAATTAACCCTGTCCTTTGCTAGTTGCCGCCACTGTATTCCCGCAAACTTCTTAATCTCATCCGCCCACCTAACTTTCTGCCGTCCCCTGCTACGCTTGCCTTCTCTTGGAATCCACTCCGTGACCCTTAAGGACCAGCAATTATCTTGCCTTCGCATTACATGCCCTGCCCAAGCCCACTTCTTCCTCTTGATTTCAACTAGGATATCATTAACCCGCGTTTGTTCTCTCACCTACTCCGCCCGCTTCCGAACTCTTAACGTTACACCTATAATTTTTTTTTTCCATAGCTCGCTGCGCTGTCCTTAACTAATGCTGAACCCTCTTTGTTAGCCTCCATGTTTCTGCCCCATAGGTGAGTACCGGTAAGATACACCTGTTGTATACTTTTCTCGTGAGGGATACTGGTAAACTGCCATTCATGATCTGAGAGAACCTGCCATATGCTTTCCACCCCATTCTTATTCTCCGAGTTACTTAACTCTCATCATCTGGATCAGTCGCAGCAAAATTTGCCGACACAAAAATGATGGATAAAGTGCTACCTAGCTCACTCTTACGTGAAATATTATTTGCTGCGTTCGCTACACGGCAGAGAAAAACAACTTATTTGCGACAAGAAGGCTGCTCAGTTTGACTGAAGCAATGAGATCAGTGCTAGGTGCACCAGTCTCTGAGAAAAAGCTGTGAGTTTGCTGTCTCCACAATTGTGTACAAAGCGCCTGAAAGGGTTAAGGGCACGTTTCCTCGTTCAGCAGCGTCGTTGGCATTACATGAAGGACAAATGATGAGCAGAGAAGAGCGTAACGTCCCACAGTATGGTTCTGCGGCATCCCCTGTGTGCTGTGGAATGAACTAAAGCTTTCGGTCTTTGCGCCTTTGTGCACAGAGGGCGCCATGTGATAAAGTGTAAGCTGCATTTAGCATTGTGTATATAAACAATTTTAGCACAGCCGCATGGTTTGTACTGCCAGTATCATAACTTGTGACCACTGCTGTGCTGGCTTAGCTGCATATGCAGTATGGTCATAGTTACCATGGTTACCGTATTTACCGTGTGACGATCCTAAAACTGCCTAACGGCTGTTGCTCAATCTTGCATTACACAAATGTATACTCCTTTTCATACATAGCAGGCAACGCTGCGGAGGTTGCTGAAGTAGTGCGTCTGTGAAACCATATTACTCCGCCACGGATCATTCATTCTTCTCGAAACTCCGGTCATTATTTGGACGAATACAAAGAGCGGTATAAAAAGATGTGGTAGCACTGAAAATCACGGTCGAAGCTGTGAGTCGCTCAGTGTTTGGGCTCTCTGGCCATAATTTTCACGGAGAGTGAACTACTTCTTGGGCGCGGGTTTAGTAGAAGCGATTCGTCCTACCAACTGGCTTATCATACCACCACGTGTACTTTTTGCTTCTCGAAATCCCAACGAGTCGCAGGACAAAAATGTGGCAAGAGGTAAAACGAACTCCAGGAGGTGCCAGTTACGGCTTCTAAGATTTGTCGCTATGAAATATGTCTGTGCTCAATGTGGTTGTATGGCGAACTACTTTTTGCGTGTGGACTCAGCCTGTACGAACAGGCGCGCTAGCTTTGGCAGCATTGCCTGCTATGTATGTGGAGGAGGTGGTGACGAGGTCAGCAGCCTTCGGGCTACGTCCGTGTATCTGTTTTTTCAGCCAGCGTCCGCTCCGGCGGACGCGGTTGTTGCGACGCGCGTCTTTACTCTCTCGTTTTCTCTCTCCTCCTATCTTTCAACACTCTTCTATCTGCACGTGGCAGCAGTGGTGGCTCGGCTTGAGCCAGTTGGCAAGCCCGTGCACTTTCCTTTTCATTCTTCTCTCAGTCAGTCGTAACCACCTGCTATGTACGAAACGGAGTATAGTAACCGGTGGTCATTTTTTTTTTTTTTTTAGGTGCTTGTTTGCAATACGAGAGCCAGGCAGTGGTGGCCCCTGGATGCTGCCCACCTGTGAGCGGTACTGGGTGCGCTCGTGGTCCGTGGTGGGGCGCACGGTCCAGTCGGTGGTGGACTTGGGTGGGGGCGGGGAGCCCTGGGAGGCCTCCAGGGCGTCCATGGGCTCCCGGCCCTGCAGCCAGTGCTGGCAGAGCGCCTGCGTCTGGATGTCCGAATCCCGGCCGGCCCCGATCCACTGCCACTGCTGCTGCTTCTCCTTGTAGTCCAGGTACGGCACAAAGTCCTCGGGGAGCAGCCCTGCAGGGTGCCACTCAATGTCTCTCTCTGGTGCTTCTCACGAAACGGACAGCGTGGACACAAGAACCAGTCAAATCCAGCGCTGTCCAGTTCGCGTGTTCGCCAAATGCAGCCAGTACAGCCAGCGATGACAGCGCCGCCCACCGGCAGGTAGCAGCCACCATTAAGGCTGGTTATAAATATTCATTCAGAACGACGGCTTGACATCGCCGCTATGCCACAGTGGATTGGAGCCACGTGTTGCGTATGGAAGGTCGGCCGTTCGACACCGCTCTCTGTACTGTAATTTTATTGTTTTTTTCCATTTCATTTTTTAATTTTTCTGCCTTTTAGGTCGCAAATCGTGATGCTTAGTGGCATATAACGCTGTTTAAGATTTTCAAAAGATTTTCTGCATATTTTTACACATATTATTCACAGCGCTGGAATATCAGTTTTGAATTTAAACTAAACATTACATGGTTAGTAACAATAGGTTGGTATAGACTTTTAAGCATTATTTAGGGATTTATTATCCCTTTTAGGTAAGCCGTTGTGACAATCTTCAGTCACCGTGAGCAATTCACCGTGGTTTCAAGCCTTGTGGCTGTACAGGCTGCAGTTGGCGAATACGCGTCCAGTTCTTGTGTTCTTGCTGCGACTATCCTTATCATGAACAACCAACTCAAACGAACTTCTACACAGGGACAGGCTAGCAGAACACTATGTCGGTCTAGCTGGAGCATTCGTTTGCAAGTGTAAAGGTTGAAAGTGCAACTGGACATGGGAACTGTTCTTGTCCTCCCATGTTGAGCCTTCTGCACAACCTTTCCATGTCCAAATGCTAGCTAGCAGCCAAACATTTTTCTGAGAAACGCACTTACACCAACACTTCACAGCGGAAAATAAAAAATGCTCGAAACATGCAGCCACACCAATACCCCACTGAACTGGTTAAAAAAAAAAAAGTGTCCACGTAAGCCCGTCCAGTCCCAACTTTCCATCCAACCATACTGTATACAGGAATTCCAGAAAGTGACATTCCTTGCATCACACCAATGCAGGCAACATCTCGACGTCTATGCGAAGTTCTAAGGATCGACCACAGGAAACAACATCCAGATGGCCTGCACACTGCCTTCTGATCCCAGGAGAGAGAGCAGGTACAACACACGGTCCAATACTTTTCTGACAACATGTAAGCTTTTGGGGACACCTCAATGCTAAACGAGGCCAATTATTCCTGGACGTGCACTTCCAGCTGCAATTACAGATATGTTAAGAAAGTGCCCGAAAATAAACTATGATAACAACTGCAAGGACTATGACATTCTAGACATGGCTCACACCATTGCTGGCGGTGTTTATCCAGAAGAAGAAACAAGATGCAGGCGTCTGAGGCCATGGACTCCGTCAAGGCAAGAAATAAACTACAGTAGACTCCCTTTAAGATGAACTCCAAGGGACCATGAAGACTGTTCATCTTATCAGAAGTTCATCTAATTAGGAGTGCTTCTTAAAATGATGTTCGAGCATGCAGTGTGTGTCCAAATACTTCGTATATGTGAACAAAGCCATGAAATAGTCTTTTAGGAAAAAATAATTGCAACATAAGCATTTATTGCACTACTAGTGCAGTGCATCAGGCACTGTTGAGTGTTGCCCAGTCTGTTATTTTTTGTGTCTGTTGAGAAAATCGTCTGCTTGCTACAAGCGTAGGCATATCACTTAACCTTCCAAGATATCCTTCAGTGCCCTCACAGGGGAGGAGCAGCGACAGTTCTGCTTTCACAGAATCGCCCTTTCAACGGAGACGTGGTTAGGTCTCTGTGCCTCCCCGCGTCGCATGGATCGTCGGCGGTGCAAAAAAGCTTTCAATTTTCTAGCTTTTTTTTCTTTCCTTCCGCTGAAATACAGCTCGAATGGTCGAGTAAAGCTGCATGGCTTGGGCACGGCTGGTCGTGAAAGTTCATCTTAACCAATTAGCACGTGTGCAGTGTACATCTTAAGCAGATTTTTTTTGCATTGACTCTATGGGAAACCAAACAAATGACCACCACTGTTCATCTTAAGCGAGTTCGTCTTAACGGGAGTCTACTGTAGTTGAATTCCTGTGTGACAACGGGCCAAGAGTTCCGTCAGACAAAACATGGCCACTCGCCACTGTGAACACAATCGACTATCAGGCAAATGCCCTCAAAGAGGCCTTGAATAACTTCACCAAGCAAGAGCATAACAGAGATGACTCAAAAGAGCTCGGAACCAAGTCCCAATGCTTGGCAGAAAACTTTGCCCAGATAAGCTTGCGAGAGGCATCAATGGCAACAAGGATACCCTTACCCAGTTCATTTCTTCGGCTTTTTTCTTTTTTTGTTAAGAACTCATAAACCAAGTACCCCAGCTCACATAATAGTTGCAGACAGACACAATTAAAAAAGAACAAAAAAAAAAATTGCAGTGGATGTCTTGTCTGTCATCCAAAACTCAAACTAGGCTATCTGCTAGCAGTCTTGGGTGATGTGCACATTACACCACAAGTACCACAGACTCCTTTGCTCTACCATAAACGTCCCTTGCGTCACTGTGTGTTGAGTTCAATGGAGCGGTATTGTCTCAAAGAGAGGGGATCCACATCAGATATACGACGACACTTATTGTCCCTCCTTCCTGTTCCATTTTTGTATTTTCTTTTTTTCCTTTTGAGGTGTTCTCTCCCGCATCGTTTGCTTGTTGTTTTGGTCCATGTGTCGGACACCTGTACAGATGCCAACCCCTTAAGAAGAGAAGCAAGAAGCATGTATCTTCAGTCTTGAAAAAGAACAGGCTCTGTCCGAAATGTCGACTCGCAATAAATGTTTACCTAAAGGAAGTGTTTCTCAGTTTCGCATTCTACCTCTCGCAACCAACTATGTATGTATGTACACACACACACACACACACACGCACGCATGCGCACACACACGCACGCATGCACACACACACGCACGCATGCGCACACACATGCACGCATGCACACACACACACACACACGCACGCACGCACGCACGCATGCGCGCACACACACACACACACACGCACACACACGCACGCATGCACACACACACACACACACCTGGGCAGGTTGCCACCTGCCCACCGGAGGACCAGAAGGGCAAACAGCTCTTCCCATGAACGCAGGTTGAGGACTGGTGCAGCAAAAGAGAGAGCACGGCTCCTCACCTATGTAGTCACCCGCCAGGAAGCGCAGGGCAGAGGACACCATGTCTGGCCAGCTGTCGCGCCGTCCAAACCACTCCACCAGCTGGGCCCCCGGCGAGTGGCTCCACGCCTTGACCCGCTCCTCCAGCTGCACCGAGAGGAGGAGAAGCACCGCTCTATACTTACTCCGCCTGGCAGCACTGCACACTTCACACTGCCAGAGCTAGTCCAGCCTTCCACAGTGCTGGCTACATCCGCGCCAAAAGAGCAGAAGGTTCAATGAATGAACCCACTTGACAAAGCAGGTACCTTCTGCCATGACAAAGTGCAAGCACCATTGTGATACGGCAAGCGCCGTCATTTGCAATGTCTAGCATGTTAAAGCAAAGTTGCGATACACAGCACAATGATGCGCTTCTGCAGACACACTACCTGCGCTGGTTCCACACTGTGTGAAATGGGTGCAGTTGTACCTGACTTGTGTCATGGTTTATGCTTAGCACTGTAGGATCAGCTGTTTGACAGAGCTATGGAGAAAAAAAAAAAAAAATCTAAGTGTGGCCCTTACGTCAGCTTTTCTCAAGCTGGAAATGAGGCTTCCATCATGGTAGTCAAACCACCAACCCGACTAATCAAAGAGCCAAGAGCAAGTAGACTTGCCGTTTCCATACCAACACCCGACCATGTGGCAAGCAGCTACTGCACCAAAGCCTCCCGGCAGAGCCATGATATGGGCCAAACAATCCCGGTGGTCCGTTGCAAAAAAGCCCGCTTTCTACAACACAACTCCTCGGACAGCTGGGGCCTCTTCTTTTGTTTCTTCTTCCATGGGCAAAGCAGGTAAGGGGGCCCTCACCTTGGCCGCGGACATCTTCTGCTCGGTCGTGTCGTTGAACAGGTCCCGCAGCAGGGCAAAGAAGCACGACGGCTGCTGCACCGTGGGAGGGCTGGCTGGCCGGCCCCCCCTGGCAGGCACCATGGAGGTGCCGCCACTGGCACCACTGCTCACCGCCTCCGGGGGGTGGGCTGCTGCTGCTGTTGCCAGGGCAGAGGAGGCCACGGGGGGCTCCTCCTCGTCCTCCGAGTCGGGGGCCGGCAACAGCTCGGGGGGGACGCCGCCACTGCTGGTGGCCGGGGGTGAAGGGGGGGCAGGGGGCGGGCTGCTGCTGCTGCCGATGCTAGCCGCCGGCACAGCCGGAGGGGGCAGCCCGCCCCCAACACGAGGCCGCTTGGTCCGCCCATCCTCTGAACAGCCAGGATGTCCATTCCGCAATGAGCAATACAGAGAACACCAATTAGTCACCTAGATTCCCAGCCATCAGGGCTAGTGATGCATCTATAGGTGTCTTTGATTTGGCTGCACTAGCTGCACGAGTTCAGAGAGTGCAGCACTGCCGTATACGTTTTGCCCGTGCAGCGCGCGCCCTCTGCACTTTCCTCTTCATTTTGTACAAGTGCAGGCCTAGTTCTCGACGAGTTCTCGACTGCACTGCACTCACTTCGGAGTCAGTGCCAGCCAGTTCACTATGCCGGGTGGCCTGCACATTTTGTGCACTTGCCTATTCGTTTTGACAGCGACAGTGCGGCGCTAGTGTTGTGAACTGCCGGAACCGGCCTTGCGCGCTCGTTGCACGGAGGCGGAACTTTAGCAAAACTAGTGCAGCCAGTGCAACCAAATCGAAGAGACCTTATTACAAAAACATTATCAAAAACAATCCTTTCCTGGAGTATGCGAACAGCCACAGTATAACTGAACTTGGTGCTTCACGTTCCTTGACATAAACATTGCATTTCAGTGAGGTGTCCACACATGTCATGAGCCAACAGTAGGTCAAGATCAAGACCAGGTTAGGGGCAGGGAATCCACATCAAGAATGTTGGCCTGACCCTTTCAGAGGAACGGCTGCTCTCTGTGGCCAAAAATCACCGAAGCTGGTAAACACTCACAGTTTTTTGACAGCATAATAATGGGCATTGCCTCCCTGAGTGCAGCCACATGGCTAGAGACAAAACAAAAAAGCTGTCCTCATCTTGGCCTCGCACTTGAGACCCTCACTAAGACAGTTGCTCAGCCAAATAAGCCAACCAGCGCAGGTAGCAGAAAGTACCTACACTACCTTTGGCATTAACCCACCAAGCAATGAGCAGACAGACAATCAGCACCAGCACCACCTGTGACAGGTACTGGCACACCACCTTCGTTGCAGCCATAGAGTATTAATATGCACCACACTGGAGGCCAGAAGTAAAAGCAGCAAAGACAGCTTGACCAAGCCACAGGTGCCCCGTACATTGGACAGCACATTCCTTTGCAAAACATAAGTACGCAGGCTCGATCCCAGCCGCGGCGGCTGAATTTAGATGGAGGCGAAATTCTGGAGGCCCGTGTACTGTGCAATGTCAGTGCATGTTAAAGAGCCCCAGGTGGATGAAATTTCCGGAGCCCTTAACTACAGCGTCCCTCATAGCCTGAGTCGCTTTGGGATGTTAAACCCCAATAAACCAAACCAATAATAACAGGTATGGTGACGAGAAATACAGTTAATACAGATCATTGAAAATCACTGGAACAGACAAGTTCCCTTGCCAAGCATATACTATTTGAAGGCTTGGAGATTTGAGAGGCACTTTCCTTCTGGAGGGCTCTCCTGCCCTGTTCATGCTAAATTCGCAACACTGGTTGCCAATCAATCTCCTCAATACCCACATTATCCACATTACTCTCCCCAAAAGTGGCGGACCTAGCAAGCCTCGAACAAGCTGATGGGACAGTTGGCTTTAGTGACACTGGCACAGGATATGCATAGCAAAGCTCTCTCTCTCTGGTAGTTCACAGTGTTGTTCCTGTTTACTACAACAAAGTGCAACTGATTGTCCCCACAGGTTTATACACTGCAGTACTCTGAAAGAGAGAAAAAAACAACAAACCAACACTGAGTGCAAAACAAGTTTACTCCCTATCTGGGCATGATACCACACGAGCTGCATTGTACTGCTAGACTAAGACGAACTCGGTGGGGATGAATTCTCGGATAAGACAAACAACATGCAATAGAATCTCGATGATACAATCACGGCTGATACAAATACCGGGATGATATGAATTTGCAGGACTGTGGATGTTTTGAACGCTCTCCCACGCAACTACAGATGATGATAACGCACAAGCCGCGACCACACCTTCCAGCACTATAGTGCTGCCCACACGTCGCCCATGTCGCGATGGCCAGCTGCATGGTATGCACCATGAGTAACGAGTGGTGGTGTGCTGCTGTAAATAAATCCTGTCAGCCACACACAGGCCTCTGTAAATGCATTTCCAGCGCTTCTGCATACAGATTTCGTTACCTTTGGGTGATAAGAATTTCAGATGATACGAATATTTTTTTGCAATCCTGTGAGATCCGTATCATTGAGATTCCACTATAAGAACATTTCGTTGGTTTCTCACAGACTAGGTGTAGAAAGAATCCGCTTAAGATGAACTGCTTCGAGTGTCCTTTGGTTAAGATGAACTCTCGCAGCGATCGTGACTCACGGCGACTAGCACAAACCGAGGGTCCACGAAGCAGTTTCAAGGCAAGCCAGAGAAAGAACGCTTCCTTGCAGAAAACATATCCCGTAATAGACCTTCACCATGCAAAAGCCATGGAGAAGCGTTCCTGCAGGCGTGCTGGCCTGAGTGCAGTGCAGCAGTCCGACATGGCCAGACCTTGGCGTAGTGTGTGCATCAAGTTCCGCCGCGCGCTACTTCTGGCGAATGAAAAGGCACGTAGTAGGTGCAGAGTGCCCCTGCTATCCAACTTGGCGCTTACAGGGTTAGACAGAACCTGAATTGTAAACTGGCACAGCGTTACGGCACTAGTTCTTACAGAGAAGAAAAATGTGACATGGCAACTTATCCGCAACGGATCCACAATGTCTGCGGTGGATGGAGAGATGCGAGGTCCACCTGCTCATATTGTTACGTGACGGCAAGCGGTTACATTCGCCTACAATTCTACGCGTCACAATACAGCCGGTTTCTCCCCTTTTTATCTTCTCTTTGGCCGCGATCCTTTGCTGCCATTCGACAGTGTGCTGCCCGCCACCGCCTCCATGAGTCCTTACGCTCGGGATGCCATCGCTCGCGCCGACGCTGCCCGTCTTGTCGCCCGCCAGCGGCTGTCAGCCTCCCAGTCAATCAGAAACGACGTCATGACTGTCGCCGTCGTGAAGTCACCTACTCTCCTGGCTCTCTTGTTTTACTCTGGGTCCCTTCCCGCCGTGTGGGCCTTTGTGAAAAACTGCTCCCCCGATATACAGGCCCTTATCGGGTCGTACGTCCGTGACCGCGGTGACTTACAAGATCACCCCGCTACATCCGCCATCCCCGGCCGCTGTACCCCGCACCTCCACCAAATGTTACGTGACGGCAAGCGATGAAGAAAGGACTGCATGACCGATGGCGATGATATGATTTAATGTCTGCGAGCCTAGCACGAGCGCTCCTGCCCATGCCACTGCCCGCTTCGTCGTCTTCTAGTCCGTCACAATATAGCCAATAACAGCCGCATTGCAGAAGGAATGGGATAAAAGAAAGAGAAGGACGGCTATATGCTATCAGAGCATCTGCGACGCGGCTAGACAGCTGGGCACCTTTGGTGCGCTCGAAGTCATTAGACAAGCAAACGATAGGGAAAAAAAAGCACGAATAGTGGTCAGTGTGGAAGCGAGAGAAACAAACACAGTGGATAAAAACTGGAGAGGACACTTAGGCTCTGGCTTAAGGGTATGATATGATAATGCTAATGGGTCTGTCACGTTTGACGACGGACTCGCACATATTACACGTTCACAACCTTTTATTCACACCACCAATACCACACCACATCGTTCTTCCCACTCCGGCGCTCGTCTCCCTCAGTCCCCTGGCTCCCGCCCGCTCCCTTGCCGCGCGCGCCCTCTGGTTCTTGCTCTCGAAACCACAGCTCTCCACACGGCCTCCGAGACCCGCGATCACACACGCACACACACACACAGCTGGCCTCCGAGATCCGCAACCCACATGCCGGCACTCACTCCTCACAGGTTAATGCCCATATATATATACGGAATTGGTCATTGTGCACTTTACATTCATAGAACACGGGGAGTCTTCATACCACCCCCGGTGCAGTGGTGCAGGCGCTGAGCGAAGCGCCACTGCCCTGCGATGGCAGCAGGAACTGCCACCGGCGGGACTTGTGTGACTCAGGTCGCTCTTCCCGAGCAACCGCCCATGACCAATCATTGATTTTAACTGCCACCTACCCCGGTGAGCAGTTCGCTCACAATCGGGTGGGCAGGTTGCATTACTCTCACAAGGTGACGTGACCTAGATGGCCCACCTGGGGTTACTTCTTTGGAGATTCATCGCTCATGCCGCTGTCGAGTTTTCCACTAAACGCGTTAGCATTAAAGGTGAAAACAAGAACAACGCCATTTTCAAGTAGGATGACGGGAGCAATTTCATACCATTACTCATCAGCTCACTTAGCTTATCAATGCAAGGTAATCATGCTCTTTCTTCTTATGTAACAGAAATTTTAGTGCGGCAGCGCTACCTGGTGCATTTTCCGATTTCGGGCATGCGTATGTGCCTACATCACTGAAGCCTGCTTTGTGGGCCCGCCTGCTCACCGGTTGTGGGCAACCTGCCAGGTGTTTGAAATACCTTACAGGCCCATTGGGCATTGTGTAAGGGGGGGGCGAAAAAAAAATATAATACAGTGCATTAATAACCAAAGGAAACAAAAGGAAACACGATCATGATAAAAAAAAGAAATAAATCTATACAGTGCATTAGTAACCAAAGGAAACAAAAGAGAAACATACAGTCATGATAAACAATACATCAACAAATTAGTAGAGAAGAAGAAACGATGCGCAATTAACAACAGGAAAAGAGAAGAAATGGCTTAGGCTTAGCTAAGGTTAAGCCTAGTCAGATGCGAAGCATATTGGTGGCTAGGCTTGGTAATATATGGCTTTCCTTGGTTGAATACTTGGTCATTTTAATACAACCACTAGAAGCCTTCGTCGTGGGGGAAGACAACGGAACGGCATGGCTACAGCGAACGCCAACTAACCCCGAGATGCGCGTTGGGTGAGCGCCTGGATTGCCACGGAAGCCATGTCTGCCTGCCCGGTGGAGCGAGCGTTTCGCCTACACCGAGTGTGAACGCGCGTTCGAAATGCGCGGGAATGCCGCTCGAGGATATTCCGGCGTCTGTGCGATGGCATTGTTCTCCCTCTCCCAGCGCGTGACGGCGATCTGTCGTGACGTCATGTGTCACGTGGTATGTCACGTGGTGTGCACGGCGCGCAACCACGGCGAAGGGCTGTAGTGTACCTCTAGTAATATTCTTCGCATAAAAAAAAAGAATATGCAGCACAAAATAAAGCACTACAATAAAGGATAATGTGCTCACGGAACGTGGGAACAATGAGTAAAATAGCGCGATTAAGGCAAACACGGAAACATGACAGGCAAACATAAGTGAGAAAACATCCGAATGGCACGAGTGTAGCAGCAAAGCAAAGAACAAAAAAAATCAGAAAAAATAAAAGACTTGAACGTAGGCGTGCTAAGTGACGGTTTCAGTGAAATATGTGATGAGTTGAGAATGGAAAGATTCTAGATTAGACGCGGAAGCGATGTTGTCTGGCAGATCATTCCATAATCTGATGGCTCGTGGTAATGCAGATGAATTGAAAGCCAATGTGTCACCATATAATTCTTGCAAAACTAAACTGAGTATATAATCTTTTCGACGTGCGGGATGAGACATTGAGTTGAAATGAACTAGTTCTATTGAAGTGCGCATATTTGTGAAATAGTGTTAGGAGAGCGATGTCACGGCGCGTGCTTAATGATTGAAGAGAAAGATCTGTTTTAATCTGAGTGACGCTTGAACGGTAGTTATAGTTTCGTGAAATGAATCGTGCTGCCCTGTTTTGGATAGATTCTAACGCGATGATCATGTTCTTATGATAGGGAGACCAAATGGGAGAAGCAAATTCAAGTTGTGGACGAACAAAAGTGAGGTATGCTAGTTTTCGAATATTAGATGGTGAATTTCGGAGATTTGGTGAATTTCGGCGTAGGTATCCTAATGACTTTGAGGCGACGGCACATATGGATGAGATATGGTATGACCATGAAAGATCTGAAGAAAGGTTAACGCCAAGCTATTTGTAATGTGATACGTGAGAGAGTAGATCATTTTGAATGCGGTATGTATAGCTAGATTTGTTATTTTTACGGGTGAAAGAGATGACTTTGCACTTTGATACATTAAGAGTCATTAACCATGAGTTGCACCAGTCGTTAATATTAAGAAGGTCTGATTGGAGCGCCAGGTGGTCATTAGTAGATCTAATACGGCGGTATATAATGCAATCATCCACGAAAATGCGCATACTGGAAGTTATATTATTAGGTAAATCATTGATATAAATAAGAAATAATAAGGGACCAAGCACACTGCCCTGCAGTACACCAGAGTTAACCGGGGAAATGTTAGAGGACAGATTATTAACAAATACAAATTGTTGGCGATGCGAGAGGAAGTTACGAAGCCATTTTAAAGTTAGCGAGTCTAGACGGAGTGATGATAATTTCGAAATCATGCGGCAGTGAGCTACGCGGTCGAACGCTTTGGCAAAATCAAGAAATATACAATCAGTTTGAAGGTTATCGTTCATATTAAAATGCAAGTCAGTAGTTAGTTCGAACAACTGTGTTTCGCAGGAGTGACCCTTTCTAAACCCGTGTTGATTAGTGTAAAAAAAGTTATTCTGCTCAAGATGACTGAAAACATGCGATGAAATTATATGTTCCAGCATTTTGAACGCTTTCAGGGTAAAGGCCTTTAGGGTGAACGCCGTCATGGTAAATGCCTTCGGGTAAAGGCCTTTAAGTCAGATGTCTTTAGCATGTAAAAACCTTAAGCGGCCAGCATAGTTAGCGCTACTATACGATATTCCAGGTTTAGCCACACTTAACCATTCGCTAATTTTTTTTTTTAAGAGCGTTAGCTCTTACTACTTACGTTTGTCAAGGTCGCGTCTGTCTGCGATGAAGGTCGAATCGACCAAAAGAGTAACCATGTGACCGCACTATATCACATAGGAACAGTGGGTGCGTACCTCAACTGATACCTATATACTTTCGATCTGTTATATATAGGCCAGTATAGCGGCCATTGAAGCAGGACCCCCCCCTCCCGGGACCACCATTTGCATAAAATTTGGGAGTCACCTGTTTGACGTAGAATGTTCCAAGTGGTGCCAAATGACTTGGCACATTCCTGAGGATAAAATTACTAATTCAGATGAAGCCCAAAATATGCGTGGGATTCGCAACAACAATGTTTCCGCCCCCAAACTGTGCATTCCAAGGACCTTCAGACAGCCATTAACGGCCCAACCGTTTACTGCAGGGGGTTTCCGGATGGTGTCAAACAATTCGTTGTGTTGTGATGAATACGTTTATAAAATTTATTAACTCATATAATAAGGAAATATACTGAATATAGAGAAGGTGGCTGTGAATCGCAATAGTAGTGCAAAATCCATGAGGTAGATGGCGCTGATTGTGTCTTAGAAGGGATGCCACAAATGTTTGGGTTTGGTCTTCGCCGCGTTTGCTGAGCATACCGATGTAAACGCTTGAAACTCCCGCAGCAAACGCTCTTAAGCCCAACCCTGAGGCAGTGTTGGCAGGGAATTTTTTTTACACACCTGGTATGCCCTTATGCCCATTCTGAGGGACACTTTCAATAAAATAAACTTGTGAAAAGACAAAACAAATTTTATGGTCCAATCAAGTTCGTCTTAAAGGGAGTCCACTGTATTTGTACGCGATGCACAGCTTTGTTCAAGCACTGCGAGTGATGCCAACTTACAGTACAACCTCGATGATATGCGTCCAGTTTGTACAATTCCCCAGCATCTACGTCGACAATTGTGAGCAATAAAAATGCCGAACACAGTTACACTGTTTTTCTTCCACTTTAAGTGTTCACAGATGCTACGACTTCCCAGTAAGTATGTTCCCAATTTCGCCAATTCTCATCGTATGATACGTTTTGCCACCAATGGGAGGTGCGCTACGCAGCGCCTTGTCTGGGGCACGTAACATCAGCACAAGCCCAGCGGCAGTCAGTGGCTTCTTTGAAATGTATAAATAGAACACGGCAAAGCATTTCAAAACTATGACAGTCTGCTGGCATATCAACGGGCCGAGCCTGGGGGCAGGTGACACGAACAAAGGTGCAGAGGCAATCAACTAGTAGTGAGGCTTCTCCACAGTGCGCAAATGCGATGCAGCGAAACTCTCAACGACAATGGTGGCGACAAGCAGGGTTGTCGTTGGTGGCTAATTGGATACTTTACGACTCCATTTGGTGATGAAAATTTCAGGATGGCTCCCTGGCTACTTCCTGGCTACTTTGAACTCCTATTCTGACACATTTACAGCCCATCTTTTTTTTAACTGCACCATCCCCGATGGCAGGAATGGTTGCACATCGAGTTACCCCTACACACAGGTAGGGTAGGATAGGTAGCCCACATTTCACTAGACCGAAGAGCCACGAGAGAGTGCTGCTTCCAGTTCTCGAGACAAATGGCTTCCAAATGCCTCACCTGCACTTTGGAGGCTGCCTGCCATTAACCCTGATGACACAGAAAGCGCGAATAGCCGGGAAGGCATTACTGAAGTGCCGCTACACTTTTTTGCATTTTCCTCCAATGAGCTGGAGTCAGAAATAAGGCAAATGCAAGACATTAACATGGACTTGATCACATGCTTGAGTTTAATGCATGCAGCAGGATCGTACAAAGACACTTGTGGCAAATGCCCTTTTCCACACCAGACGGAAGGCACATTGAAAGTTTTGTGAGTTCCACTTTCTAAAGCTAATGCTAAGTGCGTGTTCTCCACTGACAAAAAACTGGTGTGCAACAAACTGAAGCTGTACTGCCTAATGAACCATGTTCAGTCTACTGCTTCAAGGCAAAACATCTTCAGTGTCCTACTGGGTTGTTGGCTAGAATGTGATTCTTGCAGGCCACTATCTAGGTGAACTGAGCATTTAAGAATTCATTTATTTGCAACGTGCCTGTGGCTTGAAGGGCCAAAAATTCTGCGCTCTTTATTCTGTTTCTCGCAATGATTAAAACTGCCATTATTTAGTGTTCCTTAATAATAATCGCATTCATAATATCGCTTCTCTTCTATCTGGCTACAAATTTGAGGCTAAGATTAAATGACACAGCTACTTTGGCTACCTTTAGCTCAAGTTCTGGCTCCTTTTAAAATGTGCCCAAAGGCAACCCTGGTGACAACAGAGAGATCCTGGCTTCTTTCACCCTAGACATCATTTGAGTAGACACGTGGTGAAGTTTTGCGCTCAGAACCATGCAAATGCAGAGAAAAAAGCCTACAAGCATCAGAAAATCTTTTCAGATCTTGAAGTGCGGATGGGCCTTTATCCGAAGTGAACGTGTCAAAGTGTGCTTTTGTACTTGTTGTTTACCATTTTCAAAGTGGTTTTGGACATTACATTTTCCAAGATAACTGCTTTTCCCCACTTTTTTTTACTTTTTTGCGATATTTGATGACACCCACAGAAGTGCGGGGAAGGCCAAAGAGGCACTTACGGGGCGGCCGCAGCTGAGGCCTCCGAGAGAGGTTGGTCCGGCTGATCACATCCTCCAGGGTCACTGACGAGGTGTCCAACTCCGCCGTGTTCTGCAATGCCACCACAAGCACCACCTCAGTGTGTACACCACTCTCTTCTGGATCCTCAACCACATCAATGAGGATGGGCATGGCTGTGAGCTCCAGTTCACAGTAACTCAGCCTCTGACGTGTACAGCTTCACTCTCATTCGGCCCCATTAGAGAATTGCAGAACATAGCACCCAAAGTTAGCCTCTCCCTATTCGAGTGGCATATGGCACTCTTTCGGTATGCGTTCGTGAATGCTTTAGAATAGGGGGCTGGCTGCATATTGTCATGTTGTAGTGACGGCAGTCCAGCGGTCAACAGGACACCAACAAGACTTGGAAACGAAGCTCTTTATTTGGGCTAACTTGCGCCCGCAAAAGAACTGAATCACTCGGCGGCATCGTAAGCAACAAGAGTGCTTGTCAGCCATCGAACTACGAATGTCCGCTGCTCGCGGCATCGCTCAATTTAAAGCCGGCAAGGAAACTTCCAGATAGCAGGACAAGGTCATCTACAGTAATCTGGAAAAACCTAGATGCAGCCGGTCATGGCTGCGATCAATCGAGATTAGACTGGTCGCTTCTCGCGTCACGAACAAAAATGATAACAGCCCTTTCCTGCAGCCTTGGGCGTGAACGAACAAACACTACAATGATACGTGGCAATATGAACTGCGTTAGCTGCTTGTAGCACTGAAAAGAGAAAAGCTCGATTGCAAATCTTGCACATATGGCTTCATTTACACTTGCCTAAAGAAACTGAAGTTATAAATAACGTGACACGAAATTTAGAGTTCGCAACCTCTTTTAATAAGTTCACACCATCAACTTGTTTGAATATCTCGTGCTTTCTGACAAGTATTCGCAAGGCAACCAAATGATACCTTCTCGCCAGGCCTAGCAGCTGTCCGAATCCAGAAGCAATCTTCAAATTTGAGGTGTTCTATTGCTGAAATTTTGTGGCGTGGACATCCTCAAACCAATTAAAACATTCGTGCATCTTGCAAACGCAAGACAGAGTGAAGTGGCAGCAATGAATTGGTGGCAAGGCAGGTGGCCTCCACTTTGAAGGATGCCGCTGTCGCCTGACCCTACCCGACCTCAGGGAGCCATGCTGGGTTTTGGGTTATTCTCGCCTGCTAACCCAAGGAGCACTTACATTGTACACATGCACTCATCATCATCATCAGCCTGACGACGTTCAGTGCTGAACAAAGGCCCCTCCCATATCTCTCCAAATAACCCTGTCCTGTGGCATATGCGGCCTCATTACACACTCAAACTTCTTAATCTAATCCGCTCACCTAACTTTCTGCCACCCCCTGCTACGCTTCCTTTCCCTTGGAATCCAGTCTGCTACCCTTAAAAGGACCATTGGTTATTTTGCCTCCACAATACATACTCTGCTCAAGGTGATTTCTTCCTCTTGATTTCGACGAAGATGTCAGTAACCCGTGTTTGTTCCCTCACCCACTCTGCCCGCTTCCGATCCCTTAACGTCCATAGCTCCATAGCTCGCTGCGTTGTCCTTAAGTTGAACCCTTTTCGTTTGCCTCCACGTTTCTGCTTCATAGGTGAGTACCAGTAAGATACAGCTGTTGTATACTTTTCTCTTGAAGGATATTGGTAAACTGCCTTTCATGATCTGAGAGAACCTGCCATCTACCTCATTAGTAGCACTGCATAGTGGTGCTACTGCTCCTGATTAGAAGCGCCATCTCTGGCGTGGTTTCGAATTCGTACTGTTCTTGAACGTCGTCCGCCGCACAAACTTTGACAATAGTCAGAGTTCGCGGAATTCATCTGTGCCGCGTAGTCCGTCCCGAATACGGGAAAGGTAGCAGCGAAGTGCGTGGGAGGTGTACGGCTCCACGGTGACAGTGGACAGCATCGTATCGCAGGATACAATGCTGGTTTCTGCCAACGTTACTAGAACAAACTCAGTTTCACAGCTCTGCCCGGAGAGCTGTCCCAAGTGGCGGTCGCGCGAACTAGTGGCGCTGCGATCGAGTCTTGCTCCCTCGTCGCTGCTCGGTGCGGCTCGCTGGCCCTGTTGCGCCCTTTTTAAAGAGAGCGCTCGCGACAGCCGTTTTGTACGTGTTGTCTGCTTCTCGGTTAATTTTAAGGCGAAAGCCTTTAATGCCTCATACTGTCGTTAGCAGCCGTGTCGGCAGATGTGTCCTCGTTTCGGCGTCACTACTTAAAAAAAACTGTTGAGGCTGAGAATCGAACCAGGGCCTTTGGCATTTGAAGTCACTTACTCATTTGGCATTTAAACTAGCCATTAACTCATGACTAGTTAGTCATGATTGGTTAATGACTAACTATCCTGTCTTGACTGGTCAGTCATTAATGACTCATGACCTGTTAGTCATGATTGACTAGTTATTCATTAACCAGTCATTACTAGTCATGACTGGTTAGTCATTAGTCATGACTGGTTAGCCATGACTAACCATGACTAATGACGCATTGGTCATGACTGGTTAGTCATTAAGCAGTTGACTAGTTATGACTGGTTATAACTAGTCATGATTGATTAATTACGAACTAGTCATGTCCAGTTAATGACTGGCTAGTCATGACAAACCAGTCAACTACTAATGGCTGGTTAATGACTAACTTGTCATGGCTGCTTAATAACTAACCAGTCATGACAATTAGTAATTGGTCATGGTTAGTCATGATTAATCTGTCATGACTAACCTGACTAATGGCTAACTAGTCATGACTAGCCATGACTGGTTAATTACTAACTAGTCATGACTAACTATTAATGACTATTTGGGTCATCACTTGACCCATGACTTGCTAGTCATGATTGGTTATTGACTAACTAGTCATGATTGCTTATTGACTAACTAGTCATGTCTGGTTAATGACTAGCTAGTCATGACTAACCAGCGATGACAAACCAGTCATGACTGGTTAATGACTGGTTAGTCATGACTGTTTTGTCATGACCAACGTTACTAGAACCAAGTTCTAGTAATGTTGGTCATGACTAGCTAGTCATTAGCCAGACATGACTAGTTAGTCAATAAGCAATCATGACTAGTTAGTGAATAACCAATCATGACTAGTAAGTCATGGGTCAAGTCATGACCCAATTAGTCATTAATGGTTAGTCATGACTAGTTGGTAATTAATCAGTCATGGCTAGTCATGACTGGTTAGTCATGACGGATTAATCATGACTAACCATGACCAATTACTAATTGTCATGATTGGTTAGTTATTAAGCAGTCATGGCAAGTTAGTCATTAACCAGCCATTAGTAGTTGACTGGTTAGTCATGACTGGTTTGTCA